>NC_136595.1:9843089-10443089 GCF_910589615.1 Taurulus bubalis
CCGAAACTGGGAGATAAAGAAAGCTTAGGCAACACAACAAAGTACACACTTTATAAACACAAACTGGGGGGGGAATCGGGAGCCGTCGAGTGTTACCAAAGTAAGCACTATCTTATTGCATCATGCTTGTCCACTCAGGCCAGTCCCACTCCATTTCATGCGCCGAGGAACCCCCCCTCCACCACCGGGTGTGTGCACAACGTTTTGAATTCCTCTGAATGTCTGTATCGAACACTAACTCCTGAATGCATCCTGTCATGTCATATCAGGTCATAGCATGTCCGAGGGAAACAGAAAAAAAGAAAAGAAAAAGATTCAGACTTTTTTCTGAGTTGGTGGTGATAATGTCCCTTTTGATGAACTAGTGTTGTTTGAGGGGAGGGAACACGTTATGGCACTTTTTTGAGTCTGCAGTGCAGTAAGGACACGCATGGCAACACTATGGAGCAGTTGGCACACTCTGGAGACTAAATGAGATTTGTGTGTGTGTGTGTGTGTGTGTGTGTGTGTGTGTGTGTGTGTGTGTGTGTGTGTGTGTGTGTGTGTGTGTGTGTGTGTGTGTGTGTGTGTGTGATGAGTTCACAATAAAAACTTTGATAAACTCCTCGACTGGTTTCTTTTTATTGCAGGTAGGCAGCCGGCCTCGACCCGGCCTTCCTCAGGCTGACTGCGATGTGTTCAGATGACTGTGAGCTCACGGGGATTTTGTGTCTCAGCGCTTGCCTTCTTCCCCTGTGAAGATTCTCGCTTAAATTGACTGCTTTCAGGAAGTGATTTCTCGCGGTTTCTAAAGCTGAGCCTCAACTAGCAATCATTTCATGCAGAAAACCACATTTGGAAAGAGCATTTCTTTGAGAGGCCTTCGGAAACGTTCACCAGGTCTGTCTTGTTACGCGGCCGCTGCCAATTTTTATTAGTTATTTAAGTCAAAGATGGTCAAAGTGCTTTGCCTGATTATAAACAGTGTCATCTCAGTGGCGTGGGCGGATTCAAAGGCCTGGACCCAGACAACAAAGTACAGTGAGTAATTTAATATGTCTCATGCAGTGATTGATGATGCTTGACATTTTGAACATGCATTTCATGGCACAGTGACAGTTTATTCACATTTGAACAGGCCGGTTGTAAAGCCCCGGACACTAAGAAGAGAACATCTTCAGTTCAACGTATCACTGCCAAACAGAGACGCCCCTGGTTCTGTTGCCACATGAAAATGTTTTAGATCACGATTTAACTAAACCAGAATTTAAAATTCCATATGTTTAAATAAGACTCAGTACAGATGTGTCATTTGGTGTTGTCACATGTTTTTAAGGTTGAGTTTCAATAGAAAGAAAGAAATATTCAATAAATTAGGTAGAAAAGGAATTTGAATTATTAAATGTATTTTATAAAAATCAAGACAAACTCTGGCTTTTGCAGAACAACATGTAATAAAAACCTTTAAACATATTATTGATATTATCATAGCGCAGTAGCACTCCACTGAGATGACACTTCTGTCTTCTGTCTATAATTATTGTTATTTAATATAATGTAAAATAATGTTTGAGTTTTGTATAGGATTATTGTTGTTGCTATTATTATTAATATTATGGCACTGGATCGGTTCACGCGCCATGGCATGACGCCACAGTTGGAAGCCGTTATGAAAGTCCTCTATCGGCTCTCTCCAGCTGCAGGTCGGTCTGCTGAAACTTTTGTCGTTTTCGGCTCATATCTCCTCCAGCACTGTGTCCGGATGCAGCGGCCGTGTGGCGTCTAATCGAGCCATTGCATGTGGCGCTTTGATTTCCTGCCCAACCATGTACTGATATGGCTGCTAAAGCCGCAAAGTGATGTTCTGATAGCGCACGAGCGCGCGCATCCAGCGCACGAGTGCAGCTGTTGCAGAGCGAGCCAATAAGATAACGAGTCTCCCGTTTGTTGTGCATGTTGTACAACATCGCAGATAGTGATGTGAGATGATTTACATGTGGATGTAGAATATGTTGAATGCACACAATGCATCTATTTGATCTTTTAAAAGAAACAAAAAAACATGATCTCATTGGTCAAATCTAATAAGAAAAAAAAAATCTAAAACAAGCGCAATAGGAAAAAGCTCATCGGTTACATAACTCCAATCAAATATATGAATGATTGTATTAATTCTAATGGTTCTTTTCCTCCACCTCACCGCATCACTAGTCTTGGGATGTACTTGTTGCAGCTGCAGTGGATCAAAAGGCGCCATCAGGACTATTGTCCGCTGCGTAATGGCGCTTAACCTTCGCGACAATCTGCGTCCTGGCCGAACAGAAAACAAATTGTCCGTTTATTTAGCTTCTTCCTTTTGAACATAAAGCTCAGGGTAACGTGAAACTGTCACCGCAGGCGGGGCGGCGGCGAGTGTCTGTCACATAATTGCAGCCTGCGGCCCAACAGACCACCGGACCGGGACGAAGCTCCACAACCCTGTCGTGCTGCGTGGAGCCCGAGATCATAACTATTACATATGCTACTGGTATCTCATTCTATGGTGTTTCAGAGGGGGTGATGTATTTCTAAGTGATTAGGACTATATGAAGCATAAGCGGACTGTTGAGTCAGAGTTTTTTTTTACCCTGCAGACACCCTGGGGTGCGCCTCCGCGTTTCCTCTGCCTCTGTGGGATTGAGCAAGGCGCTGATAAGGCCTGTCTCCCTTCTCCTGATTGCCACGAGCTCCTCTGGAGACACGAGGGAAGGGAGGGGGGATAGACTATGCAACAACACAACATATAGAAAACAATTACGGGTGTAAAAGTCACTTATTGTCTGAATAAAATCCACTGCTGATAATTCCACACGGATGTTCGTCACGTGTTTTCGAGTGAAGTTCTGAAATGAGTGATTTTTGCATTGAGGTGAAAAGTCGTCGCCCCCGCTGCAGACGGTTTTCCTAACACATGTGTTAAAAAACAACCGCACAACGCGATGACTAAAACACTCCAAGCGCCATTTATTAGTAGTTTTTTTTTTTTTTGCAGTGCACTGAGCGGAAGAGGCTCTGCAGTGACACCTGTCCGCGCAACACCTGGCAGACGGGAGCGGACGGTGTGCGCATGCGCATGCTCCGTCAGGTCCGACCTCTCATCTCTTTAAAGCACTTGGACCGCGCGCCGCCCCGCCAGTGGAGATCGGGTCTTTGCAGGTTCAGAGCGAGCAGCAGCGGCAGCAGCAGCAGCGTCCACCGCGGGGTCTCCTCTCCACACAGCCGGACTACTTTTCAAGGCTCCGCCCGCTCTCGGGTCAGAGATGCCTCGCTCCTTCATGGTGAAGAGCAAGAAGGCGCACAGTTACCACCAGCCCCGCAGTTTGGAGGATGACTACAGCAGGCTGGACACAATACTGGCGCACATTTGCTCAGGTGTGTGTGCGAAATTATTCCGTTTTTGTTTTAATTATTAGACTTCACTGCTTAAATTATGTCATTGGATGTTCCATTTGTGTACCATGTATATTTTTTTATGGTAACGATTGGAGATGTGTTGCATGATACAATATTATCATATTAAATGATGACACAGAAAGGGAAGTTTAATCTTGGCAAGTTAAAATACTGGAAAAACTTTACTGAAATAAGCATTACATTGTTTTCTTAAAAAAAAAAGCGGAAACAAAAATCAAAGTGGAAATTCTGATGTTTATCCAGCTAGTACATCGGGTTTGAGATTCCACGCTATTATAAAACAGTGATGCAGCTCATTCTCTATTTAACCATTTTGTTTTGGTTATTGCAATATATGAGATAATATTGTCTTTAACATTTTGTAATTTTGCACACCTAATAATCCTGTTCCAATTAAAACATAACTGTTGTGCCATCCTTTAAATCCAAGTGACCTCTATTGTGATGTATAGTGCTTAAACCTCCAATAGCATAACCGAATATTGCAGGAGATCACAGCTGTGCCAGATGTTTAAAAAAAACATCCGACGTCCCGATTCTGACTGCTTGTCCTGCGCGTGTCCCCTCAGAAGCAGATCGGCTCCAGGATGACTCGGACGGGTCGGTGGACCGGTACGGCCTCTCCCCGGACTCCCACCTGGCCGACGCCGCGGATTTCTCCCCGAAGTCGCCGCTGAGCTGCGCCGACAGCCTGTGCGGTCGCTCCCCGCTCTACGAGGACTTCTGGAGGCCTCCGTCCCCCTCCGCATCCCCGGGTACGCACCACCACGCAGACACATGCATTCTCTTTGGTTTTTAAATAATGGATTGGTGAATTAGGACGATCACAGATCACTTCCTTACAAAACGTACGCGGAGCCTCTATCTTTGGGGTTTGCTTGTTTATTTATAATTGTATTTAGGCCTACATCCCTTTATTATAGTGCTTACTCAACCTTTCACATTTGATATAATTGTTTCCCTCAAACGCCATCACCATGGGAATTCACTGAAAGAGCATTGCATGACTCCTCTGGTCCCACCGGGCACCTTTGGGCTCCCGGAAACGCCCCTCTAACCCAGTTTCATTAAATTTTCATCCGGCCTCTTGTTTCCCTCTCCAGTGGATTCTGAGAAGTCCCTCTCCCCGCTGGTGGACGAGACGCAGCCCTTCGCCATCCCCTTCCGGCCGTACGCCTGGAGCAGCTACCCGGGGCCCGGGCTGAGGCCCCTGGTGCAGCCGAGCCTCCATCCGGGCCTGGAGGCGGAGAGGGGCCTGGAGGCGGAGAGGGGCCCGGCGGCGTTGACCTTCTTCGGGGATAGGAGCGCCCATTCGGCCCTGTACGCAGACCGGGCCCTGCAGGGCGAGGAGCTGTACGGGGACTACCGGAGGCACGCGGCGGCTCTGCTGTTCCCCGATGGGGGCCTTCACGGAAAGGGCCACACCGCGAAGGCCCAGTCAGACCTGCTGTGCTCTAGTCTGATCCTCAATGGCGCCTACAAGTGCATCAAGTGCAGTAAGGTGAGGGTGGAGGATTTTCTGCTTTGTGGTGATACATAAATGGATGTGTTACATAGCTTAGGATGTACATATTATCTAAAATAATATATATATATATTAATGGCAAAAAAATGGTGCTGCTTTAAAAATCAAGATGGCTGACCTCTTACCTCAACGACGGGATTATGTTAAAGATATTTCATAACTGGAAGTATTTACTGGTCACAGCAGTAATTTATATATTTCACCTAAACTCTGTTATTTTCTTTCCACCGTGCAGGTGTTTTCTACTCCGCACGGTTTGGAGGTGCACGTGCGCAGATCGCACAGCGGCACGAGGCCGTTTGCGTGCGAAATCTGCGGCAAAACCTTCGGACACGGAGTCAGCCTGGAACAACACAAAGCCGTGCACTCTCAGGTGACCTCTCTCACACATACACGCACGCACGCACGCACGCGCGCGCGCACACACACACACACACACACACACACACACACACACACACACACACGCTTCGAACCGCTTCCTGCAGCTCGCACCTTTTCTGCCTTTTCGCTCAGGATGGGCGCGCTGACTCGAAGTCATGACTAAAACCCCCGCTTCATGCGTCACGTTTCAGGAAAGGAGTTTCGACTGCAAGATATGCGGTAAAAGCTTCAAGAGGTCGTCCACGCTGTCGACGCACCTGCTCATCCACTCCGACACGAGGCCGTACCCCTGCCAGTACTGCGGGAAGAGGTTCCACCAGAAGTCCGACATGAAGAAACACACGTTCATCCACACAGGCAAGTGGAGAAGAGGCAGACCATAATAATGCAACACATATAATACACGTTGTGGGTTTTTCCTTTAAGGATCTGTGCGTAAATTGCGCGTATAATCCTATATCTTCTCGATGTCCACGACATAATTTAGCTAATGCTAAAATATGAATAATAAACCCCTGTTTTTGTGTTGTGCAGGTGAGAAGCCACACAAGTGCCAGGTGTGCGGGAAGGCGTTCAGCCAGAGCTCCAACCTCATCACGCACAGCCGGAAGCACACCGGATACAAGCCTTTCGGCTGCGACCTCTGCGGCAAAGGGTTCCAGAGGAAAGTGGACCTGAGGAGACACAAAGAGACGCAGCACGGGCTGAAGTGAAGCGCGCATGACGTCATGGCATCTGACTTCAGTATTTGAATCATTGTTCTCGAAAGGAGTGAGGACATCTGACAGAGACGATTTCTTCTTCTTTCTTGGATCAAGACCCACTTTATCCACTTTGTAAAAAAAAACTAAAAAAAACGACGTTATGTGAAAGACTGCGTTGGATATATACTTTATGTATATCAACTTTATGTATATACAATGATCTCGTCCGATATGCAGATTATTTATTTATTTTAATAAAGAGAACTCACGGATAAGACTTTTGCAGAATTTTGCAGACACTAATTGCTCTAAAAGTCCAGAAAACCAGAGATAAGCTGTGAATTGTGCTGAAGCACAATGGAATAAAAGGCTCGTGTTTGTGTGGTGGACGGACCGTCGGCGGGCATCGAGCCCCCGACACTTGTCCCACAACCACAGAACCGGATCGACGATTTAAAGCCGGCAGAGATGGAAATCTGCGCTCCTTCAAAGAATCGAGGCGATTTGTTTTCAGTGTGAGACATGCTGGTGAAACAGACTGTGTGATTTAATAAACAAGAGGGTTACCGCCTTGCTCACGGAATTTTCCATTTTGCACCCCCATGTTATTGTCAGAATCTTGTTTGTCGTGACGAATATATATATATATATATATATATATATATATATATATATATATATATATATATATATATATATATATATATATATATATATATATCCCCTTCCCCTTCCTGGAAAGACAAGCAGAAAATAACTATTTGTTTTTGTTATTACAATTTTAAATGCAATAAAATCTGAGAAGTGAAATGATCAGGATGCCTTTTTCTCCAATTGAGACTGAATATATTAATTCAAAACCGGCCCTTTAACTCCCAAATTATAGCACAAGTTCCCAGAATTTGTCCATTTTATAGTATAAATGTCCATATTATTATTATTGTTATTAATAGCAACGCATTTCGCTTTGCCAGTAATTTATGTTTAATTAAACGGCTATACTTTATAATCTCCCACCTGCAAAACAACACTTAACAAGTCTTGAGGTGAATTACATCTTTGCTGACAAACAAACAAACAAAGGGCCGGGACGTTAAACACGTTGTGCCGTGATTGGGTTTTTCCCAGAGGCGACCTGTTTGTTTTGACCACTGCAGCATGTGTTTGAACCCAAAACAGTCTGAGCAGATTTAACCGTCAACCAGATGCTTTTTTTTCTTGCTTTTTTTTTTACCCTCATGGCTGTTATTTAAGAAAAACGGGTTTTGTCAGGAAGCTGCAGACAAGAACCCACACGCAGCAGCAGCCCTGAGGGATTTCTGCTGCTGCTGTTGGCGTGGAGTTTGAAATATAGTTGCTAATATGTTATAAATGAGCTGACATTGATTTAATCTGAGGGCCTCCGGGTGGATTACATCCGTTTGAAATGAGGAATTTATAACACCGGCAATTAAGTCCGACTGTTTAGTGGCCAAAATAATGGTGCAAAAATACTTAATTCAGTCCTCATCGTAAGGTATAACTCATATATGGAACACATGAATTATTTTTTTTTTAGAAAAGGATTCCCAGATATTTTTAAATAACCCCCATCATGTTTTTTTTTGTTTTTTTGTTTAGCATTGCTGCGTTAAAACTGCCGGCTGGATGAGTCTACAACAAAGCTGTCATCATTTTATTCTCGAACCATCAGTCTTTTCTAACTCGAACAAGGTTACAAAATAAAAACAGGAACAGGAACAATCAGTTAGTCGTCTTCCTTCAACATTGATTGAAATCACTGACTCAAAAGGATTTTGTTTTATGCCTCACTTCCTCCTCCCCTCACAAAAAAAGAATGGTACAACATTCAGGCCTGAATATTTTAAACCCCCAGGAAGGAGACTGGAGGCTCATTTGAAGCAAGACTTAATGGAGCTGCGCACGTGCGCTGCGTCGTTTTTCTTCTTCTTCTCTTTAAATAAAAATAAGATCGCCCTCGCATCCCCAAAGCTTTGACATGGCGCGTCAAAGGTTCCGTTTAAAAGAGACAAAATGCTGCAGCCTGAAAACCCTCACGGGGACACGTGACTTGTTGTCAAGAAGAGATCTACGGCAGCCGCGAGCCACCAACTCGACCAGTGGCATGCACGAGGCCCTATTGAACACTATGACGGGCCCTATAAGCTTGATATTGGACACTACTATGATGTGCCCCATCATATTGTCTCGGAACATGATCACATATAAACTTCACATGGGATCCACATACACACACATATCAGCATTCATATTACCCAGCAATCATCATTGAATATCTGTTTAAAACAAAAAACATGCAAAAGAACATTTGTATTCATTTAAATGACATTTTCCACAGTTCATGGTGTATAATAAGCATATAATTTTGTTGCCACTAATGGCTAATTAACATACTGTTTTTTGTTCTGTTTTACCAAACCCTGATGAAGATGGAATTGCTCTTGTATTAAATAGCACTTATGATTAATATTGTTGTGTTGACCAGCTTGTATTCGCTCTCATCCCTGGCAGCTCCCATAAAGTACCAGATAGACCATTACAGGTGACTTAACTTCTGACATGAACCTCCTCTCACAACTTTCTCTCAGACCACTGCATGGTTCCCTCTGAGCGCGCGCTCCCGACGCACAATCACGGAGAGAAGCTTTCCAAGCAAAAACAATCTTCAAACGAGCCATTAGTCTGACCAGATTTCCTCCCAGGCGTTCCTCCTTAAAGCATTACCCCACCGCCCCGAGGCATATCAAATATGAATAGAAGACGGCTCGATCGATCGGAGCGGGCGAGTAATCAGAGCATTGCAGTCCAAAAGCTCCACAATCCTGGCCTGCGCCTCGGTCCGTAAAGTGCACACACATCTGTGCACGCGGGCACACGCGCACACACCCCGAGGACTGGATGAATTTTTCTTGACAGACATAGTTGTGCAATTAGAAAAGTTCAGCGACTGGGGTTTGTGGTTCTTTTTGGGATGATTCATTATTAATACAAAATTAAACATGAATAATGAAAGAGAGATTTTAGAGACACATTTTCTGTTTGATTTTGATTTTTCCCCATACTTTATCTTTTCTTTTTTAACATCTTCTACTGCTTAATCCGGATTCATTCTCAATCTGGATTGAACTATTCAGGATTTTTTGCCAGATGGTGGACAAATACCACGTATAGGCCAAAAAGAGCCAGAAGAGAATCTGATCACCTCAGAAAAATACCTCACAAATAATAATACTTTTTTCATTTATTTATTTTTTAAAGATCCACGTCACACCCACACAGTTGACAAGAGTAAATAGAATCAGGGACAGGGTGAATGGACAGATTATACTCTTCACAAGAGAGCAGGAAGATGCCACGAAGAGAGAGAGAGAAAGAGAGAGAGAGAGAGAGAGAGAGAGAGAGAGAGAGAGAGAGACAGGGCAGTGGGATTGTTTCCCTGAGGGCGAGAGCTGTGTGTGTATATTGTAATAATAATGTGGTATTTGCTCTCCCACTGCATCAGCAGATTTCACACAGGTCTGACGGGTTACAAAGAGAGATAACCTGAGAGAGAGAGAGAGAGAGAGAGAGAGAGAGAGAGAGAGGATTCCTATCAGCAAGATTCTGAGATTATTATACCCATATATATACATATATATTAAATACAACTGTTTTCATACATTCTGTCGGCCCATTTCATTTGAGGAAACCTGAGGAGACTTTGCTGCTCACCTGTCCCCCCAGAGGTTGACGGGACAGATGAAGAGAGGCAGGGCACATATAGGACACATAGCTCTTTTGTTGCAGAGCCTTATTCATTATTCACCTGATCTGAGAAGAGAAGAAAAAAGAAAAAAACAGACTGCAAAAACCAACTGCACAGCTGTCATCAAGCAACAAGGCGGAGGCACAAATTATTCATGGCAAAAGAAAAGGTAGCAGAATGAGAGGAAAATAATAACAGGAGACACTAGCGAGGCAGTTGACAGGCTGAACGTGTGTGTGTGTGTGTGTGTGTGTGTGTGTGTATATATACACACGCCACACTTCCCCAGGACCCAGCTACACACCATGCAGACTTACTTTTATAATGTGGCATGTTTGCTGATGACTTGCTGTTTTACATTTTTACACCATGAAAAAGATATGAAGTTCCATAATAATAATACTTTGATTTTATATAGCGCTTTTCTGAATACTCAAAGACGCTTTACATAGGAATCATTCACCCACTGATGAGAGGAGCTACCATGCAAGGGGCCACATCAGGACTATCTAACATCCATACATCGTAGGCGCATCTACGGGAGCAATTTAGGGTTAAGTGTCTTGCTCAAGGACACATCGACACTGGCTGGCGGAGCTGAGGATCGAACCGCCGATCATAGCTTTCATGGTTTCATGTGACTTAGTTTAGTCTTGTGATGATATAGCAGGGTGTGCACTAACTCTTGCCCATTGCATTCTGGGTGAACATGAACATGTATGTGAACAGAATAAGTTACAACAATATAGTTCCCTGTATATTCAGAGCATTAATATAGCAACTATTTGCCACGCAAAGATATTGTTGTAATATTGACCTGATCATAGAATGTGTGTCCTGTGTGTTTTAATCTGAGACTAATCTGAGACTCTCCGTGCTTCGTTTACAAAGCCGGACCTGCTGGACCTTCTTGACCTTCCTCGAAGACGCGTGTAAGGATTATATTACACCTGTTTCAACTTCTCTGCCTTGGCTGCTGGTTGAAATCAGAGAAGATTTAAATGTGATTGCTAACTTTTAAAGCATTGACCAGCTGACAAGGCTACATCCCTCTTTTAAACCACTCTTTTATCATAGTTAGACCTGACTTCCTCTCATGTTTTATCCAATTGTTCCTTTATGTCCACAGTTTTCTTTGATACTATATATTTAGATCATATTTTGTATTTCATTGTTTGTTTCATTGTCTGTTTTTGGCTTCATGTTGTCAAGCCCTTTGTACCGTTTGTTCAGAATTGCACTCTATACATTTAGTCAAACTACTTTCTAATAATACTAATGCAAGCGTGCGTGTGTGTGTGTGTGTGTGTGTGTGTGTGTGTGTGTGTGTGTGTGTGTGTGTGTGTGTGTGTGTGTGTGTGTGTGTGTGTGTGGAGGGGGAGGTGTAGGTAGTGAACAATGTTGTTGTTTTCAGGCCTGTTTATAATGGCATGGCCCGAGGTGTTTGTGTGATTCTAAAGCCATGACCACACACACACACACACACACACACACACACACACACACACAAAGATGGTGGAGGCCAAATGAATGCCGACATCTTTTTCTCCAGCCTCCTTGAAAGCTTTCCATTAGCCGGGCTCTGTTCCGAGGGTCTGGGGCCCTGAACAGCATGAGTCCATGGGGGACTGGTGGTGGGGGCGGTCCGGGATCGGGGCCCACAGGTTTGAGGAAAGAGGGTTAGAGGGGTGGTGGTGCTAAGGCTGCTCATTTAAAGACATGTTTATCCGGTTCATTTAGCATTACATATCACTCGACAATTTGGATGTGAGCTGTCACTCAGGAATAAAAAGGGCTGCTCTGCCGGCGCTCAGTTAGAACGTGTGTGTGTGTGTGTGTGTGTGTGTGTGTGTGTGTGTGTGTGAGACACTCCCCCGCTCTCTGGGTGGTTTTTACACATATCATTTTATATTCTGGAGCTGTACAAAAAGAACCTGTGTTCAATCCTTTTACCGCTCCTACACATCTCTCCCTCTCTCTCTCCCTCGGTTTCGTCTTTTATCCGAAGTCATGTCTAATAACATATGGATCCTGAAGGTGACATTAAAAGGATCCGCTCCGGCTAAAAGGCCAGATAACAAAAGGATTCCTTCTCTTCCGGGGAACGAAGACACACGGAAAGGAAATCTTCTGAACACAAGTGACAAGATGGAGAGTTTCAGTGTGCAGCTGGTTTTCCTGTTCGCTCGTAAAAGGTTTTATATCGCTTGTGTGTGAGGAGTGTAAAGCTTACATGCTGTCCAGTTAATGCGAGAATAAGATGGGCTCTTAATTGTGCAGTAAAATAGTGCTAATTAAGCTAATACTTTTTTGGGAACGATGGACCTTTTGAATATTAAAAGAAAATGTCTCGTATCGCAGTCGCCACAAAAATGATACCGATCCGTGAAGACACTTTTCAGCAAAAGGACTTCACAAAAACACTCAATATAGCTCAGCAGTTGTGCAGATTTCTATTATCATACCACTCAAAAGCCCAAAGTTGCAAAGTGCTCGTGGTGTCTCCAAAAGGTATTCACCCTCATCCAAACTTTTCATATTTGACTATTTATAAAATTAAATCAAAGTATACTTAATGTGACTTTTTCCGGCTCTGAGAAAATGGATTTCTGCACATCTTTTCAACACACCTGTATCTGGAGGGTCCAACATCTGGGGAGTTGCTATTGTGGCAAAAGACAAAAGAAACACTGAACGTCCCCCTGGAGTCAGATCGGTTGTTAGGAAATGGAAAGAGTGTGACGTGAATACCACTATACTTTATCTAAAAGCACTTTGTAGGAATCTGTTTCACTCGTTCTGTTCGCAAGTCAAAAAGGCTCATTAAATCTACTTGGATTCTTGTGAATGAATAAGTCAATAATACTTCTAAGTGAACGCGTGGCCTTATAAAGGGGATGGCGCATGACTAAACAAACCATGTACAGTACAACCCAAAATGTAGTAACAGAGGAAAGTTTAGTGCGGCCTCTCTCAAACAAACCTCTCTGGGCAGAAAGCCCATGATTTGTGAGCGAGCGTGGCAGCAGAACATGTTACTTTGTGATACAGCCTTAACCGGGCCTGATTGCAGCTATGAATCTTTCTAAAAAATTCATAAGATCCGTTTCACAAATGACCGAGCCGAGCACGTGCCTGTATCCAAATAGCAGAGAGATAGAGAGAGAGAGGCGATCTATAAGAGGAGCCCGCAGCCAGTGGAAGGAGTACAAAATGACAAAGATTTATTCTCAGCCGTGATCAAATATTTATGCTGAGGCATTCAAGTAAAGTTACTTTTTGTGTTCTGATTTAATGAATGATTTGAGCGGTGGCAGTGCTGGGAGGCACAGATGTTGGGTTTGCTGAAGCCTGCACTAATGCCCATTCAGCGGTCTGTGTGGCCATGTGTCAGACTGCAGCAGGATCAAAGCGCAGTAATGACATTGCGGGGATCACAGCATAGAGGAGTAGGATGGTAAGTACTTCCACAGCCCCAGAGGTTTAAACTGGCTCACCGTTGGGGAAGATGAAGCGAGAAAGTGGCGGAAATAATTACTATATTTATATGTTTTCTTCCTGCAGGAGAAAAGGTGTTTTTTTTCTCCTTGAATAAAAGATTTATTTCATAAAAATGCAAGCTGACACTGTCAGCTACATTGTCTTCAAGGCAAAAAAAACTAAACATGAACCCAATATCTCTTAAATCTTTTCATCACGGGCCAGAATGTTGCCAATCACTCCACTTAGAGACGAGCCACTTTACAACGGGCCTGTGTTTGGTGGGATTGATCCAAAATGACAAAGCCACGGTCAAAGGAAATGGATCCCGGCTTTGCAGTGACTCTCCCATTCTCCCTCTGGCATCCTCTGAAACATTAATGACCCCAAGCTGAATCTGATCTGGCCTTCTTTACTCGGTGTTGTATCTTTACTCAGAACTGTCGGCCCACTGATGATGTTCACTTAACGTCACCTGAAACAAAGAGGACGACTGATAAGCTGCATCAAAAAGGGGCCATAAACTTCATTTTTAGGATATTTACCGAAATTTAAATTACAGTGGTTGAGTCATCACAAAATGTATAAATGGGAAGTAATATTAATTACTAATACAATATCGGAAAAAAAACTTGACCTTCACAAGTAGTAGTGAAAGAAAAGATTCCACATGAAGTTTTAAATTCTGTAAATTCAGAGAAGGGTCCGGATCAGATGACCTGAAAGGAAGCTGTGAGTGGGCAAAATGTGCCAGGAGACATCCGTGGCAGGTGAAATAGAAATTCTAACACTTGAGTGAACACTTAAACGGATAAAAGGAGTTGAGAAAAAAAAAAAAAAAAAGGCTAAAAGCCTCCATCACTTCCAAACAAGACATTGGTACCCCAAACACAGTGTGTCAGCATCTTTAAACACCGGAGAGAAGGGGAGATGACAGAATCGTTTTGACAGCCAGTTCACATGTAACATCTCCGATTCGTCCACCTTGGGGAGTTGCTGGGCAGTTTTGCCCCCCCCCTCCCCAAAGCTGCCGGGGGAAACCCAGCCCCGTGTGTGATAGCAGCAGAGTGGGCAGGGCCGAGCGCGTGCGCCGCGCGCCACTTATTGATCCGAGTCAGACAGGGTGTCAGTCTCTACAGCCCAGAGATACAGCGAGGCAAGCAGCGGTTATCTGTGTCTATTAAGGCGTCCGCTCTGTGTGTATTGATTGGGAACAACTCGACACAGGGACTTGTCATCAAAATGCCGATTTACAAAAGGCTGAGCAGGCGGCGGTGGATTCCGCGTTGGTCCAGGCAGTATGGATTTGTTCGTGCAGTTTCCTCCCCCCCTCCTCTCCCACAGCGGTGCTCAATACCAGACACATGCTGCCGCTCAGGAAACACTGAGGCGTCCGGCCCGGCCCGGGCCTTTGTCTCACCTGGGGAGCTTTCACCTCATGGCACACTGGTACATAAAGCCGCTTCAAGCCATGTTGAAAGACGGGACGACATCACCGCGACAGGCTTTTAACCAGAGCAGAAACGAATGCTGAGGAAACACGCTCGCACACTCAGACCGGCGCCCCTCCCCGCCATTGTTTGCTACAAGGGGCAAAGCTTTTACAAAAAGGGGGCCAAGGTCAAGATTGTCCCCTGTGAGACCACCATCTCCATTAGCTCCCGGTTCATAGGGGGTAACTTGTCCCCCGAAAACACAAAAAGATATTCCAGACTCCACTTCCAGACTAGAAGAAAAAGAGGACAAACACATGACACATAACACGTGTGTGGGATTTAGTGGCATCCACAGCTGCGAGGCTGAGCACCCCTTCGCTAAGCGCTCTCTTTTTATTACATTACATTTAGCTGACGCTTTTATCCAAAGCGACTTACAATAAGTACATTCAACCATGAGTACAAACTCAGAACAACAAGAATCAAGAAAGTACAATTTCTTCAAGAAAGCAAAACTACAAAGTGCTACAAGTAAGTGCTGTTTAAGTGCTACTAAAGTGCTAAAGTTCCAGACGTGTCGAAGAACTATACGGTGGCCTTCAGAAAACATCAAAAGAGTCAGTGTCTGGTTTGTGAAGAAACATGGTGGTACAACATGGCCGACTGCATGGAAGAGGACCCGCTCCCTGTAGATATGAACGGCTCGGTCCAAGAGAACGAAAACACAACAATACTTTGTTCCATGTGACGACACACTAATACAAGCATAGTTATGAATAGTATATTCCATTTCTGCAAATAAATCCCACTTAATCCAACACGCTGGCCCTTCAAGTACATTATTAAATGCAGGGGTTTTACTTGATGGTATTTACATCGTGTGTGACAGTGATGGCTTGAATGCTGGTGGTCCGTTGTTCTTTCGGTTATTGCTTCTCTTTAAATGTAAGCCACACCAGTTGGGCTAAATGAGAAAAAATACGTACTTTCTGCGTGATTTGGAATTCATTTGGGATGCTTTAAATCAAATAGTAAAAGCAGCAATCATAAAGCAAATCTGAACGGTACAAAAATACATCCGTCTCAGAAAGCAGGCAGTGGAGCTGAAGCAGGGCCCGAGGGAGAGGCCCTAAACATGGCAGTTTTTCCTGACATGCACAGCGGGGCCTGGGGAGGGTTTTGGCAGACAGGAGAGCTTGCAGCAGTCAGCGGAGGCCTCCGGGGGGGAAAGCCGGCTGGATAAATAGTTCACTTAGAACCTCTTGCTCTCTAAGAGGTCACCAAGGAAATGTGGGATGGAAAGGGAAAATGGAGAGGCTTTATCTCGCTCTCATAGGGATTGCTGCTTGTTTGTACACTAGACTGCCCCATAAATAAATACTGCGCTATCTGCTGCACGACTGAAATGATAGTCAATCTTTTTTTCCCCCGTCTTCTTTCAATCAAAGAACAAACTTCTGCCACTCTGTCTTGACGTGGGATAGACCTTGAGCTGCATGCAAACTCTTTCAGAGAAAAGCACATTTATAAAAATGAATAATACTCATCCGGAGCTCATCAGCTGGAGCGGGGACTCGCACAAGGCCATCCTCCAAACGGTGTTGTTGTAGTCCAGCGAATTAAATATGAATGGAAATGCGATATCAGTGACCCGAGATCCTGGTACGCCTCTGAACACGGCCGGCCGCTCCCCACATGCCCAGACGGCACACTGACTGTCACGCAGTGTCTTCACCTGACTTGAGGATCGCTCAGGATATTCATCCGTGGAAATGGATACCTGACTCTGGGCTTCCAAATAAGTGTGGCCGCAGATGAATTGCAGGTGTATAGCAGTAGACTGTGGGTCAGATTTCACGCTGGAGCATTTCACCTCCTGACACTGTGATACAGGTGCATTATACATTAATATCCTCACTGTATGCCGAGTGTCATTTCATTAGCAAACCAAATCTAAGAGAAAACATTGGTCTGCAGTCTGCGTACAACAAAGTAAAACAAACAAAAGAGATTTAATTTGAAGTTATATCCTGGTTGTGGATATATAAACATAAACATTAAGGCATCAGTAATTCCTTGATTCCACATAACAATGTTTAATATTGATCATTTTAAGGCGCTGAAGGCTTCTCACTATGAGTGATAGCGGCCTACATGAACACACGTGCCAAAGGTAGATCCACTCTTCACATTAAAGATGTTTCTATTTTCTTTTTCTGGGCTTCTGTGGAAAGGTGACATCCAAGGGGGAATTCTGATTCCAAAAGGACTATAAAAAAAAACCCTCAAATAATTATGAATACCAAAATATGTATAAAGGCTTTTAAATAAAATGCTTTCATGGGGAGAAATTTCATAGGCACCTTTTTTAAAAGAAAGTTACTTTTACTTATGACGCACAGTTCAGGTCATCGTATTGGTTGAGAGACGTTAAAGGCGGAGCAGCAACAGATCTACATGACACAAACTCAATGAAATTATTATTTTGCACAGGAAAGCTTGTTAAGCCCGGGTGTTTAGTCTATTCAGTACTCACAGATAGATATCTGGAATAATTAGGATGTCTTGTGCAAAAACAGCTCAGCTGGACCTCTCATGGTTTGACAACATTATTTAGTAACAGAAATAGTGTTACTGTCATATTCAATTTATTCATAACATTAAAGGTACCAGTCGCACCCAAAAAGTGTGCTATTGTTTTTAACGCGGTTTTCCATAGGTTCTCTTCAATCTTTTGATAATTGCAGTCTCATAGCAATAATCATCATAAGCACTAAAAATACTTTTATTAGAGTTATTGATATCCTGAAAAAAATCAATGTGAAATGCTTTGGACTTCTGGTTGACCTCCAGTTGAAAAAGGCTATTTTAAATAAATATTGTATTAATGACGACGTAAAATAAGTATCCTTTAAGATTTCATAGTGAATTTACCCGATTGGTGTGAGGAAAGATTCCAGCTAAGTGTGTATGAATGTTATTTGTAGTTCTGATGTTATTTGCAGTGAACATTCAAAATTATGTTGGACAGATATGCAAAACTTGTGAATTGGAAAGTGAGTACTAACATACAAATACTGTATTTAACGTGATGTCATATTTTGTGTCCGATGGGATGGATACTAATATTAATCGTATTATTCAGTTCATCCACAACGTTCAACATGTATTGCTGAACTAAAGCTTCATGGCTCCGTCGCACCAAAAATGTGAAGAACCAACCAAACAAACAATCGGTGTACAATGGGAGGTGAATGCTATATTATTCCTCTGACATCAACACCGTCACGCACACATGCCAGCAACACCGCCTCTGATTCATGGGTGGACTCGACCCAATGCATCATGGGATGAATCTCGCCTTCAACAGGCGCCCAGTAGCCAGCGACAACTCGTTTCAACGCAGATAAATGAACTCATCACTGTTGCAGTTGAATGAGGAATGTGTGGCGAGAATGGGCGTCGCCAGTTTTTCTCGCTGTGTGAAAATGTCAGATAGAAATATACTTCAAACGTGATTCTATTTAAATATTTTCTCTTGCTTAAATACGGTTTGTTAAGGTAATTCATCTCTGCGTGCAAAATGTGTTCAGCTGCAGTTTGACTTTGCAGCCCAGGAAGCACCTTTTTCTGTTGATGCCTCATATTGTCAACTGCTTAAATATGTGGTGCGCAAAATCATCTACTTTTAGGAGGCGGAAATATGCCAGTAATGGCATACATCAGTGTACTGCTCTGAAGATGTGTGCAGATGTATTGGTTGCTTCTGCAGAGGTTCATTCACCTTGTTTGGTCTGTAACTCATTATAGCATTATTAATACTGTGAGTCCTGTGTCACACAACATAATAATAATAATAATCTTAGTTACGCTCAACCCTTAACAGCCGCTCTAAAATGCTGAAGATGAGTTCAACGCAGGGGGCTATGGGTCTATATATGTAACTGTGTGTAAATGACGATTTGAATATAGCTTTAAAGAAAAAAGAAAAAAGTCAATGGTATACAGTATACCATAAAATGTCAAACCACAATATGCTACGTCATAAAATTCATAGTTTGTTAGGGCATGAGAATAATAATAATATAATAATTAATAATTTCATAGTAAAGTATGACAATTTTGGTATGCCATTAAAATGTCATACAAATGCAATTGTTTGTATATCATTCAATTTACATTAAAATGTCATAGTATATCATGCATTAAAAAATAGAATATAGAATGCCATCTTACATTTTCCAGTAAAGTATTTTAGGAAGCATAAAATGTCTGAAAAAACGTTCTCTTTAGTATGTCATGAAAAATGCATTAAAATGTTCTCTTATAGTATGCTATAAAAGGATAATATGGTGTGTCATAGAAAATGCCATAGTATAAAATACCATTAAAGTAATAATATAAAAATCATAGTATGGTATGCTAAAAAAAGGGTATAAAATGTTATTGCAGTTGTTATTGTAGTAACTGGAGACAACGGAGTTTCTTCACTTGAAGTGTTTTCAGTAATAGAACAAATCATAATAATATATTTGGGTTTTCTGTTCCATTACCAACTAATTCCATCTCTCCAAAACAGCTGGAAGAGACACACGTCACATACTCCCTCTTTACCTCTGCGGTGGTGCACAGGTGTCCTCTCAAAGTCAGGATTCAAACCCCACCCGGGACACTTCCAAACCGGGAACAGAGCAACTAATGCCAAACGCAATTAAAAGCATTCTCTTTGTGTATTAGACTTCACCATTTTTGGACGTTAAACCTCAAAATTCAATGTGCCACAGAAGGCATTCAGCCGCCAACCTCCAGTCTCCAGTCGTCCTGAGCTATCGGATCTGACACTCTTCGTCATAGTTTCTTCTTCAGACCTCAAAAATCTCTTCACTTTATTTTATCGGAGATATTTCACAACTATGTCTTAGAGGTTTTGTGTAGCCAGCCAGATCTTTTCAGCTTTCAAAAAATGTCATCAGATAATATGCCATAAAAAATGTTTAATACAAAAATGTCACAGTATATAACGTCCCACAAATGTTATAGTATGTCATTATAATGCGATGCCATATGATCATAAATGAGGTGTTCATTGTTGAGCTTGTTCACATTAAAGACAACAGAAACTGAAAGCTTTGAGGAGTGTGAGGACTGGATCTGATCCCTCAGTTCCACATCCGTGTCATAATCTTGAGTTGAGCAAATGACCTCTGGCTTCTTCCCACCTCGCACCATTAAGGTAAACCTGAGAATGAACTACTTCCCAGTCACACTGGAACTGGTTGGGTCCGAGCAGAAGTCCAGTTTGTTTGCTGTAGCTGTAGCTGGCAAAAACAAAACTATGAAAACAGGAAATGTATCCTCTGAATAACAATTTCCATTTGTTTTAATGGACCAATATTTCTTTCCTGTAGACAAACAAGTGACAAGTGAACGTTACATTACATTAAATCAACTGCTGGATTGGTCCAAAATTAACCCAATAATGAACTCAAATCTGGAAATCTGCCAGTTCTACAAAGCTCAACTTCTAATTTAACCTTTATTTATTATTTATACTTTGAAGCTTTCTGATTGGTTGGTTCTTACAGCAGTGCTCTCTAGGACTTCGACATTTATTTATTCATGACTTTGTTGGACAGATTTTTTTTCGGGGGAAAAATCTAGTAGTCTAGTAACTTTACAGTACATTCATTTAGCCGGCGCTTTTATTCAAAGAAACCTCCAATCAGTGATTTCAACCATGTGGATCCATCCCGAAAACATGCAAGAAACAGGCAAGAACAAGTGCTAAAAGTGCTACATTTACAATAATTAGAGGCCGAGAAAGATTTTTATCTCATTTATTTATATATATATATATATATATATATATATATATATATATATATATATATATATATATATATATTTATTTATATATATATATATATATATATATATATATATATATATATATATATATATACACACACACACACACAGCGGGTAAAATAAGTATTGAACACGTCACCACTAAATATATTTCTAAAAGTGTTATTGTTATGAACATTTAACCAGATGTTGGTAAACAACCCAAGTAATCCATACATACAAAGAAAATCAAACAAATAAGTTTAAACAGAATTTAGTTGTGTAATCAAATGTAATGACACAGGGAAAACAATATTGAACACACTTGCTGAAATATATTATACTTCAAGTATTAAATACATTTCAGTCAGCGTGTTCAATACTTGAAAGATGGTGACGTGTTCAATACTTATTTTACCCACTGTGTATATGTATATATATATATAAATATATAAATATATATATATATATATATATATATATATATATATATATATATATATATATATATATATATATTCCATACAATTTTTTTTGACAATAAAACCTCATTGACTCCCTGCAAAAGAAGATGAATTATATAATAAACACGTACTGATCCTCGATGTTATTTACTTTTTGTGTTTCCTGCACTCGACTTCCACTGTCAAAACAAAGGCTCATCAGCCAACAATTAAAAATTACAAAATCAGGGACAAACACAGAGTGAGCAGCAGTGTGCGCCGTGTTTGCTTTGTTTGGCCTTTTGTCTGCGGCTTTCATCGCACAGCAATACGGAGAGCAAACCATGTGCGGCAGATGTCGGCTAAATCCGACCGTTCAAACACGCTTCTCCCTCTATTCATCTCAAATCAGGACTTGGAGCTGTTGGGCCGGAGCAGGAAGCCAGTGATTGTACTTCTATCATATTACACAAGCACGCGATCGCTCGGGGGAAAAAATGAACCGAGCCTTTGAAGCCTTTGTGCTTCCAGACAGGAGCAATATGTTGTCGCTATAGGCCATCATGGAGAGGCATTCCTAATCCGACAGGCTCCTCCATTTAATTAGGAAATTAGAAAAGTCAGCACGAGTCAAAGGTGAATTTATTTGTCTAATATACTTTCAGAGCACAATGAGGCTCAGACCGGGGCGGCTCATGTTCTACTAAACAAATGTCCCCTCTGGCCAAAAATCAGATTCAGAGGAACAAAGCAGTCTTTTTTTTTTTGCTGCAATAACTACAACACATACATCACATTATTAGTTGACCTTCTCCCGAATTATACCATTGTAATGCACAGAGGCCTTCCTATTCTGTACAGCTGTGCAGCAACAGAATCAGACATGATGTTCGCATGTGGTGGGCGATATGGCCTAAATCTTCTATCCCGATATAGGTCATAACTATATATAGATATATATATAGATATCTCTCTCATATTCATATATATATATATATATATATATCGCATTGTAGCATGTTTTCTGCTAATTCAATAATGTAATAATCCTAATGAAATAACCACATGGTAAAGCCTTTTTTTGTATATGCCTGTGTGAATTATAATTCTAGACAAATGAAAAGTCCTCAGTATTTTCGGCACAGTGTGTAGCATTTAGGAGGATCTATTGGCAGAAATGGAATATAATATGAATAAGTATGTTTTCTGTATGTTTCCTGAAAATAATAATAGTTGCGTTTATTTTTTCTTAGAATGTGCCGTTTAAATCTGGAGTGCCACCGCCATGTTTCTACGGTAGCCCAGAAAGGACAAACCAAACACTGGCTCACATTTTCCCATCGGCCGCCATACTTCTCCTACATACTTCTCGCCGCTGCTCACCTTTAATAAAGAACTTTAGTGAAGAATGAACCAAGCGGTTTGAAATCATAGAGACAACAATACATATTTCTAGCTACGCACGGACTATGTTTAAATACAATGCCCACAAATAGAGTAATCCAATTCAATTCTGGTGGATTACCAAACTATTCATGGGGGGGGGGGGGGGGGGGGGTCCCTGGTGCAGATACTGAATATTTAAGGTCTTTCCAGAGTGTGACCACCACTGCACTGTTCACTTTTACAGAACCGAACGTGTTATTTAATACGATCCTTCCAGACGGTTCCACGCTTTCTGCGGCCACATAGAAGTGCTCTGGTTTAATCCTCTTACATGCCAAGCACAAAGGGAGATAAGAGGTTTATGTTCTGGTTCCTTACAGACTCTCTCTCTCTCTCTCTCTCTCTCTCTCTCTCTCATACCGGTGCCGACACTGGTTCTTATAGTCGCCACGGCATCTATTGTGGAGCCCTGAATAAAGACGTACTGATAACAGGATCGCCTGCGAGACACTGATGGCCAACGAAGATCAGGTGAAGGGCCTAATCCACAGATGGGTAAGTCCACAATATTCTATCATTTAAAAAAAGTTCAGCTGAGGCCATTAGAACTCATTATCGCCTTTCACGACGATGCCAGAGGGGCGCGACCTTCAAGCGAGGGAACTTTTGTGTGCACTTTTAAGAAATCAATAGAGATAACACGCCCACTTTGATCCACTAGTTACTGGCTGTCTGTATTGTACCTCCCGCCGTCCTCCTCGTCCACCAATGTGAAGAAAAGAATCCATTTCATTTGAATATCTGTCTCTTGTGGTTCATGCTGAGAATACACATCTAGTTAAACTAACAGGTGTTTACCTTCATTTGTTTAGCAAAATACCCCAGAGGACGATTTGAAGCCAGAGGACTACCAGCAGTTCAAGAGTTTGGGATCTGCCGGCCTCACCCAGGGGGACGCTGCACAACTCCTGGAATTCCTTCAGGAGGAGCGAAACCAGGTATTTCCACCGCCGCCACTGACGGAGACGGCTCCGCTCTGCCGGCTCCCCTGACACCTCACACACACTCACTCACTCACACACACACACTACGACAGTGCTCGGTGTTAAACTGTCACACGGCACATAAAAAGCGTGCACACACTGCGGCCTCCTGAGCAACGGCGGCCTCGGAGCAACCGAAGCGAACAGCAGCAGCCGCTGCTGAACTCCCGACCTGGAGGTGCGGAGGGAGGAAACAAGCAGATATTCAGTCAGATTTCTCGCTCCACTGGTAACCCTTTTTCGATACGGCACTCCTCTAAGTGCCCTTGGTTCGTCCCATCTCTCTGCGCTCTCTGAGGCTGGAAAACAAAAACCCCAAAGGGTTCAAATGATTGATTGTCAAATGAGAAATCCCTGGCCAGAGCATCTACCAATGAAACATGGCATGTACATGATGTATGTTCTAATTAATTACTTGTTTCTTTCAGTCGTGCAAAAAGTATAAATATGAATTACTGAGTTGACTATAATGAATGTATTAATCTTAGCTTTGGTTTAAATGTGTGTGTGTGTGTGTGTGTGTGTGTGTGTGTGTGTGTGTGTGTGTGTGTGTGTGTGTGTGTGTGAGAGGGATTCTGTCAAGGACATTCGTATTCCCCTCTAACCAAATAAAATAACACATTCAAGGCACTTTTTTGGGAAATTAGAATTAAAGTGTAACTCTTGATTACGTACACCTGGTTATTCTCTCTTTCCTCAGGGGATAGTGAGGTCTATGGGATGCGTTCTCATGGCACCTCTTCTAGCCCAAGTGGTTAAAAAGGAGAAGAGTCTCGACCACTGCCAGGCTGCCATCACACATCTGACCAGGGTATGGGTTCAAACACTTTGTCTGGGAAGACGAGACACGCCTTCCTCCACATTAGATGTAAAGTCTGTTTTGTTGTGCAGACTTGCAGGCCGAATCAACTCCTGCACAGCTTGCTTGAACTCATTGAAGACATCGACCCGGGGGCCATTTCTGAGACCGTCTTAGCCCTCGTCCCGCACCTTCAAACGGGTAAGACCTTCATGCCAAAGAAAGTACTACACTTTGACACAATTGCTGAAGACAAAGAGACACAGTGTGTTGCATGAAGGTCTAAATCAGCGACTAATATTCTCTTTAAAAATGCATTTATTTATTGATATGACTTGTTAACATCTCCCACCGTTCTAAATAATAGAAACACTTACACTACAAAATTCAATCCAGCCTTCATGAAGGGATTGGTGGCAGGACTGTGGTATTAGATTTGTTTGGTCTCTGAAGTCAAGAACCTCTTGGTGTATTCATGGACGGTTTACTGCTAATAAAGCAAACGACTGATGTTTTTCTCTGTAATATGGGAGTTTGCCTCCCCCTGCTGTGCATTCATGCCAACTACAACCTCGTGCCTCCACCAGTGCTGCTGCAGCTGGGCGAGGGAAAGGCGGCCTGCGTGGGCTCGGCCCTGAGCGCCCTGCAGAGGCAGCTGTCCCGGCTGCCCGTGCCTTACACCCGGCCGCAGGAGGAGGCCGATGAGCACGGCCTGTGCCGCTGCTACAGCGCCCTGGCTGCCTTCACCCGGCCTTTCGTAGAGGAGGTGAAGGGGAGAACCGGAGACCACGTCGCCCCCGCTGAGGAGGAGGAGATGAGGACGGAGCTGTTCCAGTTGTAGGTCTTTTTTTTAGAGGGGGGGGACGGGACGGGACTTTAAAGCAGAGTGATGGGATGGGATTCAATTATTATGTGAGAGGTTTCACTTGTTTCACTGTACTTTATTCATCATCATCATCATCTATGTTTGTCAGTTATGTTAATTTTAAATCCGTTTTAGTGTACTTCTTCCTTTCAGCTGGAGGGTTAGGGCTAGAGTCGGGGATAAGCACTAATGACATCTGTTAAAAAGGCCCGGTTGCGATCCTCTGCAGCTGCATGAGGAGCTTCAGGGAGCCACTGCTCGAGGCTGAACTGAACCGGGACAGGAAAACGTCGCTGTGGCTCTTCGCAACGGAGATAATGGTAAGAGCGAGTTTCAGTTGGGGAAAGCAGTCACAACGTTGATCTTTTCCTCAACTTGAACTATGTGTCCCCGTGCGTCGCTGCAGCTCACGCTGCCTGCGATCCAAGAGTCTCCGTCGGAGCTCCTGTTCTTCAGCCCTCCGAAGAAAAGCGCAGAGGCGGACGGCAGTGAGTCCAAGGAGTCCAGAGCCTGCGTGGCCTATCTGCTGTTCGTCCAGCTCATCGGCATCGACAGCTTCCCGGCCGTGTTCAGGTGAGCCATACTTTGAGCCGTGACCGCCGCCAGACCGACCAAAGCAATTGACGTTGTTCCGTTTCCTGCCGTTCCAGCCCTCTGTTTGTTCTTCAGCGCAACATGGACTACATAAGTCAACTCCTCAGTAGGTATGTCGTCAAGTACGATGAGAGCTGAATACGTCTCGTTTTAAAGCTCGATTGATTTCTTTGTGTAATCTGTCATTTTGATTGTTTCCTCCCCCGACAGCAAAAAGGAATCACACTTGCTCAAAGGACTGGTAAGGCCACGTCAACGTGCATACAAAATAATACAAAGAAAGCAGAGGGGATTAGTTATTGGGCTTAAGTGTGTATTTTTCCACACAGGCGCTGTTTGCAAAAAGCTTGGAGAGTGTGCATGACCACAGCCTCCCAGTGAGTCTGCTGGAGCTGAAGAGCTTCTACAGCGCACCACAGGTAAGGCCAGCGTGCCGCCGGGCCTCTGGTTTACGGTCTTAAAAAGCAGCATTAAACACATCGTTACAACGAGACGGCCGGGACGCCGATCTACAGATGTAGCCGATTCAATTTATTCAGCATCTTGTGTTGTGTGTGTGTGTGTGTGTGTGCTGTGATTCACAGAATCTGAAGCAAGTTCTTACCGACTGCCCGATGCAGCACTTGGTGAGTACACAATTATGCTCGATGAGAGCGACGTGGTCTACATCTGTGGTTATGTACAACGCAACAGCTTGTTGACCTTTCTTTATTTTTTCTGTGTGTGTTCACCGATTCCCCAGAGAGAATCGGGACTGCAGGTTTTCCAGCTCTTCATCGATAAGTTAGATGCCGAAGCGAAACACAAGTTCTTTAGGTGAGAGGGGATTTAAATTATTATTCAAACATCAAATGCATTCTGCATCTACTATTGATTATTCTCTCATTCATACCGGATATTCACATGTTTGGTAAAGTCAAATCGTAGTTTGAATACATTACTCCCAGTTTAAACAAGAGTCCTTCCCACTTTGAGCGCAAATCAATACAGTTTCCTACTTTTATCTATATACCATAGTTAGCGTTCTCCAGTGTTTATATTGAATACTATATTTCAATTTATGTTCTATTTTTCTTTGCTGTATTCTTAGTATTTTCTGCGGCTACATCTCATCTGTTGCAGTCTAACAACAACAAGTCCTGTTTTCTGTTGCAGGTGCATGTTGAAAACCAGCAACCACGCAGGAGTGGAGAGTTACATAGTAAAGAACATCAGGAATCAAGTGGAATTTTCTCTGAAGGTGAGATTGAAAAAAAAAAACTTGCAAATATCACATCACCCTTCTTCTGTATTTGACCCTCGTCTTGATTACTTGGGTGAAGTATGAGCTGCTGCTTTCATTCACAGTCGTTTAATCCGTGTTAACTCTCCTCCAGCCGGGAAACGCCAGTAACGGATTCCTGGGGGAGGAGTTCCTCTCACTGCTGGGACTGGTGTTGTGTTTGCCACAAGGTGCCGAGACAGATCTGCTCAACAGCATGGACAGGTCAGTAACAGGACCGACAGTTAAACACGCGGACAGGCCTGATCATACATGTTCTGGCCTGCGTAAAAGATGCAGAAAAACCTAAAATTAAGCTAAATTAATGTTGATTTAGGTGTAAACCTCTGTGACACAATAACCTTCAGATCTAATCAGGTTCCCGACCTCTGTGGCTACTTGCATTATCTGTGAACCGATCTCGACCTCCTCACAGTTTGGCTTCCCTGCAGAGATGCAAAGACGAAATAGGTTGTGAGAAGTGGACCGCTGCGTCCCGACCGAGCCGCTGAGCAATGCCCCGTCTGTGTTTGTGCAGGATAATGGAGGGCCTGAATCTTCTGCGCTACCTCCTCCTCAGAGACGAAGACCTGAGGAGCGCCGTAAGTCCAGACCTACTCAACACCCCCACAGCTCTCAGGCTGGTTAATGCACAAAGCTGACGCTCTCCTCCCCTCCGCCCTCAGACAGACGTGTGGGAAGAGCTGAGCGGGATCAAAGACGAATACCTGAAAATTCTGCGAGTGTGTCTCGGCATATCGAGAGGGTATTACTACGCTGAACTGAAGGCACTGAGGGCGGATCGGAAGCTGAAAGCAAGAGGTGGGCATTAGCTGCTAATCTGGGCAACAAAGCAACATTGATATAACCTTACGCTGACGGCTGCACAACAGACTGGTTCCCACACCGTGAACCATCTCCATTTTCCTCTCCAGAAGCCAGAGAGGCCGCCAGATCCAGCCGGTTATTAAAAAGCATGACGGTGAAACACGAGGAAGTGTCCAAAATGTCCCCAGTGGTCCAGCACCAGGTGAAGACACTTTCTTTCCTTTTTCATTATTTGGATTTTGACCCCTTTTGTTTTTTTATTAGGATCAACAAGATGACTATTGCCATGTGTCACAGGTGCTGCAGAGTGCTTTGGTGACCTTTGACCTGATGGAGAGTCTGATAGTCCGTATCGAAGAGATCACAGAGGAAAAGCTGAAGATCCCAAACTGAATCCAGGTGCCCAAGTGTCACTGCAGACGGCTGGGTTATTTTTAAAAAAATACACTGTTTTATTTCTTTTTGACCGATACAAAAAAACATGCATTTAAAAAAATAAAATGTTCTGCCAAAATGCCCAAAAAAAGCTGCAGTAATATATTGAAACATCTTTTTATATTTGCTTTTATGCATTTCCCAAGTAACGCTTGTACTAGGTTAGCATCAAACAGAACAAGCGTTAAGTGTGTGAAAAGTTGATCTGGATCCCATGCTGCGCTCTAGAGAACGTCTCTGAGCATCTCCCACACACGACTGCTTTCGATGACGCGAGCCCGAGCCAGAGACATCCGGTCGCGGATAGCGTCCACGTGGGGCTTACTGTTGGCCTGCAGACAAACGGAGCCGTGGCTGACCTCAAAGTATCGCAAGGGAACAACAGCGGCCCGTCTAAAACATCAACAGTGACCACATAACTTTTGGGCGCCACCCGTTTCTTTTACCTTGGCAATGGTCAACATTCCTCTCACAAGCTCTGCGTTGTTTCGCACAGGCAGGATCCTGAGCTTACTGCCAAAGAATCTGATGGAGGAGAAGTACAAATAATGAATCATGATGTTACCATCACCACATTAGTGTCAGTCAAGATAAACCACCTGCAGAAGTACCTGTGTTGAATCATCGATAGGATCTCCAATTCCTTTTTCCCATTAAAGGGGGCCCAGAGGAGCAGGAAACTGTTCCTGTGCACTTGCACAAACGTTTGTATCCTCTCAGTGAGGCCAGACTCCTCAAAATGCTCGAGGTGGTCTTGAGGGTTGACCAACAGAAATGCAGTACCTGGTCAAATGAGTGATAAACGGTTAACCTTAGTCAACCACACGCAGTGTGGCGCTACTTGTTTACTGTGAGGCACACTTTTGTGCATAACATCTATTAACACAGTGGTTCTCAAATGGGGTACGTACGATTTAAAATAAATAAATAAATATATTTAAAATGAGCATCAATTAAAAATTGTTTAATAAATATTCAATGAAATATAAGTGTAAGTTCATAAACTGAATTGTATATATTCCATATTAAATCAGACAGTGATGCACAGTGCTGTGTATTACATCTTTTTGTTTTACCAAAAATGCTTTGCGCTGGTTATGGGGCCCTCAGCTAAAACAAATATTTCACAGGTGGTCCATCACTGAAAAAAGGTTGAGAATCACTGCATTAAAAGACTGTAAAACATAAATAAATAAATAAATGCATATGTGGTCTGTTTTCAAGATGAGTCAAAGCCCCAGTGAGTGCACGTTGCTCAGCGGGGTTAAAGGTCAGGTGTGTGGAGGGCTCGTTAGCCCGCAGGTTTACCTGCCAGAGGGAAGATAAAGGCTCCAGACTCAACGCCGTCTGAAAACCTGATGCGGTGCTGCTGCGCGCTCAACATCCGGTTCGTGTCGTGGTTCTGGTGAAAACAAATAAAGATAATTTAACGGAAGTTGAAACGAGTCAACATGTCACCAACTGTTATTTTTTACTCGCGCACATTTAGCGTTAATTTGTGGTACTATAGCTTTAAGCTAGCTCCGTTAGAGAGCTATTCTTCACACATGAAAGCAAACTAAGGAAGTTTGACCGCTGGAGAGTGAAACGCTAACTGAACCTACCTGGAGAGACGAGCTCACGATAATCGTTGTTTTCCACTGAGGAGTCGATTCCGCGTACGACGCCATGACCCACAGCTCCGTGAACGTCACGAGACGAGTGTCACTACTTTAGTTCTGATAATGAGACCCCTCAGACCGTTATGGGGGCTAGACAGCCGCCTCTGTATCCTGAACGCAGCACGAGCGTCAGGTTGTCGTGCTAGCAGGAAGCCACCAGAGGGCGCTGCTGTTCTGCCCAGCAACATGTCGGTGTCTAAAACCAGGAATGCACTTAGTAATTGCTCCACAGGTGAGTTATTTTTCTTTCGTTGATATTGTTATTTTGTAGAGGACACAGACGTTTATTTACTAGTTATGCTAATTTACAATAGCTGTTACCGTTTTCTTTGTCTCGTGAAACATCTATCTTATAGATTTTAACACAGGTGTACGATGAAGGCTCCACACCCGTCTCATTAAACCAATGAGCAAATGTACACCAATGTTATTAATTACACATGTGCAACCAGTGACATGACAATAAAGTGTCGGTGCCACATTCCTCTATGACTTGACAGTAACATTTTTCTTTTGTTTTCAATAAACACAAATCTTTATTTTCAATATGACACTAAATGCAAGCCAGTAGGCCGATATCATTTTTTTCTTTAAGAAAATTCAGTCAACCATATTATCAGAAGACTGCCATGAGAAAGAGGCTTTTTTTTCTTACTCTATTATTTTCTAGAGCTTCGAAGCAACATCAATTAAATAGTCAGACATAGAAAAATATCAGCATGCATAACAGCCCATTTGTGTCAAAAAACAACAACAATCGACCGAGGGCATGATGGGAAATGCATATAAGCCGCTGCAAAGCCCAGAGTTCTGCAGAGTCCAGAAGAAAAATAAATAAGACATGTCATAAAGCGACAGAACATGATTATAAATGATAATAAATTAAGACAGAGTTGATGTAAAGACGTTCAAAGTTCGTAGAGAAGGTGCGAACTGTCCGGCAGGCTCTCTTTCTCTCTGTGTGCAGTCAGTGATGCGTTTCCAGCTCCACGATGGTCCACTCTCCCTGTGGAGATGCCGCGTCCTCTGGGGAGAAGCTGGTCACCGTGATGCTGGTGGAGGAGTCATCCATGGGCGAGATGAGCTCCGCCCAGCGTTTGAAGGTCTCCTTCTCCGGGGACAGGAAGCCCTGCAAGTCCAGGCAGTCGCGTGACAGCGACAGAGTCTGCTTGATCAGGTACTGGGCCAGGTTGAGCTCCTCGGGCACGGGGTTTATGACGCCCAAGTTGGACTCGTGGTCCGAGAGGAGCCGCCGGAGCAGGCTCCAGTCCCGCTCGGCGAACTCATTGCTCTCGTCGCCGGCCCTGCTTTGCTGCTCTTCCTCGGCCTTCGCACTAACGTCCCTGTCCCTGTCCGGGCAGCGCTCAAATGCTTCTCCCACGTCCGTCTCGTAAATGGGAGAGAGGGCTTTGGACGGCCGGCGGTCATGTTTGCAGGTTTGATCCAATCTGTCACAACCATTGTCCCCTAAAAACAATCGACAATACTGCAGAGTGACAAACTGCACCACTCCTCCACAGTTCTTTTACACACTTCAGAGACTAGTTGCTGCCTCCTACAATAAACACACTGAGAACCGAAGGTTTACCCTTAAAGCAACTGTGTCCTTTCAAAGACATTCCACAGGGAAGTTAGGCGAGGACGGCACAGAGCGGAAGCAGCGACACATTTTGTATCCACTAGTTTGACAGTCACCAACTTCAAATGTGGATGTCAACGGTGTACAGTTGCCTTAAAGGTAATGCAGGGTGGGCCGCCAATCTGAATCTCTTTACCCACCTGTTCAAACAAAGTAAGCCATGCACCTGTGAACTTGACACGGCATGTGTCAGTCACTGACAGTGGTATGTGTGTGTGTTTTTTTTTTTTACGTGCAGGTCTGTAGAACGGGCAGACCTAATGCACAGACTTAAAAACGGTCACAAAAAAAAGGTGTTTTACTTGGTAGCACAAAAGATGGCACACCACCGAGTTTCTTTTGATTTCCAAAAAGGCAAAGGACGACGTAACTGGCCACCGTTTGATACTGGAAAACATAACGATGTACATGTTTGCAGCGGGATGGACCCGAAGTAACGGTGCGGCAGGATTTCTTTTTCTGAACGTGATAGTGAAAAAAGAGAGACACGGCCGGACCACGACAGCTGCTCTAGAGACACGTCACATACGTTACAGAGGAGGCTACTGGCACGACACAGACCTACTGAACAGAAGCTTAGAGACAACAAGACAGTCTTCTTCAAAAGTAAAAGTCTATGCATCTAGACACATATACGTCGACTGGGTATGACAAAAGGTAAGGGATAATGGAGAAGAAAAAATAAAATAAAAACATATACAAAAATGATTGATGGTAGAGGGGAATGTCAAAATAATGTAATAATAGCATGCATGTGTGCAGCGCAAAATAAAACATACAAACAAACAAAAAGAAACCTCAGGAACAGGTACATTCTCAAATAGAAATATAAAATAAATTTAAAAAAATTAACAGCAAGGAGATGCAAGGGAAAAGTTCCCCCGTACAAACACACTTTTCTGAGAAGCAGCGTCATCTATTTTGTATCGTTGTTTTTTGTATTTGACCTCGACGTCACTCAAAAGAAATATCAAGGACATTTTACTTGCTTGTAATTTTACCTGAACACAAATGTAAAAAAAAAAAAGGTGCTACATATCGCAGTTTAACATCAACACATCTTTTGAAATTTATTTCCAGATGTTAGTGTAATTACTGTCAACCAACAGACCATCACTGAGAGGCCAACGGAGCCAGAAGTTTGTGTTTCTTAAAAATGGCAACGTTCAATACATGAAAAGCCAAAACACATTCATCTTTTATAAAGAAGCGAAAGGAAAAGCAACACTTGTTTGCAACGTCTCCTGAGAGATATGGGGTTCATGGGAAACGTAGTCGAAATGTTAAGAAACGCAAGCTTGAAAACGACATTGCTGTCAGTGCGGTTGATTTAATAATAATTATACCAACAAACAACAATTGATTTGGCAAAGAAATATTGATGTTAAACGTATATTTAAAGCACCTTCGTCTATGGCAAATTATCTTTGGCTTGAAAAAAATGGGCCAAAGACTGTTCCACTTCGTAAAAGAAATGACAAAAATTAATCAAAATATCGTATTTTTATGTACATAAAAGTGCATTGGCATGACTATGTCACAGGCCTTGTCGCAAGGCAGATTCTTTTTGACAAATACAATTCTCCGATCAGTTTTAATGAAACGTTCACTGCTCCTCCCCTTTTGTTGTTGTATAAACTGAGTTCCCGAGGCCTAAATGCCTCTGCCTGAAAGGTAGATCAGTTGTTTTAAAATGTACAGTTTAGGTTATTTGCTATGATGAAACCAATCTCCATCTTTAAAAGGATATGGATGTTGCAAATTCAAATTTACAACGGCTACACGATCAATGGGTTGAAATGAAGAAGCTTTAGCGATGAAAACATGATGACTTCATTTGAATTTGAACTAGGAAGTTGTAATGAGTTACTGCTCTATATCCTTTTGTTCTGAAAGAGGGATAGGTAGACGTTGGATGTAGGTAAGGTCTAGGGGTCGGAGCGGAGGAGGATGGGTCTTGCAGGGATAAACTAAACCTTCACTGATGGAGTTTAGGGATAAGAGATGGCTTTGGGTTTGAGGGTCTAGGAAGGGTCCGTAGATCATACATTACCTGCTGGAGATTGTGCAGCATGAACAGGAGAGTCCCCTGTCAGCTGAGGCTCATTTAAGTCTAGATGTAAATCAGCTTTCTTGCTTTCTGAGGGATTGGTGTGATTTTTGCGCGGCCCTCCGTTGTATTGTTCAGTGTGCCGCAGATCCAGGTGGCACGGGCGCTCCTGGGGAGGGAGGCCCCTCGCGTCAGCGTCTGGGAGGGGCCCCCCGGACTTCTCTCCATTGCCCTCCTCCTGCGCGGGGTCCCGGATCTCTGTGAGGAACACGGGGGATTTCTCGTTTTTGCTCGGGCGGTTCTGTTGGTCGCCGGCGGGAGAGGCGCAGTTGGACTGCGGCGCCGCGGAGTCGGGCTCAAACACGTCACAGGGGGTCGCGCCGTCGTCGGGCTGCTGGGGTGGCGTTTGGACGCCGCCCTCCTCCGAGCCCAGCTCCTCGCACTCGTCGACGGAGAGCAACACCGAGCGGCGGAAGTTGGACGTCGACTGGTAGTCGGGCTGCTCGTTCTCCTGGTCCACGGCGTCGTCGTCGAAAGCCAGGTTGACGATCCCCTGGAAGATCGGTGAGGGTTCGGTTGGCGGCAGCGGGCCCGGAATCACCTCGACTTCAGACCTCTCGTCTTCCGTTGCCTCCTCATCTTCGTCCTCCTCTTCCTCCTCAGAGGAGAAGAGCTGCGGGTCGGGCCCGCATTTCACAGTCACGGTGGCCTCGACCTCCGAGTGCTCCTCCTCGACGGGGACCTCGTCTCGGTGCAACCAGGATCGAGGGCGCTGCCTCGCTACCTCCTCCTCGCTGGTGGTTTCCGCCTCCCGCCCGCGCAGCCGCACCTCCACCCTCAAGCCGGCCCCGCCCTCGCACATCTTGAGCTCCTCTGGGGTGCTCGTGTCGCTGCTGCTGCGGCCCACGAAGTCATGACAGCGCATGGTGCCACACTTGGACACGCCCCTGTCGTTGGAGCAGTCGTCGTCCTGCGAGCCTCCTGCGTCGTAGTCCTCCGAGCGGGGCTTGATGTCGTCGGAGGACGTGGTGTGTGTGCTGCCGGTCTCGGACTCCGGGCTGACCTGATGGTGGGTGCCGCTCCAGGAGGAGTCCTCTGCGGGAGTGTCGGTGCTCCCCGCGCTGCAGGGGGTGTCTACGCTGGGGCGCTCGGCATCTCTGGGAGAATTTGGGGAGCCGACCTCGTGAACTTGCCTCCCGCTGATGTGAGCTGGGATGACACCGCTTGGAGACTGTCTCGCTTTACTCCCTTCAGCCTGTTTGCGAGTGTCCGCGTTAGCACATTTGCCATGGGGGGGTTTGTGAGCTGCTGGTGAACTCGTAGCGCTTCGTGACTGCGTTTCAGACTTCTTGAGGCTCCGCTTAGGGCTTGCTTCTAGTTTAAGGCTGAGCGAATCCCCTCCGCCCTGGCTTGTTGGCTGTGCAGGCTGGTCGGAGAGCGCTACCTCCGTACTTCCTTTATCATCCCCAGCGTTTTCAGTTGGTGCGAGCTCAGTTTTACAGTCTGAATTATTACCGTTCACTGCCGCTTTCCCTTTAGCTCCTGATTTCTTGGAGGCCGACGCAGCTGAGGTTCTGGAGGATCCTCCGGATTTTGGAGAAGCTTTCTCCGCAGATAAATCAGTAGCGCTTTTAGGCTTTGGTCCAGACTTGGCAGCTACAACTGAAGATTGCTTGGAGGGGGCTTGAGAGGCTTTTGGTGGTTTAGCACTGGATTTAGCTGAGGCTCCAGTCGCCGAAGCGGGTTTCGTGATCTTCTTTTTATGAGCTTCACTGGCTGCTTTGTCCGCTGCTGAGGATTTCAACCCGTCTTTGCCGTCTTCTTTCCTGGGAGAGGCTGGCTTTTTCACGGAGGATCCATGCCTCGAGACTAACCCAAAGACAGAGCAGGACATTATAAGACAATGCAACAGTATACCGACAGACGTTTGAATCAAGCCGGCTGTGACCATCTCACCGTGGTGGTCTGGTGTTCCTCTCCCCTTGGCGTCTGTCTTGGCTGCCGTCCCTCCAGTAGATGCTTTGTCCGCTGCACCAGTCTTGACTTTGACACTTTCTCTCGCACTTGGCTTATTGGTAGGACTGTGATTGGTTGAAGGAAACATATACAAACAACAGAGTGACCAGACACATTTTTACCAGAAGATCACAAAAATTAACACCTCTGGCTCACATCATCATTAATCAATATTCATGAGAGTATGTTGCAGGGAAAGTAAACCACGATTTAACATTCAACACCAGAGGGGGGCAGCAAAGCCTTTTCTCCCATTTTGTCAAGGACAAGCTCCTTAGACATGAGCTGATTATCAATGCAAAGAATTTCAAGTTGTTACTTGCGTCCTTGGGAGGGATGTTCTACCCTGGTTATCAACAAAACATAAATGGAGGACCAAGAGGCGAGAGAACATTTTTTACAGTTTGAGATTTGCTGCGTGCCCAAGGTTGAAGGATTTTCATTATCGGACATCTTAGTGAGTTTAGGTACAGTTTGATAGAATCTGCCTGAGAATGTCACGATAGTAAGAATACTACAGGTCAGTTTTGACAAAATACATAATATACAAATGATTTATATCGCTTCTCAAGTTGAGAATAGAGGGGAGTTCAATGTTACCTGCTCTCCCAGAGTACCTTCATTCTGCTAACTTTGGCACGCTCCACAGAGGAGCCGTTACCTGTGCCATCTGTTTCTTTACACAAGACGGCAATCCAAAGATGTTTTGTTAGCCTACCGGCTATTTGTTTGCATTCCAGGGAGACTGTTAAATATTGATGTGCTCCCGGGACAGATGGAGTTTGGATGATGCAGATTGTAAAAGGGATATTTTTAACATCTTTGAAAGACATAAGAGGCTTGTCAGAAAACGCCACACAGATGCATTTAACCTCCTGACAGCCGCACGTGGCCTAAAAGACAACCAGGCGATACCGTCATCTTATTTGTTCTACATTTACATTACCTAAGGTAGGTTTGTTTTGCTTCCTCGGCCATAAATGCTTTAAGCTAATGGAGTTGGGTGTATTGGCATTGAGCTCATATTGCAACTTGGCATGGCCATGTTAAAAACTGCAGGGAGGATGCATCGCACTCAGACTGGTTCAGACTAAACTCAAATTCTGCCTTTTAGGCCACTTCAAATGATTTTAGTCATTTTAGACTAGGTCACTGTGGACCAAAGTAAGATGTTTTTGTAAAATGTTTGGTACAATAATGGAAATAATTAATCTATCCTTTAAGATTTTGATTCTTATCATATATCTTTGGTTACTTCAACTTGTGTCCTTCTGATATAGCTTCTGTATTTTGCAAGTCAAGTTCCTGGCCCCTCGTTTACCTATGAGTTCTTATTGGCCATATTTGGTCATTTTAATGCAGCCATGGCCATTGGTACTTATATACATATATTTATAAATATATACATATGACATATAGAAACTCATGGAATGCTATCCGTCTCAGATATATAAATCCCTTTCATTAATGTGGGCTTGTGAACAGGAACCACAGACGTTTGCTGGATTGTTGACTTGCTCCCTAAACCCGTCAAGAGAATCCTCACTTGAATTAAATCCATTTCTAAAAAGGCCCTTGGTCAGTAGAATGGCATTCCAGGTGGATTCACCCAACTGGAACAGCCAAGGGGACACTTGGAGCTTTTTATTGTTACACTGAACACACAAGGCGATGAGAAAGCACACTGATAAGCACCATAAAACAAGTGGTAAAGCTCACCTGCTGATCTTTGCTGTATCGGATTTCTGAGGAGGTTTAGTCAGGGGGGATTTGTTCACCGCCTTAGCCTGGTGTTTGGGCTTCACACCTAAAACACAGAAAATTAACCACATGCACGACCGTTAATAGAAGTTAGTTCAGATAGTTTTCAGATCAACCGACCCCAGTCCGATACAATTGAATCTCAATTTACTGACGAATGAACCATGTGATCTCCAGGGTATCAGTGATCCGTCACACCCCTCCCTGTGGGTGAGCCGTACAGGCTTTGACCTCTGCTGTTCTGCTGTGAGTTTCTGCGCTACGCTTTGTTTGCTCATAAAACAACAGTCAAACTTGACACTGCCCTTGTCTTTCACAAAGCCCTCTAGGCCACGATACAGCATCCATCATACTAATGAGTCTGCAGATCCCCTCCGTATTTCAGCTACAGTATTATGCCTGGGGCCGGCGTGTCGACCCTTTAGCTCGTCTACTCCGATGTCCTAGATGGTAATTGGTGTCTGTCGCAATGATGAAATGTAAAGAAGTCAATTAAAGAGAGTAAACCTGGGATGGAGTGGTTGTCATTGCGAGGGCTGCTGGCACCGTTCTCTGGCGAGGCGCTGCCTGATGTGGAGGAGGCGCTGCGCTGAGCGTGGCTGGTGCCAACACCGCCATCAGCCTTTCCCGCTGAGCTCTTTTGAGCCTTCATTGCCCCAGTCTGGCTCGTAGAGGTGCAGCTCGGGGGAGATGTTTTAGGCCTCGCACCGGGGTTTGGCTTCTTTTCTGGCTCTCTGGCGCCATGAGAGCTTCTGAGGCCATTGGCGCTGGCTACGTCCCGCCTGGCCCCTGCGGCTCCTGTGCCGTTGACAACCGGCGAGCCGCCTGACGCCGCCTTTGCTTTTGCTGCTACACTCCGGTCTCCTGGCTTCTTTGTGTTCTTAGCCTTGGAAGTGTGACCCTCTCCCGGTTTGGTAGCTGTCCCCAGTCCATCGGACTTCATGGCCGACGCGGCACTGCGGGAGACAGAAGTTGCGTTTTCGGACACCCTCTGTGTTCTGTGCACAGGAGGACTCTCAGGTGCAGATGAAGGGCATTTTACAGCCCTGGACTGCAGGAGGGGAAAAAATTACCAAATTAGTCACGTAACCGTGAGACAGGATTAATCAGCAAAGAATCAGAGCACGGAATAACACCGGTGCAGATTACCACGAGGCACTGGAGCAAACTACTAGAAAAATGCTGACTAACATGAAAATCTACTCAGCCTATGGAGATCTCCATATACTGTGTAAACATCCTGTTATTTTTTATTTTTTTAAATCAACAATTGGTTTCTTACTAAGTTTTTTTTTTTTTACTTTGTGCCGTTCTGTGAACTTTTGCAAATGATCTAAACAAACTGGAAACTGCCGACACTTGCCGGTTTGTGTCGGCAGAACGACGACATCAGGGATTTGTGTTTTGCAAGTATCAGGAACCAGCAGCATATAAAGCCTAAAGTCAGGCAAAGTTCTTGTTTTGACTGCATCGAACCACTTTGCCCGAGATCTGGAGGCGCTCCACTACTCATGACTAAACATGTTGGCAGTCCCTCTCTGGATCACCTCAGCCGGGCTTATTTTAGCTATACATCTGTTTAGAGAGTCCTGCTGCTAATTCTATACTGTACTGTACATATGTATATGTATATGACATATGGCATCTGATGGCCACACACTGTCATCACTGTCAGGGATTACACTCATTTACATGGATTTCTCTGAGCTAAAGAAATCCTCAAAAGTTCACATTATCAAGCTAAGAAGTCAAAGTCAGAGTGAGAAGTGACAACTTCATTGTTTTCTTGTTTCTGAATCATAATTAAACTTTAAATACAACATAAATGTCAATGCATGGTTGGATGATAACATTACCTGTGAACTAGTGAATACAGGCTTTTTGCCAAGTCTTCGATTGTCCCCTTTATCAATGGCATCTGTCAAAACAGGATGAAAGGAAGACAGAAGATCACCCAATTAGCATGTTGCCTGCAAAACAGACCAAATCCAAGAAAAAAAGAAAGAGGAAAAGGACTGCACCAGATGTATTTCCAAGACGCTGCTTTTTAATGGGAGCTGGAGCATCTATTCTATTCATTCACAAATTCCCATTTCCACCCCCTTTGTTTACCCTTTAGGAAACAAGCAATAAATCAATGGATCGATCAGTCAGACAGACCAGGGCTATTCCAAACAAAGCACGGCCATTCCTATACTGAACACAGAACAATTTGAGAACCTACTGACTTATTTTATAAATATATAGCAAATGAGGTGAAATTGGCTGTTTGCTTGTGTTATGTTTGCATGTGAGACCTGGAATCCGATTTCACTGGCAAGAAATGTACCAGTAATAGCAACACGCCGACACCAGCAGCCAAATAAATTATTCATGAGGTGAATTTCAACACATTACAGCAAAGAATATAGGACAGTATATGTAACTGTGGAATTGTTGTAATTGTAGTCATGTTCAGAAACCACAAAGACTCCCACCCATGAAAACCAGCATGGCGTGTCTGCTGCATTTACCGTGTTAGCAGACACTCATCTGCCCGAGACAGTTACAGTCACATGACGCACACATGTTTAATAAACAGCACGGGGCAAACTGTAGATGGGTTAGTGGTAGCCAGGCAGCTACGGAGAGAGAAGCCATTAAGTATTAAATCAGCCAACAGCGTATGCTCCAAGGGCTTCGGTTCATCTCTGATGATGCAGAGCTACTGCTTCAGCGGCAGGGAAAAAAAATAATAAAATACATACATCCACACCGCAGCGTTAATATCCTGCTGTGTGCCTAGAAGAAGAGAGCTCACAGCATGGATTTCCTCCCTTACCTGCCAGTATCCTCTCTCTGTGTTTGGAGGACAGGGTCTCCCATCCCTGCGTGTGGCGGACGGCGTAAAAGGTCTGAAGCAGGAAGGTCCACAGCCGACTGCGCAGCGTACAAATCTGTTGCCTGAACGGCTGGCGGCAACACAGAGGAGAGAGAGTGAGCGAGAGAGAGAGAGACAGAGAGAGGGTGGGAGGGAGGGGAGAAGAATGGAAAGGGGTGCGCTAAGGCACGAGCGAATCAGCAGCTGCTTGGAGAACCTTTCACCATGGCAACAAATACCCCCCCCCACACCCACCCCTCTGTCTCTGTTGCAGAATCCACTTGAGCTCCCTTGAGCGAAGTCAGTGATGTCAGCGGCTGATGCCCATTCTCCCGTTTCCACGCCCGATTATAAAAACAGGGCTGGAAGGCAGGGGGAGGAGCCATCTCCACCTCCTCCGCTGCACTGACCACACACACACACACACACACGCACGCACGCACGCACACACACACGCACACACGCACACTCAGATTAGTGAAGGCCGCTGGCACACGTCACAGTGTCCCTCAGCCTAATCCATTCTGCCATACTGTACGGTCTTTACAGGGGTTATGTGCTTTAACTTGTGCAGCCTGGTCACTTTCTCCTGGAAGTCAGCTCACAGGATTAACCTACCGGCTCGCACTATACATTTCGTTAGTCTTTTAATCTTTCAACTGTTTGACAGATACGATTTCACAATTATTTTCGCCAAAGCTTACAGTCTGAGACTTCAAACGTATCATCTCAATTTCAAACTCAACTGCCATATGCCAACATTTCCATACTTGTTGATGCATCAACTCAAAGATGCGATACAGTCGGCTTACATCTATATTTAAAAGACATCCAAGGTGAAGCACGAAGTTGGCAGTTTGGAGAAATTTTGCCATCCGGCATTCACATAAACAAACAAACTTGCTATCAACAAAAGACCAACACTTCTAGTTCTCAATAACCATAAGTGCATAGGTCAAAATCTGATGAAACGTGTGACGATGTTTTGAGACTCAAAATGCATCATTTGTGTCACGTGCCGTTAAAAGGTCAAAGATTCGCGATAAGAAGCAGTTTTTTCTACGAGTGTGTCCCTGTTCCGTTTATCCTGTGCACGCGCCTACATGCGGCTGACACTTGTATCCGTATCCATTGATAAGAGACACTCACTAAATGCGTATTTGAAGACGCGGAGTGGAAAATTAATAACATTCTCAAGAAAGCATTAAAAGATCAACACGATTATTATTTTCATGTTTCCTTTCTGGGTTTTCTCACCTCATGAAACATTAATTCAACAACTCGCAGTACACAACTATAGAAAATGTTAAACATTATGGTTGTTAGGAAAGATTTTCAAGTAACTAGTGGAAAGAAAGAGAGTAGACAGGTAGTTTGGTTCACTTTGCCGAGACGAAAAGTAAAAGCGCTTTTGCCATTTAATACGAGTCTGTTTAGGGTTCAAATTGACTCACTACTAACAAAGTGAAAAGTCACCACCTTTTATGTGGCTGTCCAATTGTTTGCTTGTTTTGCAAACTGGATACGTTACCAACGGTGGAAATGGCATCCTGAGGATATGCAGTGCAGAGGACACAGATACATTTTGCCGCGTTTTGAGTAACGCGGATATTCAGCTGTACGTATTAGAGCCGGCGGATGTGCTGCGACGAGAGACCCAGGCTGCAGCTGCATTAGCCGTTAAACGGCGGGGATCCTGTAGGCGTCAGCAGCTAGCGCGATCCATCCCGGTACATGCAGGTTCCGCGACACGGGGGCCACAAGCTCCACGAGCAGGAGAACTCAGCTTTCTGGTCGATAAAGCGCTGAGAAATGTATTTCCTCGTGGACTACATCCATCCTCCCTCCAGGCATTCCAGAGATATCGCGTTCACAAGGATGGAACGGACAGACGGGTGGACTACCCGGAAAAAATAAATAATAATGCCTCCGGCCACGGCTGCCGCAGAGGCATAAAAAAAGAAATGTATCTCAAAGATCAATTACTAGCTTTTTTTACAGAGGTTTCAACAGCATCTCATAGTCTTCCTCTGCAGAGGGAGTTAAACGGTTAGAAGTTTGGTTTTCTGGGATTCCCACCGCTGTTGATCCAACTCTCTAATCTCTGACTCAAGTCAGATAGTTGGAGTTACTTTGTCTAAACATCGCTCCTTGAGGAAGATCAGGAGCAGCAGTTGAAAGCTCTGGCAAAAGCTCTTAGTGAATATTGATTTGTTGACAGAGTTTGCTTCATGAAGTTGGTCAGAATTCAGGTTGATTTTGTTCCCACTGGTCTTAATGCACAGGACTAAATGGGACCAGAGCTACACAGATTAGATGCGAGCACAGCCTTTTGGTCTCGGTGTGATGTCTCATTTTGAAAAGACAGAGAATGTGCTTCGTGTCACCTCCTCTCGTTTTTGCCCCCCTTCCTCCTCCACGTCATCTCCGCACAGCGAGTGCACAGCGGCGAAAAGATCACAGCAGTTGTCAACGGTCACACCTTCTCGAATGGCCGAACACAGCTTCTTCAACAACGTGGGCTCGCGGGTAAACTCTTCCCTCTGTAACGGAAGGTAACAAGACACTCATCAAAACAAACGACGTAGAAACCTCATCCCAGTGAAGGTGAGAGTGCATCAGCGACGCCTTACCCTGCAGAGGTCCTGGAAGGCCTGAGTGCGGAGAACGAGGGGGAGATGCTGGACAATGACATGCAGGCTCTCCTCCTGGAGCTCTGTGGCGAGACTCCTCACCTGCCGGGCCCACTTGACTTCAGGGAGGCTGCCGAGCAACTGCTCGGTGCCACAGAGCATGGTCACCGCGCTCTGCACCGTCTAAACGGAGAACATCCGTCAGATAAAGAAACTCTCGCTATCGGCGAAAACACAGAACAAAGTCAAACAAACACAGCCCTCCATAAAAAGCTCTCTTTTCTCTCTGGGCCAGGACCTATTGATCGGTGGAGGGAGTCCCAGAATGTGTGTAATGGTTCTTGGCCAGCTCTGAATCTTACGGTAATACTTGCCAAGAGAGAACAATAGTACATTTGTCTTGCTTTACTCACAGAGTACCCCCAAATCGTTGATAGTGATGAAAGACAGACGTGAGATTCAATTACCAATTACACGGCGGGAATCACTCCCCGCCCGTCTGCATCCACATCATATTCCTAAATTAGTCTGTCTTTAATAACTGAGAATTTAATAAAGGTCATGTTTGATTGGGTTATGTTTGGATTTCCTTCCTGTGGAAAGACCTCTGGAGAATGGGTTGATGATATTTGTGCAATTACGTGAATGCGGCCCTGCTGATGACTCTGGGAGGGAGGAACTCACCATGGTTTCAGTTACGGCCGCGAGACAGGCTACGTGGAGCTCCGGGGACAAGAGGGAGAAGTTCCTCTCGCACCAGGTCTTCACATAGTGATCCGCCACCCACCTGGAAATACACATCGTGTAGAGGATCTGTAGATCACTTGCTTTTGGAATCTCCGTAACAGGAGTCGGTTTCTGGGCAATTTGCCGATCTCCACCTTAAATCAGTCACACTAACTCATGGAGGCCTTTTTTCTACGTTTCTGCAGTGAGAAAAAAACGAGGAGTCTCGGGCTCTGAGGCAGCAGCCCGTAGAGCTTTGCTCGAGGGAAAAACGGAGTGAGTGAGGATGAGAAGGTCGGTAACGCACTACTGCACAGAGCAGCGCATCTCGATTCACCGTCATACTCGCATGACTCATCAAGACAACCCCCCCCCTCCCTGCAGCCGAAGAATCGGCTGCAGGAGAGCTCAAAATGAAATGTTCTCAGTTTGTGAATCGAAAGGAAGATTGAATGCATATAGGTTTCCAGTTATATCTCATCCAAGGGCAAGGCAATCTACTATCATTTATATATATATATATATTACATTGTTTCCTAAAGAGCAATCTTTAGAGATACCATAACTCTGATTCACTTCATTTAAAGAAAGCTTATTTAAGTTAAAACCACACAAAACAATTGTAAAATATCCCAACTATTGATACGTCAGATTGCGTCAGATTGCAGATTGGTTAGTTGCATTACACAACTAACCCCAAGCAACTTAATAACATAGAAGTATGAACCCACATGCTGGTTACCTAGCAACAAGATGCGGATGTAACTTGCAAAGGCGATAATGGTGACAGGTTAATGTGTTGCCCTTTTTTTCAAAATTACACAAGCAACTTTCCGTTGTTTGACCCCAAAAAAATAAAAAAGGAGCGTGAATTCAAACGGAGTGAATTTTCCAAATGTTCATGTTCTTCGTTTCCCATCTGTGACACATTTTGAGAGAAGCGGCGACAGACACTCACCTCTTACACAGCATATGGAGGTTTTGAAGGCCTAAGGCGTGGGTGAGCGACAGACACTCCAGAACCGTTTTCTGAACCCCGTCAATTGGCTGCCGAGAAGTGAAAACAGCGTTACTATTGACACCAAGCATGCAAGCGCCTTATAAAACCAAAAAGTGTTGATAATGGTTTATTTATTACGGGGACAGTGCACATTAATAAAAACATTTGTTAAAAGTGCCGGAGTTAGCCAAGAGGCTATTTTCATCCGTAGTCTCGAGAGGCAGATGTTAAAAAACAAAAAAACTAAAGCCAAAGGAATAAAAAACAAAAAAAGGAGGGCTTTGTCTCTGTTTTCAGCTGCGACACTCCACAAACTGCTATGTCACTGTTGTTCTGGGCTACAGAGGGATCGCTGCACTGAAGTGATCGGATATGTACGGCAACGAGATCGTATAGGAGAGAAACATTAACAGTAGAAAAAGTCTACCGGCATTTAGAATCGATAACATTTGATGCGATAATGACACTTTGCATTCAGAGCATGCGCTACGTGGATCTCATCAAGCACGCTATTGGCAGGTGGCTAGTCAGCCTTTCAAGTAGGGACCCATTGATCCAACTTTTTCTCTCCCGATACTGGTTGTCTCACCTAAACTCCAGCGCTCTCTTTTACTAGATTTAAAATCTGTGCAGCTCCCTCTGTGGAACTCACTGGAATCATTTACATGTACGGTGGCTTGAGGCCCGGGATTATTGTGGTGCAACAAAACTAATTCTGTGGCCCGACAGGATTAAATGACTGGGGCTGATTATTTTTTTGGTGTGACTTTGACAAACAAAGTAAAATTGGACCGTTCAAATCACAACAGATACTCGATCCGCAGTGTGGAGTGAACCTGTCTTTGCGAGTACAGGCAACACGTTGAACGGGGCACAAGAGTGGAGGCGTTGAATCTTTTCATTTGGCGGCATATCAAGTCTAATTTTTTTATTTTATTCATGTTTGTGTTTGGATGGGCTTATTTGATGTGAAGAAAAGCCTTATTTTGAGTTTTACAAATTGTGCATTCAAAGTATTTGAATCAAATGTTTAAAAAGCGTTGTATGAAGGTGAAAGAATACATTTTTGTTTTGTTTTAAAGATAGACAAATAATCCTAAATGTGGATATTGAAAATAACTATATTCAACATATTTGAAGAATCAAAAATGCTGCACATGTGAACCTACCTGACACACGCATATAGAGAAGCAATAATAAGCCGATGAAATCCCTCTTTTCACCTCTCATATTCGCTAGTTTTCCTCATGTATAGCTGACCTTGGGGAAGAAGCGGCAGTAGTCTCGGGTCAGAACCATCTCCACCACATCCTTCAGTCCCTCTAAACCCAACATGTCTGCTGCCAACACCACCTGACTATGGGGACAGGAGACACCAAATGCAGATCAGGCTGTATTCTGGTGTTCTACTAATGTGGGACCGTCTGCTCACATACAGTACCTGGCACTGGCTCCAGGTGGCAGATCCACAATGGCCCCATACATAAACTGGAGCAGGATCTCCATCTCATCTGGCCCTAAACTGGAACGGTTAACAAAACAATACATTTACAATTTATTTTCTTCATGTTAACATACATAATTGTCCCCAGGCACCGTCTAATAGTATCTTGGTGATTTCAGGCACACAGTGTTTTATTCCGTCTATACTGGAAACACGACTGAGGATGCTGTAAACAAAATACATATATCATGCAGCACTCAAGCCATGTGACTGCAGCCCGAGGTCAATTTCACAGGATCTCTCTTCCCCACCGAGCACGTCAACGCAGCAGCTCCTCACTCTGACAGCCAAGTCTTCCCCAGTTACCCTCAGATCAGTAATGCTGAGGCGGGTGACACGTCTCTCCCTGGAGGAAAAAAAATGGGCCTCATTTGCCTTTCCCCCGCTCTGATAAGAGACCGGTGGTGGTGAGGGCGAGGGGCCGGGGGCTTTTCAGCCGGTAGTGCATGAGAAGACGTTTATGCGCCTCAGAGGAAACATTGCTACCTTGCTTGCAAGAAAATCCATTTGCAATTCCACCGTCAGTGGGTGGCTGCATGTGCATGTGTGGAGTTCAAACATGTACACTGTGAGTGAACCCCCCCTCCCCCCGGCCCCATACTGTACGGAGCCACCTCTGTAGCGAAGAGCTGAATAATTTACGCAGCACGTGCAGTAATTCAGCCGCATCGTTCGAGAATGAAATGTAGCGCTGCTGGACCAGGAGTGGAGGTGTTGCTATGGATCCCTGTGACCTGCTGCGGGGACCGATGCCGACGTCTTACCCTTGCAGAGTGATGCACTGTCTGGAGCTCTCCATCCAACTCCCGCTCAGCATGGCTCGGAAGTACTGGGACCGCGCGCACAGGATTGCCCTAGAAACCCAATAAAACAGGCAGTGGCGTGTCAGATCCACCCACCGTTTTAATATTTCACATGTCATCTGGCGGGCATGCGTGTACTTAAGTGGCATAAATATTGTGTGTGCTCTGTGGTCTCTGGAGGTTTTTCTTTTCAATCCCCTGCCTCTGAAGATTGTGCTGTCAGATTTTGAAATAGAGTACTTGATTAGCTTCAATAAAGAATAAGGCTGCTGATATTCTAAAATCGCATGAACAGACCCAAACCAACAAACCACAATTGATCCCTCTAACAAGTACTACGTGTGTATCAAAGCCGGATGCATCTTATTCCTCTGGAGCTCCCATAAAGCGATTAAACACTCAATGAGCCACTGAACCGTATCACAGGGTGACATGAATATGACACTGTTGTTTACCACAAACACGGTCCTGCTGCCAGAAATACTTACCAGCATGCCAAAGGTGGAATAACCTGCAGCTGAACATTATCCCCAGCAGACGCACTATTTCCTCCTTGTTTGAGTAAAGCTTGGTAAAAAACAATGACAGTGCCCATCTGTTTTAGGAGCAGGCTTAACTTAACCATCAAGCCTTCAGTGTGAACTAAAGGGCTCGAGGCAGAGAGCCACAAACGGGGAAGGAAACCACGAGGTGCTGTGAGAGCCACAAACATATTGTCTCTGTTACATAGAATAATATACAGAATAACGTCAGCTGCATCAGCTTTAAACACTTTACAGTGTGATGGGAGTCAGTGAAAGTAAATTAAACTGAGGAATAATTAACGACATGGTAAATCGGCTCAAGGCAATACTGACAAACCCACATAATGTGATCTAAGGTTCAGACGAACAACTTGTATCCATGCAGAAGACCATTTAGGTATCAATATCAGTGCTACATTCATCGAACATTGAATAACATTCAAAGACACCTGGACATTATAACCCCATAAAACAATAATAAATCACATGCTAATATATTGATGTAATATTCAGTTCATTGACATGCTCTATTTTCTATGATGTGGAGCCGATGTATTCCTTTCTTAGCAAGATTAATGAATAAATGTAGTGAGCGGCAACATGTGTGAGAGATGAGCTTTCTACTACAAACTCAGATTGGGTTTTTATTTTCATTATTAGGAATACCTATTGGAGCAAAAAAGAAAACCCTCAATCCACTCTTTTTTTAATATCTGTCCTGGATTATGGGTGACCTTCAGTACACACACATGCATTGAACGGCTGTGTCAACCAGCATAGATATTTGGAAACATTCACATAAGCATTCAAACCCCTCATTCAAAACACGTTCTGTGGAGAGCGCGACTGTTTGAAAGCGCTCTATTTTACGGCTCTCAGGTCCTCTGTTATGTGCCGTGTCATGTTACTGTGCTTCAGCGTCGGGCTGCAGAAGCCATGATCCCGTTCAAAAGATCACTGCTGCAGAGCAACCCCCCAAAAAATAGCCCAGCTTCCTCTCTCTGACGAGCTCTCGTTGGCTGGCTGCTCCCCTGAGCTGGGAGAAACCTGTCTCCATGGTTACCAGCGGCTACTACTACCTCTGCATCACTGAATGACCACCGCTGCAAGTCGACAGGAGATGCGCGACCTCTGCAGTGTTTGCACGCAATGTGATGTACTGAAGGGAACGCGCTCCCACCGTGCCTGCCACATTCAGCGTTCACAGGGAAACAAAACAAAAACAAGCACAGTGTGCGTTTGGCTGCCGGATGTACGAATGAAATGTCTGAGAGGAAGAAGGTCTACCTGTGGCAAGAGAAGACCTGCTCCGCTACTTGGATGGTGATGTCACACTGCTCCCCCCTCTGGTACAGATCCAGCAAGTCCGCTCCGAGGCCCGATGCCGGCTCCAGAGCAGTGTCTGGAGTGGAAGTTGAGACGTGTGATGAGGAAGGTTGGGGGGGTGATGAAGAGAAAGTGTGAGACACATGACATGGGTATGTGTGTGTGAGTGAAAGCACACTAAAACAACTAAAAACACTGCAAACAGTGAACAAAAACTATGGAAAAGTATCCATAGAGTGGCCGTGCTGCAATTAGCAGTGGCCGCAACTGGGATCCAAAATGAGATTAGCGCTTAAATGGATTATGGCTGAGACAACATGATGTGAAGAGCAGCTGAGTGGCCACATAACCAGAATAAACCCTCTGTGAGAAAACGGTGTTCGTCTGTTTACCTGAGTCAGAGGAACTATGAAGGTCTGCCGGGTCGGGAACAGGCGGAGCACTTTGCGGTACCGGGCCGTCCACGTCTGGGATTATTTCAGACGAGCGCAGGCTCTGGTCCGCTGTGTACAGTCGCCTGGGGGGTTAGGGGAGAAGAAAGGTTAATTAAAACTAGGCCTTTCACACTTATTTAAACTACAGTCTCACTTGATGCAATGTGACTTCCGTGACACAGAAAGCAAGCCTGAGCAGGATTTTCTTTTTTCCCCTCAGTGAAGCGTTTTCATAAAGTGACCTTCAATCTTAGTTATTCAAACTGTTACAGTACATTTGCCATGAAGTACTTCTGAAATATGCCGAGGCCTCCCTGCATGTCCTGCCATAAAAATGAATAAATCTGGCAATGAAAAATTAAACCACAACATTCCCGGTAGCCCTGGTTGCATGTCCTTCCCCATCTCTCTCTATCCTCTACTCTTCCTGTTGAATCAAAATATGATACAAATATAATTTCTGACAGTTCAGTGAGACGTTTCATTTGTTTCATACCGATTCTCTGTTGAAAAACATGTTTATATTCCTCGAAAGAACAAAGAACAAAAGGGTATTATATTAATATTGTTGCCAAATTTGACTGGAATCGTTACTAGCTCCTTTATCAATTTTAAATAAACAAATTACTTTTTTTCCATGACACCTGTGCATTCAAAAACATCTGTCTTACATGGACAGGAGTAAAAGGAGCTTTAGAAAGATTTTCAGACTCCGCAATAGTGCAACCAAACAATGACGACTCCTTCTCAGAATCAGCTTTAATGGCCATGCAAGTTTACACATACATAGAATTTTACTCCGGTTTCACTTGCCCTTATTACAAAACTGCTAACAAGACAGAGATCCGAACCAGAGACACAAACCAGTGGATTAAGAAGCTCAGAGGCGCCGCACTGCAGAACCTCGACTGCGACACGAGAAACGCACAGATGATTACAAACACTGACACACTTCAGGGTGTGTGCGTCTCAATGCCGATGTGAAAACCAGATGTATTATTAAAGAGCTGCAGCATTTGCGATGCCCCTTGAAAAACAGCACACAGACCGCAGCAGACCCCTGCAGACTAAAGACGGTGCACATGGCGCCCTCTGTCAGAGGGTCTGTGAAACTGCAACACGACAAGAGAGGATACATGTCTTCTCTTAACGTCTCCTACAAGAGAGCAGATGTGGCATTTTCTTTTTTCTACAGGGGCAAAAAGAAACTGTAAAAAAAAACAAGGCGAAAAAAGAAACAGCAAATATAAGCTGTCATCCACATTTCACCGCCTACCTGAGGAAATCTTTCAACCCGGACAGCTCATAGCCGGACAGATGAACGATGGAGGGATCTTTGTGCGTCCGCCCCCGAAGGACATGAGGAGCTCTGGCCAACAGCACGGCTCTGTGAGCTTGGAGCGAGCCGGACCCAGCATACAGAGAGACATCGGCCTCCAGCTCCTCCTGCAGCAACCTGGGGAAATGTAGTACAACACTGTATCAGGGTCAAATCCCTCAAAACTCTTGTTTACTATGTGATTAAATATTTAACGTACAATTAAAAACAGACGATAAACAAATAGCTTCTCGGCCATCCTTCAAAATCTATGAGGCCTATTTTCCCCACTTCAGACGAATACAAGCAGTCAGGATCCGAGACAGTTCAATGTCTCCTTCACCATGCCCATCACCATCATCATCATCTCTCGTCTGATCTGGGTGACCCAGAAACCGGTCCGCTAAAGGCCAACAGATGCATGTATGAGATGCAAGGTGCCAGGTCCATTACTGTAAACCTCTGGGGAAAGGTGCCCAAACTGAAGAAGCACCAGTTCAACAAGCAGACTCATTTCTAGACATCTTGGTGGTTTACCTTGAAGTTTGCTTTAGGCCAAGTTTTATATCTCGGATCCACTGATGCTACTATCTGAGGGGAACCCCCCGCTCTTGTCTATACTAATGCTAAAATGAAACAAAAGAGTGTAATTTTCTGAATTCTAGGATGTAAACCTGTATTTCACCTGGTGATTTGCACATAATTGAAACCTAAAACTGATTGGTCTCATCAATCAATAGCAGCTATAGCTCAAGGTAGCAGGTTCGATCCCCATAATTCACATGTCCTTGAGCAAGACACTGAACACCCAGTTGCTTCATGAGGCTGCCAACTGCTTCTTAATTACTAAAGATGGGTTAAAATGCAGAGAATACCATTCCCCTTGTGGGACTAATAATGGATATCATTTATTTTTGTATAGTCCAATTACTAGCTGACTTAAAGTTTTCAACTACATCTTGCAGTATTTTCTCGGCAGAGGTTTACATAACATACATTTGTATTTAAAAGCAATACAAAGAAGTAAAGGTAATTTAAAAAGTAAAAGTAGAATCCGGCAGTTTTTCACAAGCGCATTGGGAGAACTACGGTGACCTTCAGCTACTGTAGAGAAAGCAAAAGGCTTTTTCTCTAAAGCCAAAACGTAATGGCTGAAATTGGCTCTTTAAAAACTTAAACATGGTCATTGGGTGACCCCGATCAAACTGGATGAAGCAGCAGGTCTTTAAACCAATTTTAAACCAAGTCACACAGGCTCCAGATAAGTTGGTTTTTCCATTCCACAGCCCTGCATTGCTTTTTGTACAGTGGGGAAACTTTAAGACACACATAAAATGCCTTACAAACTTTAAGGCCTTTTATTTTTTTTTTCTTGACACTTGCCAATGATCAATGTTTTAACCCGTGCTTCTGTTGGTCAGTGCGCACTGTCACATGCCTTACCTGTCAAGGTCTGCCGATAAAGCAGATGATAAACATCTCCTCAGCTGCTCTTTGTGTTTGCGCTCTTTGGCCTGGAACTCCCTTGCAGCCTCCGTGGTGATCATGGTTCATTGGGGTCCCTGGGATAGAGGCGAGAAAAGACACCTGTGAACTGGAGGAGCAGGGATGGATAAATCCTGGTGGCAAGCTGTGGGAACATTCAGAGGACAAACAAAACAGACACACGTTGCTGTAACACAACAAGCCACGTATGGTGCAATTTAAGGCTTTAATATTCTGTAATAATCATGACGTCAACGTCACCTGACCCCCAGGTGACGTGACATGATTGGCTCCGCCGTCAGGAGTGCAACACCATCTCTCACCACACACACTGACTTAGGTTTACCACCGATTGCAACCCAGAGAGGCGCTGTTTGCCCATTTGAAGAAATGGGACGGGATGACCTCGGGGAACAGAGACCAATTAATTTACTATTATGTGTCCAACTAAATGATTTAATCATAACGTTGACGTCATTATTAAAACGATAACAACAGCTTCCCCTCATCCCCCAGGAGAAAACCACACCGATAATATCACCCAGACTAACCAGCGTCCCTCTGTTTCCATATAAGTTTAATTTACTACTAAATAAAACACACTCAGACACACTCACACGCACGCGACGGCACCCACACTCACACGTGTATTAGCTGCCCTCTCTGCTCGACACGTTATGTGCTGTAAACTGAGAAAACATCACTCCCATCTTCCTCTCGTGGCTAGCATGCTAGCCTAGCTAACTCGGGCTAGCGTTGCCGCTAGTAACCTAGTAGTAGGTTAGTTGTTTCTTTGACCCCTAAACGCTGAATGACTGGGGGTTTAAAAAACAGACCGGAAGAAAATAATTATGGCAAATATTAGCCCTGAAGTGTGAGGTTCCGTCACGAGCGTGAGTGTCTCTATTGACGGGCTGACCCACTGACCGATGTTGTTGACATCCCCGCTGCACGCTGTTCTCCACCCACTAGGACGGGATTCGGGAGGGGGAGTGGACAAGTCGTCACACCCGGAAGCTACGGCACATGCGCAGTGCAAGCGAGAGAGGCACCGTGCCCATGTGGCTTCATATAATGCGTTCAGGTGCTACAAACTGACCTCGAAATTCTAAATACTCTTTCAAAATGAACGCCTCTGGTCTGCCTGTGATTTTGAGAAGATTACGCGACCTGTCTGACTTCACAGATGGACACTTAACGCTGTAGCTCAGACTACAGTTTAGAGTCAGAGCAGCAATGACACTCAGATCGGATTCGATCAGCTGGCCTATTTTTGCAGTTAAAATTTGATTCAACTTGGTGCATTTATTATTATGTTGTTTTGTTGTGTAAAAGCTACACTGTAAATATACGGCTATACAGTAGACTATAACAGCCACATATTTTAATGAATAGTGTCACACAAGCTTACATATCTGTTTCATTTATTTTTAATGGAACAAAAATATGCAAACATTCTATAAAATGATAATGATGGTAATGCTTTTAAAGGGGAAGTCCGGTCTCTGCTCCAATCTGTATGATAATCATATCTACTTCCAAAAAAAAGGTCACAAAAATACTGCCCTGAAAAATATGTGCTGGTTCCAATATATCCGACTGCCTGGAAGGCAACAACAGAGCTTGCCCCTGACTGGCGCTGATGTCATTGGCCTCTCCTGCATCATTACTCTTAACCTATGATGTCAGCGCAAATGTATCTGTAAATGTTTGAATCAGCGTTAAACAAAAAGTCCAATCTGGTTGGATAGTGAGATCTACTGCAGAGTGATTTGGTGCAATATACAACTTTCCAAATACATACTTTTAGGGTTATTGTGCTGAAACTAATGGGTTAATGAATAGGTAACAGACAATTAATTAAAGCTTTATAAATTATAAAATAAGCCGCTAATGAGGAAAATATTCTCAAATGGTTTATATTGTTTGACACAGACATAATCATGCATTGCCCGAATGATCTCTTCTCTAAAAAGCTGCTATTGGGTGCTGGCACAGCACTAAAAACATGTTTATGTAAGACACCTCAGTGTAATTCCACATCAACAATTCTGTTGGCATATAACCGCATCGAAAAGGAACATGAATCAAAAAATAAATAATTATATATATAAAAATGTTTGTTCTACTGAGAAGACCAAAAATAACCAACTGCTGTGCCCCTCAGCTCTGTGTTATATTTAACAGTACGTCCATTGCTATTTCTGGTGTTTTTCATCTCCTCTGTGTAAAAGCTCAGAGTGACAGTTCAGAGACAGCAAACAGCAAACACACGGGGGTCAATAGAGCACGCCGCACAGCTTCAAACGCACCACTGCTACCATCCCCTTAAATAAAGAGCTGTGAGGTCCCAACAGATTGACATTTAGTTTATTTATAAAAAAATCAAATAGTGTAGACTTGGCTCAGTGAATTTCAAAATGCAGTGTGTAGGAATAAATACAAAAAAAATTACAATAGTCAACCACATTTCTATACCGGAAGATCAAGATAACGACATTCTCTCATTTGAGTATTTCTGAGGAAAAAAAAAGGTACAAAAAATAAATAAATAAATAAATAAACTCCTCCAGACAACACAACCTGATAAGGGAGAGGGAGAGTCACGGCTTCCCAAAGGACTGGGCCCTAAGGAGAGTGGAGCAACCCAGAGAAACGCACGAGTACAGCAGTCTCTCAGGACATCTTTACAACGCAAAAAGTTCAAAAGGCACCACACAATACAAGTTACGAGGAGATTTGTTTGACATTTTGTGATGCTGTAACCAACGAACTTTAAGGCGGTGTAGCATGTGCAAAAAAACATCTTGAATATGTGTCACCCACGCTGCTCATGTGTCCGCTCCAGTGAAGTGTGCTTTGATTCTTTCCTTTACTGATGACTTCTTAAAAAAAAAAAAAAAAGAAGAATATTTGAATTGTGAACTATTTAAAGAATGATTGCATTTTCACTATGTTGCTGGCATATTCCAGGCTTCCGGGTGTGGCAAGCGTGGTGGGGGGGGGGCAGGGGGAGAAAAAGGCTGGTGGAGGCCTCACTGTGGATTTAGTTCCTGTGGCTTTTGCGTCCCTCTCTCTCCTTGAGGAAGGTCCATATGAGGGTGTTCACAATGTCGGGCTGGTCCTGCTGCAGCCAGTGGCTGGCCCCAGAAATGATGTTGAGACGGAAGTGATTCCGGATGTACAGGCGGCAGGCCTCGGCCATTTCCTGCTCCAAGAAGGCGTCCCGCTCGCCCCACAGCAGTAGCACGGGAGACCTGACATGATTCTGGCTCAGGGGGAGGGAGCTAAGGAGAGAAAAAGTGGGAAAAAAAGACCAAAAGGTTACTTCATGATAGATTTTAAAGGGAAAATTAATCTTAAAACAGAAAAAACATGAGTAATTATGGAAAGTGAAGTCAATATCTACAATTTAGGAAGCCATTTTGATACAGGGTCCCGGAATTGTTCATGCTGGCTCATTGTACAGACTTACTTGGACACTCGAATTGAACAGGGCCATCGTTTATATGATTAGTAATGAGTCTAGAAACACCTGTATAGCTTGAATTTGTCTCTTGCACGGTCTCCCCTACAGTCATGAAGCTAAAGTTAATGCACACAATGTACGTCCCCCCTCACAACTCTGGACCGGATAAGAGGAGCTAAATAAAAATGCATGCATGGATGTTGCCATATGTTCACGTATTTGTGTCCCAGGTGCTTACGTACAGAATACTTTGCTTTGCGGAGAGACTAATTGGGCACGGGTCATGGAAATCTCTTTTACATAAGCACACAACAGCTATTCTGAGATAACCCATTGCTCGAGAAGGGAGCAGATGGCGCGCTCGGCCATGCATGTGCAGTTCACTTGTCAGAAATGCATGCGCTGATATATTTCATTATTTGATCCGCTGTGTGGTGTATCACTCTGAGCCAGCCAGCCTCACGCGTTGGAATGACGGCGAGTGTCTCCCACCTGAAGACGTTCCTGTAATAGTTGAGGGCTCCGGTCAGAGCTCCCGGCTGTGAGAGGGCATACAGGTAGGCCTCCAAGTCCTCTGCCGTGAGCCACCGGCCTTTCCTTCCGATCCCTGTGTTGCGGCTGGTGAACAGGGCCTTTAGAGCCTAGAGGCAGCCAAAAAGCACCGGGGTGAATTCATGTGACTGGTACCATTTGACCAAGAAAACATGTACGGCAGAGTCAGGAAAGGTACTTCAGCTGTTTAAATCGGTTCTTGTGACCTTCTGGCACTCATTACATGCTGTGCTTTTACTTCTGAAAACTCCAAACACAGGCATAAACGAACATTATCTAATAGTGCACTTCATAAGCAAATATCTAAACTGCATCGTCACTCTGAAAATGGGATGAAGTTTGAAAAAGGCGAAACGAATCTTGAATCAATGTAAATCTTTTAGATTGTGTGCGTAAACAAACAAGATATAACGTGTTTATTTCCCTCCCCCATGTTTTAGGTCATTATGCTAAGCTAAACTTTATGCTAAACTAAGCTAAACTCAGCATAAAGAGAGGTGAGAGTGGTATCAATTTAACCTCATCATGCCATGTAGTGGTATCCTCTATCTCTCGGCATGTAAGCAAGTGGTCATTGTCCAAAATGTCGAAAACCACAAAATAACAATAAAAAAATAAATAAACGTTGCATTTTCTAAAACCCAAACGGTTTGGCAAACCTGTACTGTACACATGCTACATGCACTGTGCCCTCTTATTCCACATTGTCAACAGCACTGCCTTATTTATGGCAACAAAACCCCAAAATGCTCCTTATCCAGTTTAGCGGATCATTTGGTAGTAATCGATAATTTTTACATTTTCACCCGGATTAGTTGATCCTTTTGTTTACTCCAACCAAACTCTTTCACAGCTGGAGGTTTTTAATAGTCACACTGAACCCTAAAATAGTCCGACACCGTAATAACACGCACCGAAACACACACACACACACACACACACACACACACACACACACACACACACACACACACACACACACACACACACACACACACACACACACACACACACACACACACACACACACACACACACACACACAACCTTGAAATCGTTGATGGAGAGCATGAGCTCCGGGAAGCAGGGCAGCTGGAAGAAGAAGAAGTGGCTGGATTTCAGCAGCTGGCTCGGGTGGCGCAGAGCGTAATCTGGAGAATGAGAGAAGTTCAGCTGTTTGTTTGACGGTTAAACTCGAGGCCGGCGCCTCGCCTGGTCGCGCTGGCTGCGGGGGTCGCCGGCACGATAGCTTCCAACGACTTTTTTCAGTTTAACCAGCTGTCCCGGCTTCCCATTAACCTCCTGTAATTAGCCTCTCATTAACTTCCCCTTCAGACAGGGGAGGATTTGCCAGATGGACGCAAACGTGGAATTGGAGTAATGATATTTCCTAATTAATGATAATAATAATTACAGCAATAATCCAAAGGCCAAACCCGAGTCTCTCTAATCAGTATGAGGAAACAAATGTGATTTTCTTTCACAACATAAAGATTCTGCTGTGATTCCTACCTGTGTACACAGAAGGATGTGGGCTGTTCAGGACAATGAGTTTCGTCACCATCTCTGGGTACTGAATGGCAAACAGCCACGCGATGGTCCCACCCCAGTCGTGGCCAACCAGGCAACATCTGTTGTACCCTTGGAAGCAAAGCAAACAGACGTGAGACAGAGCAACTGTTATTGTAGCAGGAGGGCATTAATGCACGCCAGGGCCTGGAAATCAATACTGTTCTCACTTCTTTATGGCCGGCTTCCTCCCTCAGAGGACATTTACAACCATCAAATGAATGTATTTCATGACATACAGCCAGATGCAGCTCAAGGTCAGGGCATCAGTCTTACGGATTCTGATCACATTATTGTTCCAATGACTGCAAACTAATCCTCTTACCTTTTGCTGGTGCCATTTACAGCCACCGGTATGAATCACACCAGCATGTGCTCTTTAAAACCGGATCGTCGTAAAAGCCAAGTCTGGGAGCCACTTTTGGAAAGGGCCATTGCGGCGAGGAAAAGGGCAACGCTACTTGCCACACACGGTTAAAGGCCAAGCCTCTGATTGCATGGACAATGTGGGCTCTGACAGCATGGTGGACAAATTGCCCCCAAAGTCCAATCACAGATCAGTCCAGCAGTTGTCACGCGTTCAATGCTAGTCTCCCACTTCCACTCTAATGACCATTGAGTGAATGATTGGCAGCAATATGCATTATTGAGTGCTTATCTCCTGAAAGCACTGTAAAGAATTAGCTATAGACAGCGATAACCGTAGGAGCTACAAAACATTAACGATAGACCTCTCTCAAAAGCACTTCCTCAGAGAGTTTAAATATTGAATCAGAAATGTGTTGCTTGAGAATATTTACAGGTCATTGTGGTTCTTCTGGGCTGGATCTTCACTGGGTTAAAAATTGTGAAACACAGACTGTTGTGGAATTATTTAAAGCTGCACGACCCAATATCTTTATAACAGCGATGGACTTTGTGTAATGAACTGAGCGGCGTGGCTCGTAGTGATGAACCTATAGGGAAGCATCACCTGTCTCTGCAGTTCCCCTCGGCTTTATAGAGCATTTTAGCGCCTTTCAGCTCGTTTAGAGAGGGTTTTATAAACCCTATTAATTCCGTTTACAGATGCGACAGCTAGTTGTTTGGGAAACGAGGGAAAAGAACCCTCTAAAAACCCAGCCCATCCCAGCACCAAACACCTGAACATCTGACTAAAATTTGCCAGATAGAAACCAACGCAACTTTGAATACATAGGTTGCTGAATGTCATGCAAAATGTATTGAAGATGTAACTGTTTGCTTGTATGCTCTCTTCAAAGCCACAGGACTCCTTTGACAGAAACAGTGTTTTTTACCTTGCAGAACACAGGAGATTTACCAAAGAACGATGAATCATTCGTGCAATAACATGAAACAAACTGACCAATGGAAGCAGCGGGAGATATGTAAAATGACTGTTTTTGTAAAGGGAGTCTTGTGGCTCAGAAGAGAGCATAGATATATAGATAGAACAGCTCCAGTTCCCTGATGAAAAGGGTTGTCTGGCAGTGATATAAAACGGTGAAAATATTCTAAATATGGCGTACACTTTCAATTGTTATTGATTTTTTTTTAGGTTTCTAAAATACACTTCTTGCTGCTGCAACCCACAAATTATTTGGTGGGGATAGTTGGAATGGGTAGCAAAGTCAAGACCATCAGAGTTATTTCAGTTTTCTTTTAATTAGCACTAAAACTGTGCCAAGCTGGAATATGAGGTGACAGGTGTGAAGGGGAAACAGCGCTGAGTTAGAGGTCACCGGAGCACCGTCAATGACACATCATTTCAGGTCATTTCACACATCCGGTGAGCAATGCTAAAACTGCGACATGCTGGCCAGATAATCATTGGTGGTTGCTGGTGTGTGCAGACGGCCTCGGGCTCTATAGCTTCCCGTCAGTGTGAGCATGCAGCCGGCGGGCTCTGTGTCTGCACAATGTGCCACGTTCAGTGTGAATGAGTCACAGGAAGTTTGTCACGCAGCGCTTAAGACTGATAAACAAGTTTATTTTTTCTGACTCCTTGGAGTTATTTGGAGATCGCAGACGCACTGTTTGCCGCGTTCTCTCACCTAAGTACTCCACAATGTCCTTGACGTCGGTGACCAGGTTGTCGAAGCGATAACTCTCGGGTGAGAGCGGCAGGTCGGACTCCCCGTAGCCCCGCATGTCGACGGCCACCACGCGGAACTCGCTCTTGAACTCGCGCAGCTGGTAGCGCCAGGAGAACCTGCGGGTACACAAACACACACAGAGATGACTCATTTATTCATTTAGCTTACTTGTATTTTGCATTGCAGAGGCTGATGAAAAAATTCAAATAAAGAATTAACAAAATTCAATAAAGCAGAAATCGAGGAATCCTGACTTTTAGTTCTACCCCAAAAACATTGGTTCTATCGTTCCCCATGATGCAATTCAATAGTGTCGTTCATTTATTCCACCCTGCGGGGTACAATCTGCAATCACAGGCTTTTACGTAAAACCTTTTTTCTCAACAAGCGTCTTGGAGCCCAAACCCACGGTAACCTCGATGACATCATCAGGTGGATTTTCCCCAAAAAAATGATAAACTCCCTCGAGAGGCACACAGCACATTGCACAACTGTTTCCACAGGCTGAGCAGTGCTCCCCATGACGGTTAAACTAAGTGTGCAAAATCGGTGGAGCGGCCCTTTAAACGCTCCTACCATACCCGTTTGGAGATAGTTATAAACTAACAGCACAATTATTATTTTGTCCTTTCCACCACGGCATAATATAAATTGTTTTAGATTATAATCCGCCCACTGATCATGCGGACTGGGATGACTTTCTAATTGAAGATCTTGTCTGCTGCACAGGCTCCTCATCACGACTGAGGTCCTCCTCGTCCTCCTCGTCGTCCTCGTCGTCCTCGTCCTCCTCGTCCTCGTCCTCGTCCTCCTCCTCCTCCTCCTGAACGCAGAGGCCCTGACTGTGATTCTGATGAGTCAGTATAAGACCCCAGCACTGAACCCTCAGATCTCAGAATATAGATGAGGTTTAAAGCAGAGTAAGCCCCTCGGAACCCCTCCGACACGCACTCTCTTCTTTCTCATTTTCTGAGTGGGAATTAGCACGTTTTTTTTCCTTCTTCAGACAGCGTTATAGGAGTCATAGGAGTCAGCCCGATTCATCGTCCCTGTGAAGAGTGTATATATATATATATATATATATATATATATATATATATATATATCGGGGAAATGAAGCAGAAACAAGCTCCCTTAGCCCGTTAATGAATCCCTGTCCTGTCGGCAGCTGAGATAGTATGTTAGAGATATGGACGGGCTTATAGCTCTTGACAACCTCTTTGGCCCCGATCCAGAAGCAGCGCTCAGGACCATTTATTTTCTTCTCTCTCTTCCATTTCATATCAGGAGAAGGGGGTCTTGAAGGCTTTTGACCTTTTTTTTTATGAGAACTCCCTCGCTGGCGTGGAAAGGCTGCAGAGATTTAAAGACTTCCCATATAGTCAAGGGGACATTTTTAAGAGAGGTGGCCGAAGCAACAAACACCAAGCGACTGAACAAACGTCATCCTACAGTCGGGGTTGTCCGCTGCTGTGGAGTGGAGCTGTTGCCACAATTGCCCCCCCGCCCTCCTTTCTCTTTGACCTACCAGAACTCTGGAAAGCCGTGCAAGAACAGCATGAGTGGCTTTCCTCTCTCTCCAGCAGCAACATAATGGAACCTGAGGCCAGACTCCTGGCGGGGAGAAGAAAAAAAAGAGGAAAACACACATCAGAGTATTCACGCACAGACTTATGTACCCACAGGGAAGCTGAATGGAAAGCAGTTGTGTAATTATCAGGAAAACAATAGAAGTACAGGAAAATACCAGTCACAGCCTTGCGATGTCGCGCAATCATGCTTATTGGACGCCCGCAGACTATTTCCTCGTGACCGGACACGTCCATCGAGGCAGCTATGGACACTGGAGACGCGGCCTATCGTTGCACGCATTGGACACATTATTTGCTCCTCTGGCAGCCTTGTTTGTTCCTTCTTAATTCCTCTTTTTATTGGTCTCCTTATTCTTGTTTTACTTTACCCATGTGCATATCTTCAAAGAAACATGAATCTCTGAGTCAACTTTCTACAAGTCATCTCTCTGCATCGTGTCCCATCCCAGCAGAAAGATCAAATAGGATTTGTTGCTCTGATGACAGCTTTCGTTTAGAGCTTAAGTTATGCATAATATAACTAGACAGAAGAATGTAACTTACTGCATTATGAGCCTAATGCCTATACTGTACTTTTGTTTTCATTTTACAAGCTACTTTGTCCTTCTACTTTGCATATTGTACTCATGACTGCATTACTTATACCCAACAGCTGCAGTAAAGTATTTCATGTATCAGCTGCACTGTTATTAACAGAGTGCACACAGTAATTAAAATGAGCTCATGGACCAGCCACAGCATTTAAATGCTCAATAGCAACATCTCAATAATCCAATAATACGTGTCAACAGTACTTTTGGGTATTTACATACAATTTACTGATAATAACACCCCTGTACATTTAGATGCAGGACTCAATTTAAATGTTTGTAGTATTGCTTCTTTCATTATTTGGTTAATTAATGATACTTAATTCTGACAAAACTGACAGGTGTTGTGTGAGTGTGCGTAAGATACCTTGGGGTTTAATCACATAACCGTGAATACATAAAGGTTGTTCTAGTGGCTGGCAGCCCCGCCGCATGTTGGAGACGTGAGGCGGAGGAGCTGTTCTTTCAGCACCACCTGAGCGCAGCGTCAACGTCAACAACAACAACAACAACAACGACAAAAAAACGTCTAAAAAATAAACAGACGCCTCACGATCTGCTCAAAGATCAGGCCTGTTTGTGTCCGCACGACTGCGACACGGCGGGCAAGGTGTTGCAGCATTTTACGCGTGAACGTCCTCCAGCATGCAAGAGACACAAACACACACACACTGACAAACACACACACAGACAATGGGCTTTCTTCTTTTGTGTGTGTCCCTTACAGGGACCGGACACCTTTTAGTGTCCAAGTGCACGTCTTACCTTGATCCGGACATAACAGTGGGTTCCCAAGGACGTGTCGCTCAGACAAGCCGGGGGAGTTTCACGGATCGCCCACTGGAAGGTGGCCGTCGGCCTCAAGACGATGTTCCAGCAAAGTTTGAGCAGGGCCGCGGTGGTGCAGAGCGCGCAGTAGCCGTAGATCAGGGACCAGTAGCCCAGCACGCGGATCTTCAGCGCAAGTCGGATCAGAAATAACAGCAAGTTGTGGAGCACTCTCGCCATCTTTACATTGCCGCAGACGGGAAAAAGAAGAACAAAACAATCAACCCGGATCAAGTTACCTCTTGATTGGCTTGTTAATCGCTCGTCCTCGGTGTTTTTGAAAGCGCTGCCGTTGTGTCGTTGCCAGCGCACACACTCACGACTGGCTGAAGGGAGGATCCCGACACACACGGTTGAATGGGACGGTGGAGAGAACCATCGCGTCAGATTTCACGCTTTGCGTGTGACAGCGTGCCGCGGCGCGTTTAGCGGGAGACGCGTTGTTGACGCTACAAGGCGGCGAGCCGCTGGGTGGCGTCTGAAGGGAACGAGAGGAAGCCCGCAAAGAGACATAACCCTGCAAAGCACCGGGGATGCGCGCTACTGTTGTGGCAACAAAAGAAAGACCTGCGTGCACGTGCTGGTCGTTCCCCTGTTAGTCGATGACGTATCTCTCACCGACCTGTTCTGGCACGGTAAGTGGTTGCTAGGCGACCTTAATTAGCAGGTGGCCGTCACGTGACGGGCAGCGGGAACAGCTGGGGTTAAAACGTATAGATATGGCGCGTGCAACTTCCACCGTTGATCACCCATTTTCTATTTATTGTATGTTTAATTATGTAAACAAGGTATTGGTGCTGCCTCGGCGTGGTTTCAGTAGAACGCTACGAGACAAAAGTAGACAAAGACCTTTCCAATAGTCTGAAAGAAGATATGTTTTTGGAAGTGAAGTATAACCCAACATCTAAAAAAGAACAATGTTTTTAGCCTGAGGTGGAGGCAGCATGCTGTAAACCAGTTAACCAATTTCAGATTAATGTAATCCCTCACGTGCAGATGAAGACTGTTGTTCTCTTGTATATGAGCAACCATGGAGCCACAGAGCTGACCAAATGAAGCAAATGTAACTGAATTCATTAATAAGCAACACTATAAACATGAATAATTCAAATAGAGTTGACAAAGACAGCCTTGTAATTTCCTTTGCAAGCTACCAGCAGTCTGGATCATTTAAATGATCAAAACAAAACTATATATAGATAGAGGGATATATTCATGAAGTGATTACGCTCACTTAGTGGAAATAGCTTTATTATTTTGAGTAAAAAAAAAAGAAAAAGAAATACATTCTTATTTATTTAGCATATACAAACTGTAACATACAGAACATGTTGATAATCTCCAAAATACACTTTGGAACAGCCAGAACTGTATGAACAACAAAGTGCAGTGTGTGTGTGTGTGTGTGTGTGTGTGTGTACAATTAACGCATGTATGGCATTTTCAAGTAGTCAGGCAAATCAGGAACTGAGATTATTTACTTCTGTTCCACACTAGGAACTGTTGAGGAGGACCTACCAACCTTTCATTCAAAATTTGTTTTTACTTTTGTGCAATGTAAAAAAGAAATAAAAAAAAAAAAGTAATACGTGCATTGTGCCGTAAACAAGTAAAACAAGTGTTTTGTCTACATTGAATAGATATGAAGACTGGTGGTAAGGGTTCACCAAAGGGCATCATGTAGCAGAAGAACGAAACAACACTGCACATTTCAACAAACAAGACGGCAAAGTTTGAACTAAAGTGTATGAATGCATGAATTAGCTTGTCATACAAAACTGTCAGCAGGACTCATCCACATGTGGAGAAAAAGAACAGAAAAACACGCCTCAAAGAGAATGTCCGGGGGGGAATTCTGACAGTGCGACACCCCGATCATCTCAAACTCAACAGTGCATCAGTGCAGACGCTTACCATCCATTTCAAATGCAAACCAAACGTTTTGTTTTCTTGTCTCCAGGACGTACATACGGTTGATGCTGAAGTTGTCTTTTGTGGCCAAGAAAGAGCCAACAGCTCGAGCTATTCACCGAGACAACGCACACAGCAGTCTTTTAGTCCAGGTTGAGTTCAAATGAAGTCATGATGTCCCGCTGCATAGTCATGTCAATCCCAGACATCTAGAAAAGAGAGAGAAACATCTTTAATCTAACAATCAGTAGTAAAAAAAGAGAAAAGAAGCCATTTCACCGGCACCGGACATGGATGAAGGGAACTCACGGCCTCTCGCCTACGTCGTTCTTGCTCCTTTCTGCGGGCCAGATCCCTCTCCCCGTCCACCAAGGACTGTGTGGCGAGAGGCGGCGCTTCTGCGGGAGACTTTTGCTGCTCCATGTCTTTCGGAGCGTCCAGGGTGGCTTTGGTGCCAAAGATCTCCGGCGAATCGGGATCTTCCTTGACAGGTTGTGGATTGGTTTCTGCTCTACATGGGCCTGGTAAGCTAGAGGGAGGGAGAATGTCCTTGTTGATCAGAAAGATTCCTCTTAATTTTTTATTCACCCACCAAGTCTTTTACAGAAATATAAAGAAAAGTCTGACGCAGTCGCTGAATACCTGCTCTTTTCAGGAGCCTCTGTCTCCGCACCGCCCTCCATCCGTTTCCCCTTCAGGGCTTTGTCTTGCTCCTCCTTTTTTATGGCCACCTTGCGGAACTTCTGGAAGCTCTCCTTTGACGACTTGATTGCCGTCACAGTGAACGGCTGCTGCCCCAGTTTTGCCCAGGACTCAGGATTTTTCAGAACAATTTCCTACACAAGACAAATCACCAGATTTATTTGTGTCTGTTTCAAACAGAGGTGGGAACAGGGGGCGCTGACTGTGTTCAGCTTTAAAGACGCGTTCAAAGATTACCTGCCTCTTTGGGGCAGAAAAAACTGACCGACATATACTGCATCCTTATTGGGGCACAACCAGTTCAGGAAAAAACCCTAATGTCTGAAAAATAGAAATTTACGTCCGAACAACAGCAGCAAATGTTTTGGTACTTTTAGTAGTTTGAGGAAATGTACCACTAAACTTTTTCCTTCATCTTTGTTTCCACTCAAACACTGGAAACAGCCATCAACGCGTTGTTTAAACGCTCTGAACAATACAACTGTTTTGTAGCCATATTGTTTCCACATTAGGACTTAAAGCTCATGGGAGCTTCTGAAGAGCCCGCGAATTCGCCACAAGATGTTAACACTTGTTTGTAATAGTATACAATGCTGACCTTTTTGGGAATTGGGGTTTTTCCCTCTCCGGCGGAGTTACTTGCTGTGTTGGTGTGAAGCACATTGGTCAGCCGTCTGCCAGGGAAATCCTCAGGGTTTCTGGAATCTGGCACAATCCATTTAAAAATAAGTGTTCTGCTGAAGAATTAGTTACAAATAAAGTGTGATCTCAGAGTAACAGTCTTCTGGGGACTTACTGGACCTGCTCTCCTCTTTGCACTGCAGTGGGCTGTCTCTCAGAGGGGACAGCACCGGGCCCTGCTGGATAGCAAAGATATGGTTTAAGATTTAAAATCTTTAGGTAACATTTCAGAATATTAAAGACCGAACAAACATTACAATTATCATAAAAATGATCCATGATATGAAACTGTGAAGAAGACTTAGTATAGGGTGGTACTACTATAGGTCCTGTTGCTTTTTTGAATAAATGTTTTTACTTCATTCTGAATACCTTGAATAGTCTACAAAGAGGGGAAAAAAAACTGTCTGGGAGCATAAACAATGTACATTTAATTATAATTTTGTGTTTTTAGAAAAAACTGAATGTTACAGAGTGAATACCGATACTACACACTGAAGTAGTAACACTGCAAAAGGATTTGTAGACATTTTGGCAATATATTTATATTCAGATCAGATTCAACTTTATTGTCATTGTACATAGTACAAGTACTGTAACAATGAAATGTAGTTAAATGAGGAGCAACACATTTGGTTCCGACAATTTAAGATTATCTATGTAATATGAGGCAACTGTGATGCACCTGATCTGGGACTTTCTGTTGATCTACTATGAAAACAGAACGGGCTGATGACATTTTTTGTTGTTGTTTTTTTGCTCTGTAAGCACAGCCAAGGTAGGCCTCTGTAGATGCAGCTTGGTCTGGCGTACGATAAAGCGTGAAAGAAACGTGAATAGCTAACAGGATGTGTTGCTTTTGAGGTTAAATCACACTGTAAAATGATACAATAGGTCAGCAGTAAGGCAGAAAGGACACATAGAACTTTAGCAGTAGATTAACTGACTTGTATGATCTCATCGATACACAGGTCGTTATTGTTCGGAACAAGATTCATCACAAGAAGATTGCGTCACAAGATTTATTTTCATTAGAAGTACCTCAAATCTGGTGGCATTCCAGTCCAGCAAAACATCCGGAGATGCCATGGGGGATAAAAGGGCAGACAGATCTGTCAAACAGCAAAGGGCAGATATTGATATTCAACACATGGAGAGGCAAGCAACCACGCGAGAGGCAAGGAACGACTGTGCCTTCATACGACTTAGAGCAAGAGCTAGTGTACAGTTAATGAGATGGAGCGCACTAGGGCCGGTAACCGACTGGACCTTAACTCTCCTGCTTAGACCGGTTCAAAGCGAGAACAGGGATAACGCTGAATTAAAACCCAAAAATTAATAAAAACACTAATACGAGTGTAAATTGTTAATATTAAATAACTATTTAAACTATTTAAATAACTATTTAAAACAGTCTTAACGGTATATCACATTGAAGCATTTCTGAAAGGAAAAAAAAAAAAAAAGATGTATACTAAACAGAAAGATCCAGTTAATTGCAATAAGTGTATTTTTTTAGTGTGACAAATCTTTATTCCCCCTTAGTTGAGGGACATGAAGGAGGAATGCAAGCAGTACCTGGGGGAGATATAGTCAGCTCATCACAGGTCAGGTCTACGTTGCGGTGCGTTGGGTGGCATTTGGTTTCCGTCACCGATGACTGCGTGGCAGGAGAGGGCTGGTAACTCGCCTCCGATATCTGCTTGCCAGAGGCACCGAGGGTCCCCTTTGAGTTAAGGAGAAATTTAATTTCTTACTTTTCATGCTGACCAGTGAGGCGCTCTCACTGTGACACTCTTGACTACAGCAAGCAAATGCTGAGTTTACCTTCGCCTTCACCTTTTGGCAAGAGTCTTTACTTTTTGTCTTCTTTGGTTTTGGCACTGAAAAACATGTCGTCAGAATATTTCATCAGTAATGTGTACGGATATATGGATATAACATGACAATTACCTGACAGGACCATTGTCAAAATACAAAGTACACATGATTTTTAATGATTAGGTTTCACAAACAAACAACTATTTCCAAACAAAATAAATAGGTAAAGAGATATCTACATATTGTATATTAGGATTTACACTTGAAGATGTGGATACATTTTGTATTAAAACATGTTTGTTTAGAAATTCCCTATAACATTTATATGTGAACACAACTCACCTGCTACACACACGTCACCCAAACCCCCAACTAATAATGATCCCTTTTTGTCTGTCATACTTTTAAAAGTTCTAACAATTATTTCTTGCCCTTGTGTTCCAATAGGACAACAGAAAATAATACCGTAAAATTCGGGTTATAAGGTGCACCCGTTTATAAGCCGCATTTACTAACTTTAAAGAAAAAGTTATATTTAATCATTAACAAGCTGCAGCGGTTTATAAGCCGCTGTTAATGCTGCTACTGCCGCTACCCGAGACGGACGTCGAGCCGGGGCTGGTCCCGCTACCTTCGGTGGTTGTTGGGGAGCAAGCTGCTGCAGCTCGCGCTGACAACACTTTATTTTCGTGCTGAAGCTTCAGTGTTGTTTACTTGAGCTCAAACAGTGCAGCCACAAATTGTGGCAGCAGCTGCTGCTCGTGCTTGCTGCTAGCAGCTGAGTCAAACTCCCTACTGTCCTCCCCGCCCCGCCTCTCACCCCGATGCCACTATGCTCAGTAGCGGCTAGTGCAAGTAAGCTAGCAGCTAGCGCTAGCTGCTAGGGCTTTTGCTGCTAGCACGTCGTCAGACCTGTTTTCCATCGCGCCTGGTCGGGTGAGCGTGGTGGCATCGTCGGTGGGTACTGGCGGAGAGCCGAGCGGGGTGGCAGGGTGAGGGCACCGCGGGGCGGGGAAGATAGCAGGGAGTTTGGCTGCTGCTCGGAGAGGACCCCGTTTTACAGTGAGATCACTCGTCAAGGGAATTTGTGAATATTTCCCAAATTCAGTGGATATAACAGTGGATTTTGTCCGTTTGGTCACAGCGCCATAGTGAAATGCTTTCCCACTGGGTTTTCATGCTTTTAAACCCGGTGCACAGAAAGTGGGGGTTCTTGTATAAAGTGGTTGGTGATAAGATGAGAGAACAAGCTTCCCAGACAAGACTTCTATTGAGGTCAGTGAGCGCATGAACGGTTGTGTAGCGTTAAGATCAGCCTTTATTTGAGTTTAAAGTGGGTGTGTTCGAAAATAACAAATACTTTGTTTGCCATGTTATTGGAAATAACCTTTAGCTAAGCTGACTGGGTTCCATTGTCACAAAAAAGAAATAAAAAAAACTTTAGTCATAGACTATGCTTTAGAAACGTGTTTTCAAAGGCAAACTGTTCTATAGGCCATCGTGTATAATCATCATAATCCCTTCCAAAATGGAAACATCCGTTTCAAATGTACTTGTTGGAAAACTCAAAATAGAACTCTGGGTTTCTTCTGACAACAGGTCGAGTGTCAGACTGGCGTTTTCCTTTCCTTACTTCTCCAATGGGCTTTACTTATCAGTGCCACTGATGACGCAAAGCAGACATACATTAATGTCCACTACAAGAAAAAGGGGCAGCTAACCTGATTCAGAGTCACTGCTATCGGACGTGCTAGAATGACTACTGCTGCTGCGGCTGCTGCCAGAGCTGGATGAAGAGCTGCTGCTGCTTTCACTGAGATCAGGAGCTTCTATGATGTTAGCTGTTAACGAAAAAAAAATGGTAATTTTTATTTTACACTCAATGCGTCACATGTGGAAGCGTAACTGTGGCGATTACATTAATAATTAAATTCAGATCTTACCAAATGGCTTATTTTTCTGAATCAAGTGCTGCTCTTTGCTGGCCACCTGCGATGTCCCAGCATCCTTCGGTTTGCCAGTCGGCAAACCTCCTGTGGGCTTCGCCGGCTTGTTTTCTGCAGGACAGAAGAGATAATCACCCTCCGACATGGGCTGCTCCCTCCAAAGCATGTTGTTTGCATTTTTTGCTACAGGAGTGCTGATAGTGCCGTTTCCTGGTTGCCTAGAGTTACGAGATTTTCAACTTTGGGTAAAACGCTGCATTTGTAACTGTCACTTTTTATTCAGCGGTCCGATCACATAGCGCTCTCAAGCACCGCCAGCTGGGCATTTTCAAACGGGAAAAAATAAATAAATAACAACATTGCTTTGGACACGGTCCCTAATTGCACATTTTACATTACAGTTTAAATCTGATTAAAAGGAAAAAAAAACTTTATTTGCAGGCAGAGGAAAAGCTTCAAGCTAAAGTGCAGGACTACATTTATATGCATGTCCATTATATTTAAACCCTGAGCCAAATTAGTTTGCACAATGCTGAATAAGCCTACCATCGCCAGGGAAAGCTCTCTGCATTTCCTTGTGCATCGCAGTTGTGGTGTGTGGCGTCTGTGGCGTCTGTGGCGAGGTTCCGCTTTAAACAAAGCCGCTTTGAGCTGTACTTACTGCGAATGTCCTTGTTGCACTTCCTCAGACATGCTGCAACGAACCTCTGCAGGGCTCTCAGTGTGGAGGGCTTGAGCGCCTCAAAGTCCACCTCGATCTCCTCCAGAGTAGTATCTCGCAGGCAGGACTCCCGGGCATGAATGATTGCCACCAACTTGCCCAGTTTGTCACCGGGCAGCTTGTCAATGTCCAATTTCAACTGTTTTTTCTCCTGGTAAGTGACCGGTAATGATGCGACGTCATCCTTGCATGTTGAAGTCACGCCATGAATATTGTGTCTGCTGCCATGCCTAGACATGAATATAGAAACACCTAATGTTAGCCTTCGGAGTGGAATACTTTGTTCAACAATAATATCACCCATATTAAAACTTACAAAGTAGAGCTCTTGCGGTTGGCCAATTTTTCTACAACAGACTTGTTTTTTGAGGACTTGTGCTTTAGTCGAGCGATATCCTTTTCTTTGGCTCTTTTTTCCTTTTTCAACTTGTCTTTCTTCTTGGTTTTAATCTGGGGCTCTTGGGTAAATCTCTTCAACTCATCCTGGACAGATTTCAACTGAAAAGCCAGTCATCAATGGACCAATTAGGTCAAATGCACTGAAAAGAATAACTTCTCAAAAGCCATTTGCACGGTTACAGGCATGAATGTATAGCAACCTGCTCCTCCAGATTGGCCAGCTGCATGGTCACCTCCTCGGAGGAGGAACTCTCTGCCTCTGAGGAGCTTTCGCTTTCAGAGCTTGAACTCTGACCTCTGTCTTTTTTTCCATGGTCAACTCGCTGGAGAGGTATGGGACAACTCCCTTCCTGAGGGACCTTCAGATATCGGGCCTCGAAAACTTCCTGTTGATTCAAACACTAATGTTATTGTAGAGGTAACAGAAATGATAATATTGATGTCAATGTGTCGACTTAGGGATGGCCTTGAATCACAATCCATATTCCATTTTGCACAGTGCTTCCTACAAATAAACCGTGACCACTCACAGCATGTATAGGCAGGCAAAACAAAAAGTGTTCTAAATATTCCTGCTAATAAACACAATGTATTATGGAGTTTCTGACTACTAGTAGCATTATGGAGCAATTACTTAACATTATGTTGATAATGTTAGTTTATTTGAATTTGTTACATTTTTAACTAAAATTCTTTGCTGGTGGGTCTCCATTTTGGTAGCAATACATGTGGGTACTATGTGATGTACGGTCCCTGCAGACGGTTTCATACTATTCCGCTGATCAACAGTTGGTGGTGGTAAACCGCCAGGAGACGGAGCAATGTGCTAACACAAAAAAAAGAAGGCAGGAAGCAAGGAGTCTGCTAGCAAGCACGGACATACATTACACATGCATGTAAATCATGTATGTTTCAAAGTTTTCTGAGAATTGTGTCTGATGATTTATGCAGCGGAAAATACATTCAGAACACTTATTAGGCCTTAAGGACACCAAATGCATTTTGGTGGGAAACAAAGTACAATCTATACCTGCAGTTTCCGTGCCATGTTGACCACCTCGTGTGTTGGTGGGTTGTATTTGTAACAGTTGGAAAACATCAGTCGGACATCAGCGGCAAACTCCTTTGCGCTTGCATACTCTCGTTGATCCATTTTTCTCTGAGGAAATGACACTATATAATAAAACTGATCGGACTCATACTGAATAGAAGTGTTGTAATGTGTGTCCTAATCATCCTACCCTCATGGTGCTCATGTCCATAGGTTGTTTGATGATCTCATGGTAGTCGTGCAAGCCAAAAGTGACCGCGTCAACGGGGGTGTAAAAGGGCCAACCATATGCATAGTGTCTCTTTGAGAGCATCTCCTTCAGGATGTCATTACAGCACCGGAGCTGCTCAGACAGTCGGATCTTCTTGCTCTCAAATGCAGGTAAGTCTTTCTTTGGAGGTTTGATGGGCCGGCCACTGCCTCTCCTGGAGAATAACGTGCAAGGTGCTGAATGATCCTCAGCAAGGGATACGTCACCACCGGTGATGACCGGGGGGGTGGAGGTCATGATGTCCGCTTTCCTCTTGAAACCCTTTTTAATCTGGATATTAAGAAATGAAAAAAAGATTGCACACAAACAGTAAATCAATACATAAAAATTCCCGATTTGTTGAGCATTTTGACATTTAAAAGTTTGATTCAAAGTATAGTGGTTCAAATAGTATTTAGCAATCTGACCGACTCAAGTTTGTGGAAGACAATCAGTCTCACTAGTTTCATGCAATGTGTGTCTAACATGAAAAAAACATTTATTGTAGTCTGGTATAAATGCAGCGTTTTGTGTCCTCAGCCATCCCACCACAGAACGAGCTACTACTGGTCTGGGGCATAAAAAAAAAATAAAAAATCCAACTAGAATATTCATGTCAACATATTTGGGTTTCTATTCTTACTGAAATAACAAGCCAAGCATCAAAACCTGGTCATAAACAGTACATAATCTAGCCCAAAAAAACACCCTTAGAGACAGTTGATTTCATTGTATAAAGTCAGTTTGTTTACAAACCAATAAACTACTCACTGTTGCATCAATCTGTGAGAGCTGGGCGGGTGGAATGTATTGACTCATATCAGGTGGAATGACCATCACAGTCTGCTGGAGAACAACTTCTGACACATGGGATCTCTGCTTTATAGCGCCTGCATGACAACAGGTAGAGTGAATACATTCACAGGAATGGGATATTATTATTATTTCAAATTGTGAAATTAGGCTGCACAATTAACATCCAAAAAACATTCCTAATAGGTTCAACTATGTCAATATGTTTGGGGCAGTTAAAGGTCCCATATTGTAAAAAGTGAAATCTTTAAAGGCGTTTTATTCATTTATTGTAGAGCAGATCTAAGAGCTATGTAAATCCTGTAGGTATGGAAACGCTCAATCCATGGAGAAATGCACATAGCCCGTATTCAGAAACTGTGCCTTACAATAAGTGGTCAATATTTCTGTAGTATTTTAGCTACCTAAAAAAAAAGGCTCACAAAAAAACATATATACCAGCAATTTTTTAGAATATGAACTGTTTTTTTCAACAGATGCTGGTAGCTTCATACATATATATATATACATACATACATACATACATACATACATACATACATACATACATATATATATACACACACACACACACATGTGTGTGTATATACACAAGCAGACATACCTCATCTTTAGTATCTTCAGGGAGTGTTAATGTGCATGATACCTGCATTCGTCTTTCTCCCTTTCACTGGTTCCTTTGTAGTGATTGCTCTAATGTCACACTCGTCCTTGGGCATTGTGGACAATTTCTGCAAAAAAAGCTTCTCCAGAGTCTGTGCCATAAAAACAATGTCATCTCCAGGCTGTGGAAAGAAAATGCATTTATCATAATGAAATAAAAGCATTCCATGAAGCATGCATTCTTATGCCACTTTCGCACTCAGCTGTGCAAAAGCCAATTAAAAAAAAAGTAATTCTGGGCATGCGAGTATACATTTGCTCATCGGCATTACAGTTAGGATTAGTGAACGATATGTCAGTTCACAGACCTACTTTTACATTACAAAACTTCCTCACAGCTAATATTGCATTTCTATTAATGGACAGTTTGTATGAACATGTTGGTGGGATAGACAGCACCACTAACAGTATTCTCTTACCCGATTGTACACATAGCAGTTGGTGAACATGGTTTTGAAGTCTTGTATACACGGAAGTGCTTGCCAGTAGTATTTGTTCTGAAGACGCTTCTTAATAGTGGTCAGGTCCATAGGCTTTGTTACGATTGTATAATAATCCTGAAAGACAACAAATACGCTTGCATGAATACATGATATCTTTCAACCGAGTATGACACACATTTTACAGGTGGGTTGTGATGCTGCAATATCCATCTTATTACTTACTGGGAGACGCAGTGCCACTGCATCAACTGGCTGGCGAAAGGGCCACGAAAAGTTATGCCTCCATAAAGCTTTGATCACCACCTTCTCCAGGTACTGGAGCTGGTTGGTTACACGTCCAGGACTCTTGGGATTTACAACCTCTGGCGGAGGGGGGTTCCCGCCAACAGTGGGGCGGACTTTCACATCAGTCATTGTGTTGTCCAAAGGCCATTAATGGGGAAACAGTCGGTCGTATGCTTTGCTGCAACTTAGCGTTCATCACACTTTATCCTAAACAAGGAGTGAAGAGTAGTTCCCAGTGCGTAAGTAAAAATGTACATTTGGGATTACAGTTTGTAAAAAAAAAAAAAAAAAAAAAAAAAGAGGAAAAGTCATTAATTCAATCACAGTTTTTCCATAATACAACATCAGTGCTGAAACCTATTCTGCCTTGAATCTGGTGGCTACGTTACCCATAAAGCAACTTGACTGCTGACAGTTCATTATAACATTTGGATACATTCTGCTAGTAGCAGTTAATACCTTGGGGATATTGTGTTCGCCAAATAATCCAGTGATAAAACCAAAAGGTGCTTATTCAATTCAATTAATTTTGCAGAAGAAAAACAAGTTTGCCTCAGAGGGCTTTTACAGTCTGTACACATACGACATTAACAGTCATGTTGCAGTTTACACCCATGTCTGTCCAAAAAGTCATCATTTTATCCTATTAGACGTCAATGTGAAATTGTCATAATTAGCATATGAATTGGGTTATGGCCAAAAACATGTTTTTGTCAAGGTCACTGTGACTTTTGACCACCAAAATCTAATAAATTCATCACTGAGTCCAAGCCGACATTCGTGCCAACATTTGAAGCAATTCGCTCAAGGCATTGCGGCGATTTCCTAGAAAATGGTATCGACGTGAGGTCACAGTGACCTTGAGCTGCCAAATTTAAATCAGTTTATCATTTTGTGGACATTTTTTAGCCAGATTTTAAGAAAGTGTTTCTGAGAAATCTGGCCTCAGGCCACAGCATGCGTACAAACTAAAAAGTTGATTTGTGACCCATTTCCAGGTAGGAAAGTCAAACAGTTGTTGGTCTTTACGATAGGGTTTGTTGACAATAATTTCACACGAAAGGATATATAGTTGTGAATATATTTTAAGTTCATCCAGCTGCCATACAAAAATAGTCATTTAGTTTCATATGATGTTAAACTGTGTGGAATTTAGCAGCACAAGATTTCAGTTGGGTACACCTTTAAGAAACATCTCTCTTAATACGTAATCCAGTTTAACATGAGACAAGAGTGCGGATCAACGAGCCAGCAGCTCGGATGTGATCACCTGCGCGCGCATATATATATATATATATATATATATATATATATATATATATATATATATATAGAGAGAGAGAGAGAGAGAGAGAGAGAGAGAGAGAGAGAGAGAGACTGTAACAACATCACAAAACGCCTGCTGGTAAATCTGCTTGAAAGAAATAAAGAGAAAAGGGAAGAAAAGAAAACGTCACTCATTACCACCTCTCAGGCCTAATATGTTGAGAAAATGGCTTATTGATAACAGTATGCTTAATATTGCTCACTGGCTATGAAATTAAAAAGTCACTGTTTGATTATGGCATAAAATGCAGAAAACCGGGTACTTGGTAAAAATAACCAACAAAACTTCAAAGATTACATCAACAAATCCCCAATTATTTTAATCTGAGCACATTTTAAAAAAAAACAACAACTAATGAATCATAAAATGACACCAACGGTATATTTGAATTGCCAGCAACACTCGCAAAGAGCAGTGGATGCCCAGGAGCATCTTTCCTGCTAAACATGGGTAACACCCCCACCTAGAGCATATCTCCGAAAGTGCTCTATTCAACAGTGTAGCTTAGCAAGAACTAACCAATAATAGAACCATGTTTCGAACAATTATTTGAGAGACAGAGAGACCCATAAACAAACTCTGCCATGTATGTAATTATGTAAAAACATTGTTCAAATGTATTTCTGCCTTCTGTAAACTGAGGATTTATTGACAAAAGGAGCTTCAAAAACAATTAAACATCTTGTTCTCAGCACTTTCAAAACACACCTAAAATATAACATCCACAACAACATTAAGGATCCAAATAACCGAGCAGGACCAAAAAAGAAAAGCAAAAAGAAGAGGGCCTGTAAAACAAATAGATTTGTACTGAAGACTGAAATCCAGTTTTACTACCTACAAAATCATGGTTCTCAATCTGCAAATTGAAAACATTGTCTTGTCAAACATAACAAATATTTTTGCTTTAACACCCAAACCAAATAAGTTTACATTGCAAGTTATGTTTCTTATTTTCATTTTATTCTTTAAAAAGACAAATCAAGACAATACTTTTATACATGAATAATTTCCAGTGAAGTCCAGCGCATCATGGTTCTGTCCTTTTGTTGGGTGCACGTGACCCACACTTCGGCGATTAAATGACGAGTTCCTCACAGTGTTGCACGTCTTGCTGTCACAATGATCTGCTAATGAGTTTGTCATGCGAGATTGGGAGTCAAATGCTATTCGATGTTCACAATTATTTCACACAGAAAACATTATTTTGAAATAATGTCAATTCATTTAATAAAGTACTCATACTCAAGCATTCTAATAAAATCAGTTTAGGTCAAATTGCCATGCATTTAATGGTTAGTATAATTATTTTTAACTGTTAATCTCTTATTGTCCAGTATTCAAAGATAACATAATGCAACTTGGTAAATAGAAATTATGTTCGACTTTGTCTCCAATCGAATAATGGTAAGGCTAACTGTTCCAAACAAACAAAGACGGTGTAATTGCTCAAATATGATGTCATAAAAAAAAACTGTCTAATGGATCAAGGTCCTGTCTTGCAGCACACATCATGATAGATGCTACAAAATATATGTTGTAGTCAAGAGGTCAGCTTCAACAGACTCTGGACAATGTAAAATAGCAATTAGTAGACAAAAGAAGCTATGACAACACTTTGTTAAGAAAAAATAAGCATCAGGGATATTGTAGTAAATGTAGAAAGTTTATGTGACGTCACAGATACATGCCCCAAGCTAAAAAGGCAATGGAAACAAGCCACAGTGAAGATTTAATCACACACACATTCACAATGCTCTGATTATGTTGTTTAAGCATTCAGACATCAAAACTACCCACCGCTTGAAAAAACAATGTGTCCAGCATTTTAATACAAACCTAATAATCTGGAATGACATTTACATTACCAACCAGGACATAGCAGACCAGTCAGAAGCAAACGAGATCCATAAGACTGTCTTTTAAAACGTATCCTGCTTCCCATCGACCCCTCACAATAAATAACTACCATTACTGCAGACACAGCGTGTTGCATTCAGGTCTGCCCTGAATACATGAGTGAATCCGCCAGTGCCAAACCAAACTGAACCATAACTTAAAAAGATATACTACGGAAACCCTCGAACCCAAAGCAGGGCCGCATGCTGCGCTGTTGACAGTGCTCTGGCCAACACGTGAAGCCATCATCACGCCCACCCGGTACTTTAGCAACTTGGGTTAGCCGACTGACTCCCACATAGCCGACAGCCCGTTAACGCGAACTAGAGGGCATTACGTTTTTAACGCTTCTTTTAAAAAGAAAAAAAAAGATTTAAAAAAAAATAGAAAAACTGTAGCTGTACATTATATTTCGTCCGACTAGTTATATATGAAGGACGGAATGTTGACCCGCGCAGTCACGTCAGTTAGTGAGCTAACGTTAAGATATGTGACCAGCTAGCTAAATGCTAACGTTGCCAGGCGACTTTGACCAAATCAGCCTGCGCGCCAGCTACCGCTAACTGCCAGTCGGAACGGAAATAACCATAATATAATAAGTTATCTTGGCAACGGCTAAGTGGTTCACACTTGCAACAGCTGTACGAGTTTATTTTATTTACCTCAATAAGGCCGGCACGAATCACTTTACGCTAGCACCTAACCAGTGTTAGCTTAGCGTTAGCTAGCCGTTGGGTTCACCTTACGGGCTCGTTGCCAATTTATGACGGCGTTGACAAATGTTTTGCACGGCAGTATGTCAACACCAGCAACAGGAGTTTGCGTTTGGAAAACAGGGCATGTCGTGAACAATAATGTTGTCGTGCTAGCATTACCTGACGAGATACCGCGGGCTCTTGCGTTCAACTCTTCAGTTGCAGACGTCTCTACGGCAACTGCCTCCAATTTATACCCCTGTCTCGCGGCTCTAGAACTGATTGGTCAAAACACTAACTGCACGTGTTACGCGTTGCTTTTCTGCAGGAAAAGGGCGCCTGAAACATTTAGTTTCTTGCAACAACAACAAAAAAGCAACCCACTACGTTTCCTGCTAATGTGTAGCTACCCGTTTTTTCTTTTCTTTCTTAAAGCATTAAATAAACATTTTTGTTGACTTCTTCCAAACAAAATAGCAACTCGATGGCATGGGTGGATCCTGGAGTATTATCGATTGGTACGAATACTGACTGATCGGTGCAGAGTCACCGACCCTCCAGTAAATAATGTCACTCGTTTGGGTGCCTCCGCGTGCGGGGCAGACAGCGGAGGGAGAATGTGTGAGTCGGCAGAAGCGGAAGACTTGACGTGGGCGGAGTGGTGTCTTCACGTGCTGAGCCAGAAGCGGAAAACTTAGTTTCACTGAACACATTGAAGTTACCGGCTGGAAAATCACTACAATGTTTGTGTGATAAGTCGGGAAATGCGAAATGTTCGAACGAGCGTGTAGAATCACACATGTTTGAGGAATAGTGCTTTTTAGTATTGCATGTAGAGTTCACAGTATTTCAATGAATTGGGGTGTTGTGCACTTTCCCAGGGTAACCGGAATGAGGCATGCGTTTACTTCCTGTGAGCTGGAAATACGGAGGAAATCCTGCTTTTTGCTCATGGTGGAACACAACTTGAAGAAAACATGATCACCCACGATGGCGAGGACAGTGGAGTGGATTTACAAAACTCTTATGTAATCGTCACAATATAAGTCAAGATTGGTGAAACCAGCTAATGCGAAATACAACATTGATGAGCACAGATCCTCCAATGCATTCTGCAACGCAGGTCATTTTGATCATAATTTAATATTAGATTTCCTAGTAGCCTCCCCATGAATTAAATGTCAATATATAATTTCAGCACATTTAGGCTTACACTGACAGTAAACAAACACATTGAAGAATACAAAAATACTTTAACGCTTGGTGAATGTTGGGAATATACACTATTTTCTGTAACCACAATAGAAAAAAAAAACAATTAATAAATCAAAGAGGCTTGAAAAACATTGCTTTGGAAAACACCCAATATTTTTTGCTCATAAATGAAAAGACTTCAGATAAGATCATCATGGTCATTTACGCCCTTTGGCCACAAGATGGAGCCATGGGCAAAACATTTTGGGATTTAAAGTGTGCTGCAAAAGAGGTTTGAATAGCAGAAGCCTGTGGAACGTTGTTGTGGTTGGTGTTTCTGAGACCCAAAAAGTGGTTGACTGAAAATATTTGCAGTCTTGCATAGACAAAAGACATTTCATTGTGATGTGAAACAATGTTATTTCACTCCTCAAAGCAAACACACAATAGGTTATGCATTACTCCGCTGTGGGGCAATTGTAAAACATTTGTACTCTTTCCTTCATAGCTCACAGACTACATGAAATACAGTCTCTCTTTCTCCATGCACCTTGGAAGTAGGCTAGGTGTCCCTTCCTCCTCTGAGTCCACAGCACAGTAAATACAAGACAGCAGCGCAGGGAGATTTAGAAAGTGAAAGGCATGGCTGGTAAGTCATTGTCAGATTTCCTAAATGGGTTTTGAATCGGACCGTAAATACTGACACAGTGTCTGTTCCCCTGACAATGACAGGAAACTCGTTCAGAAGGGAGGAGGTCATACAGGAAAGGGCTCTGCCCCCTGATGTTTTAAATGTGAGGAGTAACAACAGCTATTTGTTTTTGAATGAATGCATATAAACTCCTCACACCAAATGAGAGAACAAGCAACGTTCAACCGAGTACAATTTACTCAAGTACAAGTACTATATGGTTTTTTAAATACTGTTATTATCTTGGTCTGCAGTCTCCTTAAGAGGGGCAACAGAATCCACATAGTTGTGTTTACTGAATGATTACATGGTATGTTGGTCGGCCACAGTGAATATCGTTTTATTCAGTTTATATAGTTTATTATCACTATACTCTCAAAACATACAGTGCACATGGAAGGCACGTGGCAGTCTAAACATGTGAGTACATCCCACTCACTTTGGTAAGCACAAACATACTGCGCTGTCGAGAGAGCTGCCGACAGAGATACTGTCAACAAACTATTTTCAAAATTTGAATGACAAAACTGGAATAGACACTGGGCAGCATGAATCTGTTATTAGCTGGCTTTCTATCTAAGTTTATTCTTAATGTGCCCCACATGTTTGTTTGTTTTTGGTAAAAGATGGGGAGTCTGTTAAAAAAACTGAAGATGTTTGGAGTGGCCTAGTATATGATAGCATGTGGTTTGGTTTCTAAATGAATTAAAAAAGACAGTCCGCATTTGAATAGAATCCAGGTGGGTTTCTGCTTTGATTCAGGACGTAAAACTTAAAAGAGAAAGAAGAGCATGCTGTGCAGCCATGGAAATCATCTCATCTTTCTTGCTACCGATAGGTATTTTCAATCAAAGTGAGAACAGAAATGTTCTGAGTCCTGGTGTGGTACCAAGAGACAGCTGGAGTACAGTTGTAACACTTATTTAACCCTCTCGCTGTGGCTGTTATGTGATTGAAGGGGCGGCGGATCCCTCTTTGCTCTGGAACCTCCATAACTCCCTGTAGCTGAAGTCAGCGGCACTCCAATAACAACTCCTGCCCAAATCAAATACATTCAGAGTGTCCCGCAGACGATGCTGGAGGGTGAGACCAAGAAGAGAGGATTCTCACAAGTTACCCAAAATGTTTTTTTGGTCTATTGTTATTTTATTCTGCCTGTATTGTGGCGTGTACTTTCTACTGTTGTATCACTCTGCAAAGCACTTAATATATGAGACTGCGCTCTACCCTATTAAAATGTTTGATTCTGTACTGACTTTATTCTTTTCTTTATTGTGGATTCAATTTGGTTTTAAATGCATTTCTTTGCCTCTTTGTACAAATGAATGTCTTGCCCATGCTTCCTTTTATTGAATTCTGACTGAGCAGAATATAATTTCAGCACATTAACCATGATCCCAGTTTGAGCACCTCTCTTCTTTCCATGATGATGTCAATAGAGTCGGCAGTTGAATGCATCGTGGTTGATGTGGTGATTAATTGATCTGCTATACTCATTCACTGCATGCACTCAAAGCCATATACACACAATGCCAGTAACATGAAACACATTGTTAGAACATGACACTTATATATAAGTCTGTATTCTGTTTTTATTGGCTGTGATACAATCCATCCAAACTCTGACGTCATACCTTGACGCACAGCTCAACCAATGTCACACCAGCAGGAAGTGTGTGTTGAAGTGTCCCCTCGTCTGCATGCCAAGTTACCTCTTTCACAGCCATTGGCAGTTGCTTCTGATTGGTAGTAGCACCATGTGCCTTCTTTGCAGAATTTGTTAAGTTTATTGTTGATGAACAAGACTGGCAGAAGGTTGTAAAGGCCAATGCTTCCCACTCAGATGTGGACGTTTATCATAAGGATGGCGGCCCTTCTTTGTGTGGTGTCCTCATATTATGTAATGACAGTGTCCTGGTTGGGGGGAACAATGTGTTCTAAAGGAGGCGTATCATTCTTTAAAGGTTCATACTTTTATTTGAGGTTTTATAGTGGAACATGTTTACATGCTTAAATGTTCAATAACCTCTATATATGTCTCGTACTGTCTGTCTGAACATGCCCCTGATTAAACTCTGTCTGAAACACTGTTTCAGACAGATTGCATCGCTGTAGGCAACAGCCTGGGTCCATGTTTACTTCCTGTCCACTGAACAGATTCAGATTCAGGTTGAACTTCATTGTCATTGCACGAAGTACGAGGACAACAAAATGTAGTTTTAGCATCTAAACAGAAGTGCAAAAAGAAGCAGTAAATGTGCAGTGCAATGTGCTGGATAAATAAGAGTATATTTCTCCGTAAATTGAGCATATTATACTTTTTCAGTATTTATATATATATATATATTTTACAACATTGGGCTTTATATATATATATATATATATATATATATATATATATATATATATATATATATATATATATATATATATATATATATCATTCTGTAATTAAACAATATTGAACACATTTTGAAATGTGGGTATGCAGATCCCTGTTCTATAATTGGGGCATGCGCACTGAGCATCGTTGGTCTTGAAAGCCAGTGCAATCAACTGGGTCAATACAAACGCGCAGACGCCGCGGATTGAGCGCGTCTTTGATGCTCCGTTATGCGCTTTCTATTCCCTTTACTCTCAGCTGTGTTCACAACCCTAACACAGTGCAAATAAACAAAGTGGAACACTTTAACGGAGACATGCATATGAGATGTAAAATAATTTGATCCCTTTGAGCGCTTTCCTTGTCAGCTCTCAGAAGCGGCAGCGTTTGTGTGTGTGTGTGTGTGTGTGTGTGTGTGTGTGTGTGTGTGTGTGTGTGTGTGTGCGTGTGTGTGTGTGTGTGTGTGTTTCCACAACAACAACAACAACAACAACAAAAGTTTCCTTCCTCCTTGTCACAGGTGCCATCTTGTTAGCGGTAAATCACTAAGCTGACATCTGTGTTGTACCAAGTCACGCGGCATGTTCTTTTCACTGGAAGTCTCGGGTATCACACGCAAAGCAACGCCGTGTTTGTTCCTGGAGAGATTTCACACTACAGGAATCATTCCGCACACAGTTTAGCGCCTGTGATTTTGGGTGGCAGGGTGGTTAAAGTTGAAAGCGCGTGGCAAAAACGTCTTTCTGTTTTTTTTTTTACATCCTAATATTAGAAGGCACCCAAAATATAACATGGGAGAAGCCATGATAATGCAATTGATGTTTTGTCGTGTATAATATCCGTGCTTGTATATTCTGAACTCCTCTCTGGCTTTTAATCAAAAGCAATGATGTACAACAGGAAATGTGAAAGCATTTATATGGAGGGTGAATGCACTTATTATGGAAGTTTAAATTAATTTATTGTAAGTTGCTTTGACCAAACGCTTCTGCCAAATGAATGTAATGTAACCTCTCTGCCAAAGATAATGTTATCCAAAACCTAAGCAGTAAAGTAATCTAAGTACCTCTCTAATAATGCCATATGGAAACATGACTGATTGGTTGGCTGTGCTATATACTCGCCATTTGAGCTGCATTTAAAATTCTTAATTTTTGGTGAATGCTATTCCAGAAGCTGCAGATGTCTGTCATTGGCATTACATTATGTCAATAAAGGTATAACTTCCTTGTTTATTATTCCAATAACCTGCATATTTAATCACAGCATCTCTTTGCGGACCAGACAGATGTTGCTTTTGGGAAACCCAAAGCCTGGACAGTCGACACTGCTCTCACTCCTTTAATGGCGAATGGTTAGGCCCAGTGCTATAGCATATCTGTGTGTGTGTATTTATTACAGTTTTTTTACCGTTTATTATTTACATTACTTACTTGTTGTGCTTTTTATTATGTCTCTTGTGTGCACTTTACCCTGTTTGCTGCTGTAATCGTGCAAATTTATATTTAATCTATGCGTGCGTGTGTGTGTGTATGTGTGTGTGTGTGTGTGTCTGTTTAAAGTTCCTATAAACAGCTGACATGTTGACTTGTCATATTAGAAAAGGCTCAGGCGTTACTGATTACATATATGATGGCTCTGTCGTGTGCAAGTGTCCCTGTGAGCCATGATGGTGACTGTTCCATACACTCTTGGTTTGGGCTAAAGCCACTAAAATGAAGGTATGAGGGAGCAGCAACAGACAAGGACTTCAAACAGCAACACTCGAGACAGACAATTACACCGACAATGCAAATAAAGTCTGGCAAGTCTTGTTTCTTGGGCTAATCATCAAAAAAGTTAAAGGTCACTTGCAGTATTCCCTATAACTCCACATTTAGAAGTGCACAACACGTATATAGAGTAATCATTTTGATAATTGCAATGCCAAATATGTATAGAAATATACATACATATTTATACTGTTTATAATAGTTATTTTTCTTATTTTTTAAACATACATAGTTATACTGTTTAGTTATTTTTGTCTTATTTGTTAGTAGTGTTCTTTACTTCATTTTAATGCTGAACTGGCTCTGTGGCCCTCATTTGAACAACTTTACACACAAATGGCTGCAAAATTCAGCTTTTTCTAAGCGGCGGCACTCATAAGTCATTTTGAATCCAATAATAACAGGGTTTTTAAATGTGGGGATTTTGATGTCTCAATGTTCTGTAAATGTTTGTTTGATGTGGTCAAACATGATCAGAAATACACAGAAACACATATCTTGGTACCTGAATGCATCCTGTTTGGAAACCAGCGCTGCTATAATATGGCAAACAGTTTGCATTTCATAAACTGATCTGTTATGTTGAATCAATGTGGTAAAGTAAAAAGTACAATATAGTTGAGGCCGCAAAGTAGCACGAATACTCAAGTCAACTAGTACTTTAGTATTCCTAAATGCAGTATGCAAAGGGTTATTTGTTCTCTAAAATGTTAACCAGAATTATGTAATTTCCATGCAGATAGACTATCTCTCTTTTCCAACAGTAAACTATGTAAGCCCTCTTTCAGCAACAATAGGTGCTTCGTGTAAGTGTGCAATGATTTGTAAAAAAAAGACTTCGCCAGACATTCCCATAATCTGGCATCACGGACCCCCATCCTGATAGAGATCACGCTGTGGGCCCTCTTGTGATAAGCGTGACCTAGAGCAAACCCACACAATAACATTTTTTTTTATTTTAAGTTTTGTATTGAGTTGCACATCTGGTCTGCAGGTCGTGTCAGCATGTGGCCATGCATTCTCACCTCCTGACTAAAATATTGAAACGTGACGATTTGCAAGGAGACCAAAGGACCCGCCGCCACTCTCGCGGGGACTCGCGAGGAGCCCGCGCACCCCGGCTTTGGGAAGCTCCGCCAGCAGCAGCAGTCCATCTCGCGCACAGCCTCTCAGCCTCCTCCCTCGAAGCCCGCCCCCAAATGAAGCCCCCTAGTCCAAAAAAAGAAGAAGAAGAGAAGCAGATAGATAGTAGTGAAGTGTTTAAAACTTTGAGCGAGAGGGGCCACTTTTACGCAGACTGTTGCTTTTAAACATATATACATATAAAACACGTCAGCTTTGTTCTCCTGACACACCGGGACTGAGTGAGTGTGAGAGCCGAGAGTTGGAGGACTTTATATCCGCATCCACCGGAGCGACTTCGACTCCAACTTCCAAGTTTCCTCGCTCCACTTTCTGGAGGCTCTTCACGGTACGTAGAGAGGGCTGACGGGCTGAGGGTCCACTTTACGCCCGCGTGGTTTCTGGAACAGAGCGGGTTTTTATTATCAAAACACCGCCATTGTGCACAGTGCCTGTATACTGTTAACAAAACTAATATAAAGCTAACGTACATGTGTGTGTTTACTCGGCCACTCGTATACACCCAGCTGGGCATGTGTCTCCGTTATACGCTGACATGCAGCTTTCCCGTCTTGAAGCTAACTTTACAGGCTGTTGATATCAACTTGATATCAACTTCACGTTGATATCAACTTTTGTTTTTATTTATTTAGTTACGATTTTTGAATGAGAAAACGGTAAATAAACACGCAACGCGGGCCAAACAGAGTGTGTATCCAGCGCGTACAGACAGAGAGAAACGCTCCTGCGGGATGAAACGCGACCGACCCATAGATTCAGACATATATATTCCGAGATATTATATTCTGAGATATTATATTCAGAGATATTATATTCAGGGAAAAGTCGACACGACTTTATTTTGACTCTGGAAGCTGGCGGGTCTCGCTGTGTATTTACTGCCGCTAACGTCAGCCAGTGCTGCTGCGAAAGAGGATCCTTCTGGTGATTGTTTTGGACCCTGGAGAAGCACAGTGTGGAGACATTGACACTTAAAAAAACAAAAACAATGATATGACTCACTGTAGGTTATTGATGCATACTTACAGTCAGGGGTATTTAGCAAGACACATTTGAATGTAACGTTCTCATATTTTACAATTTTCATCAATTGCATTCAGGCCTAATATTGAGCTGCAAGCAGCAATTATTGATATATTGGTTTGTATGTATGAGTATTTATGTGTTTATTGATGGATTATTGATCAATTGTGTTTTGTGAAATGTCGTGAAAACAATGAGAAGAAGCCCACAGTGATGTTTTCAAATGACTTTGCAGCAGCTCCTCATGTTTGAGAAGATGGAGCAAGCTAATGTTGGTTATAAAAAATAAAACCAATTCTAAAAAGATATATGATATATTTATAAATATAATATATATATATATATATATTCTGAAAATAGTTGATTTTCTGTCAATACTAATAGTTTAAAAATCACATACATGAAGTATGCAAATACAATTGTGTTATTATTATTATTATTAGCAAAATGGACCTATTGCTAGTGTTATAGTTCATTCGTGTCCATAGATCTGTCTGCGTGGGGACTCACTTGGCAGAGGTGCAAATCATGCCCAGGTCCAGTATAGGATGTCATACTGCACGGTGCCTAAAGTATACGGTAGCGTGTGGCGACAGGGTCTCCAGCTCTGCTAGAAATGGGGCTGCGATAAAGTCCAGTTAGTCAGAGAGAGAGAGAGAGAGAGAGAGAGAGAGAGAGAGAGAGAGAGAGAGAGAGAGAGAGAGAGAGAGAGAGGGAGGGGGCTTTTGTGATGGACGTAGTGGGTGTTTTGGTGGGTTTGTCCGTGCTGAGCCTGTGAGGGAGGAGCTTGTTTCAGGTTCATTCACCACGTCATCAGACCACATGAAGGTCCAGATGAAGATGTCAGATAGGTCTTAATATTTTAGGCGTGTACCACAAAAGGCAGCATGTAACACACACACACACACACACACACACACACACACACACACACACACACACACACACACACACACACACACACACACACACTGCTCTCCTCACTCATGGCTTTGTGATTACGGTAACACAGTATATGCCCTCTGGACCCGCCAACACTTATCTGCGGCATATAGCGTACGCGATGACACAGAAACGAGCCGGGCCCTTAACATTGAAAGTGACCACAAGTATGGAGCTCAGTTTTCCGTAATGTGCGCTGCTGCGTTCAGTCCCCAGGTCTTGCATGTTTTGATGTACTTTCCAGATCTTCCTCCCGGGTGAAATAGTTGCTCGGCTTAGACGCTCGGGGTTAAAGAGAAGTCACATGAGGTGAATTGAGCTGTTGCTGCAACAAAACCAGCAGGCGTGGTTAAGACCTGCACGCTCGACCCAAAACAAGTTGGGGGGGGGGGGGGGAAGGTACGCTCTGTTGGCCTGAAATGTGACTTTAACAGTTAGTTCAAAATGATCAAGGGAACGCTTTCGTTCAGTCTTTCCCTTTGATTTAGTCTTTGCTTCACACCAACAGCACAGTTTGCCTCGTTGAGTCAAGAGAGGAGATGAAGGTCAAGTAGAGGCGTAAAATCAAACAGAGGGCCGAAAGTGCAATATTTGTCATGATCTTCCAAAATGACTTCCTTGGCCCCAGCAGCTTCCGCACTGTGAAAGGCCCCTTTGTCCATGTGCAAGCTGCAGAGCGCTGCACCTTTTAGTGTTTTTTGTGCATCACTTCCCATGCACCCCGCTACGGTTCAGCACGTGTAGGAAAGGCGCACATCTGTTTCTTCTGCGTGCGATGGCGGCGGGCAAGTCACGCCTTCGCACGGTCAACCGGGTGCAATTCCTGTCACAGCACCCCCTCACCATGCGGGTTCGACATTCATCTCGAGATGCGGTTTTGTTGTGTTGAGAATCAGATATTGCTCAGAGTTTTTTTTGCGCGATGTCTTCTTAAAAAAATATATTACAACCCACCTGTGACTAGAATTAGTCAGGGCCCAAAACATACCGCTTTACAACATAAAGCTTAACCAGTTTAATCTTTCAATAATCCACTTTTGATCCTTGATGGGCGTAGATTATTGTAATGAAGAAGTCCTTGTACGATTTTGGATGTAACAGGGCCCTAATCTTCTCTTTTTGAAAAGCAAGTCAAAAATTAGAAGTGGTGATGTCAAACGACCAGACAGTCAAAACTCACAGAAACGCAACTAGTAGTAACCTCAGCGCTCCACACCTCAGCCAGCAACTCAATGGCGTTCTGCGCCGCGCGTGACAGCTCGTCCCACACACCCGTCCTGGTGTGTAAAGGTCTTCAGCAATAAGTAACGGCGCTGACCCTCCACGGCCGGTTCACTTTCTATGGGACCACTGGAATTGACGTGACAGTTGACTTGTTTTTAGTGCACCGACCAAATTACAGTACAGAACATTGCGAGTCTGAGGCCCGGTCAAAAGAAAAGTTAAAGCTTGAGGCGACTCACGCTGATTGGCGTGGCGGTACTAAGCTGCTTACTCAAGACCCCACTGGAGCGTTCAGTGTTTCCTGGAGCTCTCAATTAAAATGCTGTAATAACCTGTGGCATGTTCCAAAGTGTTTCGCACCCGGCGAGCCGGTCAGCCGCTCCGCGCTCACTCTGACTGGCCACGAGCACGGGGAGGTGGTTGCAGTGTGTGTGACCCCCTCTAATTAACCCTCCTGTATTAACCCCCCCGGGCTCCGAACTTCTGCTTCTCTTGTCTCCTCCATCACACCCACGGGGCTTATTAAGCCGAGCCCAGTTCCCTGCCGCTTGTCCACGCTCGACACAACCCCGCTTCTTCTGCTTGACTTTCTCTGCTCTTGTTCACTTTTACAGCTGCTGCTTTGAAGCAGACTTCCCGACGACCGCCTCATAGAGCAGGGGAACCCTCGCGAGAACTGCAGGAGAACTGCAGTGCATGTTCGCTCACCACCCTCATACTGGAAGCTGCGGGATGGCCAGAAGATTCCCCATTCCCTGGTTGCTTCTTGCAACCTTCTGCCTGGCGTCTGCAGGTACGTTCTTCCCATTGCTCAGCTGCACGTGAAGCTGATGAATGTATCAGACACACATCACTCAGATAACTTCAATTCTCATTGGTCGGAGCCAAAGTCAAACTCATGCAACTGTGATATGAGGAATGAAAGACACCGACGATGCACCAGGCCCTGCAGTGCTCTGTTGTCAGACAACCACAACTTCGCCCATACCCCTGTGATTTTCCACTGTTTTTGCCAGCATGCCTTTCTAGACGGTGCTTGTCAGAGTAGCGAGCGAGGGGGATTTGCATTCAAGAAAGCGCTGACAAGTTCAATCTCAGAATACAAACACTCAGAGAGCCTTCACGTACCTGTCAGATTGATTGGAATGAGGCTTGGATACTTGCCAAGTGCCTTGTAACTTGACAGCAGTTAAACTGGCAAACATAGAAAGAGAGAAAATAACCAAGTTAAAGTGCAACAAAGGCGGAGGCAGGAAGTGTGTGTACATTATCAGTGTGTCATATCAGTTACTGTCAGGCTCTGGCTGATGTCACAACTTTCCCCGTCGGGAACTTTATCTTCTCAAGTTTGCTCATCTTATGTTTTATTCATTGCTGAGATTGTTTCTGGCTGCTGCAGGGAGGCAGTGACTGACCTCGTAGTCACTGCCGTAGTCACTGAAACATAGGAAAAAACGATTAATCAATTAGTTCAATCTAATAATAAGCCCTCATATACATTTTTAATTTTCTCATTTGAGAGTTTCCTGGTAATCTAATAGCTAATAGCTGCGTACGTTCCAGTCTGAACCAAACATGCTAGACTATTTGATTAAGGCACATCATCTGAGGACCATGGATGTTTGCACTAAAAGCTTAACGGCATTCCAAAATATCGGAAGGCATTTCATCCTGAACCAAAATTTCAGCCTGCCTGTGGCGCAAGGTGAAAGTCATGAAGTCATTAGGATGCATCCTCTGGGGACCATTAATGTCTGTGTTCAATTTCATGCCGATCCCTCCAACAACAGACATTGCCATAGAGCCCTGCTGCTAGCGCGGCTAAGAAAAACAAGGCTAGTATGTCGCATATTATTGCTTTAACATTATAGCCTGTTTGGTATGGTAATAAAAACACCAGGATTGGCCAATCAGATTTGGCAGCCAATGTGGCTCTGCAAATATTGTAATGAAGTATAAATTACATGAGGAAAAGTTCCAAAATTCCAATTGAAAAGGATCATTCAACATTGTTTTTCTCAGCAGTAATGACACAGTTGTTATTCATTCTTTATTTCATTGAATTTCTTATCGCAGAAATAAATGTTCTGTTTCCAGTTTGGGTTACAAGTTGTTGGTGGAGTTGACCTCAATTAGAGGAATTGTTACTGTCAACCACATTGGCTGCATCTGCTTTTCACCGCTTAACCAAACTGTTCAATTTACTGACCCAAGCCTGACACTCGACCCAACAGTATGATTAGCAAAATCAACAAAAAAATCTGTCAAGTTGGCAACAATCAGAACCACACTGGGAATCTGGTGTACGTTCCTCTTTTTCAAATTGAGATTTCCTTGTTTGCAGAGACTGAGCTCGCTCCGACTTGAATCTGCAACATACCGTGACGTTCTTCCGCGGTAGAACGGGAATAATTACCCATCCGGTACGGAGTCATGCCGCACAGCCAGCGCTCCAAAAAAGTGTTTGCATTTGTTTTTTTGGGTTCGTGCCCTCAGCCTGATTGCCGCCATAGGTTATTATTCCCAACGTTCTTTTCTATTCTCCGGAGGCTTGAACCCCACTCCGGAGAGCTGACTTTTCTCCTCAAACAATAGCAGTGGAGTCGGCATGCGCCGTGGCACAGAGCAAACATCGTTTTCTCCCACAATGCCAGGATCTCCCAACACAATGAAGTCACGTATGAAGTTTTCCCTCTAAATTCTTCCTCATACGGCTCCACAAAGGGACAGATATTTACAGATAGACATCCAAGTGCCCTTTCCCCCTCAAAGTGCCCTAGCAGCGAGTGCACTCGTTGATTTATGGACGAATCTTCAGATGCTCTTGGGTCGATGTTTGAACGGGTAAACACATTTTTTTAAGATTTTAAAGTCATTCTTTCACCTCCATTTGGCCAAATAAATCTTTTTTTTCACTACCACTTCGGCCTATCTTTCACCTCACTCTCTCTTTCTGTCTATTCCTATCATCTCGTAGCATCTGTGTAAACAGTCACATCTGCCCCTCTAAACTTGTCAGGAGAGCTCTTACGTAATGTTTAGATTAGTCTGCAATGAGTCTTCTCTCTGCGTAATACTATCCAGGATCTGGGCCTCCCATAACTCCTTAAAGTCGGGCCGAGAGCACCTTGACATCCATATTTCAAGGCTCCGTTCTGCTTTTTCTTCGCTGTTTATAACTTTTTTCCTCCTTGTCCTTACCACACGTTTGTGGTTGCCTCTCCCCGGCTTGCCAAAACAGTTACTTTGTGAAGAACACATCGTGCACATTTGGGCTGATTTTGGGTTTTCGCTGTTGAATAGAGTCTTGCAGGAGCAATTTGCCAAGTATTCATTTGAGGCACTCGCCAGAAACAGCGCCGGCAGGATGCTGGTTGTACTAGAGGCACAACGCCGGGCCAGTGACTCACTGAAAAACACACCAGTGTCCGCGCTGAGGCACTCTCTCCTCCTACTCCTCCTCCTCCTCCTATAGCCTTTTCCTTGATTATACTTATGGGTCGGCTTGATGAATGATGGAGCTATTAGTGCAAATCTGTCCTCGTCTGCTCATTGTGGAACCGCACATTCTTACAATGGGATTGTTAATATAACAACTGGAAAAGGGAATTGAATTGTGCTCATAATCACGGCACATACACGTTTCAACTTATTGCAGCAACGTAAACAAATTTCTCTCCGTCTGCATTTTTTGTATACTCTTGGCAGACACCACAGTCACTTTGATGCCAAAAGTGGTTTTTCATGTTCCCCCTCCCCACCCTTTTACGGTTAATCAAAAGCTTCGTCTCTATATGCGCAATGCTTTCACAAAGCCAGAAAGAAGGGGGGGGCGGGGGGGGTCTTACAAATGCATTGTGCAACCACTGTAATGTGAGAGGTGGGGGGGAGGAAGAGGAAGAGGAGAGAGAGAGAGAGAGAGAGAGAGAGAGAGAGAGAGAGAGAGAGAGAGAGTCAGGCGCTGGCGTGGGTCGTCCACTCCAAATTGACACACTCCGCACACGTACAGCGTGCCAAACCGACAAGAGTCCCTTCCAGCGCGCTAAACCAGATGTTGCCCCGTGATTCACGCGAGGAGCCGGAGTATAGCAGCGCAGAGGCGGCGCGCTGCTATACACAGCGGTTGGGATGTTTACCTAGCAACGGGAGTCCCGTATGTGTGTGTGTGTGTGTTTGTGTGTGTATGTGTGTGTGTCTAATTTCATGCCCACGATGAGGCCTTTATCTTTACAGCGTTTGTGTCTTTTGCCCAATCAATACAGGTCACCTGGGTATTGCCCGGTTTAATTAACAGCAGTGTATGAATTGGATCGAGGAACGTTCACTGTGATGTACTTTGACCCGTATTATGTCACCGCCACTTGAGGAAGAGCGCCCGAATGAGCAGATGGGTCTTCACCTCACAAAGAGACTCGTATCTCCGTTCAGCTCTTTCGTATCTTGTCAGCCTCCCGTTAAGCAAGGAGACGCTGACGCAAATGTGCTGGAGTAAACCCAATCCCGCCCTCTTCACTCTCTCCCCTCCCCTCTCCCTCTCCCGTCCCTCTCCCCTCCCCTCTCTCTCTTCACTCTCTCCCTCCCTCTCCTCTCCCTCTCCCTCTCTCTCTCCCCTCTCTCCCCCTCCCCTCGCTCTCTTTACTCTCTCTCTCCCCCTCCCTCCCCTCTCTCTCCCTCTCCTCTCCCTCTTCTCTCTCTCTCTCTCTCTCTCTCTCTCTCGCGCTCTCTCTCTCCCACTCCCTCCCTAGTTCCAGTAAGCAGGCGTGTAAATAATTTCGGTCAAAGCCAGTAATGGGAGACAGCTGTGGCGATCGTGCGTTTTCCATTGTGTTTCATAGCACTATAATAAAAAAGAAAAGAGAGAAAAAAGAGGCTACTGGAGCTGGGGAGAGTTAGAGTAGGAGAGTCATGCAGAGGATGACTTCACTGAAGAAAGAGAGAAAGTAATTTTACAAAATTGGACTCTAATCAGAGTCGTGTTGGAAGAGGTGTAATTTCTTATTTTTCCGCCATAACCAGTGAGCGTTTATGAGCACTCAAGTTACTTGATGAGGCTGCAGAGGTGCCAGTTTTTCAGCGCACGACTCTTTATCTGCAAAAATAGAGTCCTAATATGGGATTCTAGCAGGAGGCTTCCAGGTGGTGTCTCTCATCAGACCAGCCCCTCCTGGGGCCTCACCTTCCCCACTCCTTTTCCACCAGACGAGTGCCGCTGAAAGACCATGTCCCAAATTCGGACGGTCCCTTTGGAAAACACGAGTGTCCGTCCAAAAAACAGGACTGCACGTCCTTCCCTTTGCCCAAAAAGACGAGTTGGATCACACACTTGGAAATGCTCTCTTTTTCCACTTTTTATTTCAGATTTCTAATAGAGACAGTAGTTGTGGTCTGTTTGTTGTAGTAATAATAACCATTAGCTACAGTGGTATGCCCTTTAAACAGCTCCGTAATAGGCTGTTATGGTAGCTGGAATATAGCCCTGTCATTATTTTAAGCATCTGCACAATATTTTTTTTTATAGAAGTGAATATCTAGCAGCACATCCATGTCTTAGATTCCCTAAACATCGCGTATATCATCTGCTAACTTTTACAACTTTAATTTTCTACTTCTATTCATAGCATCTTCATTGTCTGGTGACTGTTCAAACAAGCCTATTATTACACGTCACACTTTTCCGTGAGTGAGCTGTCCAGTGAAGAGGCCTCTGTGCGCGTTAAAACACGACGGCAGCAGCGTGGCATGTGACAGGTCATTCTTCTCTTTTCGCCCTGCCTTTCCTGAAGATGAAGAACCCCGGAGGAATGCAGCCCCCCCTCCTCCTGCTTGTGTGAAAACGCTGTCCGCCTTGCCCTTTCTCACCTCGCTGGCTCCTTCACACTGGGCTCACACACTGGCACAAAGGGCCGGCATTGTTTGGCTCTTTGCTCTCTGCTGATGGCGACCCGCTGCTTCTCGAAGGCCCCCTTTATCGCATCTGAGTGATGATGTTTTCCTAAAAAATATCACAGGATCGCAAGAAGGACTTTCTTTTTATACGTGCTATTTGATTGATGTTTTTTTTTTTACACGTCAATGCACTAAATGTGCTTGCTGTTATTGATTTAGCAAAATCCTTTCCACATGCCCTCTTGGATGTTAAATTCCAACAGAACGGGCCAAATCAGGCTCTGTTTTATATCCAAATACCATATCTTTCTGATCTCGATCATCCAGTTGAGACATGGCGTGGGTGAAATGTGCATGAGTCGTTGCAAATGTAAGTGCATTGTGATTTTTTTGTTTTGTGTATGATCTACAACATGGCTTTCTGACTTTAGACAGTAACTCGACAAGCATCCTTCCAGCTTTCAGCGAGACTTTTACCCCGGCCTGTCCAACATATTGACTTTCCATCACTGGTATCAAGTTGGACAACACAAGTGACCCCAGGCCACACCTTCCCACATTCCCCACCCTTCCCGAGCTGCTGTCGGAGAACATGGCTTTTGCGGGCATCCATGATTGATGAGGGACGCCCGCCATTTTTTTCCATCTCCCCGTTTAACCAGGGGAAGGCACTTCCGCTCGGGTACTTTTAGTGCTGCTAAGTACTGCAATGTGGTGCACAGTAAAAAACAATTCCAATTTGTATGGTTTTCCCCACAGCCAATCACTGTAAGCTCCCTTTAACGTATGCAACCCGTGATTTGCTCTCTGCCGCAGCAGCTGCAATCCATACAAGCGGCTCTGAACGTGGAGATGTTTTGAGCTTACTGTGCTAACAGAGCGAACAGCGCTTACCACGGTAACCGCCACTGTGTGTGTGTGTGTGTGTGTGTGTGTGTGTGTGTGTGTGTGTGTGTGTGAGTAGTTATCTTTATCTCTACCCTGGCCATAGGTAGAACACACACCTCCCATTCACATGCTATCATTTTCACTTTTAGGACACTCGTGCACAGCCCTTCTGTTGCTACATTTGATACATTTTCTCATTATCAAACAGAAATGATTGACGAAAATCGACTTTGTATCCGACAGTGCTCCCTCGTGATGAATTATGTAAGAAATATATTTCACGTTTTGACATGCTTAACTACTAGAAACGGTACAGCTTTAGTTCACTGATACTGAACATAGGTGCTTGGCTACTTAACCATTTACTGCTTTTGAGAGACGCGAACAGCCAGTTCTCGTTTCGTGGCTTGTGCTGACAGCTTTTTTTGCTCCCTGATATTATCGGTCCAGACAGCACATGTCAGCGCCCATCAGTAAAGACATACAGTGACGGCACAGCCAGTAAAGTCTTTAGTCGCATGCACACATGCTCGGCGGTCTCACTTTACACAGTGGCTCCTGTGTTCCTCTGGGAATTAGCCTTGTCATCCGTCTCTTCAAAGCCCTCTGATTTATGTCTGCATTCAGAGGTAGTGAGAAATGTACCCGCTTACATCTCCTCGGCTTGCCTGTGGCTTCTTGTGCCGCTCGTAATTGGTCAGTTTCTTTTTTTCAACTAATGGTGATGGTTTACCAACAGGTGCCCACTTCATCTGTCAGGGCTGATGAATAATAACCAGGCTCACTGTCAGTAACTGGAAAATGTTGCATGTAACATATTAACTACTGCATCTTCATCAAACATTATAGTTAATACATTTATTCGATCAATTACAAATAAACCAAGTAATACTAAACCTACAAACAAATAGTTGACTAATCCCACTAAAGCCATTCCTGACAACCTCAGTTGTATTTTGTGTTCATTGAGCAAATGTTGGTATGCTAAAATGCTAAGCTAAGATGTGGCAATACAAACACATGCCTGCCGACCATTAGCATGTTAGCACCGTCACTGTGAGCATGCTAGCACGCCGACGTCAGCGCTCAGCTCCAGCCTCACGGAGACACCGGCGTGGCTTTAGATGCTTCGTCTTGTTTTTGGAAACTATCATCATTATGGAAAGTTCGATAACCTCCCCTCCCCGTTTTTAATAATTGACTACATTGTTATACATGTATACCAAGGCAGGAAAGAGCGTTAATATTTTTCCTGAATTATTAACCTCCACCCTTGCAACTGAGCGCGATGCATTGTTAATGCCACTTTTGTTTTCCTTTGCATCCGGTGCCTCCGCTGTCACGGACGTTTTACCTTCCACACGTATGATCTCCGGTTAATATACTCGCTAGACTGAAGAAAAAGCTCTGCATGCACGTCCATGCTTTGCGTTTGCTCCACATTTCCCGTATAGATGAATTAAAATCTGATTAAACTCCTGGCGTTTCAGCTGTTTTTTTCACTTGCATGCCAGCTGACAACATTATGGACCAGTAGAGTGTGCTTTGGGTGTTATTGAGTTCCATACAGGTTTGCAGGATATGCGACTTCAGATTTCACACTTTGAGGGGTGAGTTTACGACTTCCCCAGTGGACGTCAGGCTCACCCATTCCCTCCTCCCTTCATCCCCTTCCAGCTTCCTCCTCTTATGCCTTCAAGAGATAAATCCTGTGAACCCACACTACCCTTATAGAAGGCTTTGCTCACTTCCTGTAGTAGTAGCTCAAGGTTCAGGGGTGAGTGGGGCTGCACTAATGTCAACACTGCAGAGCCAGCGATTCTTTTAGTCCAAAGCCCTTGAGGAAAACAAAAGCGGGCAGAATATTACGTTCCCTAAACGGGCTTGCGTAGTTCATGGGAATCGTGCCCCGCAGTAAAATAGAAAGGAGACCAGAGGATTCATTTAATCCTGTAGTTCATGTGGGAACTGGGATATCTCAGGTATAGGGAGGAGGTATATAGAAACAAAGAGGCCTCTTTGTGCTACTGTAATTAAATCGGCCTTATTATATCTTTGCATTATTGGACGACTGTACTGGAAAGGCATTCAGTTTCATTATTGTCCTTTTTTTCCAAGAGGAAATAATAACATCATGCTGTCCGTTGACTGCTCTGATTTTCTTATGAAACTGGAGAAACACGGTTAGCCTCCATGCTAATTCTGGGAACTAGACTTGTGAGTATGTGTACGCATACACACACACACACACACACACACACACACACGGGGGAGGTTCTGTTTGTTTATCTTCGGAAATGGCTTTGTGGGAATATCATTTGTCCCCAACTGGCACACAGACTGACATCACGTCCGGTGTCCAAGTCTTGGCTCAGCATCGCAGTGCGGAAGGCAACGAGAAGTTCATTTTTTTTAGCATGGAGGCACTCATCTCTGGTGGAGATAAGAGAGGGCTCTATTGATACTTTCACCTCACAGGGACGGTCACGTTTTGGTGGTCTTTCAGGTGGAAATTTAAAGATAAATAAACATGGTCCACTTTAGTATTTTAATCTTTACAATTTTATGTTTTTTTTTTTTTTAGGTCTTGGGCTATTGGTTGGGCAAAATAAATCATTTGAAGACATCACCTTGGACTTTGAGAAATTGTGATGGGCACTCTTCTGTATTTTATAGATCAAATGAAAACTTGTCAATATTGGTCTAATATTTTTAGACAAACACTAATAATTTGAGTATCCATTGTTGATAAAAATGTGTGCATTCTTTAGGTTTAAATTTTCCTAATTTTTACATTAATCCTCTTAGCAAAATAATTTGTGTTCTATTATGTTGGTGGAGTAATCACAGAAACCGCATGACTAATGTGAAATGTGTGTTAATAGGACATCAGCCTACATGTGTGTATGTATATATATATACATATATATATATATATGTATATATATATATATATATATATTCAGTGGTACAAACGCAGAACGCTTTGGAGCATTACATATTCATTACATATTCATTACATATTCATTACATCAGTATTTCTTCTGCGGCTGCAGGCCGCCCCTGCTTTCCTGAAAGGTTCTTGTAATCCTTGTCGGGTCCAATTTCACTGATGTTTTTGCAATCGCTGAAAATAACGGACCATTTTCAGGAACTGTAGGACGACCAGGAGTCTGCGTTACGTCAGTTCACATAGAGATGGGTTTCTTCCCTTGAAATATGACATGGCTGCATTTCGAAAAGCCTGTAGTCCGGGAAAAGGTGTAAAAACGGTGGCACCGTTTTTTAATCGCTGTCCTTTTATATATCACATGTTTGGAACAGACTGGAATACAACATATCTGAAAGACACACCAGTACTTAAATCATAAAAGAGGTTATAGTCCAAAAGGAGGCTGCCAAAGAATGAGTGTCTAGTAGTGACATCACTGTCTGGATCCCACATTGTTTAAATATATCAAGAGTGAGTATTTATACAATGCTCCCTCTTTAATTTGGATTTATTATGTTGACTTCCCGTCTCACCTCCGACTCTATCACAGTCAAGACTACACGCATTTTAGGCAATGTAAATTAATTAAAAAGACGATATTCAATATCTTGTTCCAGGAAATATATTCCTCTCGCACGTGGTCTTGCAATGCCAAATCGGGTGTTGCTCTTTGAATCAGACTGTGTATATTTAGTGCAGATCCCCCCAAAAGGCCTAACTGAAGAAATAAACATTTAGCTGTGGATGGCTGGGAGAAAAAGAGGTACTTCAAGTTGGCGCGTCAGTCTCAAGTCTTTCATGTCCATTTCTTTTTTACAAGTTGTGATAAACCACCAATAAAAACAATGTAACCGCTCCAACTTGACACGGCGCTTCAACCTAAACCGAAAGCTTATTCCAGCGCTTCAGTAACTGCAGTCTGACTCCTATTTCCGGATCAACTTTCTTTTCACTTTTTCAACTATTTCAACTGTTGCAACCGGGAAGTTTTTAGCCGCACATAAGTTTCTTCAGAAAAATGTTAGCATTTCTCAGTTGTTCTCACAGTAAGCCAGGTAAAATGGGAAATTATTATACAGTAGGGTGTTTAGTTAGAATGAGTGACAGGATCTAGATACTGAGTATCGTCAAGCTGCTATTATTTGATGTTCTTCAGCGATGTTGTTCATGGTAACGTAATCTGAAAAGAGCAAATGAAAGTATTTTTTTTCCACCCCAGAATCTCCCTCCAACTTGTCACAGCAAAAACCCCAAAATTCCTCCCACACTTTTTTAGATGTGGTTTTACACCTGTGACATTTGCACTTTTCTTAAAATGCTGCATCGTCTGCTGACACCAAAGAAGTCGGTCCTCACCCTCGACAAAAAGACATTTGAGGCTTGAGGGAACCTCGCCGTGGGATTGCGGACATGCTGAGATGTGACGGTGATCTGCAGGATCCTCTGAATAGCTGCCTGGTAACAAGGATCTTTTTATAACGCTGTTGGCTAAATAAAGTCTGATCAATTTCTGATCCGTGGTTTGTTTGCTCTCGATATGGAAGCTATCGGAAACACCCCGCTGAGCACAGTGTTGTGTGAACCGCAGAGCACAACAAGCTGGTGGGTGGTACGCAGTCTTGCTCAGATGGGGCTTTTCAGATGGGGTTTTCTTTTTGACTTACCTTTCAGATCATAGCTTCATTTAAATGAATTGTTAATGTGGTTGGACCTCACAGCTGGACAGGGGGTGGGATTGATGAGTCCTTTGGGCCGGATCAGGAAGATCAAGATCTGACCATCTTGTCCGTATTGGCTTTGCTGTTGCTGATTTGCACTCAGATCTATGAGAACTAGGCTCCCTTTCCATGATAAGAAATTGGTTCTTTTATTTTTTACTGTGGTTTGCCTGCAGGGTCAGTGTGCTTTGGTTGGCTGGATTGAGATTGATGTACAGGATAATGAAGGTGTAGGATCGTTCATCTTTATGCCACGATGGAAAACCATGGATCCGATTTTGCCCGATCTTAGGTGAAATGAAGCGCCTCACTATTGTTTTTTGTTTTTAAATGAACGTAAAGCCCAAAATGTGCACTGCATTACCTTTTTGGTTTCATTATTTTCATGTATTGAAGCTGAGGTTTGAGGGTTATTAGTCCGTAGCTCACCACAATAAAGTTGTCCGGTAAGTTTCCCTGCGACATCTTAGCACAGAGGTCCCAAGAGTGGCGAGCGGCACGCTGCAAAGGCGTCTAGATGGACACAACAGATTTGGAGTTTTTGCATATTTCATTGCAGGATATAGCCATGGTTACGCTCTCCGCCGTTCGTCTTTCGTACGGTTGGTACTCTCATGTCCCTGAAGACGTTCAATAAATTTCAGCAATTACTGTTCCAGCTGGAGTATCAGATTGAAAACGTCGGTTCTGGCTGTATCTATTGGGTTGTGGCGGTGCTTGCGTTAAAGTCTGCGGAGAGAGTGTCTGGCTGGACTTGTTTTTCAGGCCGACCGAACAACAGCCTCTCTCATTCCTCTGCTGTGGGCGTTTGGCCTGGCCGGCTAAAAGGCAGTAGCAGCAGCTGGACAGGACATACTCTGTCCTCCATCGATGACCAAAGAAAACATGACGGGAGAGGAAGGGGGAGGGGTCAGACAGACAAGGTGACAGAAGATACAAAGCTGTGGCACGGCCAACAGTTGCTAGAGTTTTTTTTTCTTCTTCTCCTATTTAACTTTTTTATTTCCTGCCCATTGAGGCTGCCGGCTGATGGTTGTAGCACATGTGATGGAGTTAGAACTGGAGAGAACAATTGGATGAGAGATGGAGGCCTCATGGTTTTTCTTTCTACTGTCGTCCTGATCCAATAACGTAAACACGCATGGTTCATTTGAAAGCGTCGATTGAATCTAAATGGTTATTTGAGGAAACAGAAATATACATACATAAAATAGGATTTGTTTTTCATGGTTTTGGTTTAGCTGCCCGCAATTGACCTGTTTTAGTTCAGTCTCACGGCTCTCACTATCGTAGTTACCAGATGCAACAGGCAGCTGTTTTCAGGGTATAAGTATATATATATATATATATATATATATATACAGTATATAAATATATGCTAGTGTTGCTATGTATTTTCTGGATGTAAACAACCTTGCACTAAAACGTAAACTACTTCAATTTAAAGTGGACTTTAAGGTCAGTGGTGAGTTTGAGCCCAAATTGGCACAAAGATCAGCTGATGCAGCTTCAGGCTAGAGACTATTGTGAGAGTGGCACCAGAGGAAATATGTTCGTTCTCCCCTTTGTAGCAGCAACAAAGTATGGGTGTGGAAGCTCTGTCGGTCGATATTGATCAGCGATCTTTTTTATTGGTCTTATTGGTCTCATTTTCAAAGTCCATCCACTATATTTATTAGAAATAGCCTTTTGTCACTGGCTCAGTTGTGTCTAAACAGAGAGCCGCCACGGCGAGGATACACACACACACACACACACACACACACACACACACACACACACACACACACACACACACACACACACACACACACACACACGCACACACAGCCTGAGTGTATCTGAGGATACAGTGGTAGTCAGTGGTAGTCATGGTCAGGGACATCATCAAAAATGATCAGGGATCACGGACATCTTTGGAAAATGTCATAAACGCCACGGAAGTATTTGCTGAGATTATTTTGCTCTAGATTGAAGTATTGTACAGACACAGACGTGTCTCTCTTAAACTCAGCAAAAGCACTTTCATAAAACTTTGAATGCCTTACTTACTTTTCTATCCATATGGCACTTATTATTTCTCCCACACGCCACCCCTTTCTGTTGTATTTTTAAGCAGTAAAAAAACAGATCATTGCCCAATGTGTATTGTAATGTTTTGGCAGTGTCTCAGAAAGAACTACGTTTTTCTTTGTTTGTCTGCCGGTTGTTTGTTATTCTCCATGTGTGAGGGGGAAAAGTGAGTTGGAGTGCCCTCAGACGTGTTTGTGGGAGTGAGGCTTGATGACATGGTTAGGCTTCGGTCCTTTGGGAGGAAAAGGGAGGAGGGTTGGGGTGTGGGGTTAAAGCGGGGGTTGAAATATTGATGCACCACAGGTTTTTGCCATTAAAAAGCGTTGTCCTTTTATCACCATTAAAAAAAGACCTTGCCATACTTTATTGTCTATGTAGGCTCCCCAATACGAGTTCATCTATCTGGAGTGATTCACAATCGGCAGGAGGCAGCACAAAGTTCAGGTTGAGACATCTGTCGAGGGCTTGGGGTTTGTCTCAAGAGACAAATATGGTAACAATAAAGCCTCTGTTTCTTCTCCCAACAAGGAGAAGGGAGCTATGCCATACATTATTGCTGACTTCGTGCTGATGTACCATAGACTTATTGGAATGCAACGGGAAGGGAAAAACTACAGCTATGTGCTCTGAGCGACAACAACCAAAAAATATATTTTCCCCCTCGGCTGTACCCCGCTGTTGAGGACTGTTACAACATTGTTATCTAACCGTCTTTCACTCGGACTCTAACGATTTCCAAATGTTCCATCTGATTGTAATTGGCAGACAAGGCTGCCAATTTCGCGTGTAGCGTGATGTGTTTTGAAATGTGAGCCGGCCTTGGCTGGCACAAGGCTGTGGGGTAAAAACACGAGGTCTGACCCTGGTGGAAAAAAACAAAAAAAACAGCATTCCCACAGTATACATGTCACTCTAATGGAAACGGGCTGTTTGGTACCTCGCTCGAACCTCAGCGCTGTGTTTTTTCTTTGTGTGTGTGTGTATGTGTGCCGCCCCGACTTTGTGTGAGATGGGTGTGTACTTGCGGATGTGCGAGTTACACCCCAAATGTGATTATGAGGTCACTGAACTGTTCATTACAGCTGACTGTGCAGTTGACAAAACACTAGAGACCCGACCGGCAGAGGTTTCGGAGTCCGTGCACCCTGCTGAGCGTCGCTTTTGCTTGGCTGACCGAGCTCAGAGAGAGAGAGAGAGAGAGAGAGAGAGAGAGAGAGAGAGAGATGGTGATAAGCATCTATCCCAAACCCTTTTATGGAATTTCATGGCCAATAAAGATCAGTGTTGATAATGAACATATTGTTATGACCAAATCAGATCTTAAAAGCGATAACGTCCCTCGTAGAATTTACAAAATGAGAAGCAGCCAGTTTAGCATTTTAGTTGAGACATGTTTATGTTTCCACTGTCAATGCAGTTTTAGAAGACATTTGATCTTCATTTTGTTCTTCTCTTCAAAGAATACTGCACCAATTTAGCATTGCACATCTATAATGTTTTCATTGTTGTAAAAAAAATAAAGAGATGTCATTTTTTTTGTATTCCATGCATTCCTCTTCCTTGTCAAAATCTGGGGCTTACATTACCCACAATGTAAAAGGACTGCCGACAATCAGGGTTGGAGAATCGCGTTGTGTTTATTGTAAGACCAGCTAATGTAGGCTACAGTCTGGTAAGATCACGTCTTTCTAACTCCACATCGTTAGACTTTTTTTATTTTCAAACTGGAAGTCTTTTAATCGAGGCTGACTCGAGTGACATCACTTGAGTATCAGACGTTGTGCAGCTCACTCTGGAGACACTTGACGCTTTACACAACTTAAAATTCACACATGCAGTAGCACTACCCCGGACCCGTAAACAGACTTCAATGTTTAGTTCCCCCTTTAAAGTGTTTACAATTTAAACAAATGTTTCTATCTACATGTGACATTAATATTTTCAGAGTATTCATTCACAGTCGCAGTAGAGAAATAGGTCTGACACGTGGCCTTTTGAGAAACCTTTGCAGTTTTCTTTTTTTTACATTTTCGTGATACTAATCAGATACACTTGCTTCAGAGGTTCTGATTGTTGGCACAGACATTCCCTGTACAGTATGACACAGGACGTGTGAGCTGGATCATTACCGCTGTACTGTGGACCTCGTCCGGGAGCTTCTCGCTTCTCCAAGGCAACGAGTAAAAACCACAGCTAATGGTAACTTACAGGCTCTACAAGACGGAGTGCACTTAAGAGTGTAAAGTCTGGTTTTCCTCCTCAGTGATTAATGTCAAATTTGACCATTCAAGGAAAATAAAAACGGTTGAAATTGCCTTCGGAGAATTAAAATTGGAATGCAGTGTGTGGACGATATGCCTCACGTGCTTCTCAGCTTGTAGGTGGCCAGACTGAGAGACGCTACATTGTGCAGAGGAAAAACCTACATTATAGAGGGCTGAGAAAAAGTGCATTTGCTGAATTATTTTGTTTGTGTGAAATGTGTTGGTATTGGTTACTTTTCACAATGAGGGTTTACTTAATAAAGAAGGAAGGAGATCACTAGGATGGTGGGACACCAGAGCTCATACACCATTTGTTCAACACTGTTCTTCTCTCCGCTGCAGGGCCGTTGTTTCGCAGCCCGTGCGAGTTGCTGCCGGTGGGGACGGGACACCCGGTGCAGGCCACGCTGAAGAGCTTCACCGCCCTGTCGGGCTGCGCGAGCCGGGGCACCACCGGCCTCCCCCAGGAGGTCCACATCATCAACCTGAGAGGACATGTTCCAGAGGGACCAGGCAACACCCCGGCTGAAGTGAGTCCCTCTTAGTAAAAGATCTAAACTTGGAGTCATATTGTCTTCCACCATAACTACAAAATAATAATTTGAGATTAAACTTTGGACCAAAATAGTACATGCGGTAATAGCAACTGCTGTAATTTCAAACCTGAACCCTATTTTAATGCTAGTCTTTGTCCCCGGACGGCATGAAACATGGCCAATACCGCTTGACATGAAAGAACCATTCAGGCTGGCCCAGTTGAAAAGGCACCGAATACTTATTTCTTTTTTTGCAACACTTTATTTCACAAATTTGCAAAATAAATTGCAATTAGATGGAAGCATGGCTGTTTCACGGGAAGCTCCGCTCGGTACAGTAGACCTCACGATCAGATGAGCTCACCTTACCCAACTCGTTGTCTTTCTAGAGAAAGAAAAAGAAAAGCAAGACACAGATTATAAGTCATTCATTTAAATGTCTGCACAGAGGTATTTTCCAACCGCCTATTTGTTTTGAGCAGATCTCTTCGGTGCACTCATTCAAACTGTCATCACATCTCTCAACAGTGTGCCACAGATTGGTGGCGGTTTCGAGACCACTCCCTGTCTTCAGGTGTTTTTACAGCGCGTCTCATGGCAGGACGCCTCAAAGCTATAGCCATAGTTTGAGGATGAATCATGACCCTCCCCCCTTCTTCAATCAATGTAGTGCGAAAAGCAGCATGTGTACACTTGCCATTGCTAATCTACTGCTGATGCCAAACACATGGAAAACAGTCATGGAAACAGTCATGTTTGCGTTTTCTGCGTCAGCAGGTAAATACTGAAATGACTCTCTGGTGTCGAAGGCTGCGCTTGCACTTAAACGATAAAGACAACATAACAATCTCTCTTGTTGTAATCTTTCACGTGTACGAGGGAGTTGGACCAGTGACAGGGCGGTTACAAAGTTTACTTTCCATTGTCCTACAGAAGAGCCGTGTAATCCAGTTAATATCAGTATTTATTGAATTAGAAATACCGTGCCCGCTTGTGGAACAGTCACAGTTGTTAAGTATGGACTGATTTGTTTCACACACAAAGGAAGAAAAAAAAAGGTGAAACAAACGTATAACAAACATACACGTACCTTTGAAGGAAAGGAGACAAAACACAACAAATAAATAAATAAATTGAGAAGTTTTATTTTGAACAAAGAGGATTTCGAACAGAAAACGGGGAACTCTTTCTTTTCAGCCGTGCAATTTATGTTGCAAAAACAAAACTGTGCTGGCGTGTCCTGCCAAGTATACGTGTGTCAAGGTGGATTATGATAAGGCACATATCAATATTTACACAAAACAAACCAAATTGGGTTTTATTTTCAGACCAATTTTGTGGCCCTTTTATGGGACAGCTTGTTGAGAGCAATCTTTACATACAGTTTTCAAGCTTTAAATTTAAGAACACTTCAGGAAGTCAAGCAATCTTAGCCATATTTTCTTCGCTGCTGTTGAAGCTGCCACAACCCTTGAGACTGACTGTCTAAATCGTAGCTTCACTTGCTCTCGAGAAACCCTTCTGCTGGTCGTGACGGACCAGGTAGTGAAACAGGATTCTTTTGTTTATCTTGTCCAAAGTTAAATATGTTTGTCTTCTACATAGTTTTCATTATTGAATGTAATGCATCTAAAAATAAAAAAAACTTAAGAAGGAGCATATTTATTTGACTTTGCTAATTGCATTTGTTCTCAACAGACGTATGGGATAATCAGCTCTGTAAATGACCGCTCGCAGCATAACTGTAATGGATAGTCCAGTAAAACCTTCTGTGAAATCCATCTCTTCAAGTCGATTTATCCAGCTGTTGGTAGCCCATCACCTCCGTGGTCAAGTGAGGACGTTTGCGGAGGAGGCAGCCATCCAGCTGTCTGTCCCCCCTCTCTGCCCACAGCCTTGGCTGTTGGAAGGTCACTCCAGCTCTGCTTGAGATTAGGTGGTCCAGCAGACGCTCGTTTCGTGAGTGGAGGTTAAGATGAGATAAGATCCACACTCCCACTCTGGTCCTTCATTGGATTTCCACCTGGGTCGTAGGCACAGATTGGCCGGTTTGGTCGCAAGCAGCCTCCTCCTTGAGTGCTCGGCCTTCAACGAGGCTGTGTTGGAGGGCACACAGCGCGTCACGCTGTCGTCTCGCTGACACAGTCTGGCCCTGATCTGTGATCTGTTGAGACAAGATGGTGTCATAATCCAGTGACCACATATGGGGAAAGGATGCTCTCACATAAGAGACTGTGAAAAAAGGACCACAGTGCGCTTGATCAATGTCAGTCTAAAGCGTGACACATATTCCTGATTTCTGAAAGCAACCTGAAAGCGAGTAAAGTTGGAAGTAAAGAGGTTCATCTCTTCTCTGCGGAGGGTTTCTCAAAACACACTTCCCAAAAACAAGCCATGAAACTCCACACCCGCTTCATTTAAAGCAGGGGTCTCAAACTCGCGGCCTGTGGGCCAATTGCGGTCCGCGGGCCGATATTTTGTGGCCCCCTACTTGACATATAGATGTTGTTGTTGTTGTTTTGAAAACTGTTCTTGAAAAAACAAAACTGAAACAGGCACATTTCATTGTGAATAGTTTGTTTTTCTATAGAACATATTTTGACTCGTATATAGTAAATATTTTGTTTGAAAACAAAAACTGTTGTAATATTAATGTTTCATGTTCACGCACCCCATGAAGCTTGATCTGTAGTATGAAGTCATTTCTCAGTCCCGAGTATGTTGCAAATGGAACTTATTGACTTGCAACAGAGATCTAAAAGCTAAATTCAGAGAATCACAAGGAAAACCAGACATGACTGGACCATTTCTGAGAGAATTGCCTCCATCCTTCCCTGAGCTGACAAAAGTGATCAGTCGGGTAATGTGCCTTTTTGGAAGCACATATCTGTGAGAAACCTTTCTCGACTATGAACTTTAATAAATGCAAAAACAGGTACAGGCTTAGTGATGCCCATTGTGAAGCTGTACTCAGGGTTTCACTGTGACCTGGATCAGGGTTTCTATACTATGACCTGGATCAGGGTTTCTATGCTATAACCTGGATCAGGGTTTCACTGTGACCTGGATCAGGGTCAATGTGGCTCAGCTGTGAGAGCAGTAGCGCTGCCAGGTATCTGGCAAGAAATAGAATAAAGTACAAATGTATTCAGGGACTGCATTTGTTGGTTCGGTGCAGTTCCAATAAGTTATTTAAACAAATAAAATATATTTGCACTGTTAAAAACTATTATAAAAATGTATAGAAACTGCTGGTTGCCTTTTTTATGCCGAAAATATGTTTTGAATGTAAAAAAAATATTGCGCTTTCTGTGTGGCCCTCAGATGAGACCACAATACCAGCGGTGGCCCCAAGCCAAATTGAGTTTGAGACCCCTGATTTAAAGGGATATTCAAAAATAGCCGCCGTCAGTTTGGATTCACAAGAGTTACGGTGGATTCCAAAAACGGCTTAGGTAAACTTATCGAACCACTCTTGCTGCGTAATCCATCTCTCCTCCGTCCATCCGTATGCTCAGTTTGTGCCAATTCACAGTATTGATCTTCTCATCTATATCTCAACAGGAGAGCCAAAAGGATATTTTCCAAAACATTTTGAACTATTTCTTTAATTTCATTGCTTTTGGCTGTCAGAGTTCACTCCCGGTCATGGGTCTTTTCCCGTGTTTGCTTCCACATGTGTATCCTTTGCTTATTTTCAAAGTCAGCGACGAGAGGTGCCTTGTCAGTCTATGATTATGTAGATTTTTCTCCTTCTCACCTCTGCCGATGAGGGGGGAGGAGGCAGCGATGTCTGGGCCGCAGAGCAGACAGTATTTGAGCGTCTCGAACGGCGGCCCGTGGCTGTGACTGACTGTCTGGGGGTTGAGACGGCTGCTAAAGCCAAGCCTCGACCAGGTTAGGGGGAATCAAACCCGCTGTTTGCATACCCGGACCGCGCGGTCATGGGCTGCGACGTGTGAGGCCATCTCCCTCACTTTCACACTTTCCACGTGTGAAAGTGGCGGCCCGCCGCTCTGTCCGAGTTCTCCAGCGAGAGCAATGAATTGTTTCCTGTCTGCACCGGTGAACCCGTTCAGCACGGGTATTAACGAAAGGGGGTACGAGCTGTTATCCGCGGGAAAAAGAAATGCACAGCTGGACCTGACTCAGGATACACACTTTGGCTCCTGGCCAACCTACACACCGCAGCTGAGTTATTAAGTGCAACAGAACACCTCGGCGGTGACTGCGCCGTCGCGCTTGGCCCCCGGGATACTCTCACACTCACAGGGCCCGCAGTCGCTGTGGAACAACACAGCAAAAGGAGAAAATATGCTGGTCATTCATCCAAGTAGCCTGAGGCTAGAAATACCCACCATAATATTTTGGATAGTATTCTAGGGCCGTACAAGCCATGTGCTCAAAGCTGCGGAGGGGAAAGTATAGCCGTCTGTGCTGGATTTTAAGTTTGTGTGATTGAGGCTTAAATGGAGTCATTTTGTTTGATTTACTTTTATTGTTCTTGATGCATCCCGAATGAAAGTGTTTATTTAATTTAGGTGTTGCTCATGTAAGTGGCAGGCTCTTGTCTCAACATGAAACTTGGAAATTGGTTCAGCCTACTTTAGCAAGCATTCCCGCACACAAATCAAATTACTTAAGTCAAGTACAGCATCCCATACTGTGCTCAAGTACAGTATTCAGTTGCCCGGTTACGGTTTATAATGTGTACCCATGAGCCAGTGAATACGTCCTTGTTGTGCTTGTTGTACTGACAGTATGGCAGTATCGATCATTTGTCCTGACCATTTGTATTGTTCCCGATGGGTTCAGTCTCATTTTACTTCTACCTCTGCGTTATATTTACTGTTATTTTGTGTACATTTTACAAAAGGTCTCATCCTACACATTTTCTTCCGACCTTTTGGTTTCCTCTTGCTCTTCATTTGGATTATTGAGCTGGAACGCTTTTAGCTGCAAGCTTTGACGAAGACTGATCAAGTCGAGTCAATGCTAATTATACGTTTGAACATGACAGTTTGGTCTCAGAGGGTCATGATAAGGCAGCCTAAACATGTACAGCTCAAGTTTTTACTAAAGAACCATTCAGCCCGTCTAGCTGCATCGGGAATGGTCGAGACTGAAATGTGTAATGCCATTCATGGTTCCCAGATGATGCATCCTAATGACTTTGGTCCATTACATTTGACACACAGTCATGTCACGCTCACATCATCCATTATCAGGTTAAAAATGTAAACTTTTAAAACTTAAAAAAAAGACCTTGGCTGTAACACAAATGTTAGCATGCTAACATGCTAAACTAAGATAGTGAACATGGTGAACATTATTCTTGCTTAACATCAGCATGTTAGCATTGTCGTTGTGAGCATGTTAGCATGCCGGCATTAGCATTTATCTCAAAGCCTTATTATAGTGGCACAAAGCTGCTAGCTGGACTGTAGAGTCTTGTCAGAATATTTTCGATTTGTCTTGTTAGAAACTGATTTCAATGAGAAGATTTTTTTTTCTTACAGAAAACGTTTTTGCCTGGACAGGTCAATGGTGCATAGATGCTTTTCACGGCAGACACGTGTATTTAATACCATTAAAGATCGCTGCTTTCCACTTAGGAGAGGTGCTGTCTCGCTGGAATAGCTTACTGGGACACAGAATGGCACTGAGTCCTTGCTAATGTTTATACATTTCACCTGTGCTTTTCCAACTATAACAAGTCAAAATGTCTGCTGTAAAAAAAGGTCCAGTTGTCCTTTTTTCTTTTTTTAAATCTGAACTGACCACCGTAGACAATGCCCGCTGAGCATTGCCAGACCACAATGAGGGACATTTGTGGGCTGACTTTACTTGGTCCATTTTGCAATTTAAAACCAACAATTTTCTTCTTTTTTTTATGGTACATACTTTTACTCAACGTCTCTTTCAGACAATGGGCTGTTTGTTTCAGTACCGACACTGGGTCGCCTGTACAATACATTTTCATTTTTATTTTAAGGGTTATTCACTAAGAGTGATGCTTTCCTCAGCTCCAGTGGTCCCAATCAAAATAAACAGAAGCTTCTTTTCTCTCTTATAACCACGTGGGGCCGCTAAATAGAAAACCACGCTGAGAGCCAGTATCCTGGAATAGGTATAGCAAAATCATAGCAAAGGCTGCGGTGTAGGGTCGGGGGCTTTGCGTGGCCGCAGGTAGTGATTTCCTCAAATAATGGTAGAATCGTTTTCACATTTTCACAACGTTCAATTAGAGTGTCTAAAAAAGATCTGATCTTCTAGAGAGAGAAAGAGAGAGAGAATGATGAGAGTTACAGTCAAGGTTAGCTATGCTGTTAACTAGACTTGCGGCTCAAATTTCAGCCAAGCTTTAAACCCAGAGGGATTTCGAAGCAAAATATATTTTTGTCGGTTAACTATTGACCTGAAGGTGTTGGTGTTTTGCCACTTAAGCCCAACCAAAACAATGACCTCATCCTGAAGTGTTTTTTTTGCTTTTTCGGTGTAGGTATCAAGTTTGAACACTTTTCCATATGTTCGACCTCTCACATGCTTAAGTGGCTTTTGCACCCTGCTAACAACCCACCACCGCCGCCACATGCACAAGAGCAGACACCCAGTTCCCCCCCAGTGACTGCAAACGGTAGATCGAAAAACTCAAGCGACTCAAAACAAGAGGCCTGTCTGTGGAGACAGGCGGGTGATGGGGCAGAAAATAAACATAAGGGGCCGGTGATATCTGCCATCTCGCCCTAATCAGCTTACCAAAGGCAAACATCAAACACAGCCACTGGCTCCGAAATCAGGGTGAGGCAGAGCAGATGATTGCTTTATCAGCTGGAATTCGCAGATATCTTTTGACTGTGCGAAGTGACTTGCTGGAGGAGCTCACCGGGCACAAACAGCTGGCGAGAGCACAGTGTCAGATAAGAGAAGGGCTCGCAGACAAACCGCACACACACACACACACACGCGCACACACACACACACACTCACACACACACACAGACAGAAAGCAGGCAACAGTTTTATTTAAACTTGCTTTTAGGGCTTACTAAATGTCATACAGTTTTTGCTCACGAGGACAATGCTTTTTCTGTTGAAGATTGATAAAGGTAAAACATCCAAAGTCACAGAGGAAATTCACGAATGGAACATCAGCCCAAAGCAAATCAACTGGCTGTGTGGCATCTGAAATTGAAGTGATATTTAAAACCATTATTTGTGCCTGCACACACACAAACACATATATTAGCAATGAAGTCACAGTCAGATGCAACTCAAGTTTCACACCCTGGTGAACACTTATATTTCATTTTTTTAATAAATAAAATATAAGTAAGTACAACTTATTATTATACAACAAATACAAACATTTTGTTGCGCTAAAAATGTACTTTAATTCCTGTTCGACTTTAATCAGCGTTATCTCGGTCTATCCTCCTGACCCCCCTCCCAGCCCCCCGCCTCAATGCTATGTTATTTTCCTCAGCGTGTCCCTTCTGCCATATCACTCACAGATCGCTATCCAGCAGCTCCCTTCTCACTTTTACGTCTTTCCAGGCTGTTTTCCCTGCAGCCTGGTGTTCGAAAAAGCCGCATGCAGACAGATTGCCATCGCAGTTCAGGGGTGTGTGTGTGTGGTGGGGCTCCAGGTAGCACTGGAATATGTGGGTGGCGCTGATAAGAGCGGTCAACGGGTTTCGGTCCGGCTCCCACTTCCCCTCTGTGCGCCCTCGGTGATCCAGAAAGAACCAAGATCTAGACAGACAAGACGCACGCACATGCGCAGGCATCAGATAACGCCGTGTGATTGGTCCCAGGCAAGTGTGCCTTTCTCCTCCCAGAGACATAACTGCTCGGCTCTCAGCCAGCCCTCTTTGTTGTCTTTACTTTTGCAATCTTGGATGGAGTTCCATTTTGAGTGTCTCCTATTTTATAAACCCAGTCGTTGTTGTTCAGACACTGCTCCGCACGTCTCCGTTTCATGCCGTGGAATACATTGTGCTCTCTTTGATTATCATTTCCTGGGAGGGAGAGTGTGTTCCGAGATTAGTCCCATGTTTTTGGCTAATTAAAGGATGTTTGGGGTTTTTCCCCGCATCAACCGGCGGGCTCGTCAGGCGCTTGATCCGCTCTGTCAATAGAGGAAAAACTGCGAGTCGCACTGATACCGAGCCCCGACTGCAGGGTGCCTGCTGGTTAATATTGTGAAAGTATCGCACTGCTGCGTCCACGCGCAGCGTTTATGAAGCGCACTTGAAACTCAGTGGGATTTAGTTGACCCGAAAGGTCATGAAATTGCAACTGCATGTTCACGACAGAGGACAAACAAAGCAGGCGTTGTAATTACAGTGTCACGGGGCATCACACTAACCCATGTGGCTTTGGTATACAATTAAGGCCAGTGTGTGATTCATCGTTTGGGTTGTTTCCCCAGTTTGCTGTTGATTTAGAGCTTAAAGTCTAATCTGTATTGTTTCTTTTTTAACATTTCCATTGTTTACACATGTTACCGCCACTAACCGTAGGCTCCCAGCTCATGCTGCTACAGCTGTCGTCCCCTGCGTGGAGTGTAGTTTCAGTAATGTGATAGGGTAGACAGGCCCTCCGTCCGTAGCTGCTGGCAAAATGCACCACCGCCGCCCCCCCGTAACTGGAATGGACACCGGACCCCCAAATCCCTGTGCCAGCCTCCTGATAATCAATCAGGCGTGTCCTCCTGAAGGTAGCTGCAAGAGGGACAACTCAGCGCCACCTGATCCTCGCCAACGCCATTAGAGGCACTCGGATGCCTGGTGTTTCTGCACCTCGTCTCTCCACACCCTGGCTGTGTGACTCAGGCCGCTGGGCACCAATTGTATTTTCTTAAATGGGACTTTTGTCCTCCAGTCACGGCGGGACGCACTAAATAACAAGTCTGTACGCCCCGAGATCCGATCTTGCTCGGATATGGACCACATGGTGAGGTTGCCTGGCTTCCATTGAGTTTGGATCTCAGTGAGGTGTGGACAGCATGTGGGCACAATTACTTATCATACATACATGTCACATCATCTGGAGTTCGTCTCCTGAGGAGAGCAAAAAGAAGAGAGTAAAAAAAAGCCAGACACGCCATCTGAGGCCTTTTAAGTCACTGCTGATGAAAACCCAAACACATGATGATTTATAAAAGTTTTTAAATAACAAAATAGTTGCAGCTTTTAATCACTGCATCAGCGGAGCCTTGTTAGCGGCTATTCCCCATTAAAACAAGTCTACTAATTCTGCAGGGAGTAAACATGAAAAAGCATAAAAAATCCCTCAGGACTTTTTATTTTTATTTTTTAGGATTTATACAAATTGAAATGTGTTCACAGAATGTTTCGCTGCGTTGAAGTGTCAAGCGTGGACACACATTACGCGGAAGCGGCTGTGTTTCCGGCATGATCCCAACATTCACACTGAGAAAGGAGAGCGTAACCACGGCCAAGGCCCGTTCATCGCCCGTCTCTCCAGACCTCATGACTGCATCTCCACGGGCAGAAGAGATAAGATAAGATAAGATAATCCTTTATTAGTCCCTCAGTGGAGAAATGACAGGATTACAGCAGCATTGCTCACAAGTGAATAAAGAATAATAAAATAGAAACAAGTAATATAAATAAATATAAATAAGCAGTAAAACAGTGAAATATTAATATACAGACTGAATAGAAAAGTATATATAAAAAGTACTTAAACGTATTGCACACCAGCTGCTGCTGCTGTCCAGTGCTTACATTGTGCAACCAGGCTCTCGTCAGAACTGATCGAGCTCGGTACTGTCACCGTTTACGTGCTAAAACCTTGGATAACCGCGCTTTCTCTTCCTCGCCGCCGGTGCCTCTTGGCACTTCCTCTCCACAGCGCTCTGTTTATGCCTGTGTTTTTCAGGTGACTCACGTCTCCTGGAAATGTTTCTGTCTGACTTTCCTCCTCTTTTACAACTCTCTCCCCCTCGCTCCCATTCTTCTTCTGCCTCTCTCTTCCAACTCTCGGAGCCAGGGCCTTAAAGCCAAGCCAGGTATGATTATATCTTGGTTGTTGTTATTCTCAGAGGAGCGATGCACTCGCTTTTTCCAGAGTCTGGACTAAGGGGGAGCAAAAATATGCAATAAATAAATAAATAAATAAAAGAGCAGTGAGTCTCTGAGTCTCTGTTCTATTTGTTTGGATCACAATCCAGTTTGCTTCATAGATAACTGTTCAGTAATTTCTTCCACTTTCCTCTCTCGGAGGGACGTTTTAATGATTTGTGCGGCACTTTCATGCACCGCGTCTCTAAACACTCGTTTGTGTCGCTCTCCTCCCGGGCTTACATCTGTGGAGGACTGGTAATTAAGCTTTGATGCTTCATGTTCACTGTGTCTGTGCTGTTGGTGTCTCCTGTTAAATGGCTTCATGCAGCATCACGGTGATGAGTCTTTGAACGCAGCGCTTCTGCCAGAAGACTTAAAAAAAGTCACACTTTACTGCAAAGAATAGAGAGCATGAGTCTGGCATGCGAGCATAGAGTGTGTGTTTGTGTGTGTGAGTGAGAGTGAGAGAGAGAGATAAAGAGCAGTATTTTTAATATCTTCTCTGCCGACAAGATAATTACAGTTTTACTGACCAATATGGACATTTGAATGGTGATCATTGCCAGATTCGAAGTGCGGGGCCGTTATTTATGCTCTGCGTAGCACTGAGCGAGTTACTGTGGGCTTGTTGAGGTTCAGAGCTCACTTTTGACCTTTGACCTCGAACAATGTCACCGGAAGGTTCATTTAGTAGCGGTTTCTGGAGCTTTCGATCGTCTTCACTATCTACCAGCTTCCAGTAACTTACACTGACTAGCTAGCTCGCCAAGAAATCACTCCCAAATGAGGCAGCTCCGCGATCTCCTTGTTTATCTCGGGAAAGACTTACAAGCACGTTGATGACACAGAGTGGAGCCTCTGGCATCAACAGGCATACAAAGAACATATTAATCCAACAGAAAATGGCATTAATAGCGCTGTCAACGGCAAAAGTCCAGATCTTCCTTGGTCAACTTCAACACCATCATCCTAATTACAGATCGCTGGTTCCATTTTCAGTGGAACAAAAGCGTCGGGACAGTGTTTTTCGCAAGCTGGGACTCGTTAAGTTCCCACAGGGGTCGTTCACTGTGATATAATATGAATCCTTGTGGGTTGAATTAGTCATTTGCGGCCCTTCACTGCTGACACACAGGATGGGGCTAATGTGATTAGTCGAGGGAGTTTAAAGGAGAGTGTCAGACAGATCACCATAGCCTCTGGAGTATCGCCTCTCATCAAAGTGGGAGAGTCAGAGATGGCGTCAATGGAAATCTTACCAATTAAGTAGTCCTATTTAAAAGCTGTGCTGATCTGCAAGGAGGACGATGGAAAGCCAGATCCTTGCCCGGGATAACTTTAAGCCGAGTGCACGCTCAGGCCATTAACCACCTGACTAGATTTGGTCCAAATGGTGGAAACAAGAAAACAACAGTCCCAAATCATTTAAGTTTGTCTCCCCCCCGTCTCACTACCCGACTGTGAAAATCTATTTTAAATGGCAGGCTGAGAACCAAAAGACATAGCTGCGTGCTGTAGAGATAGTAACAGGGACCCGCCGCTTACGATTCCCCCCCCTTGCTAACAAAGAACTCCACTGTGTGAAAGTTCAGACCCCGCTGAGGCTTCGTATCAGAGCGAAGCAAAGTGCCTTTTAGGGAGAACGCAGCATGCCGCCTTTGTGAGTTTATCAGCAAAGGGAGTGCATAAACAACCACGAAAGCCCGATAAAGAAGAACAATCTACATCACAGCACAGCAATTACGCCAGGAGAGTAACTGTACCGCCGGGTGGTTTTGGTTGTGTTTCAGTGAACATGGGAATATCAGAGCTTTGACGTTTGCACAGTGCGGCCGTGTGAACCGAGACCACGTGACGCGCTGTGAATCCTCTCTGTTTGTGCCTAAATCTCTTCCACGCTATACCTTTTTTTTATACATGTGTGTTGTACCTTTATGCGACTTTAGTCCCTTTCTTTTGTCTTACCAGGTTGAGCTGCATCTGAAGCCGATCCAGTCTCTGCTGCGCCACCAGAAGCCACTGGTCTTAGTGCTCCACTCCCCCCAGCCACTGATCTGGAACATCAAGATGGAGAACCTGGCCCTGGGCGTTAAGCGTACCTTTCATGTGAGTCCAGCGTTCACTCGAAAGCCTTTAAATCCTACTTCCCTAAAACTGCGTATTCATTTCCTCACATGCTGAACTGTGCTCCCATTTCAGTAGCCCTTCGCACTAAGAGGTCCGCCGCGATAACGCCACACTCATGCGTGAGGCGTTCATCTCTGTAGCGTTTCATCCACACATCCTTATTTAGCTACAGCTCTGCTCTCTTCTCGGGAAGTGGGCAGACAAATTCTTCGCATTTTTCTTTTGTGTGATTGTGAGATAATGGTGGAGCTAGTTTTACAAGTTTGATTAATATCATATATATATATAATGTGCTTTTTGATTAATATCAAATGATTCAGTATGTAATTGTGAGTTTTTATCTCATCATTATTTTGCCAAACTCAAACCAGTATCCCTCCCTCACATCGTGGTGTAAAAACATATATATGTAAAAAGACGTAATGTGCCCTGTCAGCTTTATTCACGCCCTGTAACCCCGGGGCCGTATCCCGGCCGCCTCCCTCCTTCCTCCCTCCCTCCTGTTAACAGTCTTGTTGATAGCTTGGCAGCTGTTCAAATCAGACAGGGCGTATCCGAATAACACGAAAACCCTAACAACTGGGAATGTGTGGTTGCAAACACGAAACCACTAAAGCTCTGCTGTACCGAGCGGACCCCTCACCCACTGGCATGTGCTGAAATACAGAATCACAACGCCTATTGGTTTGTAATATAATGCATCTTAATGGTCGCATTTTTGGTGTGCGATCTGAGATGAAACTGATCCAGATGTATAACAGCAGCAAGACACTCATTCAAAGCCGGCCTAAAGTGAGACAACGTGGCTTTTGCACAACAGCGGCCTCTGTGGTTAAAAGTGGTAGTTACAGGACAGCGGCACATTGTACGCGTAAGATCCTCTTCAAGTTTTCTTTTCTGTGGCATGTTATGTCACGAAACAAGAGCACAAGTCGAGAACAATCCCAACTGACTCATTGGGGTCAGGTTTGCTAACATCAGTCGCCATTAGCTGCTGGTCCGACCACGCCAACGAAGGCTGTATAGCAGCTGAGAAAATGTAATTGAAAATAGTGTGTTTTATTAAGTGAGCTTAACTTTTTCATTTGTCGGCAACCTGTTTGTTCCTTCTTTGAAACGTAACAGTGTGTCACTTTAAGTTATGAAAATAGCTCAACAGAGTTGGGATCAGAGTACACATGGGATCTGTCAGTGCAGTTGGAGCCAGGTCCCCTGGAGAGCCAGCCTTTTTTAGTAAAGGCACCAGGGGGCCTCGCTGGGAAACTTAATAAAAATATTTAAAAATGGACTGCTTCATTGCCCATGTTCAAAGCCTGTGTATCACATGAGAAAATCACAGCAAAATGAGACCCAGAAGCCTCAGCCTTGGCTTAACTACACTATATTGCGATGAAAGCTTCTTTCTTCTCTTTGCCTTTATATGCTCGGAAGGCTTTTTCTATATTTTTGGACTTCCCAAGTAATGTCTTTCAATTGTATGTTAACACCACAGCATTCTCCAAGAATGCAGTATATCAGGTACACAAATGATTTCCACATGGGGCCCGGTGATTTCTTGCTTACCCCTCACGAAAAAAAAAAAGGAGAAAAAATATTTATGGGTTGCAAAATCCTCGCCGCTATGCACACGCAACACGCACGCACACACACACACACACACACACACACACACACACACACACACACACACACACACGCACAAAGAGCATTGAAATATCCTTTTCCTGTGCACGAGTAGGACCGCAGCTGTCAGAGAGCAACATGAAGACACATGGGGCCCTGAGTGCCTCGGTTTAATTAATATTTCCTGTGGCAATGGAAATAAATGCTCTCTTGTCGAAGGAAAGAGTATGGATGTGCAACCGGCCTGCCTGTGTTTTCCTAAGCTGTGATAATGTGTGGCCAGTGATATGTGCGTTTCTGTGGAGACCAGCAGGCCTGCATCACAGTAAATGTCTCCCCTTGTCAGTGGTGGCAGACAGAAAACAGCTGACAGTCATCATTAAACCCGACAGAGCTGTTGCTGTGTGCCTAATGATGTCGGACATCAGTGCCGAGAAAGGCGCCTTTTACATCTTCTCAATCTCCACTGAGCAAGAGGCTGCCATGAATATACTTCTTGAACTCTCCCTATCTCCGTATTAGGGGAATCTGTATTTTCAGCACGTGTTGCATTAGCAACATGTGCTGTTTATCTGACTGGAGACAGAGCTGAGGTTTGGCCCTGCAGTATGATACCTGTCTGACGTTCATGATGATTTTCGAGTGGGGCGAGGAGAGATAAAAGGGAGTCTTAACAGTGAGGCAGGAGGCCTCTGCAGTCAGACAAGGCCCACTGAATCAGCTGTGATGTATTTTGTGGTTGAGTGACAGCACCGAGCCTTCTGGCGGCGCAAGCTGTCGGCATCTCATCCACCAGCCTGACTGCACATGGCTGTGATCCCGGAGGGGTCCCTGGTTCTCAGGGTCTCTCCACAGTGACCTCCTTAACATGCCACCCGACTCGAATAGCACGCCACATCCTGCTGGGAGAACAATAAATGACCCAAAATGACATCGCATCATCATATTTTGCATGGATGTTGCGAAAGCACCCAAAGCTGTAGCCAGTTAGCTAATTGAGCTAGCATCAGCTCCACGGGGGAAAACATTTCTGGATGACATATTTTGTGTGTGTGGGATCAACGTAGAAGGCAGTTGATGGTGCACTGTGTGGTGAAATCCAAAGCACCTAGTTACGGCTGATTAATTGAAAAACTTGCATCGGGCCACAAAACCACATTTCCCGCCGGGGACTCTCAGGTGGAGGAGTCGCCGCGGGGAGATCGAAGGGTAACGGAATCAAGAGGAGCTGGTGTTGAGCCTAACACTTCAGAGCAGAAACCCACAGCCAGACCTCCCTCGCTCTGCCTTTCCGTCGGAGAGAGCTTGTTTCCTGGGGCTAATTGGACTCTGATTCGGCCCTGCCAGTCCTAGTTTCCTGGTCCCAGTGCTCTGGGCTCGCTGGACGCAGATGGGCTGCCTGGAAAAGCTTCAGAGACGCTGAGCGAACTGTTGCTGTTGGCTACCGGACCCTGCCGCCTTTTTAAAATGCCAGAATCTTGCCAGAAATTTGTTGTAAAACATGTTCTGCACAGTACTCCACGTCAATCAGCAGCAGGCAGGAGTCACCGTGGGTCTACAGTGACTAAAGTGGAATATGAACATTGAAATCATGCCGAATCTGATTTTACCAAGGGACGCTAGGGTTCCAAGCGAGACACGTGTGCAGAGTGAGCTGTGTTGACTTTGTGTCCAAGTGCATATATTTATTTTCTGATGGTTAAGGAAGGAGGGCTGTGTAGCATGCTTGAAAGACTCGATCTGCATCGAATGTTTTGGGACTGGGTGGAGCAAGACTTTGTCTGTTGGCTCGCGTTGCCTATTGTTTGTTTGCCAAGCTCTGCTTTTATACTCCCGCGTTTCTCTCGTAGGTTTAATGCTCGTAGCATGAGGTTGATCGCCCCCTCGCACAAAGAGCTCTCTCCTCGGCGTGGCGGTTAATGGAAACCTCTGGTAGCCGCTGTTGGTTTTTATTTGGAGACAGGAATGGCAGATGATCTCTCCCGAGTGGTGCTGAGCTATATGCTTTTGTTTTCACCGACTATTTCCCCGAGCCCGCCTGTTCACATGAAGCATACGTTCGTTTTGCAGCGAGCGGAGTGATCAGCACCCCCGCCCCCCCGCATCTCATCAAGAAGCGACGAGATCAAAGCATTTAACACATTAATATCGCCGGAGAGTTTATACATACGCACATCATCTATCAACCCCTTTTCTCCACTTTCCATACCCCTCCTCTGTTTGCAACACCTCCTAATTTCTAAACAGCCTTTTGCGATTTCCCAGGCTCAGGGTGTTGCTCAGTGGAGGATTACAGCTGTATAATAATTGATCTCAAACATTTGGCATGCCATCTCCTTTTTGACTGCTCATATGGCCGTAATATGTGGATGCTTACAGGAAGAAAGGGCTGGAAATATACAGTTTAATGTTATCTAAGACATTTGAATTGCACTTTAAACGGTTATAATGTGGAACTATCAGTGGTTAAAAGGGAAATTCCTGCCTGCAAATACCATTACAAACATAAGTTACATGAGTTTCTATCATTACGAACATGAAAGCAAAGAGCCTCGGTCCCTTATGGTATGTAACCAACTTCTCCTCGACATTCTTTGTTTGCGCCCAGCTGTCTGCCAAGTCTGAGGAATTCCTCTTAAGTCGAGGTTACATCCCGCTTTCCTGCATGTCTTAACTTCAGAACACAGTACAAGGCTTTCGCAGCTAACAACATTTACATTCAAGACACTTTCTGGCAGCGATTGTAACGGATTGCTTCATAAGACCTGAGCTCTATTTTCACATAGTGAGGTTATGCTTTAGTTGGCGGTGGGCTCGCAGCTCAGAAGAACTCGGCTCTTGGACCTTTTCGGCTCAACGTGTGTACATTAGCAACAAATGTAACAGTATTTAGAGGGTGACAGCTAATGTAAATCGTAAGCACGATAGTATATTTATATTTACAGTATATATTCCACTTCAGCCCATGAAATAAATAGTTTTATCCTTTCCAGCACTTTGAGGGTGTGGTCGTGACCAGCAAATTTGAGCAATTTTGGTGATTCCAGGCGTCACCACATACTGTATGTAAGAAATGGAAGTAGTCCAAATTATGTTTTGAGGTCCTCAAAGTTTGACATGACGTGGTTTTGGCTGTCAGAAGCGACACAAAACGTAAGAGGAGCTAAGTACAACCGTATGCTAATTAGCACCAAAAAGGTGAAAAGGTATCAGAATCAGAACTGTTTATTGCCAAGTACGTTACACACACAAGGAATTTAACTTGGTGAAAGGGTTAAAGTTGTGAGACGAAAACATCCCCAGACTGGAGAACTGGAGTAGCGATCTGTCAATCACAAGGTAGCCCCGCCCTAAAGCATACCCTGCTTTATGCTCTATTTGACTCCTGATGAAGAAGAAGATGTAGAGAAGAAGACTGGAAACTAGCAACTGAGACCATTAACTCATGTTTACAATGTTTACTGAGGTAATAAATCAAAGGTAGTAGAGTCCTTTTCCCATAGACTTCTATACAATCAGACTTCTTATTTCAACCGGAGGAGTCGCCCCCTGCTGGCTATTAGAAAGAATGCAGGTTTAAGGCTCCTCCGCATTGGTCTCACTCTTCCTCCCGCCTCGGGGCAAACACGTTTCCTTTGTTGCTATGAAACGGGCAGACATAAAAAAATAAAATAAAAAATAATAGTGCTGCACCAGAGGAAAATGTATAAGTATTTTGGGTCTGTCAACTGAGCATGCAACAGGGGAGACAGAGAGAGAGAGGAGGGAGAGAGTTTGTTAAAGCCCACAGTGGGTCTCACTTCCCTGGTTCAAATTCCTGAGGTTTTTCAGTGCTCTGCAAGGCCTGGAGCTAATTTGGCTTTCAGGCTTTCCCCTCTAATTCTTTGTGACTAATTACAGTAGTATTCCTGCAATTAAACTGATAAACTCTGCTGAGCTTGGCAAGGTTAGCAAAGCAACCCCCGGCCCCTCCTCCTCACCCGCTCAGGGCACCACCCCCCCCGCCGTCTTTCTCGCCGTTGCTTTTCTCGCCGTAGTAAACACACAAAAAGTACAATCAACCTGAGTTCTTCGACAGAGCCCGTGTCCTCGGCCCCAGTATTTACCGCCTCTGGTGATGATGCCAGGAACACCGAGTGGGGAGCGTCCAGAGGTCAGACAGATGTTTCACGTGAGGGAGATTTGAACAAGTTATGTCTGAAAAACCTCAACACCCCAAAGGGATGTTATTCTTTTGCCGTTCAGATGCGGTAGCAATTTAGGGACAGCTTCATAACATCGTCGCAAAGAAGTGGTCTTGCGTATTCTCTCCCGGATCCGAGAGGATTTCGTGTTTTTAATTAGGCCTGGCAGCACCGTCTCAGCTCATGCATACAGATAGGGTACCGAGGGAGGAAGAAAAACAAGCATAGAAGTAAAATGGGGTAGGCCGTCTAGACCGTTTGCTTGGACTCTTCCTGGTTGTTCGGTGGAGTTTTTTTCGGCACATGTGAATGTTTATCTCTCTGAAATGAAGTGTATGGGCTGGGCTCCATTAAGAGCCCCTTTGGCCTTTGGTGGTCCCTCTTAATACGGCTTGGGACAGCCGTACCTGTCAAACGTTCTATGCCCTCCGTCATTTTTGTGACGGTTTTCCATTCGACCTGTTATGCGAGTGCGGGCCTGCCTACCTGTCTGTCAGTCTACCTGCGTCAAATATTTGTGTCTTCTACCCCTGTGGCCATTGTGACGCAGCACATGGTACAAACACTGGAAACCAGAAACCATATTGTGTGGAGGAACATGTGTAAAAATACGGCGGGGCATATTTTGTAGACTCTTTGAAATAACGGTTTGGGATGGAGTGTGAAGGAGGGCTCTCACCAATGTTTAGAGAGCAGGTTTAATTTTGGAAAAGCGGAGCCCTTTTCCTTTTTTTTCAGTCCGCCTGCAGGTTTCTTCTTCTTCGGTTGACTTCTATGTGCATATCCTTCTCAACACAGAGGTCACCGTCGGCTGTAATCTTGAAATGTTAAACCGTGAAGTGGAACACAGAATATTTTAGTACATAAATCAACTGAAATAGATGCTGAATAGAAAAACATGCAGTTATCATTTACTGCTGAGATAACACAGGGGCTACTTTTGTCCTCTAACACTTGCACTTTCCCTTCCCCAAGGTATCCGAGGGCTCAGAGGTCCACTTCCAGCCGGGAAACTTCTCCCTCTCCTGCCAGATCCAGAAGGAGACCTTTTCCCATGGCAACGAGCACCTCCTCAACTGGGCCCAGAAGAAGTACAGGGCCGTCACCTCGTTCTCTGAGCTCAGGATGACTCAAGACATCTACATCAAAGTCGGAGAAGGTGTGTGCTAGATTCCCAAAATTCCCAACATAGCTCACGGGCCCCCGAGGCACGCCTCCCCGTTCTCCTTGAGCTCCCATAACTTTACTTAGCTTTTGTGTTTGAACCCAGGCTAAAGGTTTACGTGCACTACTCTGGGAAAAGAATTTCCTTCCCTCAACGGGCATTCACCCTTTTGCTGTTTAACAGGATACCCGTGGTAACGGTGAGCTGCTTACAGCCTGAAGAACAGTCATACATATGAAGAAAGTGCACAGACTTGTATATGTATTTGAGTATTTTTGCTGCATTATAAAAAATGTTAAGTATCGCATGCAGTATCACTATCTCGGTATTGATTTTTAGATACTGTTTTTTAACAGTCACACAGTCACACCTGTCCAGTACAACAGGTGTGACCCGCTTGCGAAAAAAACATTGTTCCAAAACTCCAAAGGGCGTCTTGAACATAATAGATGATATTATGTTTTCGGGTTGTCTATTCTCGTAAAGTCAAAGGTCACTGGGATCTCACAAAACATGTTTTTGCCCATAACCCAATAATGTATATGATAATTAGGACATTTTCACACAAATGTCTAATAGGATAAAAATGATCAAGTGAGGACAATTTGGACAGACATGGATGTAAACCGCTGCATGACTGGTTGGCGGAGGCATAACACCTCAGGGTTGTAATGCTAGTTATGTATGTATGTGAGGCAACGTGAAAGTGAGAGACAAATAAAGATGCAACCGGCAGATTGGAAACGTCTGAGATTAGTCTCTTTTTCCAAGTTGTGTTTCTGCAGAGGTAAGCAGGTGAGAGATCATTGCTATCACATTTTTCTAATAAGTAAGGTGAGGAGGAGGTGGAAGGACTGCGGGATTCTCACAGGATGCTTATGATTGATCTCCTCACGTGGGCTTTTCTCTCCCCTGGGCCCATACCGTGAACAGCACGTCCAACTTTGCATCTGCTCTCAGACAGGACATCTTGACTTTTAATGAGCATCCTCCACCACATGGAAATGAAACGAGGCTCATGTCTGGAGAAAAATAAGGTGGCTCCCACCGCTGCCGCTGATAAGTTCTCCCTCTGTGTTGTTAGTTGCCGTGGAGCATAGAGCGGTTGCTCAGCCTGCAAGCGTTTGGCTGGTGTCATTAGGGGGGCTGTGGTTTGGCAAAAGCCCTGAGTGCCACAGTGTTTGCTCTGAGCAAAGAGCCATAGTTTCCCACTCCTCCACATCGTCCGCGGCGTGTCGCGATTACGGGCAGATCCTCGCTCTGCTTCCCAACCAGACCTGCGCTCAAAGGTCTCCCGTCTCAGCTCCTTCGAGAGCCACGAGGGTTCCGGAAAGGAAGGTGCCAACTTTCAGTTTACACTTTGTCCGAGGCTCTGTTTGCCAAATAAGGAAGCAGCTGTCTTGTGTTTCTCTCCGAGTGCTGAGATGGGGGGTGTAACCTTTCTGGACTTTCTTAGCAGTTAACGATAAAGTGAAAAGTCAAGAGAAAAAAATGTGTTTATGAATATTAGTGTCCTGGTATTGTGGGGGAATTCTGTTCAAAACAGTGCTTACTTTTCCCACGTAAAAAAAAACAAAGCCAGAAAACACACATGCCATCACACTCTGGTGATGGCATGGACGGCCTCACCCAACACAGGGCCGGGCCCGGTTAGTGCTGGCACAATGGGAATACCAGCTGCAGGGCTGTGTGGTGAAGGGAGCAGGGAGGCTGGCCGTCAGCTACAACGAATGGGTCAAACAAAGCAAACATCCACCCCACCCAAGTCTCCACAAGGCATTGAATTCCTCCCATAAGCAGAGCAGGAGGGGGAGGCTAACAAAAAAGGCTGTGTTTCTCCTTATGGGAGGTCAAAATAGCCCCACGGACCCCCGACCGGTAACGCAAACAATCTCTCCTCTTTCAGATCCGCTGTTTTCTGACACCTGCAAGATTGATACCAAGTTTCTGTCTCTGAACTACCTGGGCGGCTACGTGGAGCCACAGGCGTCAAAGGGTTGCATCCTCTCCGGACCCGACAAAGACCAAGAGGTCCACATCGTTGAGCTCCAAGCCCCCAACTCCAGCAGGTGAGCGGCCCAGGCCAAGAAAACATGTTGTCATAGTTTATTTTCGAGGTCAAGATGCTCTCACTGGAGCCCTGGGGAGTTTGTTTTGGATGGGAACTCACATGAAGGCAGGAGGGTGGTGGTGGGGGGAATTACTCTTCACTTAACGGTGTTCTTTTTGAGAAGGATATTTCAAAACTGGGTCTCGAACTCCCAAATTTGACAGATTATCTCCTCACTCCCCCAGTGGAGTGATTATTTAGTTCGCCCAAAAGACAGCAGATCTGGGAACTGATCCGTATCTCACTCCAGCGCTATCTGGTCTGTTGCGCATATGTCTGCATTTTATAAATTTATTTTCTGGGAATGTGTCCAGTCTTTTTTTTTTTTCTTAATTAGTTGGCCAGACACAAGAGGCACGATAACAACGCGTAGACCTCACTGTCCAAAAATTCAGGTTTCCACTCTTTCCTTTCCTGCAGTGCTTTCCAGGTGGATGTCATAGTGGATCTACGACCTCTAGAGGACGATGCCCCGCTGCATCGTGACGTCGTCTTGCTGCTCAAGTGCGCCAAGTCTGTCAACTGGGTCATCAAGGCCCACAGTGTGCTTGGAAAGCTGCACGTGGTGGTAAGTGAGCAGCACGACACACAAAAGCCCCTCGTCCGGGAACATCCTTTCTCACCGCTGAGATTTAATGCAGTCGTCGCTGTGGCTCGCATGTCATGTCGCAGGCAGGAATGTCACCACTTTGCAGCAATGACGGAATAGCATTGTCACACCTGAATTTCCGTGCGTTGAATTGGCGCCTGGTCTTCGCCGCGGGGGAGGGGTGGGGTGATAGGTGGGGATAACAGGTTTCGGAGGAACTGTGAAATTTCACTGTGGCAGCTCGAGGCATTGTCATCACGAGAGCCAGTGACAGCAGGGAGGAGCAGGTGTGTGTGTGTGTGTCACACACGTGTACAGAGCCAAGACCACTGCTGTACTTCAGCTGCACACAGAGCCTGAGCTGCTAAACCCCCACCACCTCTGGGAGCTCCTCGACACGCACAACAAGACAAACACTGGCTAATTACTGCGATATATCAGAATGCCCTTTACTTAAAGATCTGGTTTTATACTTATCAAGTATGAGTATTGATATTAAATCTTCATTCGTGATGAAGTCTCCTAGGACCCTTAGGAACTATAATAATATGACACCTATACACCTATGTACACAACTGTAGATCATGTCGATGGGGAATTGGCAGTCGTCCAAACACTGTAAATTACTCCAGGGATGGAATTTTAAACCTTGGCGTTTGACAGTGCATTAACACTGAAGCAGAAACTCTAATGTTGTGCATTTATAAAAATGTGTCCAGTGACTTCTGGTATTTTTCGGTTTAGATGATGAAGATGGAGTCTCGTTCCCTGTCGGCTTACCGTCGCTCGGCTTGTACGGATTGTCAGTGGAGGTGTGCAAGGGGGGGGTCTGTGTTTCCTCACCGTGTAACGCTGATCCTCCGACGGGGCTGCCTCAGCCATGACACGCCACTTTTTGCCAGGCGCGGTGTCGTGTTTGTACAGCTGCCGGGTCGCCGCCGTACAGTGAGTCGGTGGGGTCGGGTGAGCGTGATGCCAGGTCAGAGAGTTGATTGCGAGGCCTCTGGTGGAAGTTCCCAACGGATTTGTGTACTTGACACTTTGCCCCTGTGCAACAATGTTTGGCTCAGGAATGTAGGTCATTTTTGTCCACCACTTTGGTCCAGACATGAGATATCCCCACTACCAGATGGATTGGCGTACAACTTTGTTCAGACATTCATGCTCCACAGAGGGTGAATCCCTCCAGCACCATTATGAGGGAGACATTTTTGGTTTCCTTGTCATATCTCTGTAGCTCAGAAGTGTTTCAACATTAAATACATGTTCACAAGTTACCAGAATACATGGTGAATGTGTCTTTGAAGGGTTTGTTTGTTGCTGCCGCACGTTATCATTAACGTTGGACCACAGGCAGATGGTCAGTCTGAACACAGAGCAAGGTTTTGTTCCCAAAGAGCTGACATTTTATTTGACAGCGATGACACGCGGGATGCTGGCTTTGCGCAACCAGTGTTTGAGGGAGTGACAACTATTTATGTGATACGATAGCCTCGTAAAAACCGAGGCCTCGCTTCTGTCAGAAAGCTGCTTTGCTCATGAGATCTGAGTGTGTGGGAAATGGCTGTGAGAATTAATCAGTGCTGCATGTCGTGCAGCTGGGCAAGACACGACTTTTAGGAGCAAACCAACCCGTTGGTGTCGCAACGATGATCGAGCACCGACACGCCCATCGCCTCACGCACATGATTCACACTTGGCGCAGAATGAGAGCAGGACTGTACTTGAAGTCGGATACCTGTGCAGCAGTGAATCATGTCTTTTGTTCATGAAGCTCCTAAAGGAGCTGACGTAAATACTGTCTATAGTCTTCGATAAGACAAGATAAGTCCCGACTCTGCTTTCTTCTCCACAGGCCTCTGATACCGTGAGTGTCAGTTTGAACACGGAGAGACTGATGCAAGTGTCAAAATCCCCCAAGCAGCACTTGCCACCGGGGCCACAAGCCTTGATCAAGTGGGCAGAGGAGCACGGCTATGGTCCGGTCACGTCTTACACCAGCACGCCCGTGGCTAACCACTTCAACATCCGCCTCAGAGAGCCAGGTAAACTGGAGAAACATCCCCGAATTTAATTGTACTGAGGCAGAAATTGACATAGTGTGTCCAGGTAAGTTATAGCTCGACTTTTAGCAGCTGCTGCAATTGTTTCCGTGAAATTGTGAAACGTTTTTTATAGTCGTGGTCCAGCGTAATTTCCCTGCCTGTAAAACCAGCCTTGTGAGGTTCTAACAATGTGTGACTTCCAGATGTGGTGGATCCTCTAGAGAGCATGCTGCCTCCAGAGCTCTCCATCCTGCGCGACTCCAGTCCCCATCCGAGACCTGGAGCTGCAGCCCGACGCTCCGGTCTGCCCTTTCTCTTCCCCCCGCCTGCGTCCGACGGCCTGCCCTTCCAGTCTCTGCCCTCCGCCTTCGGCGAACGGCCCTGGGAGAACAGGGAGCCCGAAGAGCATCAGGGAACTCTGAGTGTCGGCCTCAGCGTGCAGTGTGAGGACAAGAGGATGGTGGTCAGCATCGATAAAGAAAGCCTGCAAGTGAGTGTGCAGCGTGATTTTATCCATATTGGATCCTGCCTAGAAACTTATTAAAAGGCATCAAGTATAACACAAAACACCAAAACCAGAAACACAGACATGTTATCCATAAATAGCATACAACATAAAAAAAAAGGAAAATGATTTACTACCAAGAGTATTCAGTTATTCATTTTAGTAAGATGATTAGGGCATATGTAGCTCTAACCAGGAAATTGTGTTTTTCTTATTTGAAATCATAACAATCGTATTAGATAAATACCTTTTCTGTTCATCAGCTAATCAATTGAGCAAAAAGTTGTTACAGCACAGGAGACAACCGGTTGAGGAATGTTACCCTTTAATGTTAAATAGACAGACATAACTTTTTTTTATAGGACTTGATGCTCGATCACACTTTATTCAAGCGAAGAACAAAACAAAACAAACCTTGTGTTTCCCAACCAAAACTAATTCAGTGTCATCGATTAAAATATTAAAATCGTATATATATCTTTTGTATAAATATATATGAAAATTGTTTCAGGGTCCGATCAGTCGCATTTGCCTCTGGGTATTTTTAGTTTTTTTGTTTTACCATTTCTCCCCTTGCGACGCAGACTTGATGTGACAAATTGTGAAAAGAAGAATGGAAAACAACAAACATGGAGGACGCCCAAAGAGAATGTGTCAGGACCAATTAGGGGCCAGAATGATTCTCCTCTGCACTGCGATTAGAAAATGCCAACATAAACCTCCATGCTGCTAGGTTTTTTTATATCTGAAAATCTTCTAAAGCTTGCACTTCATTACACCACAATGCTCAGTGTGGTGTACAAACAAACACATCTAAAGGTCACTTGTAGATTTATATGAAGACCTTCCGCTGCAGAGATCAGTATTGGCTGCTGATAAACGGATTGAAGTAAGTTTCAGGTCGACAAAAGTAAAATAAAAAGAAATGCGGTACAATGAGAAATGTTGTAATTATTCTATTACTTTTTCTTCAAATGCCAGCCTCCGTGTTAAACAAACGCCGACATTGAAGCAAGACGCACAACGTTCCCCCAACATTTGGCGTCTGAACGCGGGGCTGGCGCAGTCAGCCCACATCACAGAATGGAAACTGGCATAGACTGTAATTAGGAGAAGCTGGGGCTGGAGCGAGACCACCTTGTGGGATTTGTTTATTCCTGGGAACTCAAAGTCTTACACAACCACTTGTTTCTTTTTTAATCTTTTTTATTCTGAAAATGAGTTAATAAAGGAAAAGTTTTTCTTTTTGATGTTCATCCAATGTTGCCATTTGTTTTTTGACGTTTCCTCAGGCGAATGGGTTTCCTCATGCCAACCTCACTCTTCAAGACCCAGCTTGCAAAGCAACAGTCAATGCCACCCACTACACTCTGGAGACTCCTCTGACTGGCTGTCTGACCACCGTGTATCCCATGCAGGGAAGCCCAATGGCCATCCACATCAACTCTGTGAGTACAACACCCAATGTTACGTTTGAGTCTAAAACAAGTCATGCAAACTAAGCTGGTTTAACTGAACCATGTGAAGGGGCCCCTTAGTTTATAATATATGTACGAAGAAAGTGTTTCCAACTGAAACTAAGAATCGATCATAAAACTACATAGCGACCGCTCCCTATGTAGTTGTATGATCCTCTGTTGCAGCGCCGAGAGCCGTAGTTCTCCGACACACTTGTCCTAATCCTCTTCCGTAGTAAAGCAATCAGCATCCATGGTATTTGCTTTGTGTACTTATTTGGTTCAAATTGTAATTACTGAAAATAAGAAATTATTAGGTTTCATTTTTATCCCGTGACAGCGTCCTCTACATTAGTGCTGCTGTTCTCAAGGGGAAGGAAGTTTCTGGGTTTAACTGACAATGTCAATAATTTGATGCATGCCGTGAAATAATATCGCTTCAATTCCAACATGGGCAGTCAACCAACGGCTCCAACAATTTCAGCCTAACTAGGTGGAAACGCTTTCTGAGTGGAAGCTAGTCCGCACAGCTTAAATCGCTCATGCGATCAGATGTAAAGAGCTGATAGAAAACGCCCACTCAGGACGCTGAAACACTTTTCACACAATTTTTTTTTTTGTTCTTTTTCTTTTCGGGATGAATAAAGAATGGAAAAATATGATGAGTAGTTTCTGCTGGTGAACAGTGTGGGATTCAGCGTTCACAACTGACATCCGAGTTGTCTTCATTATTGTGGAATGCATTCATTCAGCGTGTTTGTTCTAACAAGCAAGGATGAATCACTTCCTCCCTGACCTTTTGAGATCTTTTGTGGGGGAAATTTGGAACAACACATTTGCTGAAAACCTGGGCACGAGTCCAAGGTCGTCTTTTGTGTTTGCACTTGGATGCAGGGATAACCTCTGACCTCGAGTCAAAAGAGATAAAAATGTCATTGTCTGGTTCCCAACACGTCAAAGATAATGTGTTTGGTCTGTTGTTTCTGCTGTCCTGTGACATGTTGATTTAATTCCGCAGTGGCACCAACGGCAGATCAACTCACTAATTTGTTGCAGACTCAAGAAAACCCTGTCAGCATAACTGAGATTGTCCTCTCGCCTCATTAAATCTGAATTATCTTAAAGCGGCGGGCCCTCATGTCAGACCCCTGACATTCTTCCGCTCCACTGAGAAATGAAAAGTACATTTTATGTTTTTGTCCAGGATGAGTCCCACTGCTGAAGCCACGGGGACATTCCCACATTTTAAATCCAACTCATCGGTTGCAGAATGTCTTTTGGCAACTTGTCTCAAAGATTCAAATCGCCGTGTCTTTGGCTCACTACTCACTACTCACAACTGGATTTGTTTTAAGATTAATACAATAAATAAAAGTCTGGAAAGGATTTTCGTGAAAGGTTTTGTTTTCACTCACTAGCTGACGCCGCTTAGGTTTGGTTGAGTAACGTGCGTCTCTGTGGATTGCAGGTCTTGATAAGTCATGCTGAGACCAAGGACGGGAGTGGCGGGCCGCTGGATTACGAGGATCTGGAATCTGGAGACGTGCTGTTCCCGAGAGACCCGGTGGAGTTAGAGAGGACGTTCACGGAGCCGACGGAGCACCAGTCCGTCATAGTGGTGAGAATCATCGTGGCTCCGTCTTGGGGGGGGAAGTTGACAAGTAGAGACCAATGATCATCTCCATCTCTATGTAAATCATTCAGAGCTGGAAGAAACTCCATTTCCCAGTGTCCCCTGGTGCACATAAAGACTCCTTTTGCAATCTCCCTGTCTTTCCATGATGTCTGTTTTATAGACTTGACCTGACATTTTCCATTTTTGAAGTTTCTCCACTTCATTCCCTCTACGAACGTATTTTCCCTTTGTCTCATCCGATCTCCGTCTCCCGCTTATTGATCTTGTTTATACAGTTTGTGTTCCTTCTCCATTTTCTGATCCGTCCTAATGTGGTCAAACACACACACACACACACACACACACACAGGGCGAAGGTGCTTAACAGTGGTATCAGATGCTGATATTCGCGTTGCCGTCGTCTCATTCTCCTCCTAGTTCAACTGCACGTACCGAAAGAACCATGAAACCTCGGCAACGCTTCCCAGGATTGTTCCAGGACCCGGCAGGCAACCGGTGAGCAACATGACGTTTAACATGGAGTTGTACAACACGCTGCAGTTCAACAACCCCTCGCGCCAGGCCTTCTACACCGTCTCGCAGCAGCAGCAGGTCTTCGTGGAGGTACGCCTGGCATTTCTAATAAATCATCGTTTTGTGTCGGGGATGTGTTAATGCTTGTTTTGCAGATTAATGCAGCGTTTGTCTTGCACAACGTGTGTTTTTGCTTCCAAATTAAAGCTTTAGTAAGAAAACTGTGCTCTCTGTCGGGGACTTTAAGGGCTTTGATCTCTCAGTGTGGCATCCACGAAGTACATTTTTTATGTTGTCTAGTTGCGGCAGAAAAATACTCACTTTCACCCCCCTCTTAGTCTTTGCATCGCCTCCTCTCCTCTGTCTCCATGTCCTGTCTTGTCTGCCTCAAAATGCCCTACTTTCACAACACAATTATGGAGGTCATATAAGAGATGGCAAAGACTCATACTCTGAGGTCATCTGACAGGATGATTTATGACAATATCAGTGGGAGGTGCTTCGCTGACGGCGTGGATGCTGAGCCAGCTGGTTACAAAGGGTTTTCAGTGTGTTTGTGCATGCAAGATATTTTTCAATGAGGATGCCTTCACTGATAGTCCAAAAGAAGGAGGAATAATAACTCAAGGGAAGGTTGTGGGTGAAAAGACACAACTAGCATCCTAAGTGAAATACTACTGCAGTTGACATGTGTCAAGCTAACAGTTGCTCCCCATCCAACAGGCATTAAGTATTTTGAGCCATTTTCGTGCCCACCTGATGAATAATTGTCCAATACTCACTCTCCTCTGGTCTGGTTGCCACCAACTCATGAGAAAATGCTTCTTTAGCTGCTAAGTGCTTCACTGTGTCCACCGGTGTGTCTGTAGCGTGTAACGCTGTTAATGACATCAATCTTGGCATTAAAGATGCGTATGCAAATCCCCCCAAAAATGAGCCAAAAGACGCTTAAAAAGCTTCGTAGAGCTGACGTAAACTGGGTTTATCATCAACCATGCCCACATTACAGAATGTAATACGATTGTTTCTGTACAAAATATTGATTAGCTAAAGGAACAGTATGACAGTTTGGGTCATACTGCCCATTTTTTGGGCTGGGATTTAAATTAAATTAAATCAAGACAATTCTCCAGTGGGTGTGAAATGGAAATATTCTGCATAAGAGCAGTATAAATGATGGCATTAGTGTTGATTGGCCTAGTATTGCATTCTTGCTCAACTTTAGTCACTAACAATCAATTTCACCCGTCCATCATCTTAGTTACACAAAGCAGCTTGCCTTCACTAATGACAAATGATAAGTAATTGAAGAATACATCTTTTTTTTCCTTCTCCTTCATGCGCTCCTCCAGGTCACATCTGCTGCATCCGATCCGGAGCTGGGGTTCACCCTCATATCGTGCTTCATTTCTCCCAACTCCAACCCCAGTGTGGCCTCAGGCTACACTCTCATCGAGACCGTCTGCCCCACGGACGACTCCGTCAGGTACTACACTCAGAGGGACTTCCCGGTCCCTCGCACACAGGCGGAGAAGAAGAGCTTCAGCTTCACCTTCAACTCAAAGTTCAACATGTCCCTGCTCTTCCTGCACTGCGAGATGTCTCTGTGCTCCAAGAGATATCGAAGCAACCAGAGACTAACCACGGTATGCAGTATAATCTTCCCCGAATTACTTTTTATCTTTTGGCCTCTGCAGTGATTTGACTGTACTGTCTCTCCTGAGGCATAGAGTATTAGCAGGGTTTTTGTTTGGGGAGATCTTGGGGAAGTAGTGCTCCATCTTTTACTGGTCTGCACCAGCAGGAAACATGAATCAATGTCAGGTTTGCCAAGTATCCAGCTGCAGAAGCATCTTTTATTTTTTATCTCACTGCTATCTGTTCAGCTCGTAGAATATTTTTAATATATTTCGTATTTCTTTTCACCTAAAAAATATATAAAAGTAGTGATAAAGTTGTGGCTGACTTGTTGCAGCAAATCTAATTGTCATACTCAGATTTCCAATCAGGTTCTGGTTTATGCTCACGAGTTTGTCATTTGTTTGGTTTACAAGTTTATACTCCGTCAGGTGTGACAGAAGACATTTCCTCGAGAAATGTGAATGTTTGCTTTTTGAAAAAGCTCTTTTTCTGTAAAAATCGCAGGGGTAAAATATTTTTTTACAGAGTGACGTGTGTCTTTTTTTCATGGGGGGTGATTTCTTGACAGTAAGTTTTAGGTTAAAGTCAATTCTGTCCACACAGTGTCTGCAACCCAGTGAGACCTGCGATTCTCTTTCTGGTGACAACATCATGGCGATGGTGATGAACTCCAAGACGTCTACCAAGCCGCTGGTCGTGGTGGATGGACCTGATCAATCGGAGGAAATAGGTCAGTTGAGAGCAAAAAAAAAGTTTCACTTACTGAGACCTCGTGCCACGAGCTGCACATGCATGTGGGTTTTTAAAAGCTCCTGTCACTCTCATCCACGCTTTTCTTTTTTTACCAGTGCTACAAATGATGAATTAAGCTCCGACATTACATTGTTTTGAGTATAAAGTGTGATAAGGGAAATGGGGTCAAGGAAGAAGCAGGTCTGAGGGCGAAGCAGCTCGGTCCAATACTCTGCGATTAGGCCAAAAACCAAAAACCGCAAGAAACCTCACATCACTTCCCCACATCTGGTCACCATTAGCTACAGTGTGTGTGATTGTGTATGTGCCCACGTGTCTGTTTACATTAACATCTGTACACAAGAGTGCGCGTGTGTGTGTGTGTGTGTGTGTGTGTGTGTGTGTGTGTGTGTGTGTGTGTGTGTGTGGATACTAGCATGTGGTTGACTGCAGTAAGGGGATCGTGCTAACACTGAGCCCCAGCTCGGCGCTCTGGACCGGGCCGTGCTGAGGGAGTGGCGGAAAAAGAGGAATCATACAGCACCAAGCTCCAGTTGTTTTCACTTAGGACCTTCACTGTGGCCTCCCCTTTCCACTAGAGAAGGGGAGGAGGGTGTGTGTGTGTGTGTGTGTGTGGAGGTCCTCTTGTTGGCTTTGGGAGTCCAGCCAGAGCCTAAAGGCCCCTCGATCATCACTTGTTTAGCCGCTCATTGTACTGCGGAGTCTCCGGGGTTGTGAGTGTAATCGGAGGGAGGGAGCAGCCTGCAGATGTGGGGGAGGGGAAGGGGGGGGGGGGGGGGGGGGGGGGGGGGGGGACCTGAGGTAACCACGGTCACATTTTACTAATTATGACATAAACAGAGAAGGGGTGATATCACTAGCGCCCGATCTCTGGTGGATTGCCAGAGCTTTACAAATCAGCATCCCCTCTGAGCAATGACATCAACATCATCCTAGTGGTCAGTTTGACTCAAACGCCATTGACTCATGCTTTTAATATACATCACGTCATTTCAAATCGGTGTGAGCTGGAGCCTGACTGATGTAGCAGCACGACCGATACGAGTGCCGAAAACGAGTGTCAGCTTCACATGGCATCCTCACTACGGTGCTCAGCTGAGAATCTGAGCTGTTAGTGAGAATCCATTCATCTGGATAAGTGTTAGTTGTAGCCAACAACTCCTTTTTAAGGATTTCTTTTTAGGGGGGCATTTTTTTTAACTCTTAATTATCGATATATACTGTTAAGTATCAGCCTCTAAAATCCGGCACCAGTCGGCTCTAGAGTGAGTAGAGTGTAGTGATTGAGTCGTACAGAACATTGCTGAACAGAAGTGGGTGGTTTTATTATTTTTTTATCCATTTTAATTGGTTATCGGGTTTTGCGGCTGGGCTGGGATATTGATGCAGTCACTTTTCTTTTAGCACAGAAGGTCCAGTGTTGATGTTTGAGAAGCTGCAGAAGCTATTGGTGAACAGAGAGTCTGAAACTTCCAGTAATGAGTGAGTGAGCTACACTGGCCCAGAACAGGCTCTGCCCACCGCATTGCTGTGCCAGGTCTGCGGCGTTTATTTTCCATGGAACAGATAAAGTAAACACAAATATGCAATAAACACAGTGAGGAAAAACAAACAAAAACAACTCTATTTAAAAGGCATCTCTTGTGCTAGGAAGGTAAACAAAACAAGCTGATTTTTTTAAGGGCCACAGTTCAGCACTGGACAGTATCCCAAAGAGCTCCACTTGATCTACAAATCAAAGAGGGGCCACTTTTGGCCAACTTGGTGCATGGAAAAATATAACGGCCTCAAACCCCGGCCGAAAAAGTAGATTTATGGCTCCACAATATTTTTTACTGAATCTGGTAACGTTCAGGAAAGGTTGAAAAGTATAATTTATGTGAGGGGTTGGCAGTGCCGATTGTATTGTTTCACCACTACGAGCAGTATTATGTCTGCAAAAGTCAGCAAAGAATAGAGGATCAAGACGGAAAACCTATAATAAGTCTGTTTTGTTTACATACAACAGTAATGTAATCCACTATAAGAGAAAACCGTCACTAACTGGGTAACTGGGTTATTGTGGTAAAATCTATCGGACAGGCTGAAACTGCAGTGTTTGAAATGTACTTAGCAAATGACTGTGTTGAAATTGATCTTCTGTGATAAAGATCTGAAATGAGGTAACACCTTAGCGTCGCACTGGTTCCCTCGACAAAATGTCGATGGGATTTTTTTCCATTGTTTTTTGCAGGAAAATGAGCTCAGTGGCAAACACATGATACTTTTGATGCTTTGTGCAGCAAGGAAAACTTCACAAATGTACACCCCTTTTATGTTTTTTTAAGTGTGGTAGCAAACGCCGGACGTAAAAAGATAACCTTAGGCTATGAGCAAACACGCCACGACCACATGAGCGCGAGTACACACAACAGGGCTGAACCGCCTTTTTTAAGACACTTAAAAGCTTCGTGATTGGTATTCACTGACTTATAGTCGTAGAATCAAAATGTTAATATATCTTCACCGTGTGTTAACCACACACCTTATTTTAGGCACCTAACGAAAAACGATTACATTTTTTTTCTTTTTAAACACCTTGAGTTTGAGACGAGGTAACCGGAAGTGCAAAATCCGCTGACTCGCTTCCTCCTTTTAGGACTCATTCCTGCAGTGCTCTGCTGCAGTAACAAGCTTTAGAAGTACGAACAACCGGGCCCCGTCCCTGTGAGGAGAGGGTCAGAGTTGAACAAAAACATGCTCGCTCATTCCACAGTGAGAAGAACTTGCATAAACAAATGACGTTCATAGAGATATCCGACCGTTCCAGCGCTGGCATCGGCGTCAAGCTACACACACAAGTTGTGAGTTTGACTCCTGGGGTGGTGTCTGGTTCTGGTAAAGTAGGGAACAGCCCCCCAATGGCTTCCATTTAAAAAGCTGCATTGAGCTTTTGGCTTGATGACCATCGGCGCTGTTAGACGAGAGTCGTGTAAATATCTCTACACTAAAACACACTCTTTTGAGTCGAGTGTGAGACTATGGTGCCCCCCCACCCCACCCCACCACACCCCCCCGTCCGTGGAGCTCCTCCCCCTCTCTTCTGCGCGTGGGGCCGACAGCATTACAGTCTTGGCTTCTGTCACACGGAACAGATAACGCTGGAGTGAGGTGTGGAGGGCCGGGCAGTAAGGCAGAAAGGACATCCGCTGGCCATCGTCCCCTCTGATATTAAACTCCCCCCCTCTCTTCGCTGATGACCCTTCGTCAGTCATTTATGCGATATGAAAACTCCCAAGGTGTCCTGTCCAAGAATAGCTCCCATTGTGCCAGAGTCTTGGACGTGCACCAGGCTCGCCTCTTGAGTTTGCCGATACACAAGCGCCTTTGTACATCGTCGGGGCCAAGTTCACTTTTAAAAAGCCTTTCAGATGGCTTGAAATACACCCGTCAGGGAGTCAGGAGGTTCATCCTTTAGGAAGCCTGTCAGCTGACAGAATAGCCGCTCTCTTGCAGCGTTTTTTCCTGGTTCAGGTTTCTGTGTCACATTCCTCAGAGAGCTGCTTATCAACACAGGACAATATCAGTCATGTGCTGGTCCTCCGGCCTGGGGCTGACTTTGAGTAATTAAAATGTATCGTTCAAACTGTGCATCACTGTAAGATGATGGCCAACATCCATTGAAATGTCATCATTTGTTCTTGTTTTGCAGTAGCTCCTTCTCCCAAAGTGACCCAAAGCCCACAACGTCCTTCCGATGAAGGTAAGTCACTTGACAAATATTCCCCACTCTATTATTCTCGCTGTCTTCTACATTTAGCTGCGTATCTTTGCATGTATGAATCATATGGAGCCCCAAAAATGTTGAGTGGTAAATAAACAAATAAGAAATGAAATTAGCCATGTTTCAAATTCCTTTGACAGATGAATGGAAAACATGGCTTTAGATCAAGCAAGAAATTGTGAAATGCTTAAAAAAAATGATGCATCTTTTATGTTTTTTGCATTATTATTATTTAACAAATGATTGGCTCATCACACAATTTACTCACGCTATCACTTCTTTGTAATGTCTATGTTTATTCATTGGACATCGGGCACTTCGGAGCCGCATGGACTTTGTGCTCGAAAGGTTTTAAACATTCCCAAGTTGTCACGTCAACATGTATGAACCGTGCAGCGCTTTGTCTCCCGCAGACGCGCTGTACGTGCTGGACACTCCGACGGTGGTGGGGATCGCCTTCGCGGCTTTCGTGATCGGCGCCCTGTTGACCGGAGCCCTGTGGTTCATCTACTCGCACACAGGTAGGCGCCTCACCTGCTGCTGCGGGCCCCCGGCTCGCCTCTCTACGTTAATGAGAAAGATAAGACGCAAAGGAATGTCCGAGTGTCCCGCTGCCAGCAATGTGCCGCTGGGAATGCCAAACATCCTGCTGCTGACGGAGGCCGGTTCACAATAACAGATTGACTCCTCTACTGTAAATATATCCTGTTGGTCAGCACCGAGGTTCTCCTCTCTTTCCTGCCTTTGAATGTTTTTCGGGAGCTGCGGGGTGGTCGGAGAATATTCTCAGCACAATGGCTGGAGACGAGTTGGAAATTCCCCTTGTTGGGTTTAGGGGCCCTCACAGGAAAAGACACACAATCCGTCCATTAGATGCCAAGATCTTCCTCATCGTCCCCAACCCGCCAACCCCTGGGGAGGAAGTGTGCTCCCAGCAGCCCTCTGGAGTTCACCGTTTTATGCAGCGGCCCTGTTCTCCTTCGGCCTGACCGCTTGACTGGTGATCCGCCGTGCCGCTGACCTGTTGACGTGTTCGCCACGAACGTCTTTCATAAACGGGGTCAGGATGTTTGAGTCGGGTCTTTTTGGGGAAATACAACAACGTGTTTAGGTTTACGTTCAAGTTGAATGTTCGGACGAAGCTCACAGTTGGACGGCGTTAAATGGCCTGATTAGCAAATGACAGTTGTGAGCGCGACGAGGACCCGGACAGTCGTCGGAGCCAAACAGTTCCGGGCATGCCAAGTCACGTCCATAAGTGTTTTGCCGAACAGCATTTCATGTAGCAGAACAGACCAGCTGTCAGATTTAAGTGCCTTTCATCTTCATCATAATATTGGTATTGGCTTCGCTTTAGAAAGCCACTTTATTTCTGCTTCATGGGTTTCCTCGAGTGCCTTATTGGCCGCTTTTCCAAAGATAATAGAAGGGAACATGCACAGAGAAACAGGTGTAAGGATGGCCGTGCTGGAGAGACTTTCACAGCATGTTCCTGTTGTTGTTATTTATTGAAATAGGCTCTTCACTGGGCGTGTCACGCTTCCTTGGTCTTACATGGCCTTACATGGCAATATTGGCAGTTCCATGTAAAACAACCACCAAAAATATCAGTCCAGACCAGAGTGTATTTTAGACCACAGAGAGATGAAACATGAAAACAGATCTGGGTCTTTCCCTTTAGACTGAGGACAATGGCCTCTTGAGAAAGAAACCTTTAACTTGTTTTTTAGGTTACATACTCATCTGCATTATATTTGAGGTTTTGCATCCGATACAGTTTAATTCCATACAAGGCAATTAGAAGTATGTGAGCGCTTTGAAAAGTACCCCACGATATGTTATTTGACATTTTGCTCGTTATCTTGGCGCGTTCAGCAGGTCTGCATTCTGCCAGCGCCTGCGGAGTCGTGTCTGGCAAGATGTCTGCTCAAACACGCAAACGAACAAATCTGAGTCGATTAAGAAAACAGGCCGAATAATTCACACGGGGAGAAATTTCACACATTATCGGCTCTGAAATCCAAACACACACTTACAAGATTAGAAAATAATGGGGATCGCACGCTGCGCTAAAGTGAGGTACACAGCAGCTTCATTTTCTTTGCCACGCTAGCGGCTAACATGCCCAAAGGATGGCGTCTAGTGACTTTGGTGACCTTTTCTCCAGCCACAGCTCGAGCTAGTCCTGTAGTTTTGTTCCACTCAGAATTAATTGTCTTTGGCTTTGAATTCAGATCAAAATTTAAATTTGTTCAATACTTTGATTTATTACCAAATACCTGGACAATACTACTGTAAGTAGTGCCCATCGGCTACTAAGCCGCTTGGCACTACTGGCAGTGGTCTCAGTGCATTTCTACATTTTTAACAGGAAAATAAACTGTAAGCTATCGAAGCCCATCTAGTAGCAAATATATTAATTAAATACAGCATCAGGGGTTTAAATAAAAACATACAAAATAAGAATAATTCTTCACTACAAGCGTGTTAGCATGCTGACATTAGCATCTAGCTCAAAGCAGCGCTGTGTCTAGGTACAGTTTTCTCAAATGTCTCTCTCTCTCGCTCTCTTGCTCTCTCTTTCTGTCTCACTTTGTCCATTCAGATGTGACGTTTCCTGTAAGACAGGTTAGCTCGACTGAGACCGAGGAAGGTCAAAGATAATCGAAAACGTCTCCATATTTGATTCCGGAGTCCAAACTTCTGCTATCATGTTCCTCAAGCCGTGTGCCGACAATATGATGCTGCTGGTCCACACTGCACACAGCGGATACTAAGACTAAACAATGTCTATCGAGGGTTATTACCAAGTCATTGATTTAACTCACGCACATAGACACTTGTTCACTTGTCAAATTAGTGAGTTAGGGAGTTTACTGTGTGGACACTTGAAATACTTTGTAGGTTTGTAGTGTTAACTTTGCCAAGAGACACTGAGAATGGGCTTCTGCTATTTTTTTTTTCAACAACCGCATGAAGAGTTTTCATACACAGTATGTTTCTTTGACGATAAAAGCAGTCTTTTATCTCTCCGGTCGAGAAAGATTAATATTAGACTCCGGGATTTACATTTCCCCAGACAGACGAGGGGGATCGGAGTCCTCTTTTTTGTTTTGTAGAGCCTTCGGCCCTGTGAGGGAAAAGACCGCTGGCAGCTCGGCTCTGGTAAACATTAGCAGGACCGAGGGGCCCCAAAAGAGGGAGCGCCATGTAGGATCGCCTGCGGACACATATGCCTGTCATACACACACACACACACACAACTTTTAGTACAAATCTAACGTATCATTAGGAAAATCTTTGTCAAAGACAACGAGCCAGGAAGCAAACAAGGAAAATGCTGCAGTAATAACTGCGAATGCCAAACGCTCACATGAAACACAGACAAAAGCCAACTCATTGTCTGTCGGAGACGCTTTCGTAAACATTCATAAGCACTTTCATTCGCCTCTTCAGTTGACGCGTCGGATCCCGGGAGTCGACCAAATGAAATGCTTATTTAGACGTAGAACAATAAACCAGTCAGTGGTTTGAGCTCCAGTCAGAAGGTCCTTTCCCTGTCCCTGTTCTACTGTATCTGCTAAAGCCAGGCTAATTGAATCCAGATTAAAGAAAATAAACTCCAGGAACGCGAATCCTTTCTCTCTCTCTCTCTCTCTCTCTCTTTCTCTCTTTCTCTCTCTCTAAATGTCATTCGTCAGAGAGGATGTGGCGAGGTTGTTTCTGGGCTCTTTGAGGTGAAACCTCTCTGGTCCCGAGCGTCTGAAAACACTTTTGTGGATCTGTGGCAGATTATGCTCGAGGATGTTGAAGGTTAGCGCAAACGGAGTCGCGGAGTCGCGTGGCTTTGCATATTCGCCAAAAGTGCTTTGCGCTGAAAATTTGATGGTTTTAATACAAATGTGGGAGTCTGCAAAAGGCTTCTCACAAAACGTTCGGATGAATAATTGTATTTTAGCTCCAGTGTGAGGTGCATGTCAAGTAGTGACAGTCATAGTAAACAGTAGGAGATTAAACAGCATGTATTTTTTTCAGAAGAACAACGGCGGTTCCTGCGTCCCAGAGGAGTGCAATTTGTAGCTGTAACCAAACCGATTGGTCATGCTCCTGCCTACCTTGGCTAATACATATACTTTTTTCATCTATCTTCCTTCATTCCAATCCCCTCCTCCCTCTCTCTCTCCCCCCCCTCTCTCTCTCTCTGTGTCAAGGTGAGACAGCTGGCACACAGCAGGTCCAGAAGCCCCAGCCGGCCTCGGAGAACAGCAGTGCGGCTCACAGTATCGGCAGCACACAAAGCACACCGTGCTCCAGCAGCAGCACGGCGTAGCCCAGGACGCAACCCAGCGGGGGGGCGGGGGGGTTGTTGATCTCCTTCCATGAAAGGAACCATTTTTGGGGGGTTGGGATGTGATAGAAAGAAGAAAAAAAAGTATGATTTAAAAAAAACAACAACACTATAACACCTTTTTAACCCATGTGAAAATTCCTTTTGTGCCAATTTGAGTGCGTGCAGACAAATACACTGTCCTGCTGTTACTAGTCTGTAATAGTAGCAATGCCAGCTTGGCAGCCTCGCCTCACATTTTGTATCGAAAAACTACAAGAAACAAATGTGAGTTCAGGCATTTCTTCCCAATCCAAGTGCTATTTTTCTTTTCTTTCTGACACAGCCTTTTGTTTTGACCCTAAATGGTGAGATTCCTGCTGTTTGTAGCAGGCAGGTTTACTCCAATAGCAAGGATTGTCTGCAGTCATGTCAGTATTAGGAAGTGAGATGTTAATGGCTGGACTGTAACTCTTCACAGCGCGCAACCCTGAAGGTGGAAAGGGAGCAAAGCAACCACTATTAACATGCGGACAAAAGTGCAGTATGAACGGAAGTCGTCATCTTGACACACAGAGGGAGAGAGAGAGACTGGCTTTTAAAAGATGCGAGACAGTGTAGTTATTGAATGTATACAGAAGAATAGACGCCAAAAAATGTGAATGAAAAATGTGAAAGACATGCTGATGAAATGCCCCATTTTGTAATATACGCATACTTCCCTACTAATGGACTTATACACACAGACTGGGAAGGCATATTTTACCAGCGCTCTCTGTACGGCAGTTATAGTAATGCCTCTCAGTAGACGGGCCTCTGAGCCTCACTTTCGTTGATGTGACACAACTCCACAGGGGCATTATGGGTTCCCTTTTACCAGTCGCTGTTAAGGGAATAGTTCAACATTTTGAGGGAATGCGTTTGTTTGCTTGTCCAAAAGTTAGATGGAGCTCAATACAGGAGGGTATTAGGATTGCTTAGCATTAAGAAGAAATAAAAAGCAGAGGGAAACGGTTAGCCCAGAGAAATAGTTCAACTTTTCTAAAAAAAAAAAAAGTAAAAAAAGAACGTTGCTGACACTATTCCTCCGGGCTTGCTATTTCCCCCCCACTTCCAGTTGTTATGCTAAGCTAGGCTAATCCCCTCAGGCTCCGGCTCTGTAATCAACGTACAGACATTAGATTGTTTTCACTCTTTGTGTCCGTCAAAATTGAGTGAATACGCATATTTCCCAAATTTGCGAAACTATTCTTTCAACGCCTGTATATTTCTGTTAATATTGTAAATACTAAAATGTCCTCATGAGGCGGAGTGTGTGCAAATGCTGGTCTTGTACTTCTGGAGTAGACAAAACTAGTCAGTGTGAGATGCGAGTTAACACAATCCCACATTTTAAAATGCTAAAATAAGAATTAGGATGTTGAACACACTTCAACCTAGAGTACAATTTACAAACACCAATTCCAAATCATGGCTTTGTAGACCTGATGGAGTTTAGGTCCTACTGTCTCCAATGAAGAAAAGCATCCAATCTTCACATTTGAGAACCTATAAAAAACATTTAAACATGACCAATAACTTCAAAGCTAGGGTTGGCAATGTTCTTAAAAAAAAACTAAAAAAGGACGAGGTGTCCGGGTTGTCGAGTTTCTTTCCTTCATAGGAAGAGAGTTTTTTCAGTTGGATCATTTATAAATTCTAGCGCACTAGCTAGTTTCTCCGCATTACCAACCCTAGCTTGAAATTATGATTAATGTTCTGTACACACTCAGCTGATTGTACTCCTATTAGACAGAGTAGATTTATTTTACATTATAAAGCCAGACAGTGTACAGATTATGATTTTTTTCTTATCTTTTTGTATAAATCTTGGCACTGATGGTGCGTTGCATAAACTGTAGACGAAGCTCATTGTTATGGATATATATTTTCATGTGTTTTTTTCAAACTGCAATTCCACAACTATCCCACCGTCTCAGAATGATATGAATGTTTGCTGTCGTGCCTTCCTATAACCGGTATGAGTATTGTTTTTACAGAGTGTGTGTGGGACTTACTGGGCCCTTTGAATTCGAGAAGGGAACTTTCCCTGTAACGATTTACCAGAACAAGAAAAACAGAATGTATATTATCTCAACGCTTTTTTTTTCTTTCTTATGTAAACATGTGTAAAGCTTTCTACAGAGGGAACAGAGTCTAAATATATATATTTGTCTATAAAATTATATTTTGGAATATATTTACCAAGAGAAATTTATTGTCTTCTACGTGTGTATGTACTGTGAAGTGTGGATGTGCTCGAACATGTTTATGGTGGATTTATTCTGTTTATTCATTAAAGCCTCATGGCATGTTTTGTGACACTTTAACTGATGAAAATGAAATAATCATTATTATTATTGTTATTAATATTAGTATTTTGATACATACAAATGTAGATACATTTGAAATAGTCCAGTCGTTGATATTGACAAATTTTGACACTGTGCTGACATCGTGTTTATATACTTTTAAAACTATATATTTCAATAGTTATTGAAGAATGTGTCACAAAACGTGTTATGAGTTTCTAATGACTGTTTTATATATATATATATATATATATATATATATATATATATATATATACGTATATATATATATATATATATACGTATATATATATATATATATATATATATATATATACGTATATATATATATATATATATATATATATATATATATATATATATATATATATATATATATATATATATATATATATAAAAATGCAGGTCATTTCTTCTGTTAGTGGAATACAGCTCCTCGTGTTTTATCTGAACATCATCATAGTTTCTCATTATCATTTTACCTAATGTTTTGTTTGGCGAAGGTGTTTCCTAAAATATTTTCATATGAAGTAAAGGAACCTGTCATAGTACCTTGCAAATGAATATATCATAAATACAAATGTCCCATCCTTGATGATAAGATGTAGCAATTCATATTTGAACATAGCATCAGTTAAATGATGTAAATTCCAAACCTTTTAATGTGGATGTCCAATCAGTGTTGATGGTAAATGTAGTAAACTGAGTTCCTCTGTTAATTCTATTGACACAGAAAGACAAGTTTTACAGCTGCAAAAGCTGATGGTCTTTCTGCAATCCAAGAGTAAGGGAGAACTACAGGCTGCAATGCATCCTGGTACATGTAGGCAGAACTCAGCTTTCTGGGTCAACATAGCACACACTGAGGATCTCATTGTTACACTTGACCACATTTACCATCAAGACTGACTGGACATCCACACAAAGTGGCCAATGCTCTGCTGTCACAATGACGTGAACCCCCTTCAAAATAATAAGAGGGCAGCATCAGTTGAACCAAAATGAAAAGTGGAACATGTAATAAGTATGTATTATGTTAGAATGGTGGGTGGAGAACAAAATCCGAGTGTGATTTTGTTTCTGGGATCTCGACCGTTATCGATAACTCGAGAAATAAATTGCCATTGAGTCCCAGGACCACTTGGTTCTGTTTTGCTTTCTCGCCCCGTGTCCACGCCGCAACCTCAGTTAAATGAAGTAAATCTGCAGCAGTGAAACGTTGCTGTTATCAAGCGGGCATCGCTGCAAACGTCTCGCTGAGCGGAGATGTGCCGCGGCCTATAATCAGCGGTCATTGTGGGATGAAGGCTCGCTGACATTCCTCGAGCTTTGGGGTTTCTGTTATTGACTGTGGCGAACCCCCTCTCCCTCGTGTAATTACCCACCCCACCCACTCCCCCTTGTGCCACGCTGTTCAGTGGCCGAGCCTCAACTCATGTTCTGGATCTAATCTTCTCGCAGATCATTTTGGGGATGTTCTTCTCCTCAAACTCATCATGCCCTTCTTGAGAGTTGCTGCTCAGATAGCCACATTCCTCCCTGCCTTTTGCCCCCTGTGCGTGCTGAATGACCGGGGATGTGTCTAAAGTAAATGCAATAAGGAATAATGATGCTGTATCAGAAAAAAAGGAGCAGTATTATATAGAAGTAGATCACGATAATGACTTATAGTTCATGCTGACCTGAAAACGTCTGTAATCGGAGCACAAACCCATGTATGTATATTATCGATTGTATTAATTTTTTTTAAACCATTTGACTACCTCATGTTTCTCTATGAATGTGTAATGTGTGTGTGTGTGTTTTCTGTATGTTTGAGCTTCGAGAGACGTTTATGGATGATACTGCATTTGGGGGTGATTAAGGAGCCCTGCGTGGTTTTATTGCAGTTTCACATTTTTCAATCTCAAAGAAAACGATGAAGAGTTTGAGCTTTACCTCGTTGCCAAGATTGACTTTTTGTTTGTTTTTTTTGCGGGGAGGGGAGTGTTGTAAAATGTGTAAAACTTTAATACGCCGTTATTGATTTTCCATTTGTTTTATATCTATGCTGTAAATACGCACGATAGCTATATACCCATTATGTCCAATAAAATCTCTAATAATGTACAAGAGGGTTTGTTTGATGATTTCCAAATGCGCGAGAGCACGTGGATATATACCTCTTGTTCGGAACAACGAGCTGTTATAACGATGTGTTGCGGTGAAGTCATGACTCGTCTCTGGTGAGCTCATACGGGGTGATACAGACCACGCAGACTTCTGGCCGGGGGTTGCTTTGTTTTTGATCATAGCTCCTTGGAGACGGCTGAAAGCAGGCCCACCCTCCTCTTGGAGGAAGCGGTGCGATTACAGGACAGGAGGCCTCCCGTCACGCCAGCCCAGATAGGACGGGTTGACCGCTCCATGTGATCGTCCTTTCAAGGCCTCCGTGATGTCACACCTCTGTATCTCCACACTGCACATCTGCTCCTCACGCTGGATCTCACAAACCGCTCCAACCGATGACTACACTCCGCAGCTGATCACTGATTGCATGTGCCCCCCCCAGACAATAACACATGACAAATACAAGATCGCATTAAAATAAAAAAGAGGACCGTTTGGTGTTTTCATTTAAATTTTGGCTGACAGGACTCCAAGCAGTGTCGCTGGGGAGGCCGGACTGATTTAGAGCAGACCGTTGCTCCTCAACGCGATTAATTGAATTAGGCTAAGTGAGAGCAGGGAGGATGAGAGCATATCAACAGGCCGTGTGCACCAACCCTCACGGCACCTCTTCCTGTCCCCATGGCACACAAGCACAATGAGGGTCGGAACAATAACGGCGCATCCTGCGATGGACGAGGGGACCGGGATAAGGGAGACTCTGAAGATGTCGTTTCCCAGAATCACATTCACACTCTCAAAAAAGAAAAAAAAGTAACGTGTAAGAAATGAAAACCTTCATGACTTTCATGAGTAAAAAAAAAACGTTTAGTAGTTTTTTTTCCCAAACAAAAGTTGGATTTTTGTTTTGTTATTAGCGTACGTCATTGTGCTTTTGGATGAGATTGTCTCACTCCTGGATCAGAACACGACTCTTCCTGTTTCACTTTGGTTCATTATTGTTCAATTCGATTCAATTACATTTATTTTGAATGGCCCCAAAAAAAATTCATCAAGTCATGTGTACGAACAACATAACAGAGTTCCAGCAAATTCAATGCATATGACAGAACTTATTCATATAATGAGAGTAGCAGGATGAAAAGGTTACCACTATATACTAGACTACTATAATAACAGCAACAATGGATGTAGTGGAATAATGACACTAAAAGCAGTAATAATATTGGCAATGGTATTATGAAAGTTCACATTCATGGCAAAGCTCAGACTTAAAAAGAAAAGTATAGTTTCCGGTATTTATGCTAAGCTAGGCTAACTGGCGTAGCTTCATAATTAGCAGATGGTTGTAAGTGCTGTCTTATCTTATCAAATGAGCTATGCCTTTAAAGTTGCACTTCTAGTAATGCTTTTCCTAAATCTCTTGAATGGACACCCAATATTCTAATTTTTAAAGCATATATCAGCGATAAAGAACTCTGCAACAACGGCCAAAAGATTTTCAACTAGGTGAACGCGTTAAGCCATCAAAGTCCTTGTCCCCTCCATAGTTAATATCCTTTTTCCTGTCAGGGCTATTCTTTGAAACTGTATAGCCCCTGAGCTAACTTTAGCCTCCCATCACAGCTGGTTCTTACGCTGCACCAACACATGACTGCGCAACGTTTCATTCTGGTGCCAGAATCCATAAAAACATTCCCATTTTGCTGAATTGCAAACCCTGTTTTCATTGTGGCACATGGGTACAGCATGTGTGTATTCTTTCTTTCTTTTTTTGACATCTGAGGCCCTCTTGCTCACTGCTGGAAAACACTTGCATGTTTCCAGTGGTAAGAAAAGAAAAATAGGAAGAAAAAAGAATATCTCTAGCCTAAAATTAACTTGCTCATAATGAAAAGGCTCAATTATAACTAGCTATATCCCACAAACATCTCCCACCCTATTAATGTGAACGACTTTTTTTCTCTCTGTACTCCCTTTCTCCTTCATCTCCAAGTTGCCACACACACACACACACACACACACACACACACACACACACCATATGCACTTAATTGTACTGACTGATTTGCTGCCCAAGCCACAAATCTAAACTGAAAACGAAAACACAAACTGGGAAAAATGAGCCATGCAGCCGTCACTCCGGCTGTACTGTTTATATTTGTGCTTTTTTAAATGTGGGACTTCAGGCACCAACGACAAAAAAGCAAAGTCCAAAGATTCCTTTAAAAAAAAAAAGTCAGGCCTGTAGTGAGTTTCCTTCCACACAGATCCACATTAGATTTACACCTGACCACATCTTCCATCACACAGCAGGAACTCGTGATTGCGTCGACCCTACACAGTTTCCTGTGAAAATACCTGAGGTGGTTGGGAGTTTGTGTTTCCGCTGGTGTGGTTGAAGTCCTAACTTTTGAGGAGGAGAAAAGCGGTGCAAACACATCATTCCTTTACACTCGGCCAGCTAGTGGCCTCGACCTCAAAGTGGCTCCAACCCAGATCGTTTGTCTGGGTTTCAGTGAAGTGAGCCTCGAGTCTCCAGTGGGCTCGCGCCTGGCCTTGCAATCCTGCAGTTTTTGTTTTTGTTTGTTTCTTACATATATATACACATTATGTAACCTTAGTGAGGACAAATGTTGTCACCACTAAAGGCCCCAGAGGGCACTGCACATAAAGAGCGAAGCAGGAAGTGAAATCATTCGTTTCAAGTGACTAACCTGTTAAGCGTTAGCTGTTAATTGTTTTCCGTGTTGGAAAATATGTTCTCAATGTTATTTCTACACAAAACGACCGAAAGATGTACATTAATTAATATAAATGTATAGAAGTCGGGAAATGTCTTGTTTGTCGCTAAATGCACCGATGGTGATTCAATTGGTCCGACGTCTACAGATTTGATCTACATGTGCTGAGTGTTCATGAGCACTGCAAAGCTACCGGTAATAAGGTTTAGCAGCTTAAGACCATCCTACAGGTATGCACTCTGTCATCATTCATGTTTGAGAACATTTAATGTGTGTGCATTGTACCGAAAATAACGTTGTTTTTGTCATGTGGTGCTACATACATACATATGCTAGACAACATACGTGTGCTTTTTATTTACTTATAATTTAGCAGTAATGAAAAGGAGAATAACAACCGTGCCATGGGGACTGATATGAAGTTCTTTGAAAAGATTGTCTGGATGGCTGTATTTTGGGGATGGTCTTGAAAAGACTCCCCTGTGGGTACTCTTGGTAGTGAGGGTTGAGAGTTGAGTGTTATTGACTCATTTAAGATCAAAATGATTCAAATAGAAAGCATATTCTTCCAATTAACACACAAAAATAACCTGTTCTCTCAGTGTCTTTTCCATTTAAGAGGCCCCGCCCCGTGTGAACAGGGTAAAACGTGTTAACTGAGGGATATCCCCTTGAAACTCCCTCTGTTGATTACTTACATCAAGACAATTGTCTTCTGTGTTATCACTTTTCTGAAAATGTGTATGAATATGCAAATGAGGCGTTATCTTATTAAAAAGGTGCTCAACAGAAATGTGCACACTGGGTAAAAGCCGCAGATTAAAAATAATTGTTTCATTTTGTTGACGTGTTAGATTCAAATGTTTTAACCAGGGGAGTTTGGTATATATATATTTTTTTCACTAGTTCAAATAGTTATCTTCCATTTTGGCAATGTTTTTCGGAATAAAATGTAATATAAATCGGGCTATGAATGATATATGAACAAACCCAGCAGCAGAAATCGAACTGGAAAGTTTGGTGCTGAAGCAGAGATTTCTCAGAAAAAAAACTCATTTTGAGAAAACATCCTTTAAAGATTTACTGTAAAATTCTGCAAATAGACAAAGGGAGTTAAGAAAACTCCTAAATATGTATTTGGGGTGCTATATTTCCACTAGTCTGAAAGAAGACCATGATTTATGGAAACCAAATAGCCCAAAATCTCACAATTGACGAATGAATACAAAAAGGTATGTTTTGTATTTCTGGCACATTTTCTCTCTGCCGTCAGCGGCTCGCCCAGCGACACGCAGCGAGAGGCCGGAGGGAGCGGGAGAAGGCCAGACCTCATTAAGATCTGTTTTTACATCCAGAATCCTGCACAGAGAACCGCCTCGCCAGGCCTCCAGAGTGCAAATCTGCACTGCAACCAAACCAAATAAGCCCGGTCCAAGTGCCCGCTCCTAAATGCAACCAGATGTCTGCCCTCAGCTAATAATCAGAGAAAAATACAGAACTGTGCTGCCATTGGTCCGGTGAAAGCCCCAGCTGATCAGTGAAAGCTGTCATCCAGAAAACAGGTGCGGACTCACTGTGTGCGTAGAAACTACGCTCGCAGCCCGAGGCAGCGCTGAAAGGTGAATGGAGCAGAGGTGTAGTTAAAGAAAATAGTCTAGTATAGCGTGGAAAGGGAAGCTGTGGGCTGCTCTGCAAAAAAGAAAATCTGCACCTATTTCTATTTCTATTGCTGATATTGACAGAAAGAGAACCTGAGACATAGTGAAGGAAAAATCATAATTAAATCTCATTCATTTAATCAATTCAGCAATAGTCAATGGACTTGAACACTGGCCTGGGTGCTGCACGGTGGTGTGGTGGCGATCACTGTCTCCCCCACAGAAAGAGCTCTGGGTTCGATACCCAGAGTAGACGGGCCTTCTCTGTGGAGTTTGCATGTTCTCCCCTTAGCAGCGTGGGTTCTCTCCAGGTTCTCTGGCTTCCTCCCCACAGTCAACTCTAAATTGCCCTTAGGTGTGGAAGTGTGTCCATATATGTCATCCCTGCCATTGTCCCTGCGGCGACCTGTCCAGGGTGTTCCCTGCCTTCGCCCAAAGTCAGCTGGGAATCGGTTCCTGTAACCCTGAAGAAATTCTTCAGGGTTACAGGAACCGATAGTAATTGTAGTCTGACTTGTGTCCAAGTCTATCCATATTGGTCAGACTCCAATTACTTTGTAATACTACAAGTACTAATGTAACTTTAACACCAGTGACTCAACTTGATATGTTCATAATAAAAAACCTATATTAAAAAATGTGCAGAAAATTACATTTCCTTGAATCACTCCAACAGCGGCCAAAGCACGAGCAGGAAGGGCTGTAGAAACAGATTACGTCGTATCATCACATTCAGATGTGAAGGAGAAAAAAAACCGGACAGTATAACGTGCAATACATTGGATGATATTTATGTACATTGATGACTATTTTAAACATTTCAAACAGTTTTAAGTGGAGGCTCTCAGCCAATACTTGAGACTTACTCCTCACTTGCAAAACAGTGACGTTGTCAGTATAACTGCTGAGAGGAAAAATGTTGTTTGTCCTTTCACTACATTGCATTGCTCATATTCGGCCTTAATAGCAGTAGGTAGCAGCAAGTGGCGTCTCAAAGGTGAATGCTGACGTCTGTTTTTAGGGTGGCTCAAGGACAAACGTTTTTTTTCTTCTCTTTCCAATATTGGTCACATGCCGGAGCGAAGAAAAACACGAGAGTACAATCGTCAAAGGTAATATCCCTTAAAGGGGCCCTCTGTGTTGGCCGACCTGAGCTGCATTCCGGGACACGCTACCGTAAAGACTCCCCGAGGAGTTTTCATCTCAATCTTAATAACAGACTCTTCCATGCGGCCCAGTCACCACGGCAAGGTCAGACCTGGCTGTGGTTTGTCTCTCCTGTCCTCGTCTCCGTCTGCTAGTGCGAGTCCCCTCCCCCACAACCTCTCACCAAAGCACACAATACCCAGCCCCGCCGCCATTTGTCTTCCGTTAGGGGGCACCAAGGCTGCGGGTGCTTTGAAGAGAAGTTGCCCGGCCTCTTCGTTACGAATTGACTCGTTCTATACGGTCCGAAAAGCTGGGCTTGATGTGCTCTTGGGTTCCTCTGAAGATCAATAACATCCTGCAGACAAGCAATAGTAGGATTACATAAACAGCCCCAACCCTGCACACCACGTCACGACTCTGTGCGCCTTTGGAGACGCAGCAACTGTTCACGCCTGCTTCTTTTTACTCTGCAAGCTGTCAGGAGGCGCGCCGAACGCCTGCTGAGAAACCCACGGATTCTTATAAAAGGTCCCGCCGGCCTGATTGCCTCGGCGTAAACAGATCCGTCCACGCTCCGCTGCCCTGCAGAGAGTCGGTACCCTATATGGTCAGCGTAGTAAAAACAGTCAGGGGCGAAGGGGCCTAAAATGGATGATTCACAGGGACCTCTGTTTATGGAAGTGTCACCGTCTCGAGGTTTCACTTTTTTTTCTTCGTCTGCTAGAGCCCAGCTGCCCAAAAGTTCAGTCTGAAAACAAAAAGGGAAAAGAGAAGCACCCTGCGCAGTAGTAAGTGTGCATCCGCGGGCCAGCAGATGTTGCTCGCCATCAGCTGCTTGGTTTGTTAGGAATACACACGTGTGTTTAGAAAATGTCTGCGTTCTCCCCCGTAATGAGGGGGGGATTTACTGCCGCTGCCATAAATCAGACATGGATGTGATGCAGAGCAGAGCGGAGCTCTGTGACCTCGCCGGGTCCTTGTGAGAGCACGCCACGGTCGCTACAGGCGCCGTTTGGGTAGATCTGCTAAAAAGATCAGCTGCTCCCCCACACCCTCTTGTTATGGAGGTCTTGCATGAAGTTGGCCCTATCAAAATTGCTACTGTGAAGCAAGTCTCCAAATTGAATGTTTTTTTAGAATGTATTCAAGTTAAAAGCGGATGCGAGGAACCTTCGTTTTGTGTTGATCTGGGCGGTCAATGTGCAGAAAAGCGGGAGTGTTCCCTGACACCAGGGTCCCTTTAGAAAACTAGTCATTTTACTGCAGTGGGTTCTGACAGTCCGCCCCGTGTAGTTCTGGTTCTGGTTCTCCCGTGCCTCCATTCCCTTTCCAATTGGCCCATGGGGTTGCAGATTGTAGGCTGCAGCACAGCTGGATCTGGGTCTGTCTGCTGGTGTAGAGTCCGAGCAGGAGGGGTTTCATGGTGAACCTGCACGATCGTGTTTGATTCCGTCGGGTTCACGTAATATCCGACCACGTGGCACTGATGGCAAGCGTGGAAAATAATTCAAAATGCATAATCTTCGTCGCTGATGGCAGTAACTAAACAATCCAAATCCAGTCCAAATGTATTTATAGAGCACATATATGACAATAATAACAGTTGACCAAAGTGCTGCATGATCCAATATTGGAAAGACAAAAAAAAGCATAGCAAAACAATTTAATGTAAAACCATAAGACCATGAGAGAAAGAAAACCACAACAAAGGTCACAAAGAGGCATTAGTGTTAAATTGAGACTCTTTCATAACCAGTTCAAAAGTTCTCCCAGAAACTAGAATATGTGTAGAATTTCTACCTTTTCAACTTTCCCTCCTTCCTCTGACCTGATGTGCATGTGTTTTTGTTGGGGCCTGAGTCTGTCCCAGCTGCTTTTATCCCACTGTCTCCAGCATACCAGACCCTCCCACCTGTCCCGGTCACCTGACTCTCTCTTCCACCCGCTCACCTGTTTCCACTTCCCCTCATCAGCCCCGCAGTATATAACCAGCCCGTTTCCACTCCATTTCCTGCCGTATCGTCAAACCCAAATATTTGCCTGATCGTACGTCTCACCTTCCCCGTTTCTCCTCGCCGTTAACTCGGTTCAGACCGGCTTCCCACGCCAGTGAGTTCTAGTATTTTCCTTTTGTCACTGGACCTGTCCTGTCTGCCTGCGCCAGCTGCCTTTCATAATCCAGGCCAAAACTCAACACAGAAGCTCAATGACTTAGATGTACAAAAAACACACACGAATAAAGTCATTAAGTGTGGTTATGTTGTTCGAGTTATTGAAACTAGATGCCCAATCAGAGCTTTTCAGTGAATGAGGCCAATGAGACTTAAAGGCAAACATTGCAGCCTTGTGTCGTTGCAACGTGGCTGGTAAATGTGCAAGTGAGCGATGTCCGTGTACCGCCGAATGATGAGAAACTTAGTAAGACTGGAAGCACGCAACATGATTATTCAGAGGGGTTCAGGAGGCTTTATGTTGCTCACAAGCTCTACTATATAACCACTGTTCTGGTCATAAGAAAAGCAAATTTCCATATTTGAAGGTCCAAGCTGACCTTTTTCTTCAGCTGGAGCCTCACTGGCCTTCAAACATCCACTGGACCTTCATCCATGAAAAGTTTCCTAAGTTGCAAAAAAAAGTATTGTCTTTGTAAAAATCTACACTGCCTTTATATTTATATACTGTGTGTCTGGTCATTAGCTTTTTTTGGGGACACAGTACAACGCATCCATAACGAATCCGACTCAGTTTGCCTCCCATCATCTTCTTCCCCTCCTCTCCAAAACTTTGACACAGTCTCACTGCCTCGCTGTTTGAAGGCCGCCATATTTATAGCCGTGAGCCTCCATTTATTTGTTCCACCGTCTCTACTGTGTGATTGCTGACTGACTGGGTCTCTCGAGTTCTATTTTTTATTTATTTTTGCCTTGCTGCGATTGTCGGCAACGCTCTCATCAAGGTTAGAGCTCTCTCCACTGTGCGTTTATGAGCATTGACGTGAAGGTCCTCTTAACTCCCCGTTGGCCAGTATGTAAGTATGGTTTTCTCTTTCTTTTTTTTTAGACATGTAATATGACCTTGGACCTCTTTTGTACATCTGCACATTAAAAACCGTAAGTACTAAATGTACAAAATATGTATTTATTGATTAGCTCCATAACCGTTGTAGAAGAAGAGCTGTGCTTCCTGCGATGTCTGTCTCCACATGCTGCTGGGAAGCAGCTGAACTGACTTTAAAAGCCACTTTGACTTTTAAAATGCAAAGGCAGCGCAGTCCAGATCCACTTCCTCCGTGCTTACCCTTCACAATAAAAGTGCCAGACATATACACTGCATAGCTATTTACCAGAGGGAACTAAAGGAAACCCGATGAAATAGCTAATAGTAGATTTGGCTGGAGAACCCTGAAGGAACCCACGCTGACATGGGGAGAACATGCAAAAAGTGGATTTTTCTTTAGGGAGAGTCCAGTGTGGACTCCATGTCCGACAGCCGTCCAACTACTGAAGGTTTGACTCACAGACGTCTACCTAATGGAGCTGGTTTCAGGCCTTTCCAACAGTGAGTCAAAAAATCGGGATAGGCTGACATTCTGGGAATTCTTGCACCTCGTTCCTGATTTTGCGGTCTTTCATTTTGTAGGAGTTGTCCTCTATCTCCCTGTCTGCTTCCTGTGTATAGCATTATTGGGGGATCTATTGGCAGAAATGGAAAATAATTAGTGTCTGAAACTAAGAGTCGTTGTGTTTTTGCTTCCTTAGAATGAACTGTTCATATTTACATAGGGAGCCGGTCCACTTCACAGTGTTTGCCATGTTTTCATACGGTAGCCCACAATGGACAAAACCAAACACTTTGCCTTTTTGTGTTTTCGTGTCGGCCACCTCAGTTCTCCTGCACACTTGGCTTACATGGGAGGAGCTTCAGTCTGTTGCAATCTGCAGCCTCACAAGTAGATGCTGCCAAATCCTACACACCACCTTTTTAATTATCAAAATTAGGGATTGTGATGTCTAGTTAAATATCCTTTTGTTAGCCTTCTTCTTCTAATGTCAAGATTTGAAGATTGGTCCTGACCAACAAGCCATTGACTTGGTAAGCATCCTGGAACCAGACTGTCCTAATAAAGACTATAAATATAGATTTGAATGCATATAGTATATATGTGAATTTAAGTGAATTAAGTGATACAGATTTCCCCTTTTATCACTTTTGTTTTCTCTAAAATAGAACTTAAATCTGATCATTAAAGAGACCACCGATATAACGAATGACTTGAAAAGCCTAAAAAAGTTTCGCACTTCCCAGCATATGAACTAAAATGTCGCCTTGGCCCACACAGTGACCTTTCCTGACTGTGTGGGCCCACAGATTGATGTGTGTGTGTTTGCTTGAGATTTCAAAGCAGCCCTTCAAGGCGCCACAGAGCTGTGGCTCTGTTGTCCGTGTCATCGGGGACACGCACGGTTCACTGCAGTCCTTCAAGATCTCCATCGGTGCCCTGCAGGAGCTAAATGCATCACTCCTGCTGTTGATCCAGAGACTTCAGAGGTCAGTTACTCGCAGATGCAAAGTCTCTGGCGTGGGCCGTATCAAACATTCAGCGACTACAGCCCCCCTCTCCCCATGTTCCCTCTGATCCGTTTCAACTGTGAACTTTCTTTTGATCCTTTGTTGTTAGTCCTTAAAAGTGACCCCCTTTAATACATCTCTTTACACAAACCCTGGACAGAAATAAAGGTCTTGATGTGCTTACGGCATGATTACTGTAATCTCTGCAGTGCCAACCACTAACAACCCAACCCCAAGGACTTCCAAACATTTATGTTATTTGCATTTACCTGCAGCTTCGAAACAAAAACAGATGCAATCAGATGCTGAATTAAATACGCTTTCAGTTGAAATATTCAAGTGTGACTTTGATACTGATCAAACTAATTCACGACGATAAACAGGATTTTGGTGTCAAAAAAAAGAAAAGTCCAGGTCTGCGTCACAGCATCTGATACGCTGCGGTGCCAAGGAAATGTAGTGTAAAAATGCAGACCGCTCAGAGCCTCAGAGCGGATGGGGGGGGGGGGGGGGGGGGTTCTTGACTATAAAGAGCGCGGTCAATGGCGGCGGCGCTCGTGTGGTAGCAGGGCCGCACCAAACCTCCGTTCCCAGGGGTAAAACGCAATCACGTAAGCAGTCGTTAAGATTTGGGCTCTGTTGTGATGAAAACTGCGGCGTACACACAAAAAGCCCCCCCCCCATAAAGCATATTTAGGCCATTAGATAAGCCACAACTTACAATTAGGCTGCTGGCTGGCTCTCCCACACACATTTTCCTGAGACTGTTTCCGATTTTTAAACGCAATCTTTGCACGGAGCGAGAAAGTGTCGGCCTTGCCAAGTTTTTTTTGTTTTTTAAATTGTTTTATAGCGGTTAGAAATGTTGACTCTCTGCAGCTCAATAGGGAATCAACCGTGTCACAGTAAATAGCGCAGTTGTTATTGGGTTTCGACGTGCATGGCCTGGTCCATCTTATCTGAGCCAGATGTTTCCAGGTTGAGGCCATTTTGGTCCATGTGACTTAGAGGGTGTTAAGCAAAGGAAATTACATCAGCTGTCTACAGTTTCTCAGACAGCCTGCTGTCACATGGAGCCTCGACATTCAGCACGGTAAACAGGAAATCGAGTATGAGAAAAACAAATTGTTTTCAATGCGCTCCATGAGCTGCAGAAAACTGAAGAAAGGTGCATTGCTTTGTTATACAACCAACTAACTGGGGAAGATTGAAAAGTAAAATCACTACAAAAGCATTTCTGGGTTTAAGTATGACATTTTTGCAAAGGTGGGCGTCTTTTGTTGAGAACTTTTGAAACGATGCACGGCATTTTTCCTAGACTGCTTTTCTTCTGGAAGCTGCGCGGTCGTCTACCTGCAGTCCGGCTGCCACCTGCTTTTCCCCGCCAAGCAGCAAAAACATCTGCACACTGGAGAGACTTGGCTGCCTGGTGTAAGCACAGCGAGCAGACACCAAATCATGCAGAGGGAGGAGAATACAATATGATGAAATGAAGACGGACTCACAGATGTTGCATTGCAGATTAATGCTAATAACCCCAGCGCAAGGACAGGAGAGAGTGAGAGATAGAGAGAGATAGAGAGAGAGAGAGAGGGATCCAGATGTGTGGAGGAAGCGACTCCCTGAGGAGTGGTGTCGGGACGGAAAGGGGATAATTCATCCTCGCATTGGACGCTGCCAAAGGGTCGCCATGGATGTCTGGTGATCAGCCTCAGACAACTCCCAGCTCCATCAATCCAGAGCGCCGTCAAGAAGGATGGTGCGGATTAAAAGTTCTCCAAATGCAAAAAACACGGGAGCAGACGTGTTGGCGACGGACTCAACAGCGCGTTTATCTTCTCTAATCGGAACCACACTTGTTAGCACGTCTCGCTAACTAGCTCACCACCTGCAGGAGCGAACAGACCTCTATGGCCAAACAGCACATGATTAAAGCAGCAGAAAAAAACACAAATCACTTTATCCTGACAGCAGTACATGATATTAGTCCATATAAGTCGCTCCGTATGGCATTTGCCAGTTTGCGATCTTCCACATCTTCAGTTCCCGTATCGTCTGTTTCGCCATGTTGAAAACACTTGAGACAAAGAAACAAGCACCGCCCACTGGCCGGGTCAGACTTTCTCTCTGGACAGCCTAACGGCAAACTGAAATATGTTTCTGAAGATGTGGAGATGAGAAATAGAAAACACAAAGACGTAATGTTGATTCATGTTTGAGCGGCGCATCCCAGTTTGACAGTTTGATTCAGAGGAGATGATGAAGATGAGACTCCTCGGCTCTGATTGGTGGCTTCTCGTTAGGCCTGGTGGAATCTTGGAAAGACCATTAGCAGCACGAAAAGGAGGCAGAGGAAGCTGATTTTTCTCACCGGTCATCTGTACTACTTTCAGGATAAAGTGACAGTTTAAGCAAATGAGATTAAATGTGATATTTATAATAGTTACCAACAGACAGCTTTAATTGACTACTTTAGTTTATGGAGTAATGGATAACAAGGTAAAAAGAAGCATATCCAGGTATCTCAAAACGGACTCGTACAGTCTTATCGAGATTTCTAAAACCAAAATAAGATGTTTATATGGAACTGGGAGACTCCATAAGGTTAAAAGAAACAAGGCTATAAAGGCAACACATTTACAGTATTTCTCCTGCAGCTGCTCCTCAAGGCCAGCTGGGAGATGTAGTCCTTCCACCGAGTCCTGGCCCCGAACCAGCATTTCCATCAAGCAAGTTGTGCTTGGTAGACCTCCAGAAAGAGGCGTGGCATCATTCAACACCTTCAAATGAACCATTAGTTCTCAATAAGCCCGCAGCCGGCCGACCTCTACTCAACGGCGCAATGAACGTCCGCGGAGCAGCAGCGTGGCTCGGGTTCCAATGCAAACAAATGCAGGTCCTGTTTATTGATCATTTTAAATCCGTTCATTATGAGGGGGCGGTGAGGCCATCACTCCCCCTCGCCCCTCCCCAGATGGCACAAAGTGTGGTCTCTGCTGCTGCCTGAGATGTGTTTGTTGGCACCGTGGAGGGCTCACACTGGAGAGGCAGAGAAGGTTTGTGTTGGATGGGAACCCACAGAGGGGGTTGCGCAACGTTGGGCTGAGCTCACCCTGCGTAATATCTTGGATGAGGGTGGGGGAGGGGGGGACAGCGGCAGGGAGACGAACCATCAGCTCGGAGAGCTGTGTGGAAGGAAAAAGTGTGTGGGGCCGTTCCAGAGCACAACCGGTCCAAATCCTCTTCTAATAAAAGGTGATGAGTGGAGCAACTCTGGCTTTGTCACAGAGACTTTGTCAGGATCAGCCGGAACCAGGGCTCCAATGTGTGTGTATGTGCGTGTGTGTGTGTGTGTGTGTGCGTGCGTGTGTGTGTGGACGCCAAGAGACCCTTCAGGAGGTGAAGCTGTCACGGTGAGCTCTCATCTTCAGGACAGAGTGTGAGATGACATAACACACAGACGCACGCACATGCACACGCACACGCACACACGCAACATCAAATTTCTTTTTGAGGTCAGTGTGGTTATGCAATAAAACTTTAGCTCACCGTCGCAAAGTTCATGTGCGTGCACGCGCACACACATTGGCGCCAACCCAGCTCTTTGTTGCACGCGCACACACACACACACACACACACACGCACACACACACACACACACACACACACACACACACATGCGTGCCATATGCACATACAGTATGCTATAAAGCAAACGGTTGTGAGTGTGTGCCTGCATGCATCCAACCGGTGTGCACGGAGATGATTCAGCGATGCATACATTACTGTACGTCACACACTGCCACATACTACATGCTTATTATGCATGGTTAATGCAGCATCTGCAGAGCTCTGAGGGGAAAGCGCTCGTCTGCAGCGCCTTCTAGTGGAGACAAACTAAGCCTGCAGCTGTTGTGGTGAAAGCGGTTTGTATAGTAATGTTGGTAATACCTGATGAAAGGGGCACAAGGAAATGGTCGCGTTTCAAGTTATAGGGTGTTGTAATGTTGTTTTGGCAGCTTGAAAAATAATTTACCCAAGGGCAGTTGTGGCCTCATGAATCATTATATAACACTTGACTTTTTTTCCCTCTCTCCAGACATTACACACATCCAAACACCTTGTTTCTCTTTCACAACAGCTGCTGTGTGTGTAACCAAATTGGTTGGAAAGATTCAATTTAAATCCCAAACTTTAAAAAAAGCAGTAAACGAGGCCGTTCTTCCTTTTAGGTTTTCTCTGAATTCATGCACACAGTGCACAGGAACCTCCTCTGAGCGAAATGCAAGAACAAACACAGTGCAGTGTGCTTTGCAGATGCAGACAGACAGACAGACAGACAGACAGACAGACAGAGAGGGATGAGTGATAGTCTGTGTGGAGGAGGAGTGCAGACTGCGACTAGAAGCCAAAGTCTGCATTCCACCGTCCGGAGAGCCGTAGCACATTCATCACGGCAGCCGAATGTACCGGAATCCGCTCGACTTGTCGACCACCGCATCAAAACGCCATTGGTGAATATCTGGCTCGTGGGCCGCCGGGTGCATCACACGCTGCCACCACACTTCCAATGAAACTGCACCACGCCTGTCATATATATATATATATATATATATATATATATATATATATATATATATATATATATATATATACACATACATATATACATACATATGGTTGCAGTGTGCTGTCATTGTGAGATCAGAGGGCAAAGAAACTCAATTCACTGTGGATCTTCTAACTTTTCTGGCGGGGGAATCATTAAAACAGTCCCGTCACTTGATTCCCCGCCCATGGCAGTGTTGCTCTTCTTCCCCCGATTGCTTCTCAATTAAATTGAAAGCCTCGCAGCGTGCAAGTGCAACAGTAAATAAATCAGCCGTGCGAAAAAAAAGAAGCTCAAAGACTGTCAATCAATTATCCCATTAGTGGAAGAACTTTACCCAAACAGGCCTTGTTGTGCTCGCGTGTGATTACCAGCTCAAGCGGACCAGGCGTGTTCTCATCTACTCGGGATAACAAGGCCCCAAACCAGTTATTTCCCCCGCGTGCAAAAGCATTAACTTAACAACAGAGCCAGGGGTCGTCCGCTATTCTCTTTGCAGAGCATTCACGGGAGGCAAAGTGGGCTCATCGCGATAATGAGCGCGCGGCACCGCGCCCTGACACGTACTCGCAAGATCTCCCCCGTCCGCTTTGAAGAGAACAAACAGGGTCGGTGAAAACTTTTAAGCACTCCCCTCTCTTGTTTCTCTTCCTCAGATATGTTGCGAGGAGCAAACAAATCTCGTTGCCGAACTCCAAAGCGCCGCTCGCTCTCCAGTGTGCAAAACTAATCAGCCCGTGTTACTCGCCCCAAGGTCTTCCCGCTCTTTTTTTCCTTCTTCTTTCCTTATTCGCAGTGTTCGGCCCCCACAGTGAGGCAACATGAAAGGGAAAGCATGGGCGCTCATAAGAGGGGCTCCGTCTTTCGCAATTTGTGTCAATCTCGCTTGCTTTAGCGTGTTTACAGAGAGATCAATTCCCCGACTCCGAGGGGCCGACATTGTCAAAAATGAATAATTTAATAATGATAACCTTAAACTTTCAGCTTTTGCCATAATTGCCTCTGTAATATTCTTCCAGATTTTCTTCTTTCTCCCTCTCTGTCAAAGAATCATGAATCAAAGTGCCGCTTGTTTATTTCGTGGCGGTAACAAAGTAAATGTGTTTTTTTTCTAACGACTTTGACCTTCGGTTGTTCACAGATTTGGAGAGGAAGCGTTTGTCTTTGAGCCCCTGATGGCTTCTCATCTATCCTGATGTCTACGCAGTTTTTTAAAAAAAAAGAAGAAAAATAACTCTTAAGCATTTTAAATGACTACAAAGTTCACACATTACTTTTCCTCGCCCTCTACTTAGCCTTAAATCTGCGGCACCATTGCGGCCGGCAGCCCAGCACCATGCCACTCTGTTAAAAAAAAAAGGGCTTAAGATCTCGCTCGAGCACCGGGATGTGGATATCTGCGCCCCGCACGGCTCATCAATGAATTATGGCCTCACTGCTTTCCAACAGACGCCGCCTTGTGAGATCTGCTTAGCTGATGAAAAATTACATCAACATCAAAGAAGTCCTCTTAAAAGAGCAAGTTTAGAAGAATTAATATTTGATGGCGCTGAAAAGCCTGCATAAGCACACAGGCAACGAGTGCCTGGTAATCTCTTAAGAATATTAAAAGCCCTAATATGCCATATTTACTGATATTAAGATTAAAACAGCATATAATATGCGTTTAAAAAGCGTTTTGCATATCAAAATACAATTTGTGAGCAGTGATTTAATGGTAGTTAATAAGACTCATTTCAAAAGGCATAGCAGGGGTGGACACAGCAGGCTTCCCTCTGCCACCTTGTGGTCGACGTATACCACTGCAGGGAGGAAGGGCTGTTCAAACATCATGACATATATATATATATATATATTTATATATACTTGACGTGGTTCATGTTAGAGATTCATTTTTAGGAGTATTACTCCTCATTATAATGTGTGCTGTGGCTCTGGAGGAGCGCTGTCGAGTCTTCTCTCGTTTAAGCCAAGTACAGAGTACTGCACACGACCCGGTGAGTACATCACCTGAGAGTCCCTCATGCCTGCGCCCTAATGTTGGCAGAGCTGGTTTACACACAAAGGAGAGTCTCAGATAGAGTCGTGCATTCCGCCTTCGGAGATTTTAAAGCTTTATTAATTCATGTTTTTTTATTTGTTTTAATGATTCTTGTCTTTTAAATAATTGAATTCCTGTTTATTGTGTAGTCGTGTTGTTTCTGTTTTGCAGATCGTGTTCCCGTGAGTGTTTCTTGTTCTCAGGACATTTTAAATCGCAGTGACACCAGCTGATAAATTAAAGACTAGATAGAATAAATACATAAATAAGAAATCAGACCCCATTACAAACTGGGCGAGCTGAGTTTGAGAGACATTCTCCAGCCAGAGAGGTGCACACTGGGAACCAAAAGTCAAAATAAAGCCAAAGTATTCTGCTTTTTTTCTTCTTCTCCTCCTCATGATCTCTCTCCTCTGAGGCCTCTCACTTTTGAGAGCAGTACTGGAGAAGCATTTTGAGATAATTTGAATATAAATATTCTGCTGCATAATAAATGCTTTTTGCTGACAATACTGCTTTTTGTGTGCACTTCAGTCCATTTGGGGATCTGGAGTGTCTACCAACCTACAAATAAGATGACCTAGTCACTTTTCTGTGGGCCGCCTGGATCAGAACGCATGTGATTCAACAAGCCAATCAAGACTCTGCTCCCCTTCCTGTGTCACATGCAGCTCATTAGCAGAGAAGGTGAAACATTCCCACAATCACTATGAGAGAAATAGCATGTCTCCTGAACATTAAAGCCTGTGAACATGATCCAGTAGAAACCCAAAGCCCAAGTATAAACCTGGAAACGAGCACGATACATCTCCTTTAATTAAAGGATCTAAATACTTTCCCCACCTCTGCAATGACGGATACTGTTACTGTGACCACAGTTGACTTCATGTGCTTGAAATAAATAATGTCACCTCTTAAGTCAGGGAGATCATGTTTTTTTTTTCCGGGAGAGGGGGACATATATGGACACACAATATGATAGGGCCCTGTAGGAAAAGCCCAGGTGTAAATAATGCATGAACACATGTCAATGAGTGGCAAAATGTAAAAAGGTCATCACTGGTGCTCAGCCGATGCAGACATGGGACTCACGTTTGAACTAAGGCATCATTTATGAGGGGGGAAATGAATTTCAAGCAGCAAAGAGCGGTCCGGTGTCGACCTTGAATTCCAACCGAGGCCTCAAAAAACAGCCTTTCATTAGTGAGCCGTTTCACCTGAGCGAATGGGGGGAGAGAGAGAGAGAGAGAGAGAGAGAGAGAGAGAGAGAGAGAGAGAGAGAGAGAGAGAGAGAGAGAGACGGCTCGTCTGAGTGAGTGAACTCTGTAATTCCTCGTACTGTCTTGTGCCCCCGTGATTTAAACTTCTCTGCCTCTCTTTGTTAACTAGCTTCAGTATAATGATGTAGTTTTCTGTGATGTTCCAACACCATGGCTGGAGGCAGGAGTTTAGTCAGCAGCATGCAGGATCAAGAAAAAGAAGAAAAAAAAAGTGAGCCACTGAAAAATGGAGAAAAATGGCTCGCAGTACCCCAAGGTAGGAAATAAATTGCAGACGATAACTAGTGAAGCGGAGACACAAACAGCATAATAAATTGTTCGAGATTTTTGCTCTCATTTCGCGGAGCAAAATCAAACTTTGGAGTGCACAGTTGGCAGGCCATTAAAAGAATTACTTCATGCTCTGAAAACAGAGGGCTTGTGTCAATCCCTATATCTTTTCTGCAGAAAGACAACGCACTCCTCGGGATTGCTTTGTGTTGTCTGCCATCTGGGCGGGTGCGCCGATAAGCTCAGATCACAACGAGGCAAGCACAAATACAGTAAGTGACTTGGAAACAGCTTTGAAAGAAACACATCTCTGTTGAATGAGCAGCCAAAGCGCCCGCTAATACACACTGGCGTGGGGGCGAATGAATATTAATGCACAAATATTTATGTCTTACAGTTTTTCTCAATATATAAATATTAATGATTAATGATGCGCATTCCACACATTAAATAATTGAGCAAAATAAATAAATAAGTAATATTTGGCCCACTCTAATACATATTCATCGGGTTTGGAGAGTTGTCTGCGGACTGTTTTGTGTTGATAATAGCAGTCACTGGAGCAAAGTACATTCAAAGATTTGTTAGTTGTTTGCTTAATCCAATCAATATTTTACATGGAAATGAATATGAGAATTACCACTCCAATCAACCACGCAGTCACACACACACACACACACACACACACACACACACACACACACACACACACACACACACTATATGTTTTCCTCAACACACAGCAAGTGTGTAAAAATGTATCGTGGGTTGGTGTTTCGTGGAACAACAACAGGGTTTTGCCGTATTTAGGTGGACTCACAGAGTGATGGCAGCCGCACAGTGGCAATTGTATTCCGATGCACAAAGCCTCCACCTTTCAGTCAGTTTAACGTTTGACAAAAAGCCATCCAGACATTTTGATTGCCTTCTAATAAGATGGAAGGGACATACAAATTAAACATATTGGCTCATCACTGCGGCAATCAGAAATGAAGCTAACCATGTGCGTTTCTGATCCGATGACGATCACGTTAAGTCAAACATCATTAAAATAAATGATCTTTGGGACCAAAAAACAAATGCGTCAAGGCTGACACGACGAGGTCTGAAAGGCCTGATGGTTTCCTGTGGAATTATGGAAAGGACACTTGGCAGGGGAAAGAAGAAAACATGTGACTGTATTAATAATGTATTCCCAGCATGCATTCTGCATCATTATTCTGCAATTTAAATAAGGGTCAAAGCAGGACATATATAAATAACTATGTAAGCAGTAGAATATTGTTTTCTTCTACCATGCAGTGAAGCATTTTTAGGGGAATTTCAGATCTTGGTCATAGAAACCGAATTTAACTCTGTCACACTGTGGTCGACACAGTTGTGGAGGGTTTTAAACTCCGAAGAGAGCAACTGCTTTTCCCTGTTTACACTCACACAAGCTGACTTAATAAATAATAACCTGCGATACTATTATTTTGTCTTAAATTAAGATTTACCCACACGATATTGACAGTGTACTCACTCGGCAAAGCCTGTGTCTCCGTGCGAGAAAGTAGGTCGAATGTCGTTGGTTAATTTGTCGCTTCATGATGCATTCAAGGTCATGCCCCCCATAACAAACTTAAAAAAAAAAAAAAGGTCGTGATGATACATTTTGTAATCCTCTTAATTTACATTCGTTAGTTATTGCTAGTTAGTTAGTTGGTCTAGGTGTTGCATGGCGGTGAGTTATTCTGAAGTGGACATAAAGGACTCGGTGTGCAGTTTGGGTGACGCTCATTCCTCCACCTCCGCCGTGAACATCCCTCTCCTCTGGACCAGAGTGCAACCTGCCTGCTTTTTAAACCAAAATGGCGACAGTCTGAAAGAGAGGGAGGACGGGTAAACGGTGTCAAGTGCAATGACAAACTTGAGGACACGACTCGTCGTCCCGAGGTAAGTGCCCCGCACCACAGCCCGCTGTCCGGTTTTTGATGTGCTCAGGGATACGTCGCAGCCAGGTGTGGTCATTAGTCAGGGATGTGTCGCTGTCGTCGGTCGATGTGAAGATATAACGCTATATATATATATATATTTATATAAACCAAAAAACACTGCATTGATCGAGAACTGGGGGAAGCTGCTGCCGCCTCAACTTCAAAGGGTTCGCGTTTGCAACACTGTCAGTTTGGTCTTGAGAGGCTCAGTCTGCGGGCAGAGCAGCGAGCAGACTGTCGCAGAGCCTGTCAAAGTACAGCTCACGTCTGAGCGGCAGGCAGCTCTCTGCTATCCAGCTGAATCGTTCCAGTTTGTACTAAAGGATTTTATGGCAACACGGAAAAGAGCCTTTTTTTTAATTTTTAATTATGACTTTGACCCACTAGAAACAGACTGCGACTGTGAGAGTGAAGTGAATTATAGTGACCATAATGTATGGAAGTTGTTCGATGCCAAAAGTAGTGCCGATGGCTAAAGCAAAGTTCAACTCTCACCGACCTGCAGGTTGAGACTAGATGGCACTGCACTGATAGAAAGAAGTGCAGAGCGAGCACAGCAAAAAAAAACGCACGCTGAAGCAAAAAAGCTTGGAAGTAAAGAAAGTAAGTGGATCTAAATCTATGGAAGTTCTTCAATAGCAAAACTACTGAGTCGGCATATTACAAAAATTAAGATTTACTCGCACCATTGTGAACGCGAAGAGCAAACCGTCTTTTCCGGAGAATTTTATTACAATTTTTTTTTTTTACGAAAAACAATTTAATCACAGTCGTGCCATACTATTCCGGGACAGCAGTGACTGACGTGATGTGCGTTTTTTTTGGGACACAGTGGACGGTTCTAATTAGCGAGTGCAATCAAAAAGCATGTGTATTTTTTTTGCAATTGTTTCCCGTCTAAAATGAGCACGCCTCGTAGGCGCCGGGGGGGAAACAACGTTGTATGTAATCCAGACTAATTTCTCTGTCATGGCAATGAACTTGACACAAGGGGCCCCACCAAAAAGCGGTGCAATGTGCAGACATTCGCCGACACTCGCCAGACAAGCATGTAGTAGCCCAGCTGCTAGCGGAGATGCTACACAGGTACCCACACGATAACTGTATCAAAGAGACATAAATGTGCGTTTGAGTAAATATCAGCAGACGAGACCCGCCTTTTCATTTAACATGGTGGTCCATCCATCTGCATCTTCATCTGGTCTCCTGTGACAACTCTGAATCGTTGCACCAATAATCCGTGAAAAATACGGCAATAGACGATTGTCCGTGACGACTGTCAATCGCGAGCAAAAGAACTGATTGGCAGAGATAACGAGCACGGTGGTAAAAAAAAAAAAAAAACGACCGCCGTGTTTTTCCCGCCGCAGACATCCCCGCTGTCGGCTCGGGATCGGAGCTTTGCAGAGCGAAGGCCCACGTAAGTGAGTCCGCCGCTCTTTGCAGGTGTCTGAGGACGAGCTCGCGATTCCATAGGAGAGAGGCAGTAGCAGCTTAGCGGGCCAGTATCGGCTGTATTAGTACACCGCCCGAGAGTGAAGGAGTCAACCGCTCGACTAAATAAATGAGATGGTCGAGGCGCGTTATCCACAAATTGATTTTGTGTCACTTGACAAGGTCAAATATTTTAACCAAGATGCCTGAAGTCCCTGAATGCTCGGCATAGCAAGCAGCTCTGTGTTCTCTGTTGGCTTGGCCGGCTGCTTACACAGCTATAAATGAAGACACCGGGGACTACTTAAATGGGAGTACACTGGCCTGAATTAGCAACCCAGCTGAGGAGCAGCTGAGGAGATGGGATATTTTAGTAATCAGGTGGGTCTACCAAGAACATTGAGGTCTGCAGAAATATATCAAGAGGCGGGGGGAAGGACGGCAGCGTGCCTTCAGAGAATCACACCGGGACTCGTTAAATCATCCGCATTTTAGTTACCAACTGTCGCGGTTGTTTCTCTTGGCGATGAACACATTGAGCTGTTCAGTTTTTCAGTTTAAATTTTTTTTCATTATCATGTTGAGTTGTCCGAAAAATATCCGTCACAATTCCCAGACTCCAGCATTATGTCAGCGATCGATTGTTTCAGTCCAAAAAGTCAGTTCACTATGACATAAAAATGCAAATAGTTGTAAATACATTTTGTTGTTGATCGACTTGATTGGCAAATCATTTCAGCTCTAGTGTCCGTGTTATATACATCGTACACGTCAAGGCACTACCTTTGTAAAACATTTGAAGTTTGATGTTGTGAGGCGTAAATCAAAGTTACTACAAGGCAATTTAATTGTGTTGAGTTTGGCGGTCCCTGTGGACGAAAGTGGAAGTGTTTCCGAGCACCAGGGTCCCTTTTTTTTTTTTGAAAACCTCTCCTTTTACTGCAGCAGGCGTCTGACAGTCTGCTACGAACAAGGCCGAGGTCTGGTTCTCCCGAGCCTCCAGCGGCTCAGCAAAGCGGCCTGGGTCTCCAGCAGCGTGGTGTCGGTGGTGAGCTGAAGGAGTTTCTGAATGATTTCATCTGATTCTGCGTGAAATCCGACCCAGGCGTCGCCGATGGAAAAACGTTGAGAATGACTATATAGAAAAAAAACAATCTTCTTGCCAATTGTCTCGTTTACTTATATAGGTCATATAGAAAGAGGAATTCCTTCATAACTTTTTTAACTGACGTACATGAGTCAACTTAATTTTGTACTTTGTAATTTAAACCCCAACGTAATATCTTCCTAACCAAAGAGGTTGTGTTGCCTAGACCTAACCAAGTAGTTTTGTTGCCTCAACCCTAACCAAAGGTGGTTTGTTGCCTAGACCTAACCAAAGGGGGTGAATTCACAACATGTTGAAGTACCCTGTACTTTGAGAAAATGGTGTGTCAGTATGCGAAGAGTTGGGAGTCAGAAAACTTTTGCTGCAGCAGTACGGTCTGTGTGGGAACCCAAACAATTACCAATTGAGGCCAATGTAAAAAAACAACAACACAATGGCTTCAACATCAACTAATCATGTCAGTACTTCCATCATAATCCCTTGTGTGGATGTCCTCAGCTTTCACTTGTGGATCCAAAACAGCATCTGGTTATTGGGGGACAGATTCCCCGAAGCACAGCGTGTCAGATGTAATCATGAAATCTTACTGAAATCTGAAATGTTTATTTTTTTACAGAAAATCACAGGGATCTGTGTAGTGAGCAGCTTTGTTAACGTAGGTAAAAGAAGATTCTCTCTCTGTTCCAGGTGTGTTTTCTCAGAGCCATGCGGTGGAATCGGTGCTTCGACATAGACTCGTGAGTACACATTTCTTTCATTTCTTTCTTTCTTGTTAAACATCCTGCATGATTATTGAGATCTCTCCCCCCTCCTCTCGCTCAAACTCGACAAACACTGTGTTAGAAGAATATTGTCTCCTATCAGAAGCGCTATTGTCAGTTCGTGGCTTATGATTCAGACGAGAATCTCAACAAGGTGACCCCCCCTCCCTCTTTCAAATAGCCGCTGAACTGAAAGGACGAGTATTCGAGCGAGTGTTGATTGCGTTCAACATTGAAAAGCAAGTAAAATGAGTGTCGTGCGCACGTCTAATGTTCTCGTTATTAACGGCGTCGTCATTATAATCGCAATGGCGGAGCTAAAATGTGACCCCGCTCCAAAGAGGTGTGATCATTCAGAGGCACAGTCGTACGTCTCCACGCCAGCTTGACACCTGAAACTGTAGCTCCGATGTGTGAAATGCTCTGAAACTGTGTGCTGGGTGTGATTACCAGTCAAATTAAATCTGAGATGTCAGTTACATGTGTCAGTGCTTCCACTCTTACACTTGGCAGGTTGCTGGGAGTGACAAGACGGCTGTTGATTATTCTCCAGTGTGAAACAAAATCACTGACACGCAAGTGTTTACGATGCTCCAGTCTTTGTTTAAAATGTTTTTTTTAATGCTCGAGGTTTTCAAAAAGTAGTGCCATGCGGAAATTGTAGCACCGCAATTTTTAATCATTTCAATCGGTGGTTTCAAGTGTTGCTCGGAGGTCGTTTGAGGTGACACAGGTTTTTATTTACAGCCGTAATTTACTAAATAGTTATTGTGTCAGAGTTTAGTGCTGGTCCCGACTACACAACACCGACTTTGCAAACACAGGAAGCTGTGTATCCATCGAAGTTACTTTATTGATGTATTTTTACATGACTATGATGTTGGCCCTTTTAAAATAAGGATCTCTACGCGGCCTCTAATCTTCCCTATGGGTGTCACTTTTCTTTTTAAAGGAAAGAAAATGTATCATTTGAGTCATTTTTCAAACAAAAATGCCAGAGATTCTCGACATGAAACTTGTCAACATGAAGATTTGCTGCTTCTCTTTGTCTCAGGTGACAGTAAAGTATCTTTGGGTTTAAAGGTCTTTTCAAACTGACGTTTTTATCATGAGTACAGAACGAGATTGTTACCCACCGAAAAAGCAACTTTTTTTTTTTTCCCCAGAACAAGGACAATTTAATTTAACGAAATAAAGGCATCAACTTTGCGCAGAACAGACATATTAAAAACATGCACTACAGAGTACAACAACATGGAGGGTCTGTAGTCAGGGCAGCACACCTTATCACTTCAACCTTGACAAAGGCAGAGCAGATTCACTCCTTCTGTTCTTACCTTTCACAATAAAAGCCCTAGACAGACGCAATGCTTGACTGTTTACCAGAGGGAACTCAAGTTCACTCAAGAGCATTTCCCTAAAAGAGAACTAAAATAGCTGCCAGTAGCTTAGGCCAGACGCCAGGACGCTGCTCTGGGCCAACAGGATTCTTGGTAGTCTGTTCCTCTGCCGGCACAAATCTATTCCAACCTTTTGTCGCAAATGAGTATTTCTCTTTTTCTCGTTGTTTGTTGATGACGTCCCCGGTGAGTAAAGGCCTTTAGCCCATTGGTTGAACAAAAAGCAATGAATGGTCCCGAGGCATCACAATGAACATTCTTTACTATTTTAAGACTCTAAACCAACAAAACAAAAAACGTTTAACCCAAAGAAATATTGTCAGATCCTTTGATAATAAAAATATCCTTTGTATTGCTGCTATTTTTCAGCCTATTACACACTGCCGCATAACTTCAACCAACTACTACTGAACTGTCTTTATCCAGTTTTTTCCCGCTCTTTTCATAGTTTTCAAGCTACAAATACCTGGAACAAATACGTTTTTTTTTTTTCAGACATTTCATTGGTTTTAATTACTGAAATATCAGCTTTTTCCAACTGTGTATATTGCATCGTTTTTTTGCTTCCTCAACTTGCAGCTCAACTGGGAGGGATTTTTGCACGAACAATACTTTGGCCGAATTTCCAGGGATCGGGGTTCATTCTCTGGTTTCTGACACGACGGCGCCTGATTCAGACGAAACCCCTCAAACGAGCCGCTTTTCGGTTCCGCTTTTCGGTTCCGCTTTTCGGTTCATGTCGTGACATAACATCCAAACTTGAGATTCCTGTTCTGAGCTGTTCTGTGCTGATTTTTTTGGGGATATTTATTTACATGTAAAATCATGTTGCACTGTGCTTTTAAAAAAAGAAAGACTTTTCAGAAAGGAAGTTGTTTATAAAGGATTTCAGCTACGTAAACCTAAAGGGGGCCGGCGCAGGTGAGACCGCTTTGGTCCATGAAAGCCTGAGTGCAGCACCCGGTCAGGAGCTGCAGATGTCTTCAATCCAGCCGGCTGCTCAGCCTTTGCAGAATCTCACTGTTATGGAGCGTTTCCTCCACTAAGGGGCAGACTATGATCACTGATGTGCTCAGCCCTCACTCAGGGGATGATGCATTGGAAAGCAGCAGTTGTGCACTGTGTAATGTGTATTCTCATACAATTGAATTAATAATAAAAATGAATATGTGGGGGACACACAGAATAGCTTATTGTTTAAAAACTTGTATTTGTTGTCATAAAAGGAAACCTGGAAGTAAGTCATATATAGATATAACATGCAGTTATGACTAAAGAATATACTGATCTATTTAAATAATAATGATAAAATGTCATATATTTGGAATAATTTGCACTCGTCATGCCACAGAACTAAATGAACTAAACGAGTAATTACATCCAGATATCCAGGCTAAATATTTATTCTATTTTAGGTCTGATCAGAATGTCAAATCAGAATTTATCCCCTCGGAACATTTCACAAGTCCAAGCGGCGTCTGTCTCCGAGGGTTCGGATTAGCAAGCTTCTATTGTGCATGATCTGCGAGGCGGCTAACCCTTCCTGTGATACCTATCTAAGGTTGAGCTCAGCACTTTCCTCATTAATTTCCCACTTATTCTCAGAGTTGGCTGTGATATTCTCGAGACTCGAGCAACGCGGGGCACAGGTTAGGCGCAATTATGCTGACGGAGGGCTTTTTTTAGAGCTATGCTCAATGAAATGTGGAGTACAGGATTAGACGTGTAGAAAGTTATATAGTGATTAACCTTCATTTGAGTCCCCTCGGTGATCTCTCGACGGCAAATCCTCCCGCCGTCAGGTACGCTTCCCCGCCTTGATAAGTGACCTTCAAAATGATAGATCGAGGCATTCCCGCTTCTTCTTTATGCTTTCGAAGCATTTGTTTGGCCTTTCAGGTAGTTTAAATGCTTCCTTAAACTACACCCCACTTCGATTCCTTTTAGCAGCGTGGCCGTATCGATTCAGAGGGAACTTAAAGTTCCCTTGTGTAGTTTCTGACCACTAGAGGCGCTGTGGAGCACAGCGCAGTGCACCTTTAAGGTAATCCTAGCGCTGTTTTATTATACTTTTTTTTTTTTTATAATTGTCTTAATTTTAAAAAGTGAAAGTGTCACTTAACATGGAATGGTGACTAAAGTTATCATAGTAAGCAACATGGGGAAACGAGTCATGGAGTTTATCTTTTTGTATTTTACGCAAGTTTCCATCTGTTGGTGATGACGGGTACTGTATATATCACAACTGTAATGACAAGTACTGCAAAAAAAGAAGAGAAATACACACATTTATGTATTTACAGATTTTTCCGTGGGGTTCTGTTTATGAGTGTTGTAGTTGAAGAAGATCAAACGTATTCTTGGCCTGCCTCGCTGTGTGAATGCAGTTGATCCATTCAGGGTCAAATGTTTGTTCTAAAGAAAACCAGGCGCTGCAACTGAGATCTCCATCTTAGGAAGACATTTTGTTTATTGACGGCAACAAAAAGTAGACGTCTGCCAGTGGGGTAGAGATGGTTTTAACTAGTTTCCTCCATAAATCCACTTGTTTCATGAATAATCTAGAAATGCATGTCAGTCATTTCAAACAAGACAGGATAAAACAGATTTCTGCACCAGCAAGACAACATTTAGATTTTTAGGAAAGTTCTTTTAACAAGCGTCTTTTTGTTTGAGAATATTGTTCCCTTGTTTTTCTTTTCATTTGTTTGAGGGAAACACAGATGTTGGGACTTTGTTTGTTCATGTTTCTGATGTGGTGTTGGCAGTTATTGCAATCGAAACTATAATGGTTGAGATTGCATGGAAACGATGTCTTCATTTTCAGTGAGCTAAGCGTTCCTTTCAAACAAGTAGCTGGGAAAAAAAAGAAAGAAAGTCCTGTTAATCTGCTAATGATATAGGGGAAAAAATGAAAGCTCAAATATCACAGTTGCTGAGCTCCATTTAATCAATTAAATGTATTGATGCCATACTTTTCTAGTTATTATGCAAAGACATTTAACACGATCCCAGTTTGGATCTGTATTGTTTCATGCCACGACATCCTAATCGCCGCTAATCCTTCTTCTTCCTCGGACACGACTGGCGAAGCCACTTCGGGTTCCGATGCCGCCTTGTGTTTTCCCGTGCGTCTGTGGCCGCAGAAGCCGGTTTTCGCAACAATGGCGGCCTCCCTCCCTCGCCCCTCGGAGAAAAAGGACATTTTCTTTGAGCCCCCTTTGATTCGGCCCGATTTGTTTTGATGTGAGGAGTGAGTGGTTTTTAAAATCTCCTTAACTCCCCGGGCCTGGCCCAGCCTCCCACAGGGCTAATGACCGCAGCCTGGCCCCCGCGTTGAATAATACAGGCGCTCGCGAGGTGGAAGTGGGGAGGAGGGCACAGGGTTAGACATGGGTCCTCCTCCTACAGTACACCTCCATTGATAAGATTGCATTAATTGGTATGAATAGAGAGGAGTTTTTTTTTATCCTTCCTCTCTGCCTCTCCTTGTATACATTTACCATTATACTCATTAGCTTCCCGTTGCCTCCCAGCGAGCTTCTCCTTCACATCCCCCGGGGTCTCCTGGGAGGCAATTTGCATCTCTCCATGGTGTCCCTCTGGGGTTATTGAGGAAATATTAGCCCCTTTTCTTCTGTGGCCCGACCCCTTTGATTTATTTGGAGCCGGGGCCGATGGAGTGGCACTCACATGTTAATGACTGGCGTTGATACAGGCCCCTGGTGCAAGACGACGCATTGATCTGGGTTGAAAAGGTACAATTGACAAGCAGCGCTGAATAATCGCCTTACATACGTACGTACGTCTGTCTGTCTGTGTGTGTGTGTGGACCTTGGGAAATGACGAGGGGGAGTCCCGTCACTGTCGAGGCCGCGGCGCTCAAGCTGTCCACTTAGAGTCCCCCAATAGAGGCGGATAAATAGGCGCTTCTTTTGTCGGCACGCCGCGTCCCGCGTGACTTCTTGGCCCGCTGCGGTCCTTCATCTCTTTGACCGCGCGCGCTCACGCCGGAGCCCGCCTGAGCCACTCGGAGCTCCCTAAACCCAAATCAGAGGCTTGCACACGACACACTTGATCCAGCTCCTGTTTAGAGTTGTTTGTCCCGGTGCTAATAATAGAACTCAAGGTGCCTGCTGAGGGCTCACTACGGTTGCCATTAGTGACGGCGAGGCCCATGCTCCCCGCTTCACCCCTCCCTCCCCCTCTCCAAATCCTGCCGCGGTGCACTCGCACATTATGTTTTAAAGAAAGATAATGAGAGGTTTCATCCTAATACCTGCGATACTTGACATGCCTCCGAGTTTTAAGCTCACTGATGTCTGCTCAGCAATGTGGAGCCCGTCCTCAATTTGGAGAGCAGCTTGACACCGACTCCCTTTCATCTGAATGGTCACATGTCTGCAGCAAAGCGGCAGCAACAAAGTTTGATATATATTAATAAACGCATCCCAGCCTAAGAGGGAGGCATCCGCCCAAATCCCAGCAACAACTTCTGTCTTTCCTGGTGTTTGTACACTTTTGGTTATATGGTAATCGTAACATTTAATAAAAGTCAACACCCTATAACTGCCGCCAAACAAAAATACCCGGCGCCGCAGTCGCAGCATCTCCTTTGCGTATACTTGGAACAGATTAGAGGTTATGTGTATCAATTGCGCAGCTCATGCATATTGTTGCGGGGGTGGGGAGGGGGCAACGCGAGAAAAAATGGAAATGTGCCATTTCGACGAGCCGACGCAGCGTGCCAAAAGTGGGCAAGCGGGTAGCGCTGGCGGTGATGGTCGGGGTTTGTTTTCCTCTCGGCGTCGGGAGATGAGAAGTTGTGTATCTAAACAGAGGAGATATGATGTTTATGAGAGCCATCTGCTTCGGCAGCCCGCTGCCCTCCTCAACGTGAGAGCCGCCTCATTAAAACGGTCACATGCCTGAGAAATTTCTTATTCTTCCCCCTATTTTCTTCTTCTTTTTTTTTTTTTAAAGGAGTAGAGTTTAAAACTAACAAAGCCTTGGGAAATCCCCATCAGACACCCCTCCCTTAATCCATTTAATTTTGAAAGGTATTGTTTAAAGCTTTAAAGTTTATATCGTTTAATCCCCCTCCAACACTACGGGCAGCAAATGAGGCCGTGTCAGCAGCTTGAACAGATATAATCTACTCCACACAACAGAAAATCCTCCTTCAAGACAAGGTTGCATGGGGTTTCCTGTGAACTCACTGTTTGATGTTTCTACCTGCTATTGAACATGACTTCTGTCTTAACCCAACTGTCACTCGCTCCCTGTCCCCTTTTATCACCCCCAATGTTCCCGCTTCACCTTTTTTCATCAGTAAATCTACCATCACAGCCGCCTCGCTCACTCTGCCTTTTTCTTTTTTTTGGCGAGGAGAAGGGGGCAAGGAGAAGTTTGTTGTGGGCAGGTTTGGCGGGTAGGTCAGAATATGTGTTGGATGTCAGACGAAGTTTTGTGTCACCTGTTTCAAGGCACCACTCATCAGTTTAACCCTCGTCCTGTATCCATGTGTCTTTTTTATTTTATTTTTTCTTAATGTCCACTGCAAGTACACACATTTATTTTGTATGTGCATTTACCTTCCCTTTTTCTATTCTTTTAAAAAATGTATTGGTTAAAATAATATAGTAGTAGCAAAATACTAGTTTGCCCCGAGCTTTTAATAAATATATATATATATATATATTTATTACATACACACATACACTCACCTAAAGGATTATTAGGAACACCATACTAATACTGTGTTTGACCCCCTTTCGCCTTCAGAACTGCCTGAATTCTACGTGGCATTGATTCAACAAGGTGCTGAAAGCATTCTTTAGAAATGTTGGCCCATATTGATAGGATAGCATCTTGCAGTTGATGGAGATTTGTGGGATGCACATCCAGGGCACGAAGCTCCCGTTCCAACACATCCCAAAGATGCTCTATTGGGTTGAGATCTGGTGACTGTGGGGGCAATTTTAGTACAGTGAACTCATTGTCATGTTCAAGAAACCAATTAGAAAAGATTGGAGCTTTGTGACATGGTGCATTATCCTGATGGAAGTAGCCATCAGAGGATGGGTACATGGTGGCCATGAAGGGATGGACATGGTCAGAAACAATGCTCAGGTAGGCCGTGGCATTTAAACGATGCCCAATTGGCACTAAGGGGCCTAAAGTGTGCCAAGAAAACATCCCCCACACCACCAGCCTGCACAGTGGTAACAAGGCACGATGGATCCATGTTCTCATTCTGTTTTCGCCAAATTCTGACTCTACCATCTGAATGTCTCAACAGAAACCGAGACTCATCAGACCAGGCAACATTTTTCCAGTCTTCAACTGTCCAATTTTGGTGAGCTCTTGCAAATTGTAGCCTCTTGTTCCTCTTTGTAGTGGAGATGAGTGGTACCCGGTGGGGTCTTCTGCTGTTGTAGCCCATCCTCCTCAAGGTTGTGCGTGTTGTGGCTTCACAAACGCTTTGCTGCATACCTCGATTGTAACGAGTGGTTATTTCAGTCAAAGTTGCTCTTCTATCAGCTTGAATCAGTCGGCCCATTCTCCTCTGACCTCTAGCATCAACAAGGCATTTTCACCCACAGGACTGCCGCATACTGGATGTTTTTCCCTTTTCACACCATTCTTTGTAAACCCTAGAAATGGTTGTGTGTGAAAATCCCAGTAACTGAGCAGATTGTGAAATACTCAGACCGGCCCGTCTGGCACCAACAACCATGCCACGCTCAAAATAGCTTAAATCACCTTTCTTTCCCATTCTGACATTCAGTTTGGAGTTCAGGAGATTGTCTTGACCAGGACCACACCCCTAAATGCATTGAAGCAACTGCCATGTGAATGGTTGATGAGATAATTGCATTAATGAGAAATTGAACAGGTGTTCCTAATAATCCTTTAGGTGTGTATGTATATATATATATATATATATATATATATATATATATATATACATACACACACACACACACACACACACACACACACACACACACACACACACACACACACACACACGTGTACAGGGCTCTCAAGTGTCACGCATTTCGTTCTTAAGTCACGCCCTCCCGCCACACATCGTATTTCTCACGCTGAAAAAAAACTCTAGGCTATTTAATGTGCCGCAGCGCGCAAACATGACCTGGTCTCGCTGCCCTCACCATGGAGGAATCAAGCACGTCTGGGAATGGGCTACACGAATAGCCAATCAGAAAAACATATCTGTTGTATCTGGGTGAAATGTAATCCAGCAACCAATGAAAATAAAACTAATAATAACATGGGTAATATGGGGGGGAGAGGGGCTGGTCTGTGGGCATACGGCATGGTCGCCGGTGCGGCCGGGGGGTGGGGGTTAGCTTATCTTAGCATAGGTATTGGGGCTATAACAGCTAGCCTGGCTCTGTCCGAAGGAAACAAAATACTCTAACGACAACTTGTCATTTTACTTTGTTGTTTTATGTTTCTTTTTTTCTACACATTAAACTAACAAGATATGATGTATTAATTAAAGAGCTGCTGATAGGTGGATCTGTATTACCCTTGGTCATGTGCGGCCTACGCAGCCACTCTTTCCCTCTCTGTAACTCAATGTAATCTCTCATTCAGCATTTGGTTCATCAGTCTACTGTAAAAGGGAAACATTCCTGGACATTACTGTCCATATTCAGGAGACAAATGGGCAAATGTAGTGCGTACATTTCAGATACCTTGCGATGGTACCTTATTATCTCAATGACATGTATTGACACTCGTATTGAGACACAAAAAGGCAAATTGGCCTGTGAGTTGAGAAGTATATTTCTCTGACACTGAATTCGACACTTTTTGTTTTAGACAATATTATAAATTACAAACTTGAAGACATTCACAAAATCAAATGATTGGTCCGGTTTATTTTCCAAGGCTAGACTTTCGGTTAATAACGTAGTTAAAAATGTCAATGGGTTTTTAAATGAGATTTTCTTACTCCTGAAAGGAAATGAAAAGCTTCCTGTTTCACTTTGGCTCTCTGTTACCAAAAGTCTAGTTTATTTTCAATAGTTTCCAGTATTCATGCTAAGATAGGCTTGCTGGCTGCAGATATCATTGCTATTTTATGTTCTCGAGTAAGAGTAGATCCCAGAAATATGGAACTATTCCTTTTATAGTCACCACTCCCAGTGGTACTTTTTTCTTCTATGAATCTTCGCCTTCACACACTAGAATGGACACCAAATATTCTTAAAGCATGTATTAGCGTTTAATTTTCTTCCAATAAAGAACATAATTTTCTTTGCAACACACCTCTTCTGGTCCTCACACATTTCCCTTTAATGTATAATTTGAGTCGTATAACTCGGTATCTATTTTCACTCAAGCAGTAAATTACATTGTTTAGTTATCAAAGGCTTTGCGTAATTACATTTGTGCAATTCAGGATGACAGGGCTGATAGTGTCTGCACAAGACGCTGGCATACATAATCACAGCCAAAATCCCATTAGGGAGAATGGAGTCCATTATTATGGAAATGACCTTTGGGTGACAAGAACTCAGTGGGATAAAAGAGTGCGTAATCCAGACAAAGGCAGCGTGTGAAGCCCCTCTCTTTATTTTCTCCCGTGCAAATTTAAGAAATCTGGGGTGTTTCGTGAAATCTGCTGTTGCCGTGTTTCTTCACGTCGCTCCGTTAATCACATTGAGGTTTGGCTTCTGGCGTATTTAGCTAATTTCTTCCTGCTCTTCTGCCGTTTTGATACTGTGGGTAGAACCGCGTGGGCTCAGAAAGTAGAAGAACTTAACATTGTTTTTCTATATTTTCGTTTTCTTTCCGCTGCGGCACCTTCTCTGAGAGAACGCACTCACCTTGGGATTACTGGAATGTCAAGCCGAATCTCCGTCTGTTTGTTTTTGAGCCTCGCTTTGATACTCTCGCGCTTAAGAGGCGGCTTCATAAATTCACATTGTGTCAAATAAATCAATGGATCCCATTAGCCGAGGAAGTTGTGTGGCGCGGTACTTGAGGGACCGCGCCTTCTCTTGTTTAGACATTTCTTCAGCAAGAGGCGATGGCAGAGGAGTATGAGGTTGGCTGTTGATCCATACAGACAGCTCCAGCAGTTGAAATGGTTTGGCTGACTGGTCCCAGTTGGTTTCCAGCGCCGTCTCCACTGTGCTGCCAGCCGGGTCTTCAGTCGAACAAGGAGAAGGAATTTGCCTCGACACTCGCAGCCCTCACAAGCCGACAGTGCCAAACTCAACCCGCGTGTTGTCCCCGCAAGACTTTTAAATTTGGCTATTTTGGTAGTTTTCATTAAATCATTTATGAAAAGAAAAAATAAATGTCCTTGTGGATATTTATGTTAATTGTTTCTGTTTGTGGTGGACAGCTGGACTTAGTCTTGGCTTGCAACTAAATTATACAACCCCACTAAGACCCAAACTATCCCTTTTAACTTCCTCCATAGTCCAGCATTTATTTTTCTGCCTCAATCAGTCCCCTTACATCGTCACGTATCATGCAGTTTACTTACTATAGAGCAGCTACATTTCTTTCTGTTTTTGTCTTGCTTTAAGGCCACTTGCCCCATGTCATGTAAAGTCCCACAATAGCACCCACCCTCTTACTACTTTGTGCTGTTAGAGGGTTATATTTAGTGTAATTTATGTCTTAACAATTGTGAAAGAATGTTATTTGCGTTCAAGAGCAAAACATTAATTCAGGCAAGAATCCTCTTCCAGGCAAGTGTATGGCATTTTGTTCATGAAATGAGCTTGAGCGCAGCAGAGAATAGCTGGAAGATGAAAGAGAACAGGGCCTGAAATGCGCCGAGGCTGTGTGCCAGACTCAAAGCCACGCTGATGTGAGTACATGGCACCATTCCCAGCCCACCAGCTCTCGGAGCGCACCGCGCAAGATCATGTTCAACTGCATGACTTGAAGTGATTCATATTATTTTTCTCTGTTGGTACAAATTAAAGCTTTTATTGTTGAGCCCGCTGTTTATCATGCACACCTGCTGCGGCCTAATGCGATCCAGTGCAACGGTCCAATAAATCCTGAAACTAAAGCTGAGCAGATCTGTTCTGTTGGATTGCATCACAATGAACCCTAATAATGTCCACCCTGGACAGATTAGTAGAAACGCCTCTCACTAACCTTATAAGCTTCACCAAGATGGAGCCATTTCGTTGTGTTGGATTACGTCAGATTGCACAGATGTAGCTAATGAACTGGCAACTATATTGCATTGGACCAGATGTTTACAGTATCTTTTTAGAAAAGCACTTCTCAAACAGAAAAAGCCATAAGACGAGGCCCGATCTATTGTCTAAGAGTACACAATGATCTCCTAAATCTCATTCACAGAAACCGAAAAGGAGAGTGTCTTGGGGAAAATAGCAAACAGGGTTGGTAAAAGCTCACAGCAGATTGATCTGTGCATACAGCTTAACTGTATTAAAGCTCATAATCCCTGTAAATATCTCCAGGCAAGGCAGAGTCCGCCTTTTTAACATCGACTAAATGAAGTGAATAGAAGCAAAGAAGTTCATAAAGAATTGCATTTTCTGTTGAACCCCTGTCCGTTATATACATACATACATACATACATATATAGACGCATGTTGTATGAGCTGGCTACTAATGAGGCTCCACACACATTTCGAACCAAGATATTTTGATGGTTTTGCCACCCTGCCGTTTGGGGGGTAACGGCGAAGTTCTCTTTTAAATGGAGAGCGTCTGTTCCCCCGTGGAACCTTTTTACACCACAACAGATGGGGGAGAATATGGAGCTCGGAAGGTTTTACCTCGGAGGTGGTAACAGTGAAGCCACTCATTAACACTGAATTTACCACTTCGTTAGCGACGGAGCTTCCTGTAGAGAGCGACCAGCCCTGGATGTCAAAACCCACTGAGCGCACATTTCGAACTAAATCAACCCTGGACAGTATATTGTAATCTGTCACGAGATGCAGCTTGCACAAGTTTAATCATATTCTCATCCTATTTAATTACTAGGTTTGTCTAAAAAAAGTATGAAAAAAATAGTTGTGTGTGCGCGAAGGCATAATATTTTCTTTATACAGGGCCTGTGTTTGTGTTTTAGACAGATTGTGTGCCTGCCAATTTGTCAGGATTCGAGTAACAACAGTCTCATGCTGAGATCCGTGTTGGCACCATCACAGAGTGATAAGACGCAATATGATCTCATTGGAGGTGTACTTTGTTCCCATGGAAATTGGTCAATTTTATCAGACGACTGAGAACTTTAGGCGGGGGAAGCAGGGCAGGTTGTGTCCCAGAGGTACGCTCGCATAATTAAGCATCCTATCCAGGGTATTCAGGGCTAACAGCAGGGTTTGTTGTGAATAGAGGTGGCGAAAGAGGGTGTTGGGGAAATCATAATGCGGCGCAGAATAATACCGCTCTTGTTTTATGGAGAAAAAATACTTCTTTTTTTTTTTTAACCGCACCACATTACCAGCGTGAAAGAAACGAGCTAGACTTTATTAAACCTGTTGTGCGAGAGTGTTTCATTTTGTAATTTACATCTGCATTATTTCCTCCTGCAAATTGTCTCCGGCTGGTTGAACACGGCACATGAGTAAAATAAATATTAGGCTCGTAAAGCGATGCCAGCTCTTACGCGGAATAGAAAATGAATAGAAATATGAAGTGCACTTGATAAATTTGTGATTATTCTTTCATGTTTCAGAACGTACTGGTGCTATGTCTGATCTGGGGCGAAATGCACAAGAGGACAAAGACGTGGAATGGGTGTCTGACAGCCCAGGTCGAACTCAGGAGCCATTACAGAGTCACACATTCTCCCCTAAGAACAATGCTGCAGGTCCGTCCTCGGATGAACACGAAAACCCTTTAAATGGAACCCAGCCGAATCCATTTGTATACAGCGGGGTCCCTGCTGTTCCCCATGCAGGCAATTCATTGCCTTCAGGAGCACTTGTTAATGGACCTGGTTCACACCCCACCTCAGAGGTACACTGTGTCCTGAACAAAGGCACTGTTTTATCCAACAATGTCCTGGATGCCGCGTGGCAAGCGGGGAAGGACACGAGCCCCGAGGTGTTACCACCACCTAGTGAGCTTCAATCAGACGCTTGGAAGAACACAGCAGGGCCCGTCGTGAAAACACTGGCCACACAGCCAGGTGTCAACACGCCACTGTCTCGCTCGGAGGAGAATGAGTCCAAACTGGCCTGTCCCACACTGTCAGGTGCAGGCGGCGCGGAGCAAATGCACATTAGCCAACCTTTGACAAAGCAGACCACGAAAACAAGATCTCGCCGGGGCGCAGAGCGGTCGGAGAGCTCCTCGGATGATTACGAGGCAGTCGGGTGGGATTCAGCAAGGGAGCGCCTCTTGCGCGACGACAGAAGGCTGGAGACCAGAGTGATGCACCAAGGGGACAGGAAGCACAACACGCATGCAAAAAGCATGTCAGGCTCTCTGGAAAAGGTTAACAGCAGCTTAAATCACACATACAGACGTTTCGGGTTCTGCGGCGACGTCGGAAACATCGGCATCGCCAACCAAGACGATTTTTTAGGTGCCCGATCTGATATTACATATTCCGTGGAGCCACTCAAAGCTCTTTCTAGGAACACAGCGTCAGACTTGCAGCACCATATTTATAGCGCGGCAGCACAGGGAGGCTGTAATGAGGAAAATGACCCCGAAGATGAAGACAATTGTAGCACGAAAGTGGAACGGTTGAGGACCGAACAAGTCGAACGGGATCCACTTCTCTTTTCATGCACAACATGCAATGTTAATTACAAGGAGAGGAGACATTTCCATAGACATATGATGTATCATTTAGGCAAGCATAATCAGGTGAACAGTGAGAACGTCTCGCAGCCCTTTATATGCAGGGAGTGTGGGCGTTTGTTCTGTGATAGCAACTCCCTCATGAGGCACATCATTATTCACCGAGACAGGCTGGAAAAACTTCTGGAGGGAATCAAAGATTTCAAGAACACCAAACTGGAAGACGTGGGCGCCGCAGCGCCACGTCCTCGGTGCGCATCTGGTTGCGATTGCCCTAAAATCTCCGTCCAGCACGCCAATACGCGCGACAATCTGAAGCACTACTACTTCTGCGAGGAGTGCAACTACGTTACGCTGACGCAGCAGGCCCTCGAGGCCCACCTGCGCGGCGCACACCTCAACGCGCGCGGGGAAACGACCCGCGCTGAATATGCCGAGGAATCGGGGCGTGTTCAGTTTCGCCACAAAGCGCGTTTCTTCACCAGCAGAGACGACGCAGTGTTGGCAGGACATTCCGAGCTGGAGCGTCTGTGTTCGCTCGGTAGTTATAAAAAGGTCGCTGACCCGCCTGAACCAAATCTGCACAAGTCGGCTCTCGGAGGAACAGCACATTTCCCCCACTGTTCTGGTGAAAAGGGGGACCTTTACATTCGAAAGTCAAATGAAAAAAACGTAGATCCTCCTCAGTTTGAGTGCCATGTCGGTTGCACTGAAAACGCGCTGTCGCCGTCTTTGTGGAGGGTCGACAGGCACGGAAAATTACTCCCGCAGCCAGCGGAAAAATTAGATGTGGCAACTGATCTCACCTGCATGGAGGAAGACTCTGCAAACAATGACTGTGAGGCTTTTGGCAGCTCAAAGCAGGCAACCTGTCCTGCGACCGTTGATTTCTTACCATCCGCCAGAAATCTTAAATTAGACCAGATGTTCTTTCAGGGTGGCAAGAACAACCCGTCGAGCGGGAGCTTACAAGCGCAGGCGAACCAAAATTCCCTGTCAATGAGAAAAATGTCAACGCCCTTGCATAACACTACTGACAATATGAATGGTAATGTATCGGCACGGTTTTACCAGAGGCTCAAGAAAGCGTCTGTTAAAGGCTGCGAGGGCGGCAGTAAATTCAGTGACTGCCTCAGTGGAGCCACAGGCGGCTTCTTGGAAAGCGAGAATGCGAGGAACCCGTACGCTCGGAGGTATTTCACAAAGAGGCAGAGGTTTTCAGCCGAAGACCAAAGCCCCCATGTGCTCAAGGATGAAGAGGATGGAGGTGAAGACTGTAGTGACATAGAGCAACTCGTAATCAAGGAGGAGTATATCGAAAGCACAGCGCGTGGTGATTCCCCAGAGTCGCCTTGTATGTCTTCGGGGGACAGCTTTGATGTTTTCCCCACACCAGGGGTGGAGCACAAGCTCTGTCCCTACTGCCCGGCCGTGTTTGAGTCCGGAGTGGGCCTGTCCAATCACGTGCGAGGGCACCTCCACAGGGTCGGCTTGAGCTACAACGCTCGGCACATGGTCTCGCCGGAGCAAGTGGCGTTGCAGGACCATCAGCCGCGAATCCGCAGAAGGATCCCCAGTAGCATGAAGAAAATGAGAAAAGGTACAAGTATTGGTGTCGGATTTACTATGACATTAGTTGAGAAGACATATGTTTTTTTACGTATTGGTATTCAAATTTGATCAACATTTTGGATGGGGTCGGAGGTCAGGGTTGTGGAAAATTGTGTACTGCCGCACATCACACACTACTTCAGACTCCTGCAAAGCTAACGACATTCTCGTCAGCCTCAGATGCAATTTGTGCTAATTGGCAAATGTTAACGTGCTAAAGCAACCATGGCAGCCATTATACCTGCTTCTCAATACGTCAGTGTTGTCATTGTGAGCCGACACTCACCCTAAAGCTCCAGTGGTGATTCTCTGTATGTTTACAAGGAGTAACTCCTTTCAGATTGTCATTGAGTTTTGTTAGTGCAAACATTAAGATCACATGCGCTTTAGATGTACAGCTGCGTTATGTGGTCCTGTTATATTAAAGGTTCTCAATACTGAAATCAGAGCATGTATATTGCCTGCAAAACATGAGCCGGTAGCTAACGGTGCTAAAAGTGCAAACAAGGGTGTTTTTTTTTTTAGGGTGGCCACTGTAACCGCCATATCGGCAGTGCGGAGCGGTGACCGCCGGCTAACCAAATGGGGCACAACGGAGAAACTCAAGCTTTGTTTATACTCACGCTTGGCGGCGCAACACAAGTCTCCGCAGACAGCACGCCAGCTCCGAGTATCTACGGAGGCTTTTACACGTTGCGCTGCATTATTCTCTTAAAACGACAGCGGTCATACAATCAAAAAGAAGTGTGACAACATCTAAAAGACTAACTGTAGCTGGCAAAAGCCATAAACTAACTTCCACTATGCCAAAGAGGGACTGTAATTATCTGTAAAGTCATATCTCATATTCATGGACTACTTTATTGTAGTTGTACATGCAATATAAAAGGTTGAACATCCTGTAAACAATTTGATTTGGCTGCAAAATATACTCAAATGAAGATCTTTATGACCTCCTGTTTCTAAAGCCTTTACAAGTGAGTACAAAACAGTACATCATGAATATTGGCTTGATGTTTTTGTTCTTTCATTACAATGTTTTTTTTTATTCCAAATCTCTTATATCTGATATTACAGCTGTTAAACCAGAAACCCAAGGAGCGCACAAATGTCCCCTGTGCTGGGGTTGGTTCGATACTAAGACCGGCCTCTCAAACCACGTGAGGGGACACCTGAAGCGAATCGGTGGAAGTGTTACCAGCACCGGCAAGTCCCCGCTGGGCATCCTGAACGAACTGCTACGGGACAAGAAGGAACATCAGAACATCCTCCAGGTCCTCGACGACAGCCAATTCCCCTCACGGACCGGCGGCGATGGCCTGGTCCTGATGCGCATGGGCATGCCGGTGAAAATCCAGTTTGCGATGCGGAGCCCACGTCCCAAGTTGGTTGACAGCTTTGTACCAAAACAGGAAGCAGAGACCTTCTCAGAGAGGGGGCTGCAGGTAGAAGCACAACGAGGCACCGAGGCCTCCACAAGCACTTTGGTTGAACTGCTCAAGATGAGGCGGCAGAGTGTGGCGCTCTCGGCGAGAAGCAACTGGGAAGCCCACGCCACCAGGAAGCTCTGTGATGTCACCAAAGATTACATGGAGGAACCAAACTGGGCTCATGGTATGGTGGAGTCTCATGCGCCGGGGGGGTTCAGCAAGTAGATTTTCATATTAATCTTAACAATGTAGAAAATGGTCAGCATTAAAATGTAAATTTATGTATTTGTAGATATTTGGCAAAAAAGAAGCACCCTTTACCAGGGAAGAAAATGACCACGCAATAGCTCGTTCATGTGTAATTCCTATACAAATTAAGTTGACTATTATTAATGTACACACTCATGTTCAGTCCTCTGATTGGCATCAATATTTAATGACACATTTTCCAGTATCTCTTCACAGAAAACAGGTGGATGCCAGTTAAACAATAGTTCACACTCATTTGATTTTTTTATTTGTATAGGGGAAAAAACAACAACAACAACAACACAAATACAGTAGATTGAATGTCGCCAAAGTGCTTTTGAAGTTGGTATTAAAAAATCATGAAATCCTCTTGATGTTCAGTTGGAAGCCCGTGATCCGTGTTTCCACAATTTTGTTTAATGTCTGTCCAAATCAAACTTTCAGTGCCGGTACTGAGAAAGATGAGATGGAAAAAAATAAAAAAGGTAAAGATTTAAATCACATTGCTCTTTGCCGAGGTGGAATGTCCTCATGAAGATGTCTTTCTCTGTGCGTCTGGTGCTGAAAACTGGTGCAGATTACCATTTGTAGGATACCATCAGGGTGTTGATTAAACTACTCTTTCATCACGGAGTTGACGTTCACATCGTATCATCACCTGCTAATTAAATGAAAATATAGAACTTCTTTGTATCCAATATTTCTAGAAATATTTGGAAAAGAATAAAAGCAAAATCATTTAAATTTTGAGCGATCTTTTGGGATTACGATTTAACAAATATTCTGGTTAACAGGCGATGTGGCACAGCACTGCCACCTCCAGTCTTCTGTCAGAGGACTAACACGTCTGTGATATTCTCGAGTAGTTTATGAATCCTCTGCGACTCTGGTGTATGTGAAAATAGCAAGATTGTGTTAAACTTTGCCATGTAACACTTTTCAGACAGGAGAGCGCAAATCAGATGCTTAGAATGAAACCAGGTGGAGGAACACACTGGGAGTAACAGTTTTGCTTGATAATGAAATTACCACGTGAACTTGCGCGCAATCCCACAATGCTTTTTTCCCTTGAATAATAGTGTCGCACCACTGATGATCTTTAAACCTTGATTCAAAACTGTATTTACATGGACATCATCCGATCAATTGCATTTACACCTAAACATTTTTGATCCACTGGCCCCGTTCTTTGAGTTTAATTTAGTTTTTTTTTTTCTTCCAACGTTCTAATCTTTCAGGGGAATGTGACTCAAATGAGATTTGTATTCAGTGTAATGGCGCCTTCCCCGGGCTTCCTAGTCATCTTCGAGCCTTTGCACACAGGAAGAGGATTGCCATATTTGAAGGACCAGGTAAGTTGATGACTGTACGTCTCAGACAAACGTCTCACGGTGTATGTGGATTAGAATAATAAATATCAATACTGGGATTAGTTATTTTTGCCTCTTGCCAGTGATTACTGAATGCGTTCCCTCAGATAAAACAGTGTTTTGTCTTTTTAGGCGACGATTATAAACCGAAGAAGCCAAGGCCTGGGCTAAAGAAGAAGATGCTGCCCTCCCTGGATGCTGAGATTTACACGCTCACCTGCAGGTACATACAAGAGAAGGTTACATGTGAAATGATGTACAACTGACCAGCCGCTCCTTATCTGGGACTACCCGAGAAGTCGGGGCCGCTGGGCATCTCGCCCACTCACTCCCTAAAGAAAGTACTTGCAACCTCGTTACGACAGCCTGGGCATGCCTACATCACTCACTACGACAATGCTAGCACCGGGCTGCAACCTCTACTTCTGAAATGTGATGCCTTTTTACCTGCATTCTCTCCACTGACCATCAGGGGGAGACTCCTCTGATTGTAGAGTCTGTAAGTCTAAGAAAATGACCCTACTTACTACGCTCTTGATTTATTACCTCAGTAAACATTGTAAACACAAGTTTATGGTCGAAATCACTGTTTTCAAGTCTTCAATGTTAAACTATGGTCCCATTTAGAGTGAAATAGGCAATAAAACAAGCAAGGTATGCTTTAGGACGGGTCTATCTTGTGATTGACAGGTCGAAAATGTGGGCCAAAATGCTGAAGTAGAGGGTGGGGAAGTCAGGCCTTTAACAGTGGTAGACCAACATACTTTGGCATAGAATCAAGTGGTCTGTATATGGGTGTGTGTGTGTGTGGGGGGGGGAGAAATCAATTAACTGGCCCACCCAAAGCTGGAAAGGTAGTGGTTCTCACCGCTACCATTTTTTTCTCCTTCCAATACCTTAAGTTGCATATCAGCCGATGCCAAGTACCGATCCGATTCCAGCGCGCTCAAAATAACCAGTTAAACATGTTTATGATTCCCTCTCTCATAACCATTTTATATTGCTGTGAAAACGTCTCCTTGAAACAACTATTCAGTCAAGTCTCTCAACAAAAACTCCATTGTACGATATTATATTTGACCACATCATGATAGCGTTCTGATTTACCTTCGCCCGATACTCATTTTTACTCAATGGACCTTGAACGCATCATAATGTTACTCAATGCAACCTGCCATATGGGAATCTGTAACTGGATGCAGGAAAAAAACGTCATATAATAAAACAAAGCTTGCATTCTACAATGGAAGAAGACGGTTGTGCATCTACTCTAGAGACGGTGACTTGACTTATTCTCTCTCTCTCTGTCTCTGTCTCTGTCTGCAGATTTTGCGACCTTGTCTTCCAGGGTCCCCTGTCCATCCAGGAGGACTGGATCAAGCACTTACAGAGGCACCTTCTGCACACCAGCGTTCCCTACTCAGGGACCGGGATGGTTGAGGTTCTGGGTCTTCATCACAAAATACACATGAGTATTTCTTCTGCGTGCCCAGATCTTGAGTAGAGTTTTACCCATCGAGAACTTCAGCAGCCCGAAATTTGCACACAGTTTCTAAAATCAAAAAATAGTTTTTAGACTAGTCCTACAACCATCTTTAGGAACATATAAGAGGTACTCTAGACTTAATAATAGTATATTAAAAATATTGTATATATTTGCAAAAACCTTATATTGGATATTTAATGCTTTGCCTTATAAACTTCAGCTAATCCAACTTGTAGGATTGATCTTTTTTGCTGCTTTACTGAAGCTGGTCTGGCAGTGCAGAACTGCCATAGTTAGAAAAAACATTGTTCTCCTGTGTTTGTCATGATAAAGAAAAGTGCCTTGTTAAAAAGCATTTTGTTATAATGACAAAAATATCCAAATATCTCAATTTCTTGTAACTTTTGAATGTCGTAAAGAGACCAGTTCTCATTATAAAAAGAAACATTTCTCAATAGCTTATACTCTTCTTTTTTTATGAGAATTATTATTTAAATTTTTTTCCCACAAGAAGAAATGTTAAAAGGAGCATATGTTGGCAAAACACACAAGCATTTCAATTGAGTTCACGCCTCGCTTTCTTCTCGAGACGACATAAAATCAAACGGGGCTCTGGTTGTTAAGCAGTGTACACGGGGCTGTCGTTAGCTCGCGGATGCTTTGTGGGCTCTCACCTCGCTGCGCCTGCATCAGAGGGAGCATCTCTCTTAATCAAAGCGACATTCATTATGTTGGGACAGCTTGTTCTGTCGCTGTTCTCCTGCTTAACCTTCACCCATCAGTGCGTGTTCTGAAATCCGGCTCTCATTACAGCCGCGATAGCAACATCTTTTTATAATGAGGAATACTCTTGAGTTATAACAAGAAACTCATCTAGTTATAACAACAACAACAACGTGTTGTTGGAATCATTTTCTTTATCATTGTGGCTGCTCTGTATTTCTGAAATCTCGGACTCAATTGGGTCGTTCTTGGTTGGGTCTTTTTTTTTTTTTTTGTCTACCACTGGAAGATACACATCTACAATTTGTCCTTATTTGGGTCACCCTAACACTTCGGATAACTACTTTATTTTTGTTTAAAGTTCCGTATTATAAAGAAAATATTCAAATATATTATAACACCAATATGAATGTATATGTTCATTTCAGTAATGCCTCATGACAAAAGCCAACAACTCTAATATAAGCAAAAACAAGAAAGCAAATAAATATTTAGTTTTAATGAACACATTTTGTTTAATGTATTATTTATGTTTTGTTTTTTAATCACCTTTTTCAAATTTGTAGACTTTTAGCGCTCCCTATTATACAATTGTGAATTTCTATAAAATATCTTACTTCCCTACTCAGGCTTGATAGTTTTTAGACTTGGGCTCAGATTCTAATACAACATTTTGTAAATGTTTGTATAGGAATCAGTGACATTAATAGTAAACTTGCATGATTTGAAAGTGTCACTAAATTTAAACGGATAACGTGAATGATTGTTAAATCGGCCAGATAAACAAAAGCATTTATTAGTGATGCCGTGTTAAGTTCTTTCAAATATGGAATATATAGGTAAGGGGGATATAGGCTGCGGCACCTTCATCGGACTAGTTGGTGACTACTTCCTGCAATGTTGGTGGAGCGGACTAAAGGTTTGAGTGGAGTGAGCAAGCGGTCTTGAGATTTAGAAAACAAAAGACTCATTTTTGGGAATGTTAATATAGAGAGTCCAGCAGACGCAGGAAGGACAAGGACGGTTCCTGATTGTTATCCCAATGTATGATCTCATTTGATTCTGCTATATCTGTATTAAAACAATGACTTATGTTCATATCAATAAATGATCATTGTGCTTTCTTCAGTCGCTCTTGGATGTGACAATACTGACTGAGTTTAAACAAGGACTTCCCTTTTGCTGCCCCAAACCTCCAGTGACAGTCGGGTCTTTTAATTAAGGGGCATAGGAAGTGATGTATTTTATGATTTGGGCCTGTAGTGCTATTCATCAGTCTGTGTTCTTTTGTTTTGGGGACATCGGCCGTAGAGATGTCTGCCCTCTCTCCAATACAATAGCTTTAGATAGAAGTCTGGGTTGTGGTGCTCAAAGTGCCTAAAATGTCTAGACTGATAAATAGCACTACAGGTAAGAGGGAATATGTGTCTTTTTTTTTTAAGGAACCTTTTAATTGTCACCATCATGAAGGTGGAACTATTTGAAGATTGAAAGATAAAACAAAGATTTTAGCAAATTAAAAACACGATACATTTCTGGAGGATAAATTAAGCGTGACTACAGTTGTGACGACGGCTTTGTGTGAAAACTGTGTTTAAAACGTGCATTGTGTCATCAAGAGAAAGTTCTGATTAAAAGTTGACCCTTCCACAATGGACTGTTCCCGGCCGCTCAACCATGGACCGTATACAAGAAGTGGGCGTAGTCGTCGTGACGTCACCCGTTGGTTTGCGGACGGCCGTTATGAAGCATTGAGTTCAGCGATTTCGTCGTCTCCTGGTCAATCACAGTAAGCCTGCCCGAAAGCATTGTTTACTAAATGAACATCACAAAGACGTGATACTAGCAATTGAGACCATAAACTCATGTTTACCATGTTTACTGAGGTACCGGAGGAGTCGCCCCCTGCTGGCCTGTAGAGAGAATGCAACTTTTAAGACCCTTCCACATCGGCTTCACTCAGCAGAACTGGAGGCCTCCAACACGCGGGCCTTTTTATATTTGTATTTTAGGGCCAAATGCATAGATTTCAGTGGGATATTGCACCATTATTCCCAACAGGAAGTGATTTTTAAGGCTATGTGCTGTTTTAAACTCCAGTTTTTAGCGTTCCAGGCTGAGTATTTGATGTATCTGCCGCTTGATAGCCACTCCTGGGTTTACTACTTACCAGTGGCAAAGGGGGCTAACCCTGCAGTTTATCTTGGGCAGTATTTAAAGCAGCGATCAAAGCTGTACAAACCAATTGTCATCACGCGTCTCCGGAGGGAATTTTGAAGTACATTAATGCTCCTTCTTTGGGAAATAATTGTGCCACTCTGTGACTTCATTAGGTCTCCTGGCTGTTTCAAAAGATGTTCTCTCTGGAGGTTGAAAGCCACATCGCTGGCAGACAGCATCCCAAGGGGCCGAATGAATAAAAAAAGGGGCGATTATAATGAGATTGAGTTAGCCATGACCAGAATTGGGCTTTTCATTATTCTTCTGGCTGAAGAGAGACAGAGGAGAGGGACAAGGCTGACATAAAGAAATGTGTTGTTGCAGGACCCACACTCGCCATCTGCCACGGGGGTCCAATGGTAGGCAGCCAATGCATGCTTATCGCCATGGGTATCAAAGGGGCCTCCTCTCTGGAGATTGCTCCATTAAAACTGCAAATCTAACCCCTGTATGCACAACACAGAGAGCCTGCAACACTTGCTCTTGATTTATCACATTCAGATGGGAACACTAAACTTTGGACAGTGTCCTGTTTTTGGCGCATTTATTGGCCAAAGAAGTGTAATTTATTTAATTTGATTACTGTCTTTTTTAAATTTATCTTTAATGACTCCACGTGTGCATTAACTATCATAGGACTTTTTGTCAGCGGTTTTGCGTTTCTCCCCCATTCAGTTGCACGTGGCAGCCGTGATCCCGAGATCAGGACCATTGATTACGACCTGTCCTTCTGCCAGTTGTTCAGTAGTCCCACAGACTGCCTGTGTGAGGAGGGGGAGAGAGGAAAAAAAAAAAGCAGAAAAAAAATCAATAGCTTTCCATTATCTGGTTGGGCAGTGTCACTGGCCCGTCAATGATCCCGTTACAGCGGCGGTACAAGGGGTGACACAGGCCCGCGCTCGATCGCTGCTGACAAGAGGAAAACATGCTGACAGGCACCGGGAACAAGTTGGAACACAGATTTGCACTTCAAGCAGCCGTCCGAGGAGGCGTATCGTGCAAGGCCACCGCGCGGCAAGGGGGTCGAGCTCAGCTGGGGTGGGTTGAGAGGGTGTGTGTGTGTGTGTGTGTGAGTGTGAGGGGAGGAGGGGGGGGGATTCCCAGCCAGGCTCCTTCTACTGTCTGACTGTCTAGCTCTCTACCACAAACGCTTTTATCCTCCTATAAATTATTCACCTCTGGATACACCAAAGGAAAAACTCAGCTGCACTGATTGTGGCTGAGGGGAAATTCGTATGAATAAAAAAACCTAAGGCCGAGTCCGGGCCACTCCTGCAACTAAAACACACACTCTCTCTCTCTCACACACACACGACTCACCTTACAGTGAGCTGCATGTGAAGCACCTGCTTTGCATCGCACAGTGGACGTAAAAACGCTGTGACGTCATCTGTTGCAAAAAAGAAAGAAAGAAAGAGAATCATGAAAAAAGATCATTTGGGTGGGGGGGGGGGGGGGGGCTGTTGCGTCATATCTCCAATGCATAACAACGTATCACTTTTGTAGTTTTTTTATTTGACTCAAAGTGCACTCATTAGGTCATTGACTTCTTGGCCAACAAAGAACATGAGTGTCCTGCGTCAAGTCGGTCCAGTTGGCCGGTGAAAAAACGAAGGAAGACATCAACTGTCTGGAAAGAACAGGAATCGATATATTTTGACAAGGATCAAATGTGCCTCAGATGGGCCCTTTTGGCCCTCCCAAAACACTGTTTCCCCCTCACGTCAAACCTCTTTACTTTTGTTTGTCCACGTGTGGCTGATCAGATGCCTCCTGATTGTTGGGATCACATACAGGATTTAATAGTTTATAGGAGTGCTACCCCCGTCTGAAGCCGCCTATATAATTATTCAAACAGATGTATGTCAACATGGCTTTGATTCAAGCTCCTATTGTCTGAACTCATGCTGCCTGTTAATATACACTCTTTCCCCCCCCTCCTTTTTCTCTCTTCTTCTTTTTTTCCAATTACACATACACATGTGTACATTCTTCCCTCTTTATGTGGTGCACATCAGTCCATAATGACTGGGGAATTCAGGTTAATATGTTGACAAGCTTTAACAACAGCGGGTCATGTTGCACAACACGCATGGCTGCCTCCGTTCACTGCAGCAGCTGACAGGTCCTAATCACGCGCTGCCCTGCAGGCACTGGGGGGCAAAGAGGGGTTTTAATCATCACCGCGTTATGGACCAGCGCGAGGGCTTCAAATTGAAACGTAATTAAAGTCAAAGTTGTAATAATTGTTTCGGCTAATTGGGCAGACAAGTGCGTTATGGTTATATGTGGTTAGATTATGGCTGTAATAGAGGCAGAGGCATTTTTTTCTTATTCTAAAAAAAAAAAAAGGAAAGAGATATGACAGTTGATGCATGAGAATTCATGTTCTAAATTAAATAATTAAAAAAAGAAGAAAAAAAGGATCAGTGTTTCTCATAGCCTGATGGCACAGCGGATGCATTTTATGTATTTATTTATTACATTTCATTATTTAACACCCAAAATGCACCCAAAAGAACATTTTTTTTCCACGTTTCAAATAATTAACGTGGCCTTATTAATTCAGCCGAGAAGCGCCAACGCGTCGCTGACTGCGACCGTGGCTGAGCATCCTCATCCTCATCCTCATCCTCAGCGTCAAGCGTGTCATTTACAGTAAGGGGGATTAATAATGCAGCCAACAATATGCCCCGGTCCCGACGTGCTCGGTGGCGACGCCGCACCTTTCGGCAACATCATTATTTCCTATTAATTACTCGCCAACCGGAAGCCTTTGGAAACGGAGCTGCAGTAGGTGTGACGGGGGAACCGGTCAGGGAGCAGCTGCCCTTCATCCCGCAGGGCTCGGGCTGACCTCCTTTTTCTCTTCTTCTTTTTTTACATCACTAAACTGGAGGCTTGACAAGCCGTGTGTACGAGCGCGGAGGCTTTTTTTGATTTGGATGAGAGGAGAAATGTAGAATATGAGCCAGAAATGACGAGTCAGGCACGATTTCCGGTGAGAGTAAATTGACGAGAAAAAAAGAAGCAAACAAACAAAAATCTTAACGCGTCTGTTTTGTGGCCCCGAGTGTCCGTAGTCATCCATCACCGGACTGCTTTAATAAGGACTCCCATCCACACGGATTCAGTCACATTTGGTCCACCTTTGTACCACTTTCCGTTTCACGCAACAACAACAACAACAACAACAACAACAACAAATACGACGAACATCTTTGAATCCCGCAATCATTCACACAAAAAGTGAATGTTTACGGTTGTGATTGCATCTGCTGATCACTTAGAGGGGCGTGAAACGGCTCTGTGGAATTCAAAGAAGTGTTCGTAAGCACCGGGGCCCACGAGCTGCACGCGCTGCCGCCGCGCTGCGGTGGCACCCTGCGGGCGGCAGGGGGCGCTGCTCATTTCGCTCTGAGAGCACAGGGAGGACGAGACGCACACAGTGGTCACACTGATGGCAAACAATGATAATGGAATGAATGTAAGGAGGGGGAAATAATGAAAGCGGGAGAATTAATTCGACACAAATAAAAGTTGCGGATTCAGCTTAATCAAAGACAAAATGTTGCATTTTATTATATTTTTTATTTATTTTTTTCTCTTTTCATTTTCAAGCTGTCTGAGTAGTTTATTGTGATTAAAAAAAACAATATTCCTGGAATGATGTCTCTCTCACACACGCGCACGCACGCGCACACACTGCAGCCTTCTTCTGCATGTCGAAGGACAGCGGGTATCACGCACTGATGCAGGAATGCAGCTTGCAGACCTCCTCTCTCAGGCCTCTCTTTTTAAATTGTTTTTATTTACAGGCGATCTCTCTTCGTTTGCATCAATCAGCTGCGGCCACTGAACAGCTGACATGGCCGCCTGGCTCTCAGGACACGTCAGTCTGCAGGAGCTGCACAGATTGTCTCAACATCACATCAGTAATCAAACAGATCCCAGAACAAGAAGAAAAAAGAAAATCCATGCCTTTGTCGTATTTGAGGGAGAAATTTAATTACAACCGCGGGTGTACGCAGGTACATGAAGAAAGAAAAAAAAAATAGCAGGCGACAAATGAATATACAGAGCAAATGACAAAACATGAGGGGGAATAACTGACAGATGAAAAGACGGAGGATGTGCAGCTAACAGGCAAAACGCGCCGGTACAAAGCCGCGCGCACCTTTGAGAGCAAGAGTTTGTTTTATTGCACTTCTCCCGGGTTGCATCTCCTGTCGATTTGCAGGAAAAAAAACTGTGTGTGCGTGTGTGTGTGTGTGTGTGTGTGTGTGTGTGTGTGTGTGTGTGTGTGTGTGTGTGTGTGGGTGTGTGTGTGGGGGGTGGTAAGTGAACATGCCCTGTTTAAGAAACAAACATGCAGATTAGATGGGATTCTGACAACACACAGCTCAGACTTCATGTCCCACAGCTCACATCTCAACAATGTGTAGAAAAGAAAAGGGTTGGAAAATCACTTACCGTCATTCTGCAAACAAATAAATAAACAAAAGTAAATGCAAATAATGAGGTGGCATGTGGAAATAAATAGCAGAAGTTAAGACAAACTGATACCAAACTCTGGTCCGCTAAAGACCCAGTGGGTGGCACCGTGCGTCTTTATTTAGATGTTTCGCGGGTATAGACAGACATAAAATAACAACAAGAAACAATTGATGGCGCGATAAACATTGACGGATTTGGTGCACAGGTAATATTATTATTTTTCTAAAATTAAACGCCCCAAAAGTCTGCCTTCATATAAAAGTGACGCACAGTGGATTTGGGCGTAGCCAGCAGGAAGCCTCTCTCGAAGAAAGCCTCTCACAGGGCATGTGTAGCGTTTACTTCAAGAGCAGAGGGGTGTCACCTGTTCTGGGGTAGCAGGTACATGTCAGCAGCACACACACACACACACACACACACACACACACACACACACACACAACCACAAGTTCATGCTCATGCGGATGCTATATATATATTAAACAAGGAAAAAATGATCATTCACTCCAACATCATTAACATTGTGGATTATGTGTGTCATCATCGACTCTTGTTTTTTTAATATTAGTTTTAGAAATGTTAGAAATAAAAAAGCAAAAAAAAAAATGAATAGTTAAACAAAAAAAATAATTATAAGCTCAATTTTATGTTTAATTTATGTCATTCTATATGGTCATATATATATATATATATATATATATATATATATACATATACACACACACACACATATATATATAGTATATATACACACACACACATATATATGTGTATATATATATATATATATATATATATATATATATATATATATATGCTGCTGAACTGTCGCCAACTTAATTTCGTTTACGATGACAATACACATCCTTATCCTTATTCTATCCTTATATATAAGGCAAAATAACTTTTCAGGTGTCACATGCACCATTGTTTCTACTTCTTACACATGGCGTCAAAAACATCAATAAATAATATATACATAAATAAATAACTTCATTGACACCTATTTTTCAGATTTATATAAAAAATGAAATCCTTTTCATTATACGAATAAAAAAAAAAGTAAAATTAAAATCTTGTGAAGCTTAATTTGGTCATGACGTGAACATCCTGGAAATACAGTTAGAGTTTTTGGCGTCGCACCCACACAAAAGAAAGTCGTAAAATACAAGTTATACCCTCAAACTGGTTACGGACACTTTGTTAGTCGATACCGTGCTAATCGAGTCCAACTAACTCCGAGAGTATCGCGATAATTTGCAAAGTAAGTGGCGGGAAGTTATGAGAAAGCTGGTGATTGAGAGTGCACACTGCCGCCATGTTTTGCCGGATTTACTCATGTGGACGTGGATGGGAGCCTCAGACTGATCGAGGGGCAGCGGACTAACAGAAGGTAAAGCAGCATTACAGCCTTCCCCATGTAGAACACGTCCTTATATTGTTCAAAGGGCCTCAGTGTCGCCGTGACTTTTCAAGGGCCACATCTGCCTCCTGTTCGGGTTCAGTGGTTCCCCGACCCGGTGGTCGAGGCTCCCAACAGGTCTCGAGACACATCTGAAGGGTCACGAGCTGATTGGGGACGTGAGACAGTCACCAAAATATCCTCTGTGCTCACCTTCAATCTCAGTTATTGTATGTGCAGTATGTTGTGACATCACAACTAGTTTTGAGCCAATCACGGGCTCCCAGCATGCAACTGAAACAAGATGAGATGTGGAAACAGTGCACGGCCATCTTTTAACTGGCAGTTAAACATTTAGAATAAATATATATTTACAGATTCCACTGAGGTAGAAGATGTAATGTTTATCTATTGTTATTGTTAACTAATTCATTTAACGTTTTTTTGGGGGGCGAAAAATATCACACACTACTAATTAAGTATTTATAATTGTTTTCGTTAAATGTGTCTGGAGTCGATCGTTAGACAAAGACAGGTTGGAAACCACTGCCCTGGTCCGTGAGAATGAGCTATTACACATCACAGAATAACAGATGCATCTTTGTTCATCTTCTGAAATAAGAATGTGAGCTTCTCTAAATTAAGAATTTGTTTCCAGTAATCCGTTAATAAATCTCTCCGAACATTCAGAACGACTTCCTCGTAACCTGCGGACCGGTGTCAAGTAATCTTTTATTGTAATTTAAATGCTACTCGTTTTTTTTTCATTTTCATTTTTGGTGCTCAATCCCCCGCTCCGGGAGCTGTAACAGTAGCGGCGGCGTGGCGGCGTCCCCCCACAGGCCCGACCCGATCAAATCTCCTCCGGCAGCCTCATTATTCCATTCTCCTCCACTATCCAAGGTTGATCTAATCGCCAGATCAACAAGCGGGATGTGTGAGAGAACAAATAATGGAGACAAAATGAACAAATGATTAGTATGCTGTGAAAAGTACAATACGTTTCTTATTTAGCATTTAGATAACTAGCCATCCTGAGGAGCAAGCTTCAAAGTTGAACTCAGTTTAGGCGAGGGGGATTAATTCTCTCTGCTGCATGCTTCATTGAATCTCTCATTACCAAACTTTGTCTGTATTGATGTTAGATTTGATTGAAGATTAGAGCATTTAGCAAATCTTGCTTTTCCGCGTGTATCGGGCTTTTCCAAGCGCGGCACACCGCTCGCTGGTCAATACCCTCACTTTTATCCAGCGTCTGCTTCATTTAAACTTAATCAACTCCATCAATGAACTGGAACAGCGAAACGTCCCCTGGAACAATAGCTTTTGTTGGATAATGCTTTGGTCTTATTCCCAACCGGGCGGCAATAAACCTGAAATTACACTATGATGAACTATTTCAATCAATATGATAATGGAAATTGGCTTTGGTGACTCTTTGCAGGGCTTAAGGAGGCAGGCTAAAGCCTATGTGACATTAATACATCTCCATGCTCTCTCCCTGCTGTTGCCACCCCCCTACCTCACTTTATTGTCCCATCTTTTCAGTGACATTGACTGCACCATATTGCAAAGCGCCTGCTAGTTTAATGATCTATCTGCACCGGGGAATGCTTGTGCTGAAATGGATGCACAAGCCGCCAGTCTCATGCATTGTTTCTCCAACTAAATTATAGGCTCTGTACTTTGTTTCCTGTAGTGGCTCAGCGGGGTGTAGATCAATCATTGATGGCACTGCCGTAAAGCAGCCGCAACGCGACTTTCCGCTGCTCATTTGGACATTTTGTCCTTGTGTGGGATCCGGTGCCTGTTATAGGCTACGGTTCATCATATTTATACTGCCACCAAAAGACCAATTTCGCAAGCCGCAGCCAGGAAAAACGCGTGCTTCCCATCTGTTGCATACTAATAAATATGCCACCTTCTGGGACAATCCAGGAGTGATCATGATGATCAACTGCCAAGTGATATGACTTACCATAAACCTGTTTATTTGAAAAGTTTCCCCTCAGCCAATAATTGTCAAATTTATTTCAGCATCTATTATCATTTCTCTGAGGTGATTTATAAAAGCGGCGGCGTTATTTTTTTCCTTTCCTCCACACCTTTCAACAGACATTTCATTATCATTTCTGACGGCGGCGGCGTTGGCACGCGGAGACGGATGCCTTTGTGTTGTTTCACGCAGAACTGAGCCGTTATCGCCGGAGCTGAAACTCACAGCTGTCCTTTAGTGGGGAGTCACTGATCAGCTCGATCTCGTCTGAATGGCAAGCGGCGACGGAGTTGCGGCCATGTTTTTACAGTCTAGTTGTAATTGTATGGAAGCCAGCAGCATTAAAATGATGGAATATCCATGCATGCAGGATAGTGAGTGCATCACATATTCAGTACATTTGTATTTCTCACATACTGGCCACAAGGGCCCCTTTAATTACCTGCAGAGAGAACGTGGACATGTCAGTCCCAGGTTTTCTTATAAAATTTACAGGAGGAAAAACATACAAACTCACAGAATGGTAGGAAAAAAACGACATGATTTATTCTTAAAGTGAAAGCCTCCTCTGAAAAAGTATATTAAAGTCAATAAAGACCATAAAAGATGGCGGGTCTGTTTTCTCCAACGTGATCTCACAAAATACTTGAAATGATCACGACCTCTTCACAGCATGCGGTGGCACTTCATGTGTAAAAAAGGCCAGGAAAACTATTTCACGTTGGGTTGAAGGCAAAGATGGTCGACAACAAAGAGGATGCATTACAAGCCCCGCCAAGTGGTATGCACTTCCTGCTTCCTGTCTCCTAAGTGGGCGTGGTCATGGTGTTGCACATCGGGTGGATGGATGAAAGCAGATTGAGTTATATTGAAATACCGCGTGTCCACCGCTACGAAGGATCCCAGTTGGCATCGTTCCTGTGGTTCCGACACGTAGTTTTAACGCATTGCGTGCCGCCACCCCGTAATGGTGTCAAGAGGTCGTGTCATCTGTTTTATAAGAGACCAGCCTGACTCAGGCTTACTTACACTTAAAGTCTGCTTCATGATGGTGCATGTGAAGCCTTTAACTTGGTATCCACAGTCTAATTAGTTAGTTTTGGGTGGAGGACAGTTCATGACAGTGAAGGATACTCGCTGCCTCCCTCTAACCTCTCGCCTCCTGCGGCAGCCAGTGTCAATTAGCCCGTCCTGCATCTTCCTCGAGTGGAGCCGCTTCCGTGTCACCGTAATCCAGCTAACATGAAACAGCAGATGTGTCGTTTGACACTTTTGAATATGTTGTTTGCCTTTGTTTCCATGTTTTACTCCCGGTGCTGGGAATGATTTGAGAGGACAGACATGCACAACAGACACAGCACCTTGAACATCAAAGGGCCCGCGCTGCAGTATTAGAAACGGTGTGTGTGTGTTTCTGCTGTAGCAACTCTGCACACGCTCACACACACACACACACACACACACACACACACACACACACACACACACACACACACACACACACACACACACACACATACACAAAGCTGCCATAGGAAAGCATCCAACACAGCCCAGAATATAAAAATTTACAGGCCTTTTTTCCCCTGCTTTGTCTGTCTTCTCTCCCATTCTCTTAGGTGAACGGGGCCTGAGCGATGGAGCCAGAACCTTTCATCTCACCCAGTGAGTGTAAATAGCTGTCATGTTTGATTGACGGTCTGACGTGCACATGTGTGATGCCCAGGAAGAGGGGAAGAGACTCGGCGAGAACACAGTACATGATGGCTCTCCTGTCTTCCAAGCGAAGATGTGATGAATGAGTAATTACACCAAAACCAACTGCATTTCCTCAGATGAGCTTTCTCCGGGTTTATGCAGAGGCATTTGCATAAACTCCATAACAGCTCACATTGTACATGATTGGATCCACGTTATTGGCTTTACATATCATCTGGCTAATATATATCTTTGCAGTCAGTTAATAAAAATGGCTTTATGTTGTTCGTGCATTAAACAGAAATCATCTTCAATTTGGCTCTGTTGAGCTTGTAGAAGCACTTCAGCTTAAAATGAGATATCATGATCGCTAACTTTGATATGAAATGTGTTATACTAAGCATGGTTACATCAGAAAATCTGGTTTTATTACACTCAAACTGAAAGTGATGATGATTCTGTGAAAAGTCCTATTTATTGCTCCTTCCAAAAAAACACAATGAAGTTCATATGCTTTCCAGAGGATGAATCCTCAAGACTTTGTTCCCCTTGACGTTTAATCTAGTGCCATCATTAGATCAACATTTTAATTCGTCCAATACTTTGGTTTATGTCTTAATACCTGTCAATCTGTTCCCATCAGGCTGTATGTTGTGTTTAGTGCTCATTACCAAATGTTAGGATGCTGACAGGCTAAACTAAGACGATGACCATGGTAATACATAACCTGCCATACCTCAGCATGTTAAAGGGGACGTATCCTGCTCATTCTCAGGTTCACACTTATATTTTGGGTTTCTACTAGAACAGGTTTAGATACAAAATTATGTTTTTTCTCAAACTGTCTGTCTGGATATGCCCGTATTCACCCTCTGCCTGAAACACTACGTGCCTGTCTCTTTAAGAACCCCACTTTACCCAAACTTAAATAAAGTAATCAAATTTGATTTACAAAGCCCTTCACATTGCTTTGTTCTGAAATAGGGAGTGGACGTGAACACCTGCATTGTTTCGTTTCAAATCCGGTGTACTGGAGTGCAGCACCAACACAACAAGGTCTCTTTTTGATTTGAAGGACTTAATGCATTGTTTTAGCATACATTATGCAGTGAGCGTTGTGACGGCTGTGTATTTTGACACACATTTCTCACAGTTGGCCTCACAGTTGCCGATGCATTTCACAATGGGCTTTTTCTTTGATTCAACCCACAAAAAAACAAACACTCTCATCTGCAGTCCAATGGGCTGGAACTGGTGAGAAGGAAACAGTTTAACTAAAGAGAATATATGCATCAAATGAAAAGCAGATGAAAAAAATATGCAATTATGTTCCTGATTGGGTTAAGTATTTCTCTGCCAGCACACGCCAGCTACCACTAGAACCTGTCCCAAGTGGGCGGCTTCCAAGCCCGGGCGAGGCCCCAGAAAAACGTCACATCAGAACGGTGCCATCTCCCGCTCCATCTCTGTTTCCTCAGATCCACGGCCAGTCCGGCCCCCTCTTTCTCCTCTACGCCGCGTTCAGCCCCTCTCTGCGTCCCAGATAATGGAGCTCAGCTTCTGTCTGCCAAAGGGTCCGTGGCTGCCCGGGAGTAATGACCTGAGGGGGTACTTTGTGACAACCAGGGTATAATAATGCCTCCAGCCTCGGACAAAGCAGACCCTTGGGGTCAATTTTTAAATACTTTTATGTGTTTCACCGAGGGTAGGAGTCATTTGTTTTTATTGCAGGCCATATACTACACACACACGGCAGAAACAACACATTTATTCTGTATAACAAGGGATATAAAGCGTGGTTCATATTGTTTATTTCAGCAAAGCGCGGTTAAGTTTTGATGGAACCGCGCTCGTGCTGACCTATCGCTTCCGATGAAACATCTTCCACTTTTCAACAGAATTTATCCGTCAAATGTCTGCAGGCCGTGGTCCCTCGGATCAAAATAGTGTTATTGAGGCACGTGAGGGAGTGTGGAATCACCTGCGAATGAAAGGCTTCTCCTAATAGGTTAATTGTAACAAAAGCACAGGGTCTTGCCCCATTGAACAGAAGAGGATTGTGGAACACAGGCCTGTGGAAATGATGTCAAACAATGTGCTGCCTGCTCTCCCCTGCAGGGCCAGAGTTAGTCTGTCAGCAGTTAAATGCTTACCTCCCACCCGTCCCCGAACACTCAACAATCAATTTACCTCCTCGGGGTCTATGAACCCAAAGATTTGACCTTCCAGACTCGAGCTTTGTTCCCCCCCCTCAACCCCTCCTCATCTCTCACACCTCAAAGAGTACTTATTAGAACACAGGCAAAAGGTATTTTGAAGTTGTTTTTTAAACACACAGAGCAGATATATAGTCAAATGTTTCTGCGAACTAAATTAATTTGGGGGAGTGAAACAAAAATTTAATTAAAAATTCAGTTTTGTAAAGAAAAGATACAGTGATTCCTTTTTTCCCCTTTCTTTTTCTGACGTAATATGCAACAATAAATATGATCAGATGCTTTAGGGAATAGTTTGACATATTGGAAATATTGGCCTTTTTTATAGAAAGTTAGATGAAAAAGATGATACACACCATGAAGCTACAGCTAACAGCCAGTTAGCCGAGAGTAAAGTCTGGAAACAGGGAGAAACGGAGAAACACATGTAGCTCTGTCAAACACATAATAAAACAGCAATCTGTCTTTTTTTAATAGATTAAACAAACAACATATACAATATATATATATATATATATATATATATATATGTATATATATATATGTATATATGTATATATATACATATATATATATATGTATATATATACGTATATATATATATATATATATATATATATATATATATATATATATATACGTATATATATACATATATATACGTATATATATATATATATATATATATATATATATATATATATATATATGGTATACATCTTCTTATCTATCTCTCAGCAAGATAGCACATTTCCCAAAATATCAAACCATTTCTGGAATGTAATTGTAGCAAATCACCGCGTACACCCTTTTGTTTTGGCAGGTTGTGCTGACAGAGGAAACCGTTTATGAAAGATGTCACTACTGAGTCCTACTCCATAGCCTGCCAGCCAGGTAAGTCTGCAATGACACTGTAATAGAAAAACAAAGCCAATTCCTGACGAATGACTACTGAGTTAACGGTAATGACCTCGTGAAGAGACACGAATGAATCCATCTCACTGACAAAGAAACGTATGAAAACAGCACAGCAGTTTTTCGTACCTGTATATTTTACTGTTGATTTACCTTTATGTTGATGGGTACACAGCCCCGGGATGTCTCTGTGTCAATCAAAGACTTTAAATCCCAAGATTTATTCAATCCCCCTCTTATTTGTACAGTAACCAATGGTGAGAGTGCACGCCCAGCAAGGTACCAGCTAATTGGGCATACTGGGAATACAAAAAAAAGGAGGAAAAGCAGCACCATTTTCTCTTATGTGATATATTGAAACTGTTGATGGTTCAACACAAAGCTTTCTTCGGGGTGCGCAAGGAGAGCTTTGTCGTGAAACATTGTCTGCTTTAAAAGATTATCTTTAGGGAGTTTTTGCTCAGTTTATGGCGGTGGTTTTTTTAGTTTATAGCGGAGAAAGGAGGATGATGAATAGTGCGAAAGAGGAGGACATGGGACCATCACCTGACTCCAATTCACTTCACGTCACTTGCTGATCCCAGATACTGAGTTGGGATTAATTTCACCTTTGACATTTCATACTTATTTGAAGGGATTGTCATGCGATGTCATTCAAAGTCCACAGAAGCTGAATCCTAAGAATCTTGGGGATCTCTGGTCTCTTTCTCTAGCACCAATAGCAGGTCAAAATGTTAATTTCTCCTATGAAATATATCAACTTCTACCGTATGGAATGGCACTACATGTTTGTACAAACATTCATGGTTCCCATAGGATGAATCCACAATGGCCTTTCTGACACTCTAACGTGGAAGTTTGTGTATCTTGACAAGTATTGGTTGGATTGGATATAGGCCTGGTGTCTGCAGGATGTATTGCAATAACTTTTGATATCCTCTGACCTTTCATCTCGAGCCTTCATACGGTCACATTAGTATCCATTTGTCCAATACCTCTGTAAAACCACTGACATTCCAGTCAACCTCAGCTATACTTTGTGGCGAGTGCTAATTGGGCACATGTTATCATTTAGCTTGAAGCACCGTTGAGCCGGAGTAGAGCCTCACAGAGCCGCTAGCATGGCTGCTAACATTTGCTAGGGCCAATACCGAAAATATGCATATAAGCTGTGACATCATGTGAAAACAATAAATAGTAAAGTTGCTTGACATTGTCTCATAATTTAGGTGTTTCACTGGTCAATAACCAATTCACATGTTTTTCTTCTTCTAAAAGCTACTGTATATTGTCTACATGTCTAAATTGTTTTCTCGAGTTCTCTTTCTTTGCTCCTGGGATTGGCGCACTACTATTTGTTTATCGAGGAACGGTAATAAGAAACTTCCATCGTGTAATATCAAAACAGGAGCTTCTGACAGTATTCTCTGGCATTCGTGTTGGAGGCTCGGTCTGTGGTTCAGCGCCACGCTAACCATTAGAACACCGTATAGTTTGTGTTGGTGGAGTTTTCAGTTGCTGAGGGGAAGACAGCGCGGTCGAGGATGTATACACGTGGGGGAAGAGCTGCAGCAGCAGAACTCAGCTGGAGTGGGTTACTTGAGGGAACGCTTCGGGAGTGGGAACAGAGCCAAAAGAGCGAGGGAAACATACTTCACTTTATTGATTTTGTCGATCGTCTTAAATGAGGGGCACTCCAGGCCAAAGGCTCACCTCTGCATTTTTCTCTCTTTGCTGCTGCTGCTGCTGCTGCTGCTCGGGCAGACAACAAGCAGCAGTTACAGGAACTAGGAGAGATGAATTATGTCCATACAGCATGTGTGAGGGGAAAGGTGTGTGAGTGTGTGTGCGAGAGCCCATTTCAGGAAAGTTCTTACTAAAGTTTAAGATTTCAGAAAGTGTCGGGTATCAACCTTTCGGCAACTGTGTGTGTGTGTGAGGAGCGCTAGTGTCCGCGGCGTCAGCTAGCCCATTGTCTTGATCTCATACATCATCTTGAAGTCCAGAAATAAGATGGTGCGAGTCCGCGAAACACACCCACACTGCCCCCATTCCCAGATCATGACCTTTTGCTTTACACCAGAGATGCACTCACTCTGCGATTGCTGCTTATTCATCAACTGTGACTTGGTTATGAATGGCTTCTCAAGGCAAATATTGATTGAGTCAAGCGTGGCGTCACTTGGCTTAAAGCAAATGTCCATAAGCAATTACGGCTCGTGGTCTCGTAGTATTTTCCATGTTTGCTTTGGCTGACATACTCATTTGTTTTATATTCCCATACGTCCTGTCAGGTGGGACAGGATTTATTTGCGTGCAGCCAGTGTCAATAGTTATTCAATAACCACAACCCTGAAGTTTTCACCTCTGGCCCCAAAGACGCAACATTTGAGTCATTGTAGTTTATCATCAAACTCAGACCATACCTTTTTAAAAGATTTTAAAGATTTTAGTCAAGCGATAATTGTTAAACATTATACGCACTAGGGGTAGATAATATAGAATCATAGTAAGTATATCTATATCGCACTAGAAGACTGTTTTCACATTCATCTACTGAAAGGGGAAAGTTTCTCTGTGCTCACCTTAAATCTCAGTAATCAATATTTGCATTTTCACATTTGTGGGCATTTCAATGAGGACAAAGGATTGTAATTTCATGAGTTTTTAACAAGGTTGTTGTTAGCCAACAACACAATTATTATTCAAAGCAAGGCATTTCTATAAGCCTGATAATATGCCTGGAGGGGATCTCCAAATACAGGAGATTTTATTTGCTCGCTGCGGTAAAAACCCTGTAAATCCAACACTGCCGTAAAACATTGTGAGACAGAACAGAAAACTCTCCTAATAGCTGAGGAATTTCTAGCATCTCGCATTACAGATGAACACACATCTGGGGAAATACTGGAAGTAAACGAGCCACCATTGCTGCTTGAGTAGCGCAGGTAACGTTAGCACTAAGGTGAAATCTAACGTTAGCTGCTCACACTGGGGCAACCTCCTGACCACAACAGAAGGGTTGGGCAATAATTCAATAGGATTATTTATCGTCTACATGGAATCGGACTCTGATGAAAGCAGATATCAATGGCATAGTGTTTTAACAACAAAATACTAATTTTTAAATCTCAGAAAGTCGGATCAATCTATTTTCTTAATCTGATTACTCTGTATTTGTGTGCATGCATGTAAACCCAGTCAGTGTATCGCTGGAAATACATATTAATTTTCTTTCCTATATAATTCCACTGGAAACTGTTGCGTTCTTTGGCGCAAAGGTTATGAATTATATGAGAAGATACTCAGTAGTATACAAATATCTCGTGATTGAGATAGGAAATACCTATAATGAAAGAAGACTGGTCATATTGCCCAGCCCTACCACAAAGTTGTCCTTGTAACTGTCAGTTTGACCTAAATCAAGTTTAAATTCATTATCATGTGTGTTTACTGACAGTCACCAGTTAACACGGTTGGCAGAATCACTGCAACCTTCCACCACCGCTAGTAACACACAAAACATCTGTTGGATTCGTCCACATCGTTGTATCTGCAAACCCTTGAGCAAATTAGAACTGAAACAAACAAAAAATAATCGCCAATTGTTTTGATAACTGAATAATTGTTGAGGTTGCTTTTTGGCTCCAGCTTCTAAATTCTGAGGATTTATTCAGCATTTAGCATCAGCATAATAAACTGAATATCCTTTATAGGTTTAATTGCATTGGTTGGACAAAACAAGCAATATGGTAATGAGATGGCCATTTCTTATTAGCATAGCACACTTTTTCAAACCAACGGTTAATCTTACTCGCAAAAAATAAATAAAAGGCAGATTATCCGATGATGAAAATAATCTTTAGTGGATGCCTTGGAGCATGTTTTGCTCTTTTTCTACTAATTGGTGCAATGAGTCGTATTTCATTATAATACATTACTGAGCGCTCACTGCCTGGAAATCTCAAGTGTTGAAATCCCTTTCAGGTCTTCATTTGGTCTTCATGTAGACTTGTGCCTTGTGTTAAATCTGACTGTGTTGTTACTACGGTTGCCATTGTTGTGGATCGTGACATATGTTTTAGGGTGAATGTTTGATATTGAACCTGTTTTATCTTTGTTGGTTTTAAATCTCCTTGTTATCCTTTATGATTGCCTTATCTCAGACAATAACAGTTTAGCCGTGTTGAGGGAGTGGATCAGATTCTTTTGGCAGGGTCCCCCCCTCCCATCCCCCCTTCCTGCATCCCCTTGTTGTTGTCGTCCTACTTATCATCCTCATCTGCGTCTCTGTTAAAACTACCCTAAGCTCCCTTATCTTTTGTCCCTCTCATTTCATTACACAAAATCCCAAAGAAACCACCGGGCAGGATCAGTTGGTCCCAGCCAGCTCAATGGTTTCCCCTCTTCTTTATTAAAGTGTAATCAAACATCGGTTTAAGTGGAAAATAAATATCCAGATCTAATAAGCTGCTCAGCCGGATCATGTAAATGCAAATTTTCAAGCTGGTTCCAATCCGTCCCGCCGAGAGGAGAACAAGCCCCGGCAATCGCCTCCTCCGCCCGCGACTGTAAATCAAGGAAAATAATGGCTGGATAATGACCGGTTTGCGGTCTCAAGCAGATTGAATGATAACAAACGGCGCGTGTAGCATGCAGCTTTCCATTTAACATCCTATCACGGGGAAAGCCGGCGAACAGCTTGGTGTGCCTCATTAAAGAGGGTTGTCGAAAGCCTTGTAAATTTATTTGCGGAGGGGTGGAAAATTTCACAAGACAAACTTCCTGATAGGGGAAGACAGGGTTTATTTCCCCGCCCATAGGGGCCTCCTGCGCCGACTCGGGGAGCCCGAGGATCTGAGAGGACCGGTGGGCCCAGCCGACTGCATCGCAGCCGTCTGTTTTCTAATGTGAAGGAGTGAGAGTGTGAATGAAAAAGGGAGAAAAACCCACTTAGACAAGCGCTAAATAATAATTTATAAGACATATAAATTGCCCAGTTTTCTTGTTTGCGGAGATGCTGATTTAGCTGCTAATTGGTGACAGAAACTGTCAAATGGGTGGCAGATAGTGATTGTGGTGGCTTCTGTCAGGATTAGGTGAGAGGGAAGAAGAAGAAGAAAAAAACAGGAGCTTTCTTCTGGTGAAGGCGAAAGACAATATGACGGCAGTCCCCTCCCTTCCCTTGTCTGATATTTACCCAAAACACATTAAACAGAAAAAAAGAAAGGGAGAAGAAACAATAAGCTCCAGATTATGGACCCTGTCTCTTGCCTTCGTCTTGTGCTCTCATGTCTTCCTTTCTTTTTTCCCTCCCCTCTCTTCCTCTAAGCTGTCTCTGTGATTGATTAACGTGTTTGTTTGAAGAAATTCACAATGTTTGCTCGCACAATAAAAAAAAATACACACACAACAACAACACACGGGCACAGTAATATGTGCAGGGTGTACACGGATGCGAGCACCCGGGCACGCACAAAGACAACCAAACCGGCTGCGGGCGGGAGAGGAGTGAGAGAGAGAGAGAGAGAGAGAGAGAGACGGATAAAGACTGACTGACTGATCTCTGGAGGGCATCCTCCTCTAACCCTGCCTTGACTCCCTTCCCTTCTCTCCCGAGCATTAAAATGAACAGTAATTAGGCTTTGATACTCTGGCAAATGAACAGTAATTAGAGTGCAGCTACTGTGGATCCTCTGCCTGGGTCGCTCATTGAATATTCACACCATTATTGAACGTTAAGATTAGCTCGCCGCTGTTGTGCACAAACAGTGTGGCATGGCAACGGCCCTTTGCAGATGGCGTTAGGGGGATGGTGGAGGCAGTGTGTGTGTGTGTGTGTGTGTGTGTGTGTGTGTGTGTGTGTGTGTGTGTGTGTGTGTGTGTGTGTGTGTGTGTGTGTGTGCACACGTAGACAGGTCGCCCGAGCCCGGCGGACCCTCAGAGGGGATTTTCTGGTTATTAGATCCTTGCCAGATCATGGGCCAATTATAAAGAAAACTGTCAGTCAAGGCAAAGTGGCTATGTGATTAGCGGAAAAGGACAAAATCAGGTGAGGAGTGTGAATCTTTCTGGAGGCAGCTTTGATTTGCTAATAAGAGGGAGAAAGGGAGGGGGGGCGGGGGGGGGGGGTAAGGGACTGGGGCAGGGTCCCCAGCTGTAGTCCTGCTTTGCTCTCTTCATTTTCACTGTGACCTTCTTAGCACTGCCGGCCTAATCTGCGCTGCAGAGGAGACATAAAGAATGGCTCTCGAGAGGATTTCTTTTTTTCACTTTTTTTTCTGGGTCCTGGCTCCCGAATGAGGCACAAGGGGGCTAGCCACCAAAAAACGAGAGCAGTACCCTCTACTCCCAACCAGAGGGACATGAGTAATCAAACAGTTCCTTCAGCGCGACAGGGGCCAAATGCAGCTTAATTACCCTAATAGTTTTTAAATACTTTTTTTTTTTTACTCCAGATTAAAAAAAAAGGAAAAACACTTGAAGCTATGTTTCAGAGAGAAGGAGGAGTGAAAGGATAAGAGGAGGGAGGGAGAATCGCTTGTCTCTGAGAGCATCACGCGGCAGACAGAGGTTCTGTCCGCTCCTCTTCCTAATTTCTGAAAAGGCTCGACAGTGTATCCTAATTTAGTAGCTGGTGACCAGGGCTGACATTGAGGGGCGTGGTAGGGCCTCTGTTTTTTTTTTTACTTCTTCTTTTTTGTGTGCATCTTCTCCCCTGGTCGTGGTTTCCGGCTGGGGAGAAGCGAGCAGCAGAGGGGAGACAGGCAGCACAGTGCCAGCGCTATAATGAAGCGCGGTAGACAGCAGGCCTGACAGCTCTGGCAGGTGATGCATGGGGCCCATGCTAATTCTTCAGCGAGCCAGTGATGGATCCTGAAATCTTGACCACACATCCCATTAGCCCCTGTCTGTGACAGGAGAATAAAGATATAAAAAAAAAAATCTGGGAGAAGTTGGGAGAGGGAGGAGGGGGAGGAGGGACAGCCAGTCAAAGGACCTTACGCAAACCTCCAAGTCCTCTGCAATATTTTCAGCAGAAAAGTTATTGATGACTTAACCTCTGGGGTGCAGGTTATGGGTGATGGATACTGTGCATCCGCAGCACGGAACAGCAGAGGATAACAAGGTAGACAGTGAATCACCTGCCTGCAGCTGGTAAAAATAGAATATGACATGTTGAACGGCGTACACGCGTTGTTACTCCACCGCAAGTTCTAAAGAGATGAGCAAAACCGGGCTTTCCTGTAAATAGATTAGCTCAGTGAATGGGTTTTTCCTATATGCTCTCAGTCGTCCTGCGCATTCCCCCACCGCCCCGAGCTTTTGCGTCTCAGCACTATGAATGGAAGGACTGTTTATTAAGGCTGTCCCTGCAAACTCCTCTGCGACCTCCCCTCCTTTTCCAGGAGTAAAAACAAACCAAAAAGACTCAAGAAATGAGAGTAAAAAGGGCGGCGGAGGAGGAGGGTGTGTGTGTGTGTGTGGAACTCCTCAGCCATCACGCACTCAGGTGTGTTTACCATACATCTTTTGTCTTCCTGTGCAGGATAAGGCTAATATTTGTGACAAGTTTTGTGTGAGATATAAATGACCCAGTCCCGATACAAATAGGGGAAACCGGCAGCTAGGCGAGCCGAATCGCAGCCCGGGCCCCCGGATCCTTCCCCCCTGTTTTCCTCGGGGTTGACAAATGGCGCCGCGCGAGTTCCAGGGGAAACTGAGAGGTTACTGTGACAGACAAGGAGCACAATTATCACACCATGATGAAAGAGCCGTGGCGAGCGCGCGTCGGGCCGTTAATTACCGTCCTTTTTCCACCAGCCTCTAATGTGAGGAAAAACACGCGATGACAAGTGTGTAAAAGAGCAAGCACTAAATTACTGTCAGGAAAAATAAACGGAGGATCGCGCGGCCTGCACAGTGATTTACGGGGGCAATTAGTCACCGCCCCACGGAGATGCTGAGGACAGCAGTGCGGCGGGAGTGTGTCAGGGAGAGAGAGAGAGAGAGAGAGTGTGTGTGAGAGACACCCCTACGCTCCACCCACACTTCTAAAGAAATGGGATGGGAAGTGGGAGAATGTTCTCCGTGCTCTTGGCTGATGACCTTTTTGTCTGGCAGAGGCCCTCTCATCCAACTTTTCCACCGGCATTAAAGAAGTTCAGAAACGCATGATCAAGCAAAGAACATGCTGCCTCACATCAGTGCCACGTTGTCATATGTATATGTATCATAATGGCATGAAAGGAGCGACATCAAGGGGCGATATGGTGCAAATATAGGTCACCATTGCTTGTTTTATGCTGAAGTAGGTTGATTACGGCGCAGGTGTAAGACAAGCTAAAGCAATGTCTGTCATTACACCATCAGTGGGATGCAGTCTCAAGTCGAATGTGTCAGCGCGCTTGAAATGCTAAACGTCTAAATATGAGCAGCCGCCCACCCCCCCCAACCGCTCCGCCATCAAACATCAATGGGCTCTAATTGTTTCTAAACGTGACACAAGTTAAGATACTTCAGTTTAAAGCCTGTTGTCACATCTCAAAAGTGACGCTCGATTTCTCATCTCGTCTCAGATGAGACGACGGGGGGGGTCGCGTCGCCGTCGTCACGTGTCCCTCACATGTCCCTCACATTTCACGCTCGGCCGCGAAAACGAGCCCTTTCATCGCGCATTAAAATACCTGCTGTACTTTTAAAGGAAGCGAAAACCATTGGGAATAGGCCCGAGCTGCGTGGAGAGCCCATTGATTTGTAATGGGCGATGACAGACAGTGTCACATCATCTTTGTTAATTTCGCTCATTCCGAGCCATTGAACAAACATGGCGTGCCCGCTTTTCCTTCTTTCTTTTTTTACTCTGAAGAGAGAAATTTCTGAAGTGACGGGCTATTGTCGAATAAATCTGAAGTGTGCCTTGTTAAGAAATTGTCACACCGTGTGATATCTTAACAGACGTGTGATGAAATAAAGTAAAGACGTAGAAGAGGCGGGGGGTTGGGGGGAGATTTATCTTAATATATCCATCACAGCCAACTAAAGACAATTACAGTCGAGCACCGTAAAGTAAAACCCTCAAACATAGACTCTTGACTCGCGAGGCTTTTGAAGCGTTCACTTCACTTACACTGACACGCGACGCTAACGTGACAAAACTGCGTCGGAGGATATTGACATTTTAATCCGCCTTGTCATGCTCGTGTACATATTTAGACCGAGCGTCCGCACACACATTTTAGGACAATAATAACACTGGCAGTGAGCTGAGCTGTTATGGACAGTGTGATATTAAGTAGGAGGGAGGAGGGGGGAGTTGTGGTGAGTTCACATTCTCCGGGCCATACAAATCCAGTAGGGGCTAGTGAGTGGGCTCGCTAGGTTGAGCCACGTTTCCAGGTCAGTGGCCTTGAGCATGCTTGGTTACAGCTGCCTTGCCCATTCTTATTGGCAAAGGTGCCATAAGACGGGGTTGCGAGGGGCCATAAGTGGTGAGGAGGAAGCGGCGGAGAAGCTAACCAGGAGAGGACCATATGCATGTGCAGTAGTCTGCTTCCCTCAGGCTCTCGTTCTCTCTCTCACTCGCTCTCTCCACATCCCCTCACTTCACTGCATTATCCACTCCTTTGCCAGGGCTATAAGTGCCAGGACATCAGACTTCCTCAAGCTGTCAGCCTGGCTTTTCCCCCGAAACAACACCAATTGAGATTGGAGGAGAATAGGCGAACGAAAAAAAAGAAGAAAAAAAAGCTGGTGAAGCTGGAGAGCGATGACTAGAGAAACATAACGCAAAAATGGTTTAGCTTCAGCCGCTGCCAATTAAAAGACATTCCCCTTTTGTGGCTGTCATGGACCTTATTTTACTTTGACTGTTCACCACATAATGTTATAGATTGAACCATGTCAAAAAATATTGTCTTGATCATTGTGACATATATTTTACAAACGGTCACAGTCTCTGTTATGTCCTTCTGTTGTTGTTTACGGGGTCTCATGATGCATCCTTGACTTTTATACATACTGGCTCGGACCCACAAGAATCATTTGAAGAAGCGTTCAATAGGCTACATTGTAATGCACATTTTATATTATTGAGTAACCTTCATTCCACTAGATGAGGTTGTAGCAGTTTGGGTATATTAAGCAACAATGCAACATTTTGGGAACTAGAATTAATTGCTCTCTTGTGGAGAGTCGGACAAGAAGTTGATACCACTCTGTCTGCATGGTACATATGTACCAGGAGCCAGAGCCAGTTAGCTTAGCTTAGCTTAGCTCACAGACTGGGAAAACCCAAGGCCCTGATGAGACAGAGTACATTTTTCAGGTGGAAAACGATGCGAGGCGCACCACACTGTCTTTTTGTTGCCCAAACAGATTATTTGCAGTATGCTGCAGCCTTTATTTAAAAAATGTAAACATCATTGTTGCTAGACAACGTAACAGGAGGCTAACGTAACATAAACCATGAACCGTACGCTACTTAATACCTAATATTACAGTTTAAATTAATGAAGTTAAGTTAGTTCGATAATAAAATGTCTGTTTTCTGTTAAGATCATAGAAACACCGGTTGGTGAAGTCCTAGAGCTCCGGGCATTGAGTAAACCTTCACCACGGGGAGAAAACCCACCCACAAATAACGTTGGGCGCTTTGGACTTGAATTTCTTTTTTAAAACTCAAGGTGCTCAAGGGTGCTCGTGTAAAAAATGTGAGGCGCAAAGCAGTGCATAAAATGCCCTGGCTGCCTAAACATGCCCAGTGTCATCAGAGCTTGGCTAACTGTTTGCCCATTTCAAGTCTTTGTGCTAAGCTAAGCTAACCCGCTGCTGGCTGAATCCTACGTTCAACGGACAGATATGAGACTGGTATTGATCCTCTCCTCTAATACTGCATCTGTATCTCTACTTCTTTAAGTTTAACAGTTAATGCTTTTTAAAAACGTTTTCATACACACTTCTTTGCTAGGTTGTTGTTGCCAAAAGAAATGTGCATGACACTTTGTCAAATTCATTCATAGATTTTGGTCGCAAATCCTGCATATTTTGCAGCCGTAAATGTAGAGTTTATGTTTAAAATACACTGTGTGTATAACAGATTGGTATTTGGGGTCACAATGAAGAAAATACACAGAGCTTTTTTTCCCATCTGTTAGCCTAACTCTTCAGAAATCCGTGCATTCTCAAAATATTCTCCACAAAACCCACATTGGGGATTCAAATTTGTAATATTTTTTTTAATCAATGTTTTAGTTCTTATCAAATGAATTTAGCCAACCTTATCTAAAGCCTTTTGTGTTTTCTTGTTTATCAAGGAAAGCTATTTGAAAATGTATCGGGGCTTTTCCTCATGATAGAGATGCAAGTGTAAAAAACACACTCTTCCACTTTCTACGTCTTTATGGCTCCTGGTGTTTTGAGAAAAAAAAGCTTTGAAATTAAACTCACTAACTGGCTATGAAATAACAGACAGCCAAGGAGATGAGGGAGTAAAAAAAACACAAAAAACTAGGGTGTATGAATCAATATGGGCAATGGGGGAAGGCCAAATGTAATAAATAATACAATAACAAGCCTAACTAATGAGCTGTTGCGACGGTGCAGCTCACAGAACCGTCCCTTTGTATGAATCCCTGCTAATAATCTTGGGGAGCCGGCAGATGATGAAGTGTTGCCATAAGGCAACACCTGTGCAATTAAAGCAGCGGATTCTTTTGCACGCAACATTAATTTCAGCTCCTTATAAAGGCCCGATGAGCACACTAATAATCTAGTCTACTTGACTCCGTGTCTAGCTGAAACAGAGCATCTAATTAGGTAAAGGTAATTAATTAGAGATAAACGGAGCTAATCAGGGCCCGTTAGCACTCCCACTTTCTTGGCATTAAGACACGAAGCCTCCCGTGCTCTCATTGGCCGCCCGTCGTCCGCTCGGAGAACATGAAAAAGATATGTTTTTAATAGAGGCTCTGTGATCTGACAATGAACTGGCCTGCTCCCTCAAGATCGAGATGTCCTTCTTCTGCTTCTCTAATGATCTCCTTAGCCGCTGAATTTCTTGCTAAATTACTGTTTTATTAAATGTGAGGCCGCATCTCTTGAATAACACTCATGGTAGTTACTCGTGGTCTAATTGGGGTTAGTTTAGGTGCATACATGGGATGTAGACATAGCAGCAGCTACATCACATAGAAATGTGATAATAAAATATTAGTAGAATAGCTATAATAGAGCTTGAACGACAAGTCAATCAACAGATAATTAATCCGCAAATATTTTGGATGGATTCCAGCCATTTCAAGCAAAAAGGGCAAACAAATTCAGACTTTAATGATGAGGGTGTGCTGCTTTTTCTTTGTCTTACGTGATAGAACATAGAATATCTTTGGATTTCAGACTTTTAATAAGACAACACAAACAATTGGAAAATGTCAATTTGCACTCTGGGAACTTTTTTTTTTTGTTTTTCCGCATTTCTGAGCTCTATTGTTAAAGTTGAAAGCCCTGGACTGTAAAATCACATTTATTCTAATACATAAATGGCAATACCAATTAAACTACCTTTAAAAAGACCAAAGATTCGCTGGATTTTGGACCTAAATTATGCAGCCTGTCGATGACCGAGAGTACAATATTTAACATTAACTAGTATCAGAAAAAACATGAATGTGATTTTGTCTCCTCTCCCCCAGTATTATATGCAGGAACATCAGGTACCAGACAGTAACAAATTCCAACTTCCTATTATTTTTGTTCTAATTATAATATGAAAGGCAAAGGGGGAAGGGGGAACGCATGCACGGGGAATGGAACGGTTGCTTCCGCGTTACGTCGACGCACCAGCAGCATGAAGACCTCTGTGCTTCCACTCGTGTACCTATCATGTCCAATTTCTTTGCAATAGATATTCTAGTCTGTGCATGCGTGCAAATACTGTTTGAAAGTGGAAATTTAATGGTTATTGTAATGAATGTTGACTCTGCAGATCAGAAAAAGCAGGGAGGAAGGAAGCGCGAGGGATCCTGTGAGGAGGACAGGTTTGTTTAGATGCTCGTGTGTCGTTGGGTTTCACGAGGAAGAATGATTTGGGGGAAACATGATTATTTTATTTTTTTTTCCCCCTCTGCTTTCCCTTGTACACAAGGGAGTCGTCTGCTACAAGAAGGCAGGGCGCTCCCTCGACACGCATCATTAGAAGGTTTTTTACAAGCGACAAGCAGGCTATTTGGCTGTCATTGGGATTGTTTGAAGAGAATATGTTTCTGCACCAGACTCCAGGGAGCCCCACATCAGGAGAAAAGTAGATCACCCTTGAGCACTTGACACCGCTGTTATGCATTTGTCAATATTAAGGCTAAGAGGTTGGTCCAGTGTGTGTAAATTGGGAGTTTGGTGCCGTCGCGCGCCTCACATGTGAGTTGACCTCTGACCTGGCATGTCACTCAATCGTGAACCCTGTTCTAGCTAATTGCTGCGTTCAGCCTCGCCTGCGCTGCTCAATTATACAAAAAAATACTGAGCGATTCCTAATTGTGTTTCTAGTGCAGCAACTAAGGCTGTCGTTGCTATTTAGCATTTATTGAACTCAATATATCAACCACATTTGGATGTTTTATCAACCACATTTCAAACTTTCTCAAAGCAGAAACAAAGGGCGTTTAAAATAAACCGTACCAGACGGCAGTGAAAAGCGAGGCGGCACGTAGTGCGGACATGATGAACTGTCATATTCCGAGCGTGGCCCATAATGCAACCATCACCGGTCCAAAGTGCAGGGTGTGTGCAGCGTTTACAATTGAAATGAGGCAGAATGTAGGCATAGAGATCCTCATTATATCATTTCCCCGAGGGCCGAGGGCAGCGCTTCAGTCGGCGAGGAGGGAGACGGGTGCATCCTCGCCGGTCCACAAAGACAGAGACGAGTAACAGTTTGGTTTCAACACCAATCTCCAAATGGCTTTTGAAAAGCGGATGCAGAGGGGGGGTTTAGAGATGTGTGTCGTTGTCTGCGATTCTGGTTCATTTGTCTGCTGCTCACCATGGGCGAAACAGGCAAACATGGCACCCGGGTCACATCTGATTCCCCATTGGAGACGAGACGGTGAAAGGATGGCAGCAGCGCGAGGCAGCATTGCAGCACTCTGCCGTGTCCAAAAGTATCTGCATCAGCGGTGCTGATTGTGAGGCACCCGCTGGCGCTGTTTAGATAGTTTGACTACATCAAGCTCCCCTTCCAGACGGCTCTTACTGGTGCGATTAGAGGAGGGTGAAGATGAAAGGTGTTCGGTGTATTTTTAAAATTGTTGATTTTCCGTGTAATGATAGCTGGCGCAATTAAGCGCTGGCTTCAGGCTCTGCATGTCCTTGTGAAGAAAAATCTCTTGTGTGTGTGTGTGTGTGTGTGTGTGTGTGTGTGTGTGTGCGTACGTGTGTGTGTGTGTGTGTGTGTGTGTGTGTGTGTGTGTGTGTGCGTACATGTCTATGCTTCAGATAGACTTCTCACTATGATATTATAATTTAAATTTTATGCACCACACTACTTGGTTGACAAACGTGATGTTCTTTAACCTGTATTATGTTCATGTATTTTATTAAATTACCAGATATAGTATAGTGTTATGATGTTATTAACCCAAAAAGCCATTGCAAAAAAAACTGATTAACAGAAAGCAATAAATGAAGTTGTTTCTCTGCATCATATTTCTGTCAGTAACAGAGCCAACACCAGTGTCCTCAAGTTGTTTCTTGACTTCTTAACTTGCCTGGCAGCAAATGTTTCCTTTTGGATTGAAACATAAGCCAGAGTTTTCTTTGTTTGCCAATGTATAGCTGTTGTTTTCCCGGTATGGATGACGGGACATTGTGTGTTTGTGTCTGCGTTAACAGTGATGGGGCTGGGTGGAGGGGCTGTGGGGGATCTAACCTGTAGGGGAGATTGTCAAAAAGGCTACATTTGCCATGAGAGCATTTGTGCTGTTCCATGGCATTCACTTCTGCTAAATGTAATCACTTTAAATAATGTCAGTGACATCTTGTGAAGTACTTGGTGGAAGAAAAGGCACTATGTAGGGCAGGCATCTAAGTGTGTGATCCCGACTGTCTGTGCGTTATCTTCTCTTTCATTAGAGATGAACAGCCTCGGGTTGGATTGGCGGGAGGGGGGAGTTGGGTGGGCGGTGCGTGTGGATGCAGGGGGTGGGCAGTGGGTGTGGGAGGGGGTGGCCCTCACTGGAAATGGTAAATAGGATTATAAAGAGAGCTCCAGTATTGCCTAGAAGACAAAAGTGACTGATGATTAGCTTAATATTTGTTGCACAATGCAACACTGGCTGAACATTGTGAACATTTATTGCTAGTGCCAGGCACTTTCAGCAAGCATTTCATCACACCCAACTCTGGCCCTGTGAAATCCCTTGTAATTTCACAAACAGTCAGTGTGTGAGAGTAGCAGCAGGGAGGAAAAGAGAGAGAGAGAGAGAGAGAAAGAGAGAGAGAGAGAGAGAGAGAGAGAGAGAGAGAGAGAACATGTTATCGGCGGCTGCCTGATGTGCCTTCTATACCTTGAGGCACGGCGCTGGAAAATTCAGCGTGAACTTTCGACACTTAAATGCTAAAATGCGACTGATTTGGGATGATAATAGGCGCCCTAATAGAAGCTGATCCTTTGCAATGGCTTCGAGTCTTATAGAGCGCAGCTGTAATGCGATGTGAGTCGACAGTTCGGAGGGGAGAAAGAAAAAAAAGGAGAAAAAAACTGGAGAAAGGCACAGATAGTGAGAGATAACACAACACACAGCCCTCCTCTCTGGCTGAGAGGGAAACATGTAGCGCTCAGCTATACATCGGGGTCGGTCGGAGGTAGCGGCAGATTGGAGCGAGGGAGCAGGAGACGGGGCGGGAGACAGTAAGTGGAGTTGGCAGAGTGAGGATCCAGGCAAAGGGGGCTTGACGGTGTAAGAACGGAGCTGACCCCTCAGCCCTCCAAGATCCACAAATGGACGGAGGCGTTGGACGGGACAGGCCTGGAGTCAGAGACCTGCTCAAGGTTGACAACAGCTGGGGTCAACCTTCAGCACACCCGACTGTAAACAAGCTGCTGAAAGCAACCTAAAGGGCTCGGATCATGGCTGCTTCCCTGGTAATTCTTCACTTATTGCCATGCCGGATTGGCCCTCGATATTTGAGGGCTGCCTCAAAGGAAAACACTCTTGTAAATGTACCACACCAGTTTTGGCTGCAGCTGCAGCAACAGCAGCATTAATGATATAGGATGAACTTTAGATGAGAATCCTAAAGGTTTGGTTCATCCATATTACAAAAGAAGCACATTTTGTATGACTTGCCTCCAGTGGTATTTAGCCATTCGGATCATTTGGGTTATATTTCCGCCTCTATCGGAATGCAATAGAGGTAAGTTAAATGAAGAAATACTGAAGAAATAAATAGCTCCCCTGAAAACTGTGGAGACGTATGTTATATTTGTTTTTTATGTGATTGTTAACTACTGTGAGCAACACAGACACAAGTGCACTCACCTCCGTTGTATTGGGGGTTAAGACTGGAATCTTGGAGACGTATATATCTCAAAACCAAAATTGAGTGTGAAAGTTCATCCTTGACCATGGAAATAGCAGTTTGACAAACAAACAACCTTTAAGGATTAGGCCAGCGTTATTCTGCAGGCCTATTTGTCTCACTGCCAACAAACAAACAAAAAGCAATGTGTTTGTCTATAATGTACAGACTTTTGTGCAACTCAGCCCCGAGCCCATTGCGTCCTACATAAGTTTATTATTTGTATTATTACAATTTTTTTTAATGCTCAATAGTTTTTCTATAACAGTTGGGCCCTGTTGTTTTCAGAAAAGATGGCTCAAACAGGAGTAAATAGTGTTGGGAACTATTTTTAGCGGCGGATTAGTACATGTTCGGTGCTGTTGTGAGCATTTTAACAGCACAGTCACAGTGCCTGTGATTATGGTGAAGGAACGTGTCACCCAGTGCAACAGTGGGACTCACGGATGTGTGTTTATATTTGGGCATGTATTAGGCTGCACAGACAATGCTGGAAATATCAATCCTTTGTTGATTTTCTATACTTAATACTCTTCTTCAAAACTAACAATGTCAAAACCAAATCTAAATGCATGGCTATATACCAAAGAGATGAGAATGACGGCCTCTTTTTTAATGTAATGTGGTGAACTAAACCTGTAACTCTTCATGGAGGGATACGCAACAGAGAACATTTTGATGGAGACAAAGCGGGACAGCATATGTGTTGACTTAGCAGCAGGCGAGCTGCTCCATGAGAGCACATTTACATGAGACTGGCTGTCCCGACTTGTGATAAATCGAAAGAACGGCACAAGCAGGCTCAATTATTGTGGAGATAAATGCATCTGTCCTCTGACAAGGAGGAGAATATGTTAAAAAAAACAAAAACATACCCAACTTCTGCTCATCTGCGTTGTTCATCACCTCATCAACACGTGGGGGTCCTATGGTGACCATGTCCTAGGCGAACAGACACTTTGTCTCGAGTTTTAATTAGTAATGGGGGATCTCCAGGGGATGAGTCTCACGTAGGGGGACATGTGTGTCTGTGAATATATGCATGTATGAAAATAATCTTCCTTTTTATGTTGGCTGATGGCGAACAATACAGCATTTCACCAGTTTGTAGCATTCTTGCCACATGGCGGCTACACACATGCACGCACACGCGCGCGCGCACACACACACACACACGCAAACACACACATCTCGCCTGACGGAAGCCACCAGCAGTGACGCACACGCTCGCATTATTATTATTTCTGATGCATTTAATATCCTCGGTTTAAGCTTTGAAGACAATCTTTGGGGAATATTGAATCTAACCATTCTCTTTTGCCCCCGATTCCTCTCTCCGACAAAACTTTGTTAATTAGCCCCATACCTATAGGCAGAGTTTTCATTTTCTGAGTTTTTCCCTGATATTATTAAAGATGCTGCTGACTCTTCCCCCCTGCCTCTTCCTCCTCCTCCTCCTCCTCCTTCTCTGTTGTCTTGTTATCCGAATGTGCCATTGGCGTTTTTTTCTTGCATGCAAATTTGGGCCAAGCGTTTTTCCAGCATCCTCCCATCCCATTAGTGGTTGTGGCCCACGGTTGGCCCTCCGCGCAGGTTGAAGCAAAGTCTTTGACTGTTTCTGAATGTCTCCTTAAGGCCCTCTTAGCCTGGTCCACACCAGCGCTGTCTTTTGAGGAGTTATCGCAGCACCCTTGTTCTCGAGTAGTTCAAAGTCTTCACAAATCCAGCTGTCAAACTAAAGTTAGGCATGGGACCTTTTAGAATGTATTTTAGAAATCAATAGGGCTTCCAAAGGGCCCCCCGCTCCCTTTTTTTTTTGCTTTGCTCCGCATTCTATAAACTTACCACAAATTCCTTCACAGTCTGACATAATTTTGCTGATACTTCTTTTTGCCTGCAATATCCATTCCATTCACTTTTTTTCAGTCAAATTAGCAAAAACACTGTTTAAAGATTGTTTGCATAATGCAGTGATTTAATATAATCTACCCAGATTACAGAATTATGTCAATGTATTTATTTTAACATAAATGTGGGTTTGCGGTGGCTTGATGGACAGATGGGATGCTATATATTGATGATATATTAAAATATAATCAACCTTAATGAAAACAAATAGGACACTCGTCGATGTTTTTTGTAAAAATGTATGATATGCTATATTAACATTCAAATGAGTGATGGACAACGTTTGTGAGGATCTTGGGATTTAAAAACTAGCATCATGTCCCAGAAAAGCTTGAAAAACACCCGATTGGCCGCAATGTTTACGTGGACATAACACTACATTTAAGACCTTTACACACCAGGGAGGCAACGAATAAACAAGACAAAGACAAAATACTTGCCTGTGACTATTATATGTCGAGGGCTTTTTACTGGTCTAAACTGCCTTTGTTCAGGTTGACAGGAAAAATAAAGTTTGCCGTCTTGGTTTGGACTACGGAGCCTCCGTGTTGTTGTTTCATCATAAATATAAGCGTGGCTCATTGGCTCATTGGCTGCCTCGAGTTGTGTTGCAAAAACCCAGAACAATCAACCTTGTTTTTTCCACGTGATAACGTGGCTTTCATGACCAAAACAACCGTTCAAACCAAATATAATGGTGTGTGAATGAATCACACGTGTGTAAAGGCCTTCAAGGCAACGCTCCGGGAACAACGTCCACTGTGGCCATTAGGGACAATTACAGTATAATGTTGAATGTTAGAACATTTTATCAATAGAACATCAGCCAGCTATCATTAGCTACCATTAGCCGGCATGAAGTGTTGGTCATATAAGACCACGTAAGGCTTTCGCATCTTTTTTGCTCATGTTTGCACCTTTTTCTTTTTTGGATTCAGTTCGCTAGCTTTTTCCCAGTAGTAGTAGTAGTAGTAATAGTAGTAGTAGTAGTAGTAGTAGTAGTAGTAGTAGTAGTACTGGTAGTGGTTGTTGTAGTAAAGCTAAGAAGCAGGAGATTATTTGGTAACGAGGAACAGCCACAAGGCCAATGAGGAATAGATTTTGTTTTAAATAAGTACCCTGAAATATGGGACCAAGAAAAGTATTTTTCTCAGTACACAGAACAGGCGACTCTGCAGACTCATGAGGAACGCTTTAATGAAGCAAATCCATCCTATTTACAGAGTGTACTTTCTTTCTCGCAGTGTAGCAACCTTGCAGCTCATCTATAAGCATTACATTACTAATGGCACACTAATAACATGATTCAAACTATTACAAGCACTGCTGCGGATGAGTTGAATTTAAATTGTTTCGCTGGATGAACTCCCACTTCTACAAAACAGTCGAGTGTCTTTTGAATAATTACGTTCTCGGGCCTTTGATTTGCCTCTGACTTTAAGAATATGAAGCGACAACCCCTGGCTATGTGATCCGCACTAAAGGACTGCTTTACATTGCCAAAGGGGCAATGCCGGGTTCTCCCCCATCACATGAGCGGATGTTATTCACAACAATATGCAAAGTGCCAGCACCTGGGACTCTCAGAAGGAAGTAGACTTCAGCATTAAATCACTGGAAAGTCATTATTCAAAGAAGTTCGATATTTTTGTTTTCATAGCACACTAAAACGCATGATTTATCTGCATTGAATAGGTAATATGGTGCTGCATATCATAACCCTGGGCGAGCGTTGTATTTCACGTTGAAGCAATTTCCAGCATGTATAAGCAGCTGCATGACGGCGGCGTAGCTGCATGATGGAACATTTTATGTGTGTGTCTCCTCCGTCTGTCTAATGAAGAGTAGGAAGTCAAAAGTCTCTGTTGCTCACAGCTCGGAGAAAACGCAGACCTTTTACATCCAGTCTCGCCTCAGTGACTCCGTGTATCACTCTGCAAAGTGCCGGTCAGTTTTGTCTTGAGGCGCTTGTGTGCAGAATAGGTGTATTTTGCAAACCCTGATCTTGACATAGCGAAGAGAGAGAGAGAGAGAGAGAGAGAGAGAGAGAGAGAGAGTGCCGCATTCAAACGAGCCATTTCTTCTGACGCTGCACCCAGGCAGGCTTTAACAATGCTGTAAAGCATAATGACAGCCCCTCTCAACAGCACCATGATCACAGGCAGTAAAACTATGCAGATGGTGGCAGATGATCGCTGCCCTGTGAGCGGAATACAAATGTCTGCAGTCCGATAGAGCGAACCGTTGGATCCCGTTAGGACAAAGGCGCAGTAATGGCCGCCTACGGGATAATACATATAGCCCTCTGCCTTTGCCGCTTTTATGGCCGCAAACTTTTCATTTGTGCAAAGTTATTGAAGTTGTTTGAAGAGAGCTGCAAAGAAAAAAAGACACTGTGCTCGTGTCGCCCGTTAAATCCCATATGAAGGGTAAGTGTGTTCCCATTGTACGTCCTATATCTGTTAATACAGCTGGATATTTACTGAGGCAATTCGGGTTAAGTACCCTGAGATACACAGAGGCGTCCCAGCTGGGATTCCAACCTTCTGGTCACAAGTCTGCTCTTTTAAACATCCCTGCTAATTGGGCTGTGGGTAGATTTCAGAAAAGTGTTCAAGAGAACAGCTTTCCCCTGGTTAAAAGTGCCAGATGCAAAGTTTGATCACGCTGCTCTGTAACAAGTATATTGTGTTATACCAGGGTTATAACACAAGGCCCTAGAGCGCGCATAAGTGAGTATATGAAGGCCTTTAACAGCAGATAAGGCCACACGAAAATTAGGTTAATTGTAGATTAACACACATTTCTTCTGTTTTACTTGGAGCTATAATCTAAATTATTTTTCCAACATATCAAACATGACTTTTGATATAATTTGTGGCTGACCTTTATTCTGCTATAGCCCCTAAATGCGTTCGCACTCATTAGTTACTGGCCTATATAGCACATTGCATTGTCAGTGGCGGTGTCCGCCATTCCCCGAGCTAGTTTGAATTTGCGTCCACTTGCACAGAGCACTCACAGGAGACGAGGCACGCACGAGCTGGAAGAAATTCAATAGGCCGTGAGCTGCGGCCTATTGAGCACACGGCTCGTAATTGTAAATTTGTCAAGTAACAAGGTAATCCCAAAGAGCAAAAATGCCGGTCAAGGGAATGCTGAAGAGGACAAATATATTTGTAGCGGTAAAAGTATAGCCACAGCAATCCATAAAGAAGTTTGTATGACGGCCGAACAAGGGGAAAGATAAAACCCTTCTGAAAGTCAGCAGTTACTTCTTGTCATTTTGTTTAAGTGGCAATCCTTAACATTTCAGTCCTGGTTGATTTAGATTTGCTATTTGAGTGGATGCAAAGGCATTGTGCTTAAAGTTTTAAAGATTTAAGTATTCAGAAGACTCAGTTTGAGTATATAATGGAAAAAACTGTATTACAGTATTGTTTTTCTGTATTACAGACACTCAGTTTGTAATACTGCAAATATTGCAAAGATTATCAATTTCATCCATCACCGTTGTGTTACCTCCCTCGGCACTCTGGAGACAGTGGTTTTAGATAGTGACTCAACAGAAATGTATTTAAATGGAATCTTTGAGACTTGTATTGTTAAGACGTTCTTAGCATTTGCCTCAATTTGTAACTGTTCGCTTAAATTAGCGGATACACATTTTAATAATTAGCTAACAGTCAGTTTAAAGTAATGGATAAACAGTTAATAGTTAGCTATATAACAGTTGAAATAGATAGCTAATAGTTAGATAATAGTAATGGATAAACAGTGGAAATAGTAAGGTAATAGTTGGCTTTAATTAAAGGATGCACATTTTAATAAGTATCTAATAGTTCACTTAAAGTATGGATACAATGTTGGGAAAAAATAATATTCTTTGCACGCTGCACCTTCAGCTTCAAATTCATTTTGATATTTTTGGTTCATAAAAGACAGGATTTTTCAACTGAAACATTAAGATGATGGGGAGCACTAGTGCAGCAGCTTTTTTCCTCTATTAATGGTGTCAGTTTTTTATAACAACCACATTAACAGCTCTTCAATCATTTGACTCATTTACATTGACACTCTAAGTCTAAGATGTCTTTTAAAAGGCTGTGTTGACTACTTCCGTGCTTTTTGACCATTTGGAAGATTTAGAATTAGAGGAAAGAGTTTTCTTTGACACTGATCAATAAAGAAGAAGCACATCTGCAGAGTCTTTTACCAAACTGCCATGCAGGTTGTGTGGCATTGAGTGTCTCACAGAGTAAGCACACGTACCTTCTGTCCCAGGATGCTGTTGACAAATTTAATCAGATTTAATTTCAGTATAGCTCCCCCCCCCTCAGAGGAATCTCTGTGTTGTTGTATAATTTTGGTGCAAAGTGTACTCTGACTGCGATCGGTCAGTTGTCGTTCATTGAATCCAAACAAAAGCACTTGTTCTGTCACTTTGTGTTAATGCAATATCCCCGCTGTGATTGGGCAAGCACCGCGGTGTTGGTGTGTAACAACCCTTGACAAAAGCATGTGGCAGAAATGGGTCACTGTACTCCTGTATCCCAAATTAAGCAATGGCCGGCAAATACAGCCGCTACGCTTTTTCCTCAGGTTGCATTGAAATCAGCCGCCTGTGTGTTCTGTACACCTCACGAATAGAACATCTTGTGTGGATGAAAATGTATTTGTTTATCGTAAATAATTTGTCCTGAATGTGAAGAAGACAATAGCGAGATTAATCTGGCTTGTATTAATCACGTCGCGCCTCGTTATCTCAAACAGAGTCTCTCCCACCGGGAGGTTGCTGCCGGCAACTTAGCTTTTGTTGTGCAATTTACGTAACAAAAAAATGTTTTCCCATCCAGCATAAACACAACCTCCTGTTGTAGAACACGATCGGAGTTGCTAAATCATCTGCTGTGTAGTGTTAAGCAAAGGTATGCGTTGCATTTAATTTATTGTGAGCTTGAATACACCTTGGGATACACAGCTGGCTCATTTGTAGAGCACATCCAGATCATTCTGAAGTGTGTGACGCAGCGTTGCAGTACCCTTTGACCTCTGAATCCTGACTGAACTGTGCATAATTGGTTGGTCAGCTCCTCTGCTAATTAGCGTAGCATTAATGTGTGCAGCCCTGGGCGTGTGTGGTGCCAGAGTTGCTTCAGGGGCAGGGGGGGTTGTGCGGCTGGCGTGGTCTGTGGAGCAGCCACCATTAACACTGGCCCACAGGCAGCCTGCTGGGAGGTGAGAGTGCGCTAGACCCGGTCCGGTCCCGGCTCTCCGAGCGAGGGCTCCGAGCTCCCCCCCACCCCGATCCATATCTTGGATGTCCTTGTGAGGGAGCGCCGACGCGGCAGCAACGTCCCAGAAGCTCCTCTGCGATCGCTTCCGCGCTGTAAACTCATGACAGGCATGCGAGCCCTGCCACTCCTCAGCGGGCCGCCCTCACCGCCGGCAGGGCAGCGCGAACGGTGACTGATGTTGGCACGAGACGTGCTGCCAAGTGCCCCGGCCCGTGTGCCCAATCATGGATGTTGATTTCAATTAGCTCAATCACATGCTCCAATACTGACCTCCCACATTCAAGGGCTTTTGTGTCTTTAGTTGCATTTTATCCTCGCCGCTCGTTTGCCTCACCCGGGCAGGGTCAAATTGTTTGGTGCTGATGCGGCTCCAGGTGATGGCGGGTTGCGTCGGCCAAGACATTTCAGCGGTGGCCTGGCAGGCCTGGTTGGTCATCAGGAGATAAGGGATAAAAGAAGGGGGTTGGGCTAATGATGTAAAAGCTACCCCGATAATCAGTCTGAACAGGGGTTGGTCCGGATGGCTGGTGGCTGTCTGGTGCCGGGTTGATTGATGCTGGCCTGCGCTCCCATACACAGCGCTGCCATGTGGACCCCACTGTGTAAACACTGTCACTGTGGTGAATCTCTTAGTTCCTCAAAGCCTGGATCAGTGGCAGGCTTTGTAATCTGCAGCCGTGGCCAAGAGGAGACATGTAGGAGGGGGGGTCACAGGACTTGGATCACATAATGGTAGGGTTTAAGGGTTTTCATGGACACAAAATGTGTCTTTTGAGGTAAAAACAAAAAATAGTGTCATCATGTATTTCTAGGTGTTATTTTTGCCTCAGCCATGAATTTCCTTCGCTACCGGAGCCCATTGTCTGTAGCCCAGCGGGGGGAGGCTATTTCTTTAAATATCCTCAATGTCATTGCCATGCAAGCGTAGGTCGGCTCTGGGGCCCGCAGACCAGAGCAGCACTCCCCTCTCCCGTCCCAGCCCATCCCAAACACTGAGCTCACAGCCAGAGATAAGTGCTTCTCCAGAGATGGCCCCTTCTCCCTCAAATTGCCTTCCACATCTGTGTAAGAATGTCCGCGATGTGCATGTTTAACATGTGACCATTAATCACAGCGAGACAGTCAATTAAAGCCATCAGCGCCGCGGGGGACGGAGCCAGAAGCTCGCGCTGGCACATCAGAGGACGCTTTCTACTTTTTGTGTGGTTTGCAATGAATCGCTAATTTCTCAACGTGGATGTTGTTCAGCGGAGTGGACAGCTCAATATCACATTTTGTCTTATTTCATGTATTAAGATGATTTATTTTAGTATGTTGCAGGGCTCGACAGTAACCGTTGCCAGATTGCCATTAGCAACTATTTTGAGAAATTGGCAACCAATTCTTGGCCTTTGGTTGCCATCAGTCGTAACCGCTTTTCACACGTTTACTGACGTCACGGATGTCCAATTGATCAGATAAAATGATTAAAATAACTTTCTTGGGTTGCTGTAGTTTAAATTCTTTGACGCCACATTTTCATTATTAAGCTGACGTGTAGTATCTTAATTACTCAAAATATAAGGGGACATAAAATGGCAACTATAGTAGGTTATAGTTAACCAAAAGCTGATGGTGTGTAGTAATGTACATGTAATATCAATATTGTATAGAGTTAAGGGCGGAATTTTATTGTGATGATCTGACCTTAACGTGACATTATCCCACATATTTCTGTTGTCTAAAGTACGCTTACATTAAAAGCAAACAAATGTTACTTTAGTTTTGTGTTACTTTGGTTGCGTGTTACTTTGATTCCGTGTACCACATTACTTTGGTTCCCGTATTACTTTGGTTCCCGTATTACTTTGGTTCCGTGTACCGCAATACTGTGTTACTTTGGTTCTGTGTACCATATTACATTGGTTCCATATACCGCATTACTTTGGTTCCGTATTACTTTGGTTCCGTGTTACTTTGGTTCTGTGTACCGCATTACTTTGGTTCAGTGTTACTTTGGTTCTGTGTACCGCATTACTTTGGTTTAGTGTTACTTTGGTTCTGTGTACCGCATTACTTTGGTTTTGTGTTACTTTGGTTCTGTGTACAGTGTTACTTTGGTTTTGTGTTACTTTGGTTCTGTGTACCGCATTACTTTGGTTCAGTGTTACTTTGGTTCTGTGTACAGTGTTACTTTGGTTTTGTGTTACTTTGGTTCTGTGTACCGCATTACTTTGGTTCAGTGTTACTTTGGTTCTGTGTACAGTGTTACTTTGGTTTTGTGTTACTTTGGTTCCGTGTACCGCATTACTTTGGTTCAGTGTTACTTTGGTTCTGTGTACCACATTACTTTGGTTTTGTGTTACTTTGGTTCCGTGTACCACATTACTTTTGTCCCGTGTTACTTTTGTTCTGTGTACCGCATAACTTTAGTTCTGTGTAACTTTAGTTCTGTGTTACTTTAGTTCTGTTTTACTGTAGTTCTGTGTTACTTTAGTTCTGTTTTACTTTAGTTCTGTTTCACTTTAGTTCTGTGTTACTTTAGTTCTGTGTTACTTTAGTTCTGTTTTACTGTAGTTCTGTTTCACTGTAGTTCTGTGTTACTTTAGTTCCGTGTAAGTAGAAGTAGAAGAGTTACCGTGGAAGAACCTCAAAATTGTGGATTGTACTTAAGTACTTTCCACCAGCAGTTACTGTTTCCAACAAAAAACGAGAAACCTGCCAACATGAGAGGTTTAAACACCACAAAAACACGTCAATCAAACCACAGAAGCGACATTTAACCACGCGGTTAAGAACAGATACCTCTCAGGTCATCAGTGCGGCCCTGCTCTTTTATTCCCTCTCTCCATCTGTCAGTGGCGCCTTTGTCACGGGCACAGGCTATAGATAGAGATGTCAAACGGGACCCGTGGGTCGCCGGGTCGGGCCACCTCTTCACTTCTGTTGACCTTCAGACAGACAGATTTATACACTGCCGGGCCTCAGCCCGTGTCTCCGGCGCTCCCGCCGCAGCCGCGCCCCCCCGCGAACGGAGACAACAGTAATAAAGACATCAGGCTTTGACCCCTGTCACTCTTCATTTCGCCGGTAATTGTCACCATTGCTGAATAACGCCCTGGTTTTAAACAAACGCATTAGCCAAATGAGAAGGCTCTGATGGGTCGCCTCTCCGTCCTCCTGTCAGAAGTGAGCTGCCTCGACTCATTTGCCAGCATAACCGCAGTAAATGACTTGTGGCTCATTTGCAGATTGTTGTCAGCAAGATGGAGCGCAGTTTACCCGTTTGACAGGTTAGTTAGCAGTCCAAGGACTTGTGAAAAATCACACATATGCCCCCCACCCCAATTTGAGAGCTGTGCAGTGAATGCACGACTGGAAATTGTCTCGTGACTCACCTCCAGCTGCAGTACCCACATGGCATGTGTCATATTTGACACTCCTGACCTCGGATATAAAGATTGAACGTGTTTTGTTTCTCATTATTGTCAATAAAAACTCAAAAAGTATCTTCCGTACGCTGCGTGAATTCTGAGCGAAACAAGAAGTAACCAAAGAACGGAAGCAATCACAAGACCAGAAGGTCTCGGCTAACAAGCTAACAATAAATGTGAGTTATCCTTCTGCGTCGCAGCATTTTCATCTCTTTTTTTTTTTTTGTGTCACCCCATGTGGGTAAACAAGCGGTTGACACAAGTTAATTATTAATTAAACATGAAGCAGAAGAGAGGAAAGCACGGAGCAGTCCCTAAAGAGAGCCCCTAAACAAACGGGGCGTGGAGCCGGTACCGGTGTGACCTCCCCCCCTCCACAAGCTCCCAGGAGTGCTGTCTGTTGTGAGACTGCCGACTCGCTAATGAGCTGTTTGCAGAACTGGGTACACAGCGACAGTGACCCCGCGTGACCTTCACCCCCGCACACCGTCTGGGGAGCAGCAAGGTGCTGGAGAAGAAAAACCTGCTCCTACATTCTCTGCTCCCGGTCAAACGAGCTTCTGTGACTCCGCCGTCCTCCTCTCCAAACCTCCTGAAGGAGCCGCAGCCGAGCACAGACGTTTTTCCTCTTCTCCCTCGCCGAGAAAATTGACCCCGCGGTGCTTCTTAATGTCAGCGTGTCAGGAGCCCGATAACACTGGCTGGGCTGCACCGTCACTTACATAATTACTGTTGTAATAAGGCCATAATGAAGCATGTCGGAACACACGACCTTCAGGCTCCTGTTCTTTTTTAATTATCCTGATCATGCTGGATTCTTCTTCTTTTTTCTCCTTCTTCTTTACAGTGAGAGACTATGAGACACTAATGACCAGTGTGACAGTTTGATAGCGGGGAGAGATGCTGCGTGTGTTTGAGGTACGCCGGCGCGTCGGGCCTCCGAGCCCAGTGACAGTAAAAACCCATCTAATTAACCCTCCTGGTGTGACATCATGTGATTAAATTAAACCACATCATCTCCCTCTGGGCTTGCCTGGAAACACACCCCACCAACAATTCATTTGCTAAGCTTTAATTTTCCAAACCTGTTCCAAAGGGCCCGATGTAGAGATAATTACCATCTTCATCTCGGGTGGGTTTCTTGTTTCTTCCGTCCGCTTGTTCATTAATAACGATAAGAGGTTGGAGGTTAAAAACTCATTTAATTGCCTTTATATTAATGACATTATGAATAGCCGGGACTGTGGAGTCTAATTCTGTCCGGTAGTTAGTCTACAATGCAGGGCCCCCTGGAGGGCCGCTCATTTTGCCAGAATTACACCGCGGCAAAACTAGAATTAATGTGCACCGCACTTTCAACAGCGATGACAAACATGCTCTCCAGCAAGGAATTATCTTGAGAAACGGCTGCAGAGGGACACACTCTCCCTCTCCCTCTCCTCACCAGCTGAAATTGCGTCATGAATCCCCATTTTGTAAACAGACTCCAGTCACACTCATTCTTTAAAAAAATGGAACGTTTTTTATATTATTCTATTGCCTTTCAGGGCCGCAGTGCTAATTAGAGTGTCTTTACCCTCATGTCCCGTAGAGGTGAATTCCTTCCCACCTCTAAAAAGGACTGGAAACCGACTCGGGCACTGATGACTAAATTGTACTCTACTTAGGAATAATGATAATGCAAATGCCTCTCAGCCAAGCCATTTCACCCATGAATATTGCAATGCGGTAATCTCAGTGAAGCGTTGGCATTTTAACTAATTTAAATTCCTGCTATCTCTCTGATATTTTTCGCCGGTTTTATGGTTACTGGAGCAGATTTAGTTATGTCGGCATTATGGGCCCAACCATGCATCTGGATGCTAATTAAACATTTGAATAATCAGCTGACATGGTGGGGCAACGTGGCGAAGGCTGCTCTGGTGTATGTGATGCTAACAGCTAAGCATCTAAACCAGAGGTGGTTTAGATGCTTAGCTGGCTCTTTTTTTTCTTCTTCTTTTTTTATTGTGGGTCATATACAGGAAAATATAAGGAGTCAGGGTAGTTTTCAGCCAGTTCCACAGCACTACTAAACAGTTTGACATTGCAGTTTTTTGTTGGTGTGCCCACACATATTATAGTATGTATATTAAGTATTTCTGTATATTCTACTCTTTAATTAAATTCAAACTAATTTAATATTTTTAAACTGCAATATTTTTAAAATACAGTGCATGGCTTTTTAAAAAACAATGATGTTATGAGATATAAATGTTAATCTCTAAGTCGAATATTAGGATGTTACAAACAGAGCAGGTAGGAATGGTGAAATATTGTTTTGTTTTCTGCAGTAGTTGACATCTAGTGATTAAACCAGGATGTACAATGTATAGTGCTCAAGTATATATTTCTTTTAATTCCACAGTTGGCCCGTGGGCCATTTGGCCACCTCAGATCTAAACCCTAAATGCAATACACAAAGAAAAATTGTTGTTGTGCCATTCACAGTATGCTCTTAAATTTGTATTATAGTACAAATCTCTGTCCACCTTTTTTATTATTATAGTACACATGTTCCCTTCCCTCTGCTATAAACACGTCCCTCTATCTGCTCATCCCCGCGCTGTATGAACACAGCAGAAGTTCCTGAATTTGTAGCATAATGATCCAAACTAAATAGCACACGGAACTTATTAGTTTACAAGTACCACCAGCCAGAAATGAGGCCAAGGGGGGATGATGAATGAGTGCATTTCCCCAAGCAAAAGGCTGACCTGGATACTGCTTTTCTTCCTCCCCTTCCCCAGTGCCAAGTGGGCCACCATTTTTCACCGGCCTCACACTTAGCCGCGGACAGGCTTATGCGGGGGCCCGGTGCTTACGGTGGCCCTGACCCCGCGGTCCGCCTCCGCCCGCCGGTCTCCTTCCACACTCCATCCGAAAAAAAAAAGAAAAAAAAAGAGGCTGTAATCCCTTCGCCAGGGCCCCGTAATTTGATCAAATAGCGCACACCCTTCCCCACCACTTATTGGCCAATTAAGTCAAGTTCTCACGCAGGGGGTCCAGCTGGCTCGGTGTTATCTGGGGATGAATTGATTGAAGCCATTCCACATCTATGAACCCTACTTTAATGATGTAGGTGATAATACTTGTAATTCTTCTCAGTCAGGGGACTCACGGGCGCAGCTGTTACCGCGGTAATCCTTGTCCTGATACACTGAAGTACCAGCGAGGCATTAATCTGTCTCTCTGATTCTCCTCTGCCAGGTTTTTCTCCATCCTTTATTTTTTTTTCTCTACCGTCACTGCCTCCGCTTATGTTTTCGAAGCTAATACTTCTTCTCGGAAATGTGACAGCAAAGAAGAAGAAGAAAAAAAGAATTGACACGTTTGCGAAGGGATTGGATGTTAATGACCGTGCACCGCTTGCATTCCTCAGTTCGGGCCCCTGACCACTTTGTTAAAAAAAAAGAAGAGACCGTCCCTCCTCCCTCCTCCAACTAAACCATGACAACTTAAGAAGGATAGATTTAGAGAAAAATCAATAAATACATGCATTAGTTCCAAAGGCAGACATTAACATTCTAAAACCGACTTCTCTTATAATCCTGCCTCTAGCCATTCAGTCAAAATATCAAATTATCATAATGAGGTCTAACTGCATATAAATGCTCAGCATTAAAATCAGAGAGGGAGGTTACACATAAGACCATACATTCTTTATCACACATCACACACTATCTTCTCACATATGCATGTCTCCATATGTTCCTCTCTTAATATTGCAACATTAATTTGCATTGCAGCACATTCCGCGAACACCCTCCATGACAATGGGAATAGGTGATGATGGAGCACGAGAGCCCTTCGTTTTTACACACTTTCCCCCGCGAAGGTGGAATACTTTGTCAAAGAAATTAAAAATACAACGGACGACCTGAATTCTTTTTAGGGCCGCATTATGCACAAAGGAGTCGAGCGTGCTCTTAAAAGTGCCAGCGCTGTCTTTTAACTTAAGATCAGAGAGAGAGGGATGCATGGAAAATTAGTCTGATGGTGGAGGCGAAGTTCTTCGGCAGGAGGTGGAGAGGCCGTGCTGACCTTGACAGTGTTACCCAGTCAGTGTTTCTAGCTCACACACACACACACACACACACACACACACAAACACACACACACACACACACACCAGAAAACAGTAGCTAATAACACGCTCCGAGTCCCCATTAGGTCACCATTAGGGTCCTTAGGGGGCGCATGTGTCGGGGTCAAGGGTCACCCAAAAGTCAGGTGGAGTCTGGGACAGATTCATCAAGGGAATGACATCATGTTAGGCTTTGCTTCTTCTCCCATTTTTTTTTACATCAACAAGGGCAAACACCTCCAAGCCAGCTGGAAGCTCTGTGACAGCTCTCACCTGCCAACCGGGTCCGGCAGCTCATGGCACCATTGTGCGTCTCCCTTCAAAGCGCTTCTCCGCGTCGGCATTTACCGTCTGCAGTTATTAAAACAATTCCCGCATGTTAATGTTTCACGAGGCACGGCATCCACTTATCTGTGCCATTAAATTAACATTGCCAACTTCTGTAAAATGTATTCCCCTCAAAGCCATTGTGTCTTGTCGGGAAGCATGAAATCTTACATTTTGTATTATGTGTGTAAACTTAAGAGTATAGCGATGGAATTTGCAAATCACTCTGAAAGCGCCACTGAACAGCGATGAATAATACATCACCGCTGAACAAATTAGAGAGAGCTGCGGCCGCTGCCGGTGTTAGTCAGCCGAATGCCACGAAACATCTCAATGTCGAGGATGAGAAATTGGGCGAGTAAGCAGCAGGCAGCACCAGCGAGCTGGATCAGTCTCATGGTAAACAATTTAGGGCGGGGGAAGGGGCTGGGGGTCTGCGGGGGTGTGCGGTAATTACTGCTTTCAGTCTCATTTAGAAAAGCCTGTTGGCGCTTGCAGAGCGTGATGTCACCGCGATGCCGGATGCGTTTCTGGATTTCGTCATGTGCAGATATGAACAGTGATTTAAGTGACAGGACATTTGAGCTGTCATGCCAGCTTTGAACACTTCCTATCTGCCCCCCCCCCCTCCCACACAACCCAAACACACACCCCTCTTTTTCTTTGGCTGCTCCCCTTCTAGACAGCGTCACGCCTACTTTTGTCTGAACACATATTGCTCAGTTTAACTGCTACTTTTTTCGTCTTACGTGTGTGTGTGTGTGTGTGTGTGTGTGTGTGTGTGTGTGTGCGTGCGTGTGCGTGTGCATGTGCGTGGGTAGGAGCAGTAAATGATCAGCAACCTTGAGGTCTGTTTATGTCTTCGGCTGACATAGCAGATTCATTGAAAAATCAAATGGAAAAACTCATTATGTACATTTATACGTAGCGCATTAGCAAAGCAGAGCTGTATATGTATGTGTGTGTGTGTGGCTGCAGGATAAAATAAGCAACAAGCATTTTGGGCTTGTAAACACGAGCGTGGAGGAGCGTCTGTTGGTTTCTGCCCTCATTATTTTTGGCAGGGTTGCATATGTTCCCTGTGCCGAAGCCGCGCTTGATTATCATCGCAATCAGCGGAGGTGGAGAGAGTCACATTAATTTGTAGTAATTAACAGCGCCGCCGCGGTCTGACAGCGCATGCTAACGAGACCCTTTGATTGTTTGGATCTCTAAGTGTGCCTCTCCTTGTTTGCGTCACCTCGGAGGAATTGGCGATATCAAAGCTCCGGCGCTATCTGATGCTTGTCAAAATGCAATTTATAAAAGTTGAATTCCTTTATTGATTTAGTTTAGGTTTGATGCCTGCAGTGTCAGCTCCCCTGGTAGAACTTAGTGGATTCAAATGCTTGTCACCAGCTCGGCCTCCTTTTTACTGAGAACAATTGCCATAGGCCAGCCCAACAGGCATGGTTTAATTGCCATTAATTAAAAGCATAAATCTTTTTCTTCAGTTGCTCTGCTCTTAAACAGGGCTTTGCGTTTCTGCTTTTTTTTCTCTCTGCTTGTCAGAATCCCTCCTGGCTAGTCAGGGTTCAACCCCCTCTCCTATCCTCCTTCCTATCCTCCTCCCATCCTCATCCCTCCTCCCTCCCTCCCTCCCTCTCTACACCAGACGTTTCTGGAATCATCTTTTCTAGCACACTCCTGCATGATCTGACGTGAAGCGCGGGCAGCATGGTGATATTTAGTAAACCGGCTTCCTTCTTTATTGATGTATAATGAGGTCAAATGAATCCCCTCGTACGCATGCTTAGATGGCTCCTCGCCTCAAATCCTTTCTGACAGCGAGTAAAACAGCCGGCAAACACAACGCTAGCTCCCAGAGACGTAGTGGTGGTGAAAAAAAGTGGGAAAAAAAGAAGAAAAAAAGCTTTTTATACCGTGGCAATTTCCCTCCTGTCTAGTCCTTAATTAGACACTTATTACCCTCTGAACAGTATTGCTCTCCGGCTCTAAGCCTCTAATACTGCAAATACTGGATGGTAGAATTAACATTAATGCCAGGTTTATTATCAAATGACAGCTCTATTTACTTAAAAAAAAAAAAAAAAAAAGAGAAGAACCACAGTTTGCTATTTATTTATTTATTTCAACTGCAGCTTGACTCGTGCAGTCGGTAGCATACCGGGGTGATATTTGGCATCACTCAAAAAGCAAGACGAAAAAAAGCAAGACGAAAGGGATCTTAAACTATCAGCGGTGTCAAAACAATCCTGTCCCCTCGCCCTCGGCCCCCTCGCCCTCCGCTCCTGGGTGGCCCGAGTCACCCGTCGGCGGCTCGCCGGAGAGACCCTACGCCCCGCTTACGCATGTTAGCTTTTTTGCCGCATCTGCCAGCGTTCGCAGCCGTTCCCCATCGCCGAGTCAATCAGGGCTGAGCCATCCCCGGGCCTTATTAAAGCCAAGAGTGTTTCAGTTCAGGGTCACTGAGAGAGCGCAGCACATAAATATGTTAGGGCAGCGCTATCAGCCGGTCAGTTTACTTGGGAGGGAGGGGGTTTGGTGGTGGTGATCGATGATGGTCCCAGCACACTCACAGCCCAACAAACATCCTAAGCGGATGCGGTTTCTTTGCCTAATTGGGAGCTTTTGCAGCTCAGATTCCGACTTATTTGATGTTGATGATGAAGTCCCAGGAAAGCCGGGTGGATTCTTGTAAACTAAATGTGTGTGCGTGCCGTCTTCATTCGTACGCTGGTCAGAACTGTTACCCGTCAATTTGACCTGCATAGTTTTCCTCCTCATCTGAGGGGAGTACACACACAGACACAGACACACACACATGCCCTGAGCTCATTTTTAATCCACGCGGCTCACTGTGAAGGCGGGAGGAAGTTCCAATTAAAATTAAAATAAGCTCTTTTAACGGTCTCTTAAATTGACAACTGAACAATGATTTTCGAATTGGTATCTGTCAAAGGTCTCGGAAAATCCTCAGTTGATAAGGCCCAACGCATCCAATTAGTAGCCGAGCAGGGCCTCAGCCAGTAATGATTTCCCGGTCCCTTAAGATGTGGCGCGGACACTTATTGCAAATTACTGACAAAGAGCCCTGCTGTATTGATGAGGGGGAGAACAGCCAGCTCTCCGTGTTCCCATCAGGTGGACGAGCGCCGAGAGGGGCCTGGAGGAGAGCTCGGGTCTCTCTCTCTCTCTCTCTCTCTCTCTCTTTCTGTCTCTCTCACTCTCTCTACCTTTTTCTTCAACCATAAAGTGGCCTTGCCGTGTAGCTCACACACATAACCCCCCCATGCTGACACAAACTCTGAGAGACCGGCCACTCTTGACACGAGCCCCCCCCCCAAGCTCAGGAAAAAAGAAGAAAAAAATGCTAATGTTAATGTGAGAGAGGTGTCGGCAGCAGATCATCAATAACGTCTGCAAGTTAACTGCCCTCTTCTAATTATAGCTCCCATCTCTCAGGGCCGCAGGAGGCTGCCGGACGACTCCTTAATTGAGCCGAGTTAGACCTCCCCTCCCCGTCACATCGGCGGCCCTTATTGTTTACAGTCCTTGAAACCGATTGAAAGGAATCAAAAGATATGTGGAGACGCGACTCGGTGCAGAATGCATTTCGGTATGCGGGAAGAATTAATAAGGGGGGGGGGGGGGGGGGGGGGGATTCTCGCTGGCCAGGTAGGGATTTAAATTTGAAGGCCATACTGTAGCCAGAGGTCATATCATTTATTCTCAGCGTCCATGCCTCTGGAATGCCGTATGCGCCGTGTTTCTGCAGCTCTGTGTTGTAGCTGCTTACCTGAGGGGCAAGTAAGAGCAGCCTCCACGACAGTCTGGTAACTAGCGCTCTTCACCTCAATTATGGGAGTTAATGAATAGATAATCACTCTTTTTTTTTCTTTCTTTTTCGCATTTGGATCTGCTGCCTATGCGTAGCGCTATCGTGGCGGACATTTTTCTCCGCGGCCTGCGGGGAGCGCTGCTGCGGAGTCCGCGAGGCTCTCAGGCCATGTCCAGTCCCCCGATGTTTACGCCAGTCTGAGGCCTCCATCGCGCTGTAGGCTTGGCAAAGGAGGTGTTGACCCCGGTGACCCGAGCCTGCCTCCGCCGGGTGGAGAAGGGAGCTGCTCCATACTCTGCGCTTCAGGGTCAAATGGTCTGTAGTTTGTAGTTTCCTCCAGTTAGACGCTTGTTGCAAATGGCCGCCGAGAACTGCGAGGATGCGAGCTGATAGCTGAGTAAGGAGGCCAGGGAAAGGGGATTGGGATTGTTTTTGTCGTTTTTTTTCTCAAGGCGATGCGGTCATGTTCATGTGTGAACGCAGAAGCTGAGCTGGAGGTTAGCTGGCGATAAGACTGCTGCAGGAATGAGTCCTGAAAGCAGGAAAAGAGTTAGCAACCTAGCACTTCTGGTTCCCTCGTCTCAAAGTCTGGGTTTTTTGTTGGTATTTTGGTCAGAAATCTTAACACAAGCTCAAGATGATTTCACTTTTCATAAAATGAGTCGGTCGAATACCCCACTCAGAACGGTTGAAGCTTTTAAGAGTCAGGGCTCTCAAGTGTCCCACATTGAGCGTGACTGTCACGCATTTCGGTCTTAAGTCACGCCCTCCCGCCACACATCCTATTTCTCACGCTGAAAAAAAACTCTAGGCTATTTAATGTGCTGTAGCACGCAAACATGACCTGGTCGCGCTGCCCTCACCATGGAAGAATCAAGCACGTCTCCCCCGAATCCCCTGGAGCTCTGCCGCGAGGTGCCACTCATCAGCCAATCAATAAAAAGAAATGGGCTACACGAATAGCCAATCAGAAAAACGTATCTGTTGTATCTGGGTGAAATGTAATCCAGCAACCAATGAAAATAAAGCTAATAATAACATGGGTAATATGGGGGGGAGAAGGGCTGGTCTGTGGGCATACGGCATGGTCGGAGGCGTGGGGGCGTGGGGGAGGATATGTCACTCCTACCTGTCTAAAAAACTTGAGAGCCCTGAAGAGTCTTAATAAAGGCAGGCGCTAACAAGTCTTAATAAAGACAGGCGCTAACAAGTGGCTAAATGAGACCATAAATGGTCGTCAATCCAATTAGTTTGTTTGTCGCTTAGCTTTAGCTTTTGACTCACTTCAAACACCATACAAGTGGTGTTCATTTGTGAAGGTTATGTCGCTGAACAAAAACGTGAGAGTGTCACGAAGGTTGGTTTGCCACAGAGTTTGTTTTCTGCAATGATCCAAACATCCAGTGCGAGAAATCCCATTGGCTTTCTGTCGAGGGAACCAGTGCGATGCTAACTTCCGGGGGTTGGCCTACAAAAACACATCATCCCCGCAGCACTCTGTCAATATGACGCCACAGTGTAATTCCTGGCACCTGATCTGCATTGCCTCATTGTCTGCATGCCGTCTGTAACCTCCGCTGAACTTGTAGCCCGCCGCACGCCTGTGCTCCTTTCAGATGAGAGGCAGCTTTGATTTCCCCCATCTTTGTGTCACACTGACTGGCATACCATTTGACAGGTGGAGTTAAAAAAGAGAAAATTGTGGATGAAAATTTGTCAGTCTCAATCTCTTGCCCTGGGCTGTAGGCAGCGGAGACAGAAGCCCACTGCTTTGTGTCAAATGTTTATCAAAGGGCCTGATTAAATTTCTGTGTTCGGAGTAACAGCCTGATAGATAAAAAAAGAGAAGAAAAGAAAAGAAGAAAAAAAAAATCTAAATCCCTATACCTCGACAAGCAGTCCTGATACGTGGTTGTGTGCAGAATAAAAGGTGCCAGAAGAAACCTCTGACCAGTCAGCTGTAAAGGAGGCTGGAATATCATATGCCCTTTGTTGTCGCACAAAAAGAGACGCGAGCTCTGAGATCTGTTATTCTCACTTTCCTCTGTCTTCTCAATCATTCTTTTATTTCACCCCTCTTCATTGCTTGAGGAAATAAACCTGGCCCCTTTTTTTTTTTTTTTTTTTTTTTTTGCTGAGGTTGGGCTAGCTTCCCCTGGCCATTCCTCTCTGTTTTGTTTCAAAAGGGCAAGGCTCTCCAGCCTGAGCAGTTTGCCCTGCAGTCCCGCGCCAGGGGCGATGCTTGCCTCAGCTGCTTCATCACCGGGGGACCGGGCTAACGTCTCCTGACTGCACTTAGCTGTGTTTCTCTGATACGGTCATATCACATCAGCCCGGGCACATGTGACATTGCATGCTCCTCCTAACTTTGAGCAGTTTTCCTTTGCCGTCCACGCTCTCGCCCGCTTTTATCTCCCGCTTCCCGGGTGATGTTGTGATTCGCCGCAATATTTCCTGGCAGCGCCGCTGCCGCGCGTTTGTTGTCTGATAGCAGGGCCCGCACGTTACAAGATCTCTCGATCCGGCCAGTTCTACCCCTACAGGAGAGGAGAGCTAGGCCTCCTCCACCACCACCCCCTCACACACACCCTCCTCTCTGATTTTTTCCTTCTCATCCTTACCCCCGCATTTGAATTTCTAGATAATAGGCTTTGACTTCTGGCTGCACGTTTATGGGTCTTTTCATGTTATCAGCTTAGCTCATAGCGTGGAGCTGAAGAACACAGACTCCTAGTGACAGGCCAGCCAGTCAGCAAGGCGAGCCTGTCAGGATCTCTCATACACTAATGATTTCCCTTTAGTCTATTTTCTGTCTCATTGGCCGTTTCCTTCAAAAACAAAATTGCTCATTTAAATTCTCATGCCTGGGGCATTTTGGTCTTCAAATATTGTTGGAAAGTGAAAGGATTAGGCAAAATATGCTTTTTTAAAATGTTAATATATTTTCTGGTTCACTTTCTCCTCTGAGGCCAATTAGGGAATTTCTGCTGGCTGCATTAATGTCAAACTGACATCCCCGGCTATAATTACACTGTGCTTGAAACCTAACTTTCACTTGTGGGTAGATGAGTGTGCCTCGCAGTGACACAGAGACTCGCTCTGCCAGCTTTTGATCATTTAATCATCGCTTGCTTTCTTTCACTCTTTTCCTCCCTTGCTCGCCGATGATTTCACCTTGTATTCTTTCTGTTGCAAAATGCAGCGTTGCGTTTCATTATTCACCGCCGTATGTATTTTTTTTCTTTGGCGGAGGGTTCATTAGTGACATCATGCCTCCGCTTCGCTTGCTCGATGTAACGCGAGGAGAATGGGGCGGCCCCTTCAGGTGTAGATACCATATGTACATTGTTTACTCGCTTGATTCACAATTTACATTGTGTTCTTTGTGCTTTTTTTTATTTTTACGATGAAGGGGGTGCTGTCAGGAAGTGAAGGGTGGGTAATGCGTGGCACAAACGCACCATGTCTCTGCCAGTCCTCCTCACGCTGCGCTTCTGTGTCAAGACCAGGGAGACGGCTAATGATGGTTAATGCTCCCACTATGAATATGAATGCCTCTGCAAAGTGCATCTGAAACCGTAGGGCAGATTCCACTTGTGATTTGGGCTCCGATGCCAGTTGCCATGGAACCACTGCTACTTAACACATTCTAAACATCTGTAGATTGGCATGTTACCAAAAGAAATATTGATGATGTACATAATTACGAGGGACAATAATGTTGTCGTTGGAGGGTTGAGTGGGATTTTGAGTGTGAAGCCTTTTTTAAATTTATAATGGAATGAATGAAAGGAAATAAAAGTGGCCTTGATACTTTATATTTATTATTTTGTCATGACACTAAAACATAATTGTTTCTCCCCAGAACATAACGGTAGGGGGTGGGAATGCCTGTACAATGGATCCTTTGCTAAATCCCGCCTCGGACCTGATTATAGCCTGGCATCGTCCAGTTGCTGATCAGGATGGCTAAAATATTTCGTAATATACCGTCTGGTGCTGTGGATCAAACTTTGTGTAATAGTGATACTCGTTACTCGGAGAGGTTGGAAGGAGATGTGAGTCCCTAAGATGTTGCGTAAAAACCTGTGTAGCTAACATTTGCAGCTAGAGCGTCATTAAGTAGCATTAGCACGCCAATGCTACGCTAGCTACTGAAGGTATACGCATGTACACATGTGCTGATTTTGTTTCTCAATGATTGTAACAGCTAAAACGTCGGTAGTATTTTATCGGGGAGTGCAGTTAGTGACAGTTTGGGCTCCATGGTAAATCTTTCAGGCTGACGACTTACCGAGGGTCAATTATGAAAATACAAACCAAACCTGAGCGTTGATCCGAGCTCTGGAGCAACTTTCCGTCACCAAATGTTGCCATCAGATCAGATGAAAGCTGACTCTTGTGAAAGAGCTACAGCCCTTCTCCATTTAGCCTCCAACAGCTCGACAATTGCGACGCCAATCAACTTAATGACCCAGTGATTGTTTTGAATTTCCAATCCCCCATGTTGGACACCATCAAGCTGTTACAGTATGTGCTGTAGCTGGCTCAGGGCAAGGGGGGCGGGGGGGCTCACACAGTTAGACAAAGTGCACACAAGCCTTCCTGGGCTATTCATAACATCCACCCCTCCCTCCTCCTCCGTCTTTTCTCCTCGCCTCACTCCAGTTGCATTGTTTGCAGCCCTTGCGCTCGGACTTCAGGTAATAGGAAATGGCACTGACCCCTCCTGATCCCCCCGATTACCTTCGTGAAGCGTGAACGTGGTACGGAATCACACATCAGGAGACGAGTTGTAATTATTTTTGCGATGCCATCAGCATGGATCAATCACTCAGGGAGGCTGCTAGTGGAAACGCCGCTCGCAGCCATGGACGGAGCCAGCAGCGACCCTCTTTGACTGACAGCTTTGGTAATTAAGTGATGGTATAGACCCCTCCGACTGTTATAACAACCTTGTCAGGGCCAGTCTGTGTTTGGAACACACTCGAATCAATGTGTTCTCCGCTCCCAGAGTATCTCTCTGATCATGCACCTCAGACGGAGGGAGGAAAAACACAATCCTTTGCAGTGAATATTTGTCGTGGCAGCAAATATAGCTCTACTTGACTCACCCCGACGTTTTGAAAAAAAGAACACACTTACACGTAATACAGATTTTTTGGGATCTTTTATTCTCGCAGCAGACCGGAGACGTTAACCCCCGATGGAATAAAAGCAGACTTTACTCTCCATCACATTTTTGGATCACAATGCATTGAATAATACCAGCTTGCACTTCAAATTGAACTTGAATGTCACATGTTTCATTACTGCATGAGTGGAAATGACGTTTAGAGGTTGAAATATCATGGAGTGTGTCCATCCTAAATGTCACATCGCTCTCATGCCGCAACCTTTAATTCCAAAGCTCCTGGGATGTAATTTTGCATTGAAATTTGATTCCCAATCACAATTGTCATATTAGCCTGACACCGAAATGAAAAAAAACCTTATATCCACTTGCCGGAGGAGAAGTGTGTTTTCCTGCTTGTGTAATCGGATCACTGATATACTTAAGAGAGAGTAACTAGTGTGAATGTCCACCCCACTGATCCAGCGCTTTAGTAGTATTTATATAAATACCAGCTTGTTAAAGTCCAACGTGGCACTAACTCACCGGTTGGCTATTGCAGGCCGTCGCATGCTCACTTTGTTATTTATCTGTTTGACGACTCGTCATAGTTGTGCGACCGGAATATCCAGGACAGCATGACTCAATGAGTCTGTTCAAATTAATACAGAAACTAATTAAACTACTCATTACAATTTGCAATTTCTTGTATCCCTCCTCCATTGAGCATTTATTAGCAGTGTATTAATATTAATACTTGGTATCTCACACATTATATTGTAGTTCTAAGCAAACATTAAGTTATTTTAAGGGTTATAAAGTGATTGTGAACAGTTCTTACATCTACATAGTTGATCCAATGATTGACAATATAATATATGAAATATATTGTAAGTCCTCATTGTCATATAGAGTTATGAACTATGAAGTATTTATCTATAAATTATATGGTAAGTAGTTGGATTCATTGTATTTAAAACACAAGCATATCTCGTTTGATTGCTTAATTTATGAAAACTCATTCCCTCTCCATGACAACTGAGAGCAAAGTCCATCTAAAAAATATTCTTTGCAAAGCTACTATTTACATGGTCAACAATGAACCTTCAAGCTCAACAGTGTAAAACCTGCCCGTATGATTTGTCCACGAGTGTAAACGTTAATAAATGCTTCATGATATGTATATCAGTAGACATGACGACAGCTCATTAGGTGTTCAGCAGTTTCAGATGTTTATAGGCACCGTTGTAGTCTTAGTCAAAGTTATAACTGTTGACAAATGCATTGATAGAAATGTCCCTCAAACTGATTACAACTATTTTCTGAGCCTCGGTTGCACCGACGTCTCCCACAAAGTCTTCTGCACGTCAGGTTCATGTTACAGCACATGTGCAGGCAAGTTATTCTCGAAAAGAGACGTTACTCACACATTAAAAAAAAATTAAATAAAGTAATTCATGCAGTGATTGTAATGCAGACATGTGACTAATTATTATATATTTTTAGAGCTATGACACATAAGTGCAAACAGCTATGCGAGTTAACTGTTATATTCAGAGAAGAACAACCTGATGAAGTTTGAGAGGAAATAGAAATGCTCCTCTATGATGGGCCTGAAATGTTGCCTCTTTTCTTTTTCTTCCTGAGCCAAATATCTAAAAGGTACAAAACAGAATATTTGTGCAATGAAAGACGCTTTAACAGATTTTTATTTTTATTCCAGCACATTTAGTTCAGGGACCACCATCCAGACACATTATCGGCATGATATCAACTGTGATTTTGTCAATGTCGATGAGCAATGAAGGTGTTTTTTATTTTTTGCATCCTCCCTGAATGTCTGAGACGACAGCTGTAGATTTTTTGGAGCTGACTACAACCACCAGCTCTCCTCCGGTGCTCTTCTAACCCATTCATCCTCTGACCTCTCGGGGGATCCACACAAACGCACCCGAAAAGATCACGTGTGTTGTGATGGTTACTTCAGAACACACCGTGTGCCCAGGTGTTTCAAATGCTCTTGAAGTTTGGGAAGATATTTCACATTCTTTTTTTCCTTCTTTTTCCCTCCCCCACCCTTACTAAAAGTAAGTCTTCATTGCAACAGAGTGATTTGCACCAACATGGTTGTAGGATTTTGTAGGATTTGATTTTTAGGATTGTGAATAATCCGGCAGGGTGTGTATGTTACAAAGAGGTTTGACAGCCGGTGGCTCCATATTCTGCCATGTGGACGAAGAACACGCTTCACTTTAGGAATACATACTCTCCTCCATACTTTAACATTGACCACCTGACAGACGACATGGAGGTTTGTTTTAGTCACTCTGATCTTCTGACTTTGTGCATACCGGTGGACGGCTTGTCCTTTTTTGCAGCAGCGACAGCATTTAATCAATATAACTAAGCAGCGCTCTGATGGGATGGTCAGTCCCACAGTGGACACTCTCACATGCCACCACTCTGGACATTCTCATATACCATAATAATATGAACCCATAAGCACTGTTCCAAAACATATAATACATTTAAGAAATAATAATAATAATTGCTTGAGATTTACCATTATCTCCAGTTACTTCTGAATAAAACAAAACTGTTAAAATGTGATTATTGCTGATTAAAATGTTGTACGCTCGCTCATACATGACCATATTTGAAGTATAACGCCACAAAATGTTTTTAAAAATGTAAGTCTCGGTATATGACATGTCCTTATTAGATTACGTAATTGGGATTCTTTCTTTAGATTACAAACTACATTTTGTTCATTTGTTCATTTTTTTTTTACTTTTAAAAGGAAAAAGAGTTTCCTGCTTAAAATTGACAGGTGTGTATGACACTTTTACCGGGCCCCTGGAAATGTAAAAGCAATTGTATCATATTGTTTAAATGGAATAATAATAATAATAAAAAAAACATTTAAATATATTTTAACTGGATGCTAATTACTATAAATCAAAAAATCCTGCCCAAAACCCCAAAAACAAATACATTCTTTTCTTGCATATTATCATCACCAACTCTCTTCATCACCTCTCCTGATTGGATCCTGCTTTTCATGACGTTGCTTCTATGTAATTAAAGAAGGAGAGAGAGAGAGAGAGAGAGAGAGAGAGAGAGAGAGAGAGAGAGAGAGAGAGAGAGAGTCTTTGATCATGAAGGCAGGGAACATCCAACTACTTAATCTACAAAAAACTTATTTTAACTCTCTCTCTCTCTCTCTCTCTCTCTCTCTCTCTCTCTCTCTCTCTCTCTCTGCTCCGCGGTGATTGACAGTGTAAATGCGGGGTGTCTCCTTGTAAACGCCGCCACTGTGCAAACCCAAAGGTCGCCAGCGGTGAAGTGACAGCTTACACGCAAAGCCGTCCCGAGAATCGATCCGATGCCCGCCGCTGCTGCGCCGTCCTCATCATCGACCATCAGCTGAGGCCAATAAGACGACAACCCTAACTGGTCGCATTCAATCAGCTCCTGCGGCGCCGCAGAGCTAATAAAGCGATTGATTGCTCCCGTTTGCGGTTGATGAACAGCCCGCGTGCGCCTGCAAACACACACACACACACACACACACACACACACACACACACACACACACACACACACACACACACTGACTGACTGACATGTTTAGGCATCGCTTCGATGTGATCTGAGCGGTTTGCAGGGAAACAGGCCTGAGTCCTCGCGTGTGGACAGAGCATCTAATTGGTTTCCTCATCTTTTTAGTATGTTTGCGCCATAGTCGTGTTTCTCTATGACCGTCAGTTTGTTTTAGATGTGTCGCGTTCAAGTCCCCATTTTTTAATTTAAATTGTATTTTCATATGGAAGTCCTCTGGAGTCTTTGGGGCAGAGGCCTCGGTGTGCTCGTGAACTTCACTCCCGCAGACTCGCTTTTGTCGCCGCCTTGTGCTCGAACGCCGCACGTGTTGCGGGAGAGGAAGTGGTCTTAATCTGTGTGAGCATAGATAATAGCGGACTTTCCTGCTGCTCTGCTCGCCGCAACATTTAAAGGACTTTTAACGAAGAGATATTCATTTAATTTGAATTTAATTGAACTTGCTTTTTTATTTCTTAAAACGATGTGCATGAATTGAAATGCAATATTTATTATGTAATTGTTCCAGAGATGGCATGCTGCAAGGAAATACAACAAAAAAACAAAAAAACAGCCAAACACTGAACGTTTTAGCATATGTGAATAATCAAAATATTAAAGCTGTTAATTAGAGTCTGCTGCTCTACAGCTTGTTGGCTGTTCAAAGCATTTGAATTATTAATACAAGTTCAACATTTTTATCTTCTATAGCGCAAGTATGTCTGAGTGTAGAGACATTTAAAAAGAGGCGAAAACTAAGTTAAAAACCTAAAATATATATGTTTAAATGATAGTGTGAGTGGCTTTTTCAAAATAAACATTAGATGTATTGGCATTGTCTGCATGCAAATACAACAGTATAAATAAAGAAATATAGAATCAATAAATGGCGTTTGAATTAATAAAGTCCCTGCATATTTGCACTAAAAAATAAGGTAATTTAAATCAGAAACACACCTAGAATCCGGATATCTGAGTGTGAACAACAGCATCAAATCTTCATCCGTCTCACATCAATAATCATCGTCATCGTCAACCTGCTGATGGGGAGGAAGATGGGGAGAAAACAAGAAGAAACAACGACAACACTAATAATATAAAACCTCTCGATGATTCATCGTCAAATTCCGGGGAAGAAGACAAAAAGTGCGCAGGCTGTTTGTTGTGAGAGAGAACAAATCCATCTTAAAGCAAATTTCACGTCCGCCGCAAAAAAAAAGTAAAAAAAAAAAATCAAAAAAGTGGAGCACGAGCATACATTCACCTTTCTGTGAGAAGTGACATTTCCCATGAGCAGACATCATCCGCAGCGCGCAGCCTCCCGCAGACACTTTGTCAGCTGAACGCGACGCACATTTTACCTCCACATCCTTCAGAATCTGCGCGTCGGCGGGGGAAAAGTACCGAATTCCTACTACCTTTGAACGCTCATTAGCACCTCATAATTACTTTACTAATTAGGATGACATGGTTATTAACAAGATGCGCTGTCATGACAGTCAGCGCCACTCCTCCCCGTTCCTGAATATGTCGACCTCGCGGCTCTGAAGAACATCCATGAAGATATTCAGCATGGCCTCAAATATAGGTTGGATACATTGTTTTCTCTCCCCATACATTTTTTTTTATTTTTCAATTTAAAACCAGGTCGGAAAATGGGCTAAATTCCAACATGGCAACAGTTGAGCCTTTTACTCTCTTTGAGTGATTTAAGATTAAAATGAAGCCGCAAAGAGCCAATAAACTGCTCTCTGACAATAACAGATACAGGTATATTTCTCCCTACCATAGTGCTGCACCGCCACTGAGGATTCATGCCTTTTAGTTCGACTTCATCGAATTGTTCAGAGCTCAGAATTTAATTTCATCTTCTATCTATCCTTTTTTTGTTGGTATTATTTCATTTTCTACTTCTCCGCCGGTCTTTCTGTCGCATGCAGCTCGGGATATTTCATATCAAAAAATGTTTACAGCGTGGCCTTAAAGCTCACACATGCTTTTTTTCCCCTCCTCATTTTTTTTTCTTCTTTTCCTTCCAAAAAGAGCTATTCTGGAATTAAACTCAACTCAACGGTTGGCTTGAACTGTCTCGATAAAGAAACAACTCCCTGATTGGCGCGGCGCCGGAGCCGGTCAGGCCGGGAGCCAATGGCGGCGCAGGGGGGCGGGGCGGCGGGGACGGGAGGAAAGGCGTCGAGTGTTTATTATAAAGGAGAAAATATTAATTCCCCCCTCGCCGTGGGCCGTGACGTCAGTATAGGAAGTCATTGTAGAGCAACACTGGAGCGATTAGCAGCAAAAAGGGGGAGCCTGATGTCGAGGAGTCAGCCCTATGTATATCTCTCTATACGCCTCAACTTTTAACACAAAGTTCAATATCCAAACACAAAAAGCGACGTGGACTACGCAGAACCCCGCACTTTGCCTCCCCGCATGTTCACCGAATGTAACATCCTGGACCATCCGAGTCGCTCCTAAACGTGGATTTTCTCTCTTGGGCTTTTTTTTTGTATTATTATAATCATTTTTGATCATTTCTCAACATTTTTTTTCCCCAACAAATTGTTGTTTCTGCTACTTCTTTGAGTTCCAATTCGTGTGTTGCTGACTTTCTCCCGGCTTTCGCATCGGAAGGACGAAGCATCCTCGCTGTTGTTATGAAGACTCCATCACGCCTTTCTTAACATGGAAGGATCCAGCGGGTCGAGTTTTGGGATCGACACTATTTTATCCAGCGCGTCTAACTCTGGCAACCCCGCGCTGATGAACGGAGATTTTCGCCTCGGCGACAGCAGGAGCGCGGATTTCAGGAGCCTGGCGACCCCGTCGCCATGCTCGGACATAGACACTGTGGGGACGGGCCCCTCGTCCCCCATCTCGGTCACCATGGAGCACGCCGCCGACCCGCATCTGGTCCAGGACAGCCTCCAGCAGCAGCATCACCACCTCCACCATCACCACAGCAGCGGCCACAACCAGCCGCAGAGCCTCCCGCTGTCGCCGCAGCAGCAGCAGCAGCCGCTCGCCGGGGCCGGATGCGCCCCGAGGAGCGCCACCTCCTCGTTCCTTATCAAAGACATTTTGGGCGACAGCAAACCGCTGGCCGCCTGCGCACCTTACAGCACCAGCGTGTCCTCGCCGCACCACACGCCCAAACCAGAAAGTGCCACGGCTCCGGACGGCTTCCGGCCCAAGTTGGAACTGGATGAGAACCGAGGGAAGTTGTTGGACAAAAGGGACGACATCCAGAGCGAACTGAAATGCAACGGTGAGAGCGCGTTTATCTCCTCGTGCCTTTACTGGACATATACATGAGGTGGAATTATTGTGGGCTACAAACTAAATGAATAAAGTGTAGCCAACAAAAAATAAATATAGACCAGGGATGGAGCAAAAGAAAAAAAGATATGAATAATGCTAATAATAATAATGCTTCATTGTCTGATTCTTTGTCTGACTTCCAGCCTCCTTTATTAGTGTAATAGATGTGAAAACAGATGTAAGCCTGGTGATGTTCCCCGTGCGCGAGGCCTCCCTAGTGGGTCAATTAGAGAGATTATTGTTCTTCCTAGAGGGGGGATCATGGGGCTACAAATAGAGATGGATTGACATATTGATTTCTCGTTTTCTCAAGGAAAAGAAGTAGAATAAAATACTACATATACATATATATATATATATATATATATATATATATATATATATATATATATATATATATATATATATATATATATATATATATATATATATATATAATGAAACAAAAAACTTCAAGTGACAAATACACACAAATGTATTTTTTGTATTTCTATTACTGCTCTCACGTGTGAGCAACTCCGAGACAAGTATTTATAAAGTTTGACTGGAGGCATGGAGGGCTGGAGCGTTGCACCTGCGCGTGGTTATTTTGGGTTTATTTTAATGGGGTATCGAAAGGTAGAATAAACACAACTGTTTTCGTGTTGGTGTGTAAGTGAATAAGGAAGTACAGGCATGAGTGTTTCATGCTTTTGTTCCTGTTTATTCCACTGCCGTTAGGGGCTAAAGAGGAAGGCGACCGGGAAATCTCCAGTAGCAGAGACAGTCCCCCGATGCGCACGAAAAAGCCCCGCAAAGCGCGCACCGCCTTCACGGACCACCAGCTCAACCAGCTGGAGAGGAGCTTCGAGCGACAGAAATACCTCAGCGTGCAGGACCGCATGGACCTGGCCGCCGCCCTCAACCTCACCGACACGCAGGTCAAGACGTGGTACCAAAACAGACGGTAGGTCAGACACAACAAACACATTCATTATTGGGATCCCTGTAAAAAACAACAACAACAGCAACAACTCTTTATTAGAGGATGGATCCATGAGCACACAAATGTCATTATATTTAAAAAAAATAGAAACAAATGTTAACGTATATTTATTAAATAATCAATCAAATGTGTTCGGTCTGCATCACATGTATGATACATTATGTTTTTTTAAATTTATTTTTATTATATTTAAAGTTGCTGAATATTTGTCTGTATCTCAGTCATATTCAAATTCCGCATGTCTGACAGGCCTTTTATTTTGACACTTGTCATTTCTAATCCACGTAAAGTCAAAAACAGAGGCAGCACAGGTATGTTCGACTTTTATTCTAAAACGCATCTATTTTGATTTTTTTTCTTTATAGCATTTTGTATTTTGAGAGGAAAAAAAAAGAAAAAAAAGACTTTGATTTTAGTTCCTGAATACATTTTAGACAGGATTTATAGAACGTCACGACAAATCCACGAATACAAAAAAAGTCCTGTCTCGTGTCAAGATATAACATATTTTGCTGCGAAATAAAAAAACGTTATACACATTTGCAGAAAATGTCAATGTGTGTTAAGATTTTTTTCTTTTTTTTTTGCTTGCCTTTTGGTTTGCAGCGTCACTGGGCCTGTTTGCTTTAAACAGTTAATCAATGCAGACAAGTTAATTCCATTTAGATATGCCACGAAATTATTATATTTCTGGCCACATATGTGGTTGATGCACATGTTGCCTCCTCTGTAATACTGCAGAAAAAATGCAATAATACAAATATATATATATATATATATAAACATACATTTGTATATATATATATATATATATATATATATATATATATATATATATATATATATATATATATATATAACAATCATATTTCCACCCGCAGACCTTCTTGAAAAAAAATATCTGTAATTTCACCGGCGACTCTTCAAAATAAAAGGCTTATTGAACACTTTATTTGTAGGTGTACTTTGTGCATGCTGTGAGACAAGTGTGCTTTGATAAGTTTGGACCAAAGCAGAGCAGCACTGTGCTGCTGTCTTGATGTGTCCTTCTTTGCCTAATTAAACCTTAACCATAATGTGGTGCCTGCAATAATTAGGCCTCTGCATACCAATTAAAAGGGGCGTTTGGGGAATTGGCAGGAGCGCGAGCTGATTAAATAATTCATCCCTTGTATTTTGATCTGATTTTTCCAGGACGAAGTGGAAGAGGCAAACGGCGGTGGGATTAGAGCTGCTGGCCGAAGCAGGAAACTACTCGGCCTTACAGAGAATGTTCCCGTCGCCCTATTTCTACCACCCGAGCCTGCTGGGCACCGTGGACAGCACGACGGCGGCCGCGGCGGCAGCGGCCATGTACAGCAGCATGTACCGGACTCCTCCCGCGCCGCACCCGGGCCTCCAGAGACCTCTGGTCCCGAGGGTGCTCATTCACGGCCTCGGGCCGGGGGGGCAACCGGCGCTCAACCCGCTGTCCATGTCCGGCGGGCCGCATGCGCGGTAGAACTCGGTACGCACGAGACTCGCAAAGACGGTGAGACCGCGAGACCCTGGTTGAACACGTGATGTGAGTAACTGCATCGGAACCACATTGCAGGACTTGTTCTCTCTCAACTACAACAAAAAAGACACATTTAAAGACATTTTACAGAAGCAAAGGAGGTATTTAATATAGGCCCAAACAGCCTAAAGACTCTCTCTGTCCGGGCCGAGGCAGAGCGCGAGGACGGCTCATGTCTGATTGTTTGTTTGTTTGTCTTTTGTACAAATACACTTACATTAGCAAATAAACTTATAAAGTTTATTAGATGGAGAAGAACGGAATGAATAAAGAAGTAATGATACTAATTGAATTGCAGACGCTTCTATTCGAACTTGAGTCCAAATCTCTTTTCTTTTTGTTCTTTCTTTTTTTTTTTACGCAAACTTTCATACAAGAGGAGGAATTTATTAATTTACCAATTACACGTTTTTTTTGGTTCCTACTGGTGTGTTAGAACTTGGATATAATTTTTACATCATGAAAAATAATTTACAGCTACCATGTGGCTATTATTTTACTATTAGACATTATACAATGATGTAATATATACATCAACATATTCATTATAATAATAATAATAATAATAATAATAATAATAATGTAATAATTCATTACAATAATTAGGCTACAGTGGTGTTTCACCCACATAATCTCAGTTCACCCTTCTTCTTTTTTTGGAGGCTGACGTAATTTTGTATGACATAAATGGATCAATGTAAATAATTAGTCGTGGGAGCATATGGTGTTTTAAATCGCAAGACCTTTGATTTGGTCTCAAACTGGTCATTTTTCCACGCCTGTACGTGTCTGTTGTTTACCAGCACATATACATATGGATGCGCACAGCTGATTGGTGGTGGGATGAATGGTTTTGATGAGTCGGGTTTACTGGGAATGTGGCCTTGGCTTAGCAGCTGTTCCCTGGGAGCACAGCAGACAATAAGCCTGAATTTCTCAGCGTGAGCGATCAGGGAGAAGAAGCCAGCAAGGGAAGAAAAAAAAAGAAGCTTGCTGATAATCTGCTGCTTCAATAACCAATAGCCGTCAACTCGTTTCAGTCTTGAGAGTGAATACTTTCTGCACATCATACTATTTCCTAATATTCTCTCCTATACGTCATTGGCATTTTATACATATATATTTTTGCATCACCCTGCTTTAATTTCTATAAACTATATGTTCTGCATTGCGCTTCTCCGAGATGACGCTCTCAATGTGATCCTCCGTGTGTCTGCACTGCGGCAGCACGATTCTTCGGGAGCAAAGACACAACTAAACTAAACAAACAGAGCGCGGGTCTGGAATTAAGTGTTATCAAAATCCTTTGGTTTTGTATTATTTTTATTTAGCCTCCTATAAGCGCGCACCCGAGAGAATAGGCCCATGGCGGGGAGGCGCATCGTGTGAATTAGCGCCTCGGGGCCCGTTTGTTTGGGTTTCTTTTCTCTTTTTTCTCTCTCCCCTTATTACAGTGAGCCAAATTGACCTTTGCTGCTCTATATATATATACAACACAAACAAACGAGGAATGCGTGCACACCTGCAGTATTTTTCTTCTTCTTCGTTTTATTCCGAAGAGCTCATTTATTGTTTAATTTAGAGAATATATTTGTAAAAAAAAAAGAGAAGATACTAATATGCTGCATTTTAAGGTTGCAGTGAGCGCCAAATACACATGACAGTCACTGGCAGTGAAGACGGGCTTAAGTTCAGCTGTCTCTTAATACTTTGGACACATGTTAATGTCGCTGTTTAAACCGCCTGCTTGTCAGTCACTGCATGGACACTTCTCCCTGGCATTATGTAAAAGAGGGGGAGCAACAACAAAAAAATGCAGTCTTTCACTTTCTGCAGTATGCACGGACCCATCAAATGCGTTTTTTAATTTAATTTTTTTTGTAAGTTTTTTCTCCTCTTCTGATGGCGCCCCTCCTCGTGCTGCACAACCTTCAGAGTAATTACACTAAATACAATATCCATGCTCATTAGATCTCAGGGTGTATGGGTAACAAAGCGAAGAAGAAGAAGAAGAAGAAGAAGAAGAAGAAGAAGAAGAAGAAGAAGAAGAAGAAGAAGAAGAAGAAGAATAATAAGAATAAGAAGAAGAAGAATAAGAAGAAGAATAAGAATAAGAAGAATAAGAAGAAGAAGAAGAAGAAGAAGAAGAAGAAGAAGAAGAAGAAGAAGAAGAGAGCAGGCCGTCGGAGGATGAACCGCTCTCTTCTCGGCCTTGTAAAGCAACGATTGCGAGAGAAAATAACACAACAAAAAACCCGTCTCTGGCCCATATCGCCGGTGTTGTAAAAATATTAGCCTACCATACTGACCCTACAGCGTCAGCCCATTACTGCAGTATAGTGCCGACGCATGTTGTTCATATGCATGACTTCTGCAGCATTATTTATTTATCGCACTCTGCGGGTGGTGGGTGGTGGGGGGTGCGGGCTGTTCCAATTCATTAATAATAGCCTCAGCCGTACAGCAGCACTGAATTAATAGGCTGCTACCACCTAGTACCACCTACTAATTCTGGGCGTATATATATATATATATATATACTTATTTATTTGGATTATTGCTCAGAACAAAGCAGATTTGAGTCAAACTGGCAGCTTCCTGGCATGTTCCGCATGTGTCAATGGCAGTATGACTATATATTTATTTTGTATTCATAATGTAAGGCTTGGTGTGAGATAAAAGTCTAGATATTATTTTATCAATTAAAAAGGAAACGCAACGTGTTCCAGAAAGCTGTTCTGCATAGAACATGATATTATTTGGACTAATTTTTTGCTGAGGCCAAATGGAGTTTTTTTATTTTGTATTTGTGGGGGGTTGGTGGGCGGTGATGAGCAATACTTGAGAAAACACAATCACCGGTTGAAGAAAAAAAAAGGGCAGCAGACTTGAATAAAGAGGATTAGGCCTTTCTTTTACATGGTGCATATTATCCAGAACAGATGGGCTTTAGAGAGTCGTTTTCTTCTGCTTCTTCTTGCCTCGAGGAACCTTGTTGGGCACTTTAATTGCCACTTCTTTTTTTCTCCTCTTCTTCTTCTTCTTCTTCTTCTTCTTCTTCTTCTTCTTCTTCTTCTTCTTCTTCTCTTCCCCCAACTGATGTAATGGTGGGATATCTTTTTCATTACAATAATGAGGTAACACTTGCTCTCCTTGGCCTCTCATTATCACATCTCCTACATCACTCACTAAACACAAATTTAACCCCACCCCCTTCCCCTCCAAAAAAAAAAAGAAAAAACACGGAAAAAGAAAATCCCTGGTGCTAACTTCTCCCATACATCTTTTACACTGTTATCAACAGCTGCTGTCTACCGTCCCTCTGCCCTGCCTGTGTGTCCTTGAGTCCTTTTCTTTGTAGGCCTGCAGGAGAATTTAAAGCTCTGCTAAATAATAGTTTGACCAAGGCAGCTCTCCTTTTTAACTGATATCTTCTATTGTGGGGGGGGGGCATCGGCATCACTTTTCATACATTGGTATGCATGGTGGTCACAGTGAATCAAAAAAAAGTTGGATGGTCAGCCTTGATTTTTCTCTCTCCGTTGGAGCTTCTTTGACCATATTTTCTCCAATCATCAGCACTCTGTGGAGGAAAACACAAAACATTCATGTAAGCCTCTATAGCTGCAAGGTGATGCCAAGAGGTGCTTTACATATCTGTAACAGTGGTTGAAATATTTCCAGTGCTTCATCCAAATAGTATGGACATGTGCTAAACCTTCAAATCATTTAAATGGAAGATAAAAAAAAAAAACTTTTTAGGAAGGGAAACACATCTTTCAACATGAATTAGCTTTCAGTTTACCTTTAATGCTAAAACATGTACATGAGGCAATATGGATCATAATAAGCGCATTTCTAAGTCTACCTAAACATTTACTTATTCACAAGATTTCTTATGTTTTTAATATTGAACTTTTCTGGGATCTTTCATATTGGGATGAAAGAGGCTAAAATTTTTTTTTTTTTGTTGAAATATATGGTCTCATTTGTCCATATGCATTGAATTTAATCAAATGGAGGTTCATTTTTCATCGACTAAGTTATGATTTTGTAACTCTGAGAAATCCACAAGAATGGACTGCTGGGTCTCATCCACAAGCCATTCTCCCACTAAGATGCTGTAAGTGCACCGAGACTATCAAAGGACGTTTTTTTTTGTTTCCCTCGTGCGCCCAGAGTTGCCATTCTCTCTGACCTGGCAACATGTTACCTCCAGTCCCTCTGTGTTAATATAACCAATTAGCGACAGGAAGTATCTGTGATTAAAAAAAAAAAAAAGAGCTTCATCCTGACTTCAAAATGTAAGCAGTGCACAGGCTTGTTGGCACGGAGGCTGCCAGCCATCCATCCATCCTCTCGCCATCTCATAAACACCTCACGCCTGAGCCTCGACTGGCCCGGACATCTGCAGCAGTCCCGCTGAATGATGCCGCGTAGCTGCGACACATCAGAGTTTAAATGCCCTCATCATTTCAGCAAATCCAGCCAGTTTCCCCGCTCTCTCTCTTTTTTCTTTTTTTTTTGTCAAGTGACAGGACAGCTGATGGCAGAGAAGCTCCGCTACCTTTCAAGTTTCAACCAGGCGCCGTCACCACGCGACCGCACAACTGAGGAGGAGAGAAAAAAAAGTCTGTCAGCAGTGATGTCAAAAGCTTCAGTTTTTACAGAGCAATTAGGGGTTTCATCACAGCGGAGCGATGTCAGGATTCATTACGGCTCAGCAACAGCTAATTGCTTCAAGGTTAAAGTAACGGATCTGACGGCATTATATTATAAGTGACAGACTCAAATTCTGGTGGTGTTTCACAGAGCACAGAGCTGACATTAAGGGAGGGTGCTCGGGAGGATGGGGGCTGAGAAGCAATTGAAATTACTGCACATTAGGATTATGATTGGTGAGAGTATAGCAGAGACATGCACTCAGTGATGGGTCCACCTCTGTGTGGTGGTAACATACACTTTGCAAACATCCTTTTAAGTGCTCCATTCTTGAATTGTCATGAGTATAAAGTACTGGCCAGGCAGCAACCTTCGGGTCTGGAAAGTGAAGCCAATGCGAAAGTGACTGAAACCTTCATTCTGGGGCCAACTCCTCTGATTGTAAAAAGAAGTCAGATTGTATAGAAGTCTAGACAATTATCCTGCCTCTCATTTGATTTATTCCCTCAGTAAACATTGTGAACACGAGTTTATGGTCTCAATCTCCAGTTTCAAGTCTTCTTCAATACAGCATGATGTTCATTCAGTAAATTATGGTCCATTTAGAGTCAAATAGACCATAAAGCAGGGTCTGCTTTAGGGCGGGCTACCTTGTGATAGAATGGTGGCTACCACGGTGCTGTCCGGTCTGTGAGGTGTCCGTGTTTTCGTCGTAGAACTTGAAACCTTTCACAGTGTGTTTTCAGGTCATGAAAGTACATTTGTTGGCACGTAAAAATGTCTTATTCAGAGTTCGGTTGTACTTAGCGCCACGGTCGTGATTCACTTCCGGTTGACATGAGAAGTGATGTTAAGATGACAACGGCTAAAAACCAAGATGGCGACAACTGAAATGCCAAATCTGAGACTTTGAAACCATAGTCCACAAAGCAATGAGTGACGTCACGGTGCATACGTCCTCTTCCTATATACAGTCTGTGGTACTGTGGTACGGACCCACGATGTGAGACTAATGTAAAACTCTTGTTTCTGTTCAAACTTTTGTCTAAACTGATCAGCACCCTTTAGGTACGTTTGGCTTGTGAGCTCTTAAAATGAAGCAATATCCCCTTGTGACCCCTCGCTATAGGTATATGTCCTTAACTTGTGAGCTTCAAACAACGAGGGACTGTGTCTCTCAGATTCATTCATTTGAATGATGAAGGCCTGAAAAGTTAAAGCTACTGTATTTTACAGGAAAGTAGCAAATAAAAGAGATTATCTAAGAATTTAGAAATAGTTTGATGTCCACCAACTTCTGAGAAAGACGTCTGTCTGTGTAGGCGCTAGACGCTCCACTTATTACTTTGTCTGGTTCTTGGTCCTTTTTGTGCTGAGCTTCTAGCCCACAGTGGGAAAAGTAAGGTCAGACAACGCTATAACATGTAATAATATAGTATAACACTACACTACACTCTAAACTAGTCGACTTCCGTGGCTTCATCATTACAAATGACCCCATTCACATGTTGTTTTCCAATTATGATATTTATTGGTTTCTTCACAAACATCCACAAAGGCCTTCCAGGTGGGTTTTTACAGATGACAATCAATCAATAAATATATCGAAACACAACAATAGCAGGACTGAAAAATATAAAGCAGGTACACATCAAATAATAATTGTAAAAGATACGTTAAAGTTTTAAATAAAAAAATACACCAATAGAAACATGATCATGATATATGCTAATACAGTGGTAACATACAAATATAAGTATGTTTATCGGGTATGTGTATATATTTATATCACACTCGTATCATACTCACATCAGATTCATCTCAGTTTACGCTTCCCTAATCGGTCTTGTTAATATAAAATATGGACTTTTTTAAGACAAGGCAAGAGTGAGAGATATCCAGCTTTAGTCCGGGCTAAGCTAGCACACTTGTTGTTAGACCTTTTCATATCTTAACGACCCAAATTACGAGGGAAATCGAATGTATTTGAGCAAAATGAATTATAGATTGGTGCATCTATTCAAGAGAGCCACTGGAGTCCTTTCTTTCAAATGAGCAGTTGTTTACCCTTGGCTTCCCCCCCTCGTAAAGTAGAATACCTGATCCTTTGAACTGATTGTTTGTTTAACCGCTGCTGGGAATCAAGAATCCCCGAGGTCTGAGTAAGTGTTGATCTAAGGTTGGATTTGAAATAGCCTAATGAGGAACTCTTTGGATAATTAGTGATAGCTGAAATGCTTGTGGATAATTTGAGTGCTTCGCCACCCTGTATGAGCGAGACGACGGGGAGGAGGGCGGATGATGAAAGAACAGAAAGATCAGGGTTAATGAAAATTAGCATGTCAAGTTAGTCCCCACCTCTGTGTTGTTTTTTTTTCTGTCTTCCTTTGTTCCCTCTTAAGACATATTGTTGATGTAATGGAACAATTAGCAGTGTGGTTCATAGAAGGGATAAGGTTCTGCTCGGGAGGAACACTGCTGCTGCTGGAAGTGCAGCTAACTCCGTGGTAATGAGAGTCAGGGAGGTGTCTGGTGGCGAGGTCCAGCAGGAAATGAAGAGGTGGCAGTGGGCCTATGGGGAGAGAAGGGCTGCCCCCCTTCTGTGCCCACTCGGTAGTCAGCGAGAGACCACAAACAGGAGCTGTGTCCAGTCCAGACAATCGTGCAAGTTTGGACTGGTCTGCACAAAGCCAACACTAATTCTGCTTTTGATGGTTTTCACGCTTGATCTGTTGTGTGCGTGTGTGTGTGTGTGTGTGTGTGTGTGTGTGTGTGTGTGTGTAAAGACATATAGCCATGAAAGCTTTTTTTTTAAATGTATTTATGAGATAAGAGTTATTTGTTAATATAAGACAACACATCTATTCAAGCACAACAGCGTTATGTATGGAATCAAGCCATTAAATAACAGATATTAGAGATATTTGGTTGCCGAAACCTAATCAAGCACTTGTATTGCTCTTTGGTTTCGAGTTTGGTTGCCATTTTGTATTCATCTTAAGCCAAACCAAGTAGTTTTGTAGCCTAAACCTAATCAAGTGGTTTTGAAGCCTAAACCTAATCAAGTAGTTTTGTTGCATTTTGGTTTAGTTTTGTTTCAATTTTATAGTAATTTTAGTCAAACCAATAGTGTTTTTTTCTCTTCACTAAACCTAACCACGTAGTGTTGTTGCCTAAACCTAACCGAATAGTTTTGCTGTGTTTTGGTTTTGTTTATTTTTCATTTACTCGATCATTTTAAGCCTTACCATGATGTTTTAACTAAAGCTAATCTAAGCCTGCTGTCGTTTGTTTTTGTTTTGGATCACGAGAATAAGCGACGAGCTCTCACTGGAGGTTGCGTTGTGGCACAGTTAATTACATTTTTTTTTTTTAAAGGAAGGCTGTCTCCAGATCAAGTTGGTATAGAGCAACATCGGGTGTGAAGAGAAGGGACTGATAGGAGTTTACAAGTACCTGCGACTTGCAAGCACAGGCCTGCCGAGTGATGAAATGTGATTAGGAGCTCGTGCTAAGCACTGTCTGGCCCTCTCACCACTTTACTGCTGCGAGCTTCGGGCCATGCAAGTTGTTGATTGGCACGGCGTTCCTAGATATTTCACAACCGTCATCTCCTGCTAGAATTGGGATGACACGTGCGCTTGCAGACATATGTCTGTGTGTCTCATACACGGAAAGTGGTGAGAAACTTGGACATATGCGTGTGCATAAACAAACAGAATTGCTACAAATGTTGCTAAATGGATGAGGGAGGATCAACTCACCGAGGGAGGCAGAATGGTACATTGAAAGAATAGTTGGGTTTTTCACTGGTGGCTGGAAATAAACAGAGCTTTTTTTTTTTCACGGGGACAAAACTCTGCATTAACTACTGGGTATGGGCTTTTTATAAGGTTATTTCCCCCGCAGCCACACAAAGCAGCTACCCCCCTGGTTGAAGCGATTTGCTGTTCACAATGCCTCAGCTTAACCAGCTAGGTCAGGTCAAGTTGACTCAGACAATAGGGACTTTAGTGTCTCACCCACAGCACAGAGTGTCGCGGAAACAAAGCAGCTCGCTGCAAGTGGAGCAAACATTTCATAAAGTCGTGGCCTCAGTCTATAAATGTCCTGTCTAATCTGCTAGCTCTCATCAAGCAGATCTTTTATCTATTTTCGGATTAAAAAAAAAAACGATTTGGCAAAAATATTGCACCACTTTACTTCCTTAGGCCAGAATAATCCTTTTGTGATTTTATTATTTAATGGACTTTATGAAAGAACATTTATTCCCATACATTTGTATATGTATACACATAAGAATAAGATCTTACTATATAGTATGCTTTGCCATCAACATGCTTGAGTACAATAAGCATACAGTGAAACAGGGCTGCGTAAAAATACCACACTATTGACCCATTGAAATCAAACCATGACAATATTTTATGATATTGTGTCAATCTGTGAAAACATTCTGTTGTCTAAGCACATTGGGATTAAAAACACAGAAAACAAATTATCTTAGTCTGTTTTAAATGTGTTGAATCTGCTGGAATACATTTTATTATTTATATTGTGATTCTGATTTCAACCATAACACCCAATCCTACAATAAAGAACATGCATGACAAGATAATAAGAGACCAGAAACAGTCGTTTAGCCAAACTGTAATTCGGCAATCATGATGACAAACGATTAATCATGAGTATGTATGTTTTTAAGCAAAAACAAATTGACTGGCTTGAGTTTCTTGAATGTGATTATTCAGTTTTTCTCTAATAGGGGGACAGAATATCTTTGGGTTTTGGACTCTTGGTCGAAGAAAACCAGACATTTCCTGGACTCAGGATTAATCAGGGAACTACTCTGATTTTTCTAAATCTACACAGACAGAAATAGTGTTTTTATTTTATTTTATGACCTCTAGGTTTTTCCAGCACGTGTAGACAATGTAATATCATTAGAGGTTGTCATTCACTTTCACTGACAGACTCCACTGAAACAACAGGGGGGCCCAATTATAACAGAACGTATGTGTGATAATAGGGAGATAATTGCGTGGTGTTTCTTCGTACCCATTTTAAGACCCGGCAGCTAACTCCCCACTCAGCTGCAGCATGAAAAGAAATCCAGGCAGCCTCCAGTTATCATTACAACACAGTATGCAGCAGCTATGATATCGGGTACATAGAAATACAAACCAAAAACGTATTACTAGCCTGCCCGAACGCGTAACATATATATCACAGCGGCCGTGTGCGCTGTCCGTGCGTTACGGCCATGCACGTCAAAACCTGCGGGAATTCATATACGAAGGTCTCTCGGCAGCGTATAGCATAAAGCCGGAGACGAGCATCTGATTTGTCACATTTGAAACGCTAATGTTTAAACCAAAAGGAAGAGCACACAGTAATGCGTTCATTCATCTGCATAAACACCACCTGTCCCGGCACAGACAACTCCTCAAGCAGCGAAAGTTTAGTGGCAGCCTGTGTGCGAGCCAATCAGCACGGGGGCCCAGCTGTGGTTGCGCCAACCCGTAGCGTTTTTCAAGTGTCAGAAAGCGCTCTGAGTACTGTTGGTGGTGCTGAAGAGAGAGAGAGAGAGAGAGAGAAAGAGAGAGAGAGAGAGAGAGAGAGCGCTTTCATTTCGTGTCATCCGCCAGCGAGACGAATAGGCAACACGGTAACAAAAAGAAAACAGGGTGCGCTATCACGATTGACATCCAAAGGTAATTTATGCTGGCCCTTTATTTACTCACGCAGCCGCCATATACACACTGAGAGCTGCTCTTGAAGGCTAATTTGGAGCATATTTGGCATATTGCAGGCCCCTCTCTCCTTAAGAATTTCCATCATTTGTCTCAGGCATGAGCAATGTGTTATCAAAATCCAGAACAGCATTGATCACCTCGCCCTTTTTTTATTGTTATCATCCCTGGAACAGCTCCTTAGTGCCAAAGCTTTTGTTTGTTTTTCCTGTTGTTGTTTCCTCCCCCCCTCTCCTACACTGATACTAGAACAATACTGTCAGCTTCTGTCTTGACTTCTTTCCGAAAGTGGAATATGGCATGTTCCTCAAATCGTATCTGTAATGAAAAGGAAAGCTTGCCTCGCGTGACACCTCTTCAGCTGCACGGGAAGGACAAAAGCGTGTAGTTTGTTTTGATGGTTAAAGAGGGGATGGCATCTGGCATCGTAATTATTTGAATAAATTACTGTGGAGCACTGATAAATGAAACCGAAGTGCTGTCAGATCTTGATCAGTTTCAGGCTTCTTTTAAAGTGCAGTTCTTTTTTTCCGAAACACAACCACCATTCTCAGAAGCTCAGTTTTTTTTTAATTATGTGTCATCTGCTCGCTTTGATTGCAGTGTATATATATATATTTATTTATTTGATAAATGCAATACAATTACCCATTGCTTTTGATAAATGTAATTCCGCGAGCGGAATATATTTTTGTATTTTGTCTGACTCGAGGTAAGGTTTTTTCTATTTCATTGTCCACAATTGTAGTTTAAGTAATGGTCACTTCTTTCAAGTAGCCCACTTTCAAGAGAAGCTTTTAAAGGCAGAATTGTGGGTAAGTCGACTGTCACCACCAAAATCATAAGACTGATCCGCAAGGAAGAAAGGGCCAATTAGAGATCATTTGGCAAAGAAGCTTTCGATTGCTTTCACTCCCGTCTTTTGTTGACCTCTGTTGAAAGCAAAGGCGGACTCTCTGGCAAACCCGGAGAGGGGCCGCTGCCACGCTGCTCTTTCATCTAGCATTGTGAGAGCACAAGTGCCTGTGTCCGCCGACCACTTTAATCAACTTAATGCAACTGATACTGCTTGTTGTTATGAGCCCCTGGTCTGATTCAAAGAGGACCACAGATGCGCGATGCTGTGGAGGCTTTTCTCCTACAGACCTCTGCGGCCAACAAGTGCTATGCGGGTTAGAGATGAAGCCACAGGGAAGATGAGAGGGGGGATGGGAAGGGGGGTCACGGGATATGCAGACAACACTCAGACAACCTGTCTGCAAGGGCATGCTGGTGCCTCTCTCCTCTCCTTCCATGTCCGCGTCTTTACATGGGCTACACAGCACATCTGATGTGATATGTGGGTGATGGACCTTTGTTTAGTTCAAAGGTTCATACCTCTTTATTCCTAAGTCCCTTTGTGGTTCCTCGGGCCTTGAAATATGTATAACTGTCCTTTTCATTCCAGCCATGTGAGGGGGATCGGGGCTGGGGGGTTGGGGAGAATCAAAGAATAGAAGTTTCTGTGAGAATCGGTTTGAAATGGAGTGTCCATACAGTGTCATCATTTCTTAACCTGCTGCCTGGCACAGAGCCCTCCATGACCTCCAAACCACGAACATCGACTGAAGGCTTCGCTGCAGCTTTAGAATACATTCTCCTGTGTTTCAAAGTCCGCAGCAGAAGCGTTGGATGTATCTTTGTGATTTAACATTCTGGTTTTAGCTGCTTTCACATCGATATCAAGCACCTGCAGTATTCATTTTTGTTGACATATGCCAATCAACATCAGTGTTTTTTCTCAGCAATACACCTAATGAGTTAACACCATTGCTATCAACCTTTCTAATGGATGCAACATTAATTCCCAACTATACCTTGACAGATTGAAAATATTTGATAACAAGAACTACAACAGACAATCGTCAGCTATCAACAAACTGATGAAACTTGGCACGAATGAGTGAAGTAAACCAACCTGATACCTAAGTCCAACAGCTAACGGCAAAAAACGTAAGACATAGTGTAAACCTGAGTCCTACTTGTTTTTTTATCTGGAATATACAATGTCACATTTGATATTCATTTGAAGTCAAAAACCTTAGCCTAATATTTCTCTACATTAAATTCCAACCTAACACTCTTAGCTTATTATTGAAATATAACTTGATTTTCTATTGTTTTCAGTTTGTTGATCTAACTTTCAAAATCTATTTTAAATTGTTAATTAGATAAGTATATTGCAGCGAGAAACAACACCTCCACTATTTCCAATGTTGACATGATGAGCAAACGCTCTATTTTGCTACGTGATGAGATTAGTGTAGGTAAATACATCTATTTGATTCGTAATTGATCCAGAGTTCATTTTTCTCTGCCATAAAAACTGGCAAACAGTACTGCTGTTGAAATAGTTAATAAGCTATCCAGTCTCTAAGCTACTGAACAAGACTAAAGGCCTCCGCAAACAAGTCTGTATTTTGTCTGAAACTTTCGTCCGTCATTGTAATTTTCAGATTATTTGTGTTTCTGCCACCGTCTGAGTTTTTGACCACTTATAGTAAATGCAAACGGCATCATCCCAAATGGTATCTTATTCACATTTTATTCATTTGTCTTCCGGCACAAAGCATTTCACGCGGACAAAGTAAAGAATACAGAGAGACGCGTAATTTACAGATGGATTGTGGCAGGTGATTGCAGAAAATCTGTCCATTGCACCAATTAGTTAAATGTTGTCTCAATTTTTTTTTTGCAACAAATACAATAATAAAACGTATCAGACTCTGTTTGCAATGGTTTCTGTGTGTAACTATTTTTATTGGATGACGGATTAAAAAAATACGCACTTGGTTTGCAAAGGTCTTGAGGCAGTATATTTACATGGAGACTGCTAGTTTACTTCATTACTGATTACTCCAGATTAAGACAATAGTTTGACTATGTTATTCACACAATTCATGACTGGTTTGACCAACTATTTAAGATAGTTCCATTCTGTGAAGGATGTGTGGTACTCTACATTATGGGCTGATAGGAATGAAACAGGGTGATGTTTGCATTGTCAGACTTTGATCTTAACCGACACATACATTTGAAAACATGAGGTGTAATTGCTCGCCACAAAACCATTTCACATTGCTTTGCCTTACTGGTTTAGAATGTGTGTAAAACGCAGAAAGAAATCAATGAAGGTGTGTGTAAAAGACAAAAGACTGACAAGTGATCCAAGTCTGTTAATCGTCAAAGAGAAAACCACCTCATAAAATGATGAGAGTCCATGAAAGCCACAGGATAGACATTAAGAATTGCCTGATAATACCTGCGTCTATTGTCTGCTGTGTCTGGGAAATTTAATTGAGTAGTGCAGACGCCTTACAAAAGGACAGAGAGAGACACACAGCCCTCCAAGGCATGACATTGTTTTTGACTTGGCAAAGTGCTGAGCTCAACATCAGACCACTAACAAGGAGACAATCACCCCTGAAGGAAGGATGCATACACAGAATGGCAGCAGGACTCTTCTTTAAAGGGAGAGTGGTGAGCACTCGCTATCAAATACTCCTGTGGTTAGTTCCTCAGTCATAACAAAGGTCTACCGGACCCGGGGATTTTTCGTCCTCCGTCTCGAACCCTTCATTTTCTATTTGCACTGTGGTTCAACATTAAGATTTCTCTTGAATATCAATAATTTAGCTTTTGCTTGGAGTTCATTTTCAAAGCCCTCAGTCAGATGAAGAAAAACTGTATCAACTCGCTTTTATCTAACACTGAGAACAAACCAATCTAAGGCCTTGATGTTATTTCGCTGCTTTGTTGTCTGAATTGGAGCGTTGATCCCCGGGACACAGTGGAGGTTTTGTTTTTATCTTTGGATTAAGGAGGCATAGGTCTTTTTTAGATTGGGGAGTGCTCTCGCAGGGGTCAAATAACAGATTAATAGGTCTGGTAATGAGCTCCCCGGAGTGTCCAAGTCTCTCCGACTTCCCCAACCTCCATTATGTCCTTTTATGATGGATGGTGGCAAACAACATTCACACATCTCTAAGAGAAATGACTGGGATGCCATTTGTGTGAAGGAGAAACATCAGCTGTAGTGATGTATTGCTCTGGTGTGATGTTCTCTTTTGTATCTTTGTTTGTCATCCATGCTAAACTGTCACTCCTGTCTCCTTTTGTTTGGTCTCCTCACAGCAACAGGAATGTTAACATGCCACTCTGGGTTTTCTTGAAGGTGCTTAGAGAAACCCGGGATTTTAGATCTGGTGAATTCGTCCGCTTTGATCCAATCACGGCCTTGATGCTCAGGCCACACTCTTGAAAAAATATGAATGACAAGACACACCAAGGCTGCCCGTTATTTAGTGACAACAGGCCACTTACTGATAAATAATCGCAAGTGCGTCATAGATGGTACACAATAAAGTGACACATTAATATCTACACAGTTTTGTTGCTGTTGAATCTAAGACAGAAATAGTTTTTACACTTTGAGCTACTGCTGATATTCTCATTGTGCATTATGTTGGTATTATGTTGCAATTCATCCCTGAGGCAAGACAGAACAACACTATTGGATTATTATGCAAAGTGATATATATATTTTTTGCATTCAATGCCAACTTTTTTAAATTTCCTGTTTTTAGATAAATGATTCCAACCCAATACCAAGTAATACCAAGGCTATAATCACCACTATCAATATCAATACGGAGACAGGCTTAGTGGTAAATGTCAAAAATGTGCACTGAGTGATCTATTATTGGACTGATCCTTTTTAGGGAAAGATTGTGGTTACGGCAAATGATGTATGCTTAAAATATGACCAGTTTTTAGCCAAAGGACAGCGGTTAAAGTAAAAAAGGCAAGCGTTAATTGCAGCTCTGTGAAAGGCACACTCAGACACAGTCTGACAGCCAGACTCGCTACATGCCAATGCTACACAGGACGAAAATTGCGAGGTGCGGAAGCGTCCAATTTAGTTATTCGTAGGGATGCTGCGTCGTGTGATAACTCCAGCATTGTGCTTTTGCTCCCCCATTAAAAAGATGAGTCATTAATTGTGGCCATTAGAAGATAGATAAATTGGGATAACATTCACACAATTCCAATTCAACATTTAAATTAATCTGGAAATGTTATTTTTACGTTCTGGTATGACGAGACGTCGTTCGTTAAGCCCTCTGGAAATGTTTCAGGGAAGCCAGAGTTTCACACCTACTAGCTAAATCCCAATTTATGGGCCGCCCTCTCTCATTGCAAAATCTTTGATGAGCAGCGGGGAATGTTAAAAATCCTTAACATTGTCGGCCTTGTCATCCCATGGCTGGTTAAGAAGTGTCGCGAGCGGAGCGTAATCAGCTGCCAGAGCGGCTCCCCTGGTCCGATATCTCTGTCCACCATCATTAACTGACCTTACATATGTAGGGAATAACCACAGGGGGAGGACAGACAGTACAGCAGACACAGGAGACAGATCTCAGGAGGTGATTACTTTATGCTACACCATGGAGCGATGCTAATGACCTCTGTGCTCTTGCATTAATGGCCTTTGCTGTCACATTATCATGTGGCAGAGGTGTATGAAGAGGTCCTCACAATTCTGAGACAGTTTAATCAGAAAAAAGCTCTACTAATACTCAGAATGAGCTTAGATAATAGGAAGTGAATGGATGAGCAACTTCGATGGTTGTCATCAGACAAAAACGTTCTGTAGTCATCTGCAGTGGAGGCAGAGGGTTTGGCATCTTATTCTGTCGGCTACACTAACAAATTAAGGGTTAGTTCAACACTTTGCGTCCTCTATAAGAATTAGATTCTTGGAATGAAGGTCAATCTAATCTCTGTGTCATGTAGAGTGTTGCAGGCATGATGTATTTTTGTAGGCCCACCCTCAAGTTAGCATCCCACTAATTATTTTGACAGCGTGAATGCGATCGGCAGAAGTAAAAAAAGCTAACGTTATAAACAAACTACACCAACAAGTGTAAATACAACTGTAAAGGGGCTATAAAGGCGGATTAGTCGGTTCTGATGACGTTTTGTAGTCTCATTTAGCCATTTGTTAGCAACCGCCTTTTTTAAAAGCTTCAAAAGTCACACGTGGGGTATTCACTGATGTATGTTATGTTGTAGAACAAAAGTTAAAATATCTTAAGCGTGTAAACCATCAACTTTGAGATGAGGGAACAGGATGAGCAAAAATTCTGATTGTTTGACTACTCATTCTTGAAGCACTCTTTTGGCCTGCTGTACAGAGCTGGAGTCATGGCTTGGTTAGCCTAGCTTAGCATAAAGACATGAAGCTGGCAAACACCTAGCTTGGCTCATGAACAGAAATATATTAAAGACAAGTTCACAAGACAGACAGGCGTCAGCTGGTAGGCTATTTTCGTTAGCCTTAAACAGCTTGTCTACTTTGTACGCAACTCAACTTGAAAGATAAGGCAAATTGAATCGCACAATATATCTCAGGGTTGCAAAAAACTTCGACAGCTCAATAAAAGTAAATAAAAATAAAAATATAATTTTCAATAATCAGTTAACCTACTTAAATGTATAATTGTATTAAAAATGTAAAAATCCAAACCACATTGTCCCACCCATAGCTGGTGTGTTCTATAAAACAACACAGTAGTGATAGCTTGTCAGCCGACACTAAATTGCTAGCAGATTAGCTCGCTAGTGCTTGTTTGGCTATCCCTGACTGCATCTCACCTGCAACACACACTTTAGCCGGAGATTCTGAACTGTTTAATTAAAATAACTCAACCACTTTACTGTTTTCTACATTTCTTTTTATGCACACTTCAAATGTAAGGCAAATATTAGGTTAATTTCACCACTTTATAGGTGTTGCTGAGTGCTACTTTGGACCGAGCTAGCCATTTCCCACTGCATCCAATCGTCAAGCTAAACTACGCTAAGCATATCCCAACCCCATGAACTTGATATTGATTTTGAAGAATAATGTATCCTGTACAAAGAGAAACAGTCACCCAGAAATAGCAGTTTCACTGCCTCAGCGGAGATGGGCCTGCTATTCCGAATTTAGCAATAGTTTCAATTACGACCTCAATACACATCATTCAGTGAGGAGAAGCTTTATGCATCTTAGGACCAAATTTCAGAGAAAGAAGAGCTGATTGCCCAACTAACTTCATTTTTTTTTCATTCACTGAACCTCAGCCAGAGTGAATGCAAATCCAGGTAGGTGTATTAATGGACATCTCCCTCACTGTATGAGACCGGGACTTAACGTCAAGCTAAATTATTTGTCTTGTGCTCTTGGTTGATCTCTTCATTATATGGCTCTTGGTGGATTACTCCAGGATTTGGACGATCCCTCTGACTCATAATATGCGAGGTGAAAACAACGGCGAGGTGTATATTGAAGTGGCATATGTGGAAATTAATCTGTGTTGGGGGTGGGGGGTTCTATATTAAGTCACTTGGATTCTTAAAGTCACATACACCTATTTTTATTTTTGGTTAATACAGCGTTTAATGTGCCGTCAATGGTGAAGACGTCTAAAAATTCCCGGTGACCCGTGTTCGGTTGAACCCGTTTATCTCGCTGACCACACAGCATCTCTGCTCTGCATTCAGTCCCCGCTACACATTAGTTCCTCTGTTGCGGCTCACTACCACTCGTGTCAAGTGGGGCCACAACTTGTGCGTTCGGGTTGCCCAAACCAGTGCTGATGTCAACACACTTTGTGTCCCCTCGGTGCGGAACCAGCCCCGCAGGCAAATGCACTCATTCACGAGGTCGAGTGGACAGGGCTCTTTGCGGCTCACAGATGTGACGTACAGAACGTACGATAAAACCACTACATTATATTCACGCCGCCTGCGTCTTGAGCTGTTTCAGCCAGCCCTCCTTGAGTGTTTTACGTCACCAACTTTTTGCTTCAAACCCACCAATTTGGAACATGTTTGCCTTATTTTCTAACCTAATTCATGCGCTAAAACGTGCCAAAAGCTCAGTGAAACCTTCGTTTCCAAACAGAGGACTGTAGTCTCTGCTTTTCTATAGCAGACAGCGGCGGTTAAATGGCTGCCGTGTGATTCCTGCATCCTCAGCAGACCCAGGCCTGAAGGAAAAGTGTCGTCTTTGAATTTGCTGGGGAGACACAGAGCTCTGGCCCCTTTCTCCTCTCAACTTCCCCCCTTGAAGTTTTTTTTCTTCTTCTTATAGCTGAAAAGAGAGCAGGATTGTGCTTTAAAAACGAGGGGGTTTTTAATCTGGGGAATGAGTGCTTTGCCATGCAGCCCAGCTCTAGAGAGAGTGCCAAGCAGGTCCGGGCAGTGTATTAATATTTAAATTCCAGTCCAGATAATCAATAGAAGGGGTACTTCTGTGGGCTGTTACCCTCAGATGGGAAGCGATAATAGGGAGAAAACCTGCTGATTAGCCTCCTTAGAAGCTCTCTTCTCTGTATAGTGCTCAATACTTTAGGAGTGATTATAACCTATTGAGGCAGAAAACCTGATCGAATATAACCTCTTTTGAATTCCTTGTTCCCTCAATGGCGTGTCAAAAAGAGCATTCAGAGGTTTCGTGTTGCAAAATCACCGCCCTCCCCGAGTTAGTTTCTTCTTCGCATATGGTGCGCACGGAACATTTCAGGCGGGCCTTTATGTCGCAACATAATGCTTTTAATATGGGTACCACTGCCATAACGGGCACCAATAGGGAACTTATATTTTATTCTTCTTTTCAGTGTACATAAAAAAAATCCCAGCTTAGTCCTTTTTGTCTTTTCAATGCTTTGAACTCCTTTCAGCCTTTAGGGGGACTTTTTTGTGCTGTGGACTGTGGTGTGCATTCACTGTAAAGGCACTCAATACCGCAATAAGACCACAAGCAAAACTGAGTGTCTTAAGCGGGACCACACATCTTAGGCATTTGCATAATTTAAGGGGGGGGGGGGGGGACAAAAAAAAAGAAAAGGCAAAAAACCAACCCTCTTCATTTAAGATGAGAATCGAGGCAACGCATACCTCTCTCGACCTATCGGGTTACTGCGTGCTTTTGGTCAAACTGGCCCGACAACAAAGTCCACGGATTGAAGCCTTTTTAGGGCGAGACTCGTCTTTTTGCGGAATTAAGGCTCCAGACACTTTACCGTCCTCTCATAACACGTCTGAAAAATCTGAATGTTTAAGAGAGGTCAGGATTTTTTTCTTTTTTTTTTCTTCCGCCATTGTCCTGACTTGGTTAAAGCACGGGAGATAAAGAAAAGGGTGTGTGGGGAGGGAGGTGTGTTTGGGGGTGGGTGGGTGATGCTTTTCCCGAGGATAATATCTCGTTTGAAGGGCCAACAGAAAGAAAAGCAGAAGGAGTTGAAGTAGTGGTGGTAAGTATCTTGAAAGAAAGCAAGGCCAAAGCTGAACTGCTCAGTTCATTTTCCACCTCACTGGCCGCCATAATCCATCTTGGCCAGCTGCTAACAAGATTGAGTCTGAAGTTTACCTCCACAATGAGATAATCAGATTAAGATGCACAAAGATCAAATAATGACCCGGCTTTAGGGCAAGTTCAGCAGGCCCTTGATTGCGATGTGTGGTCCTTCAGACATATTAAAGAATCCAAATGGTCTCGCCACAACTTGCATGAAGTGATCAGGGAAATGTGTCCGGATGGACTGCGGTGCTTATTTAACGCTCTAATGTTTCATTATTTAAAAGGTTTTTTTTTTTATAAAAAAAAATTGTAAAGCTTAATTTCAATCGTGACATTTCTTTGCTGGGAAGATAAAAGGTCCATTGTGTGAAATAAAAAATAAAATAAAAAATGTAGCAATTTAAAAGACAGCTTTTCAAAGTGACACACGATTGAGACGTTTTGTAGATTCTCCCCAGACTTCTCTTCCCCGGCACACCGCGTTGCTTTAATGGAGTAACGGGATTATTCAGAGAGGCATACAAATGTGATTGTCTCACAGCAGATGGTGCGCACTGCTTCACCTTTCAGAGAAGTTAATTAAGCCCGCCATATTGTGCCTATCCGGGGGAAAAAGATGTGGATGAATATTGAGCAATCGAACCCTGTCTCTCTCTCTCTCTCTCTCTCTCTCCCTCAGTGTGGGGACAGAGGAGGCCATTGACGCAGAGTTACATACAGAGTTCAATGAATCCCACTTTTTCCCAGCTCTCTCCCTTCCCACGTCTCACAGGCCTCCTGAAAGTTCGACCCTGGCTAAACGGGCCGCACCGCTTCGGGCGGATGCCAAATTCTCAAACACCTTCCGTTGTGTGATATCAAATGGGCCAGTGGGGGGGAGACTCTCCTAATTCCACTACACTCTCACCATCAACAAATTACCTTCTGTGCCCTTACCAAAAAAAAGTTTTTACGCTTAAGTAATACTCGCTCTATTTTTGGTTGTATGATTAAAATTTAACGAAAGTCCGAAAAGTGTTTTCTGCTGTGAGGTTTTCAGAATTAACCCGTCAAACACCAGCCGACTTAATCGGCTACTGTGCCAGTTCCGCAAAAAAACATCAAAGCCCTGCGAGGTAGAGTTTTAGAAAAAAAGAAAAAACAGGGAACTGCGGATTATTAAACCAAGTGAAGTCAGAATAACAAAATAGTGTTCAAAGTGCCCGACATGGAGGGGGAAACCTGCTGAGTGCAATATAAAAGTGGGGGTTAAGCTTATTGTAAACTCCCTCCGCTACGTTCCTAAGGTAGACGTTACATATGATTAGAGGAACTCTGCTGTGGCAGTCACTGCAAGCTACTTCCGTTCCAGTTGAGCATTGCTAATTTTTTAAACCCTCGACCACATGCGTGGCGCTGCTGTGTAGCTCCTTTTTTCCTCTCTTTTTGATCTGGGGTTTGATTTTATAGTAAAATGACCACTTGAGCCATATCCTCAAATGTTTAACCATGCTTAGTGTTCCCCAAAGTAGGTGATAAAATAACCCTTAGAATGTAATTAAAGTTCCCGCTATAATGTGATATGAGATTTTTTTCTTCTAATTAATTTTTCTAAACCAATTCAAAGTCATTGGCAGAGTGACATTTTTTAATTGAGAATTTTGTATTTTCTTTCAATGATTTATGTCTTTCTTTTGGACAAATATCCATGGGCTAATTGTCCGATTACAAGATTGATTATCCATAGTATCTACATGTTTGATCTATTTTAGGATTTGTTACCTCTTGAAAATTGACTTTAATGGTATTCTTTTGTAGTTGTGTGGCTTCATTGATGTTATCCAAGGTGCTAACATTATTCAGACAACTTCTTTCTAAATAAATACCTCAGAACTTAACTATTATCAAGCCATATGAAACAATATACTACGGCACAGTGTCATTAGTATTACTACAAATCATTTAGCAGCAAATTTAGCATTTAGAGTTGGCAGAGGCTAAACCAGAGCTAAAAGTTTCCAGAAACACAACTCCAAATGAAAGTTGCTTCCTGTGTGCTGGTTAGGACAATAGACAACTCAATAGCCGGACACACTTTATTAAGTGACGATAAAGTGTTTTGGGTTTACAACTTGTGAATCTTCCCTCAAGTGGCCAAAGAAAAATCAATTAATGCAGCTTTATGCTTATTATATATTACTTGTTAGACACTTAATAATGATTATATTAACAAAAACATGCACGTTTAGTGAATGTACTTTGACGGTGAGGAGTTGCCCTGATCGTTTTTCGTCTGCCAACTGCAGCGTTCTCAATACTGGTCTACAAAAATATTTGGAAATAGGGTCCAGGTTGAGAAGTAAAGACGTTACCTATCAACAGACGTTTACTGAAATTAAAATCTTTGACATTATTACTTTAGGACGCATCTGTGTTGGCTTTCAGTCATGATGGTGATGGCCAATTGATTTCTGTATTAACAGTGTATGAAAAGGGATTTTGAAATGACTATTTCTGTTCATTACCACTTGGAGGTTCAGTGTTCAAAGAATTTAAGTGCACAAATCTTTTCACTGAGATCGTTTTTTTTTTTTACCAGTGTCACACCAGCTATTAGTCTTGGGGTAAAAAAGACTCAACAGCATCTTCATTTATTTTTACTGTCACCTTTGTACTTGCGCTATGGACACAAACAGTGACAATTTGTCATTCAAAGATTTTTACAGCATAATGTAAGTCATATTAAACAAAACAGGTAGCAAGACTTGAAAGTGACAAGCTTTGCACCGGGTGATTTACAACAGAGGTAATGGCATGCATGCTATCAGCAGTGACCAACTCTGTGAGTGTACCTCTGCCCGGGCTAACACTCATTAAAACCAGAGATGACGCTGCAGGGGCCATCGGCCAATTACAAGGTTGGGGATTATGCAGCTCCATCACTTTTAAATTGACAACACAAGTTACCCGGATTCTATAATTATACTTCTCTTATCTGCTGTTACATATAATGATGGAGGAAAGTTGAAGGCTTCTCTGGGTTACTTTTAATGAGTCCCCTTTCTTTAAAGACCACAAAATGCCACCAATTTAAGTCCTGCCAAGGCTCTCCATTTCAAGTTGAGAAGCACCCGTGGAGAGGAAAAAAACTATCTCGTTGACCGGCAGTGTCAGCAGTTAAGAAGCCAGCATGAGCCCGCTCATTCTCCGTGACAGGGATCAGATTAGAATTCACGAAATCAAAGTTTTCCGGCATGAGATGATCACGGTGTCACTCAAACCTTTAATTAAAATAAAAGTAGTCTATTGTGCAGAAGCACGGTGAGATTTTTTTTTTTTAAGGGGAATATCAGGTATATTACATATGAACGACTTCTAAACTCGAAAACCAGAAAGGTAATGAATTTCAGAATGTATTCAGAACAAATGGAATAACTACGGCTTGGCTGGTAGCATGTTAGACAGCTCCAATGATGGTAGTTAGCTTGCGGGTGGATTTAAGGCCAACTTTCAACCACTCACAAAGTGACACAATGGCTTTATACTTAAATGCCATTGCATTGATTACCCATGTAGCATCTGCTGTCACCTGTCTGACCTTCAACTGATGCATTTTGCTAGCAGGCACAATCAGCAAGCAGCGTCACGCAGCACAAAAAGAAATGCACAGACGTAAACTCAAGTACCTCAAAGCTGAGCAGTGTTTTTGAATCTTAATGACTGAGCAATTACTTACTTTCTTCAAATCAGATGACTTACGCCAACAAATAATACCAACATACGATATGATGTTTAGCACCACGGCCAGAGAAAATAATTTTTACTTTTTGTCAATGGAAATGTAAAACCCCAGGGCAGAAAGGCTTACACTAGCTGTAACTTTACATTGCAACATTGTGACACATGCAGCAGTCTGTTCCATTAGCATTGACAAATTCCAAATGTTTTGGCAACCTGCAACCCTTTGAGCTCAATCTAGCTGTAACTGATACATTTGCCAAGCAAAACAGATTTTGACACTTATCATAAATTACCACTGCAATGCTTTAGCTTCCCTATGCTGCCCTAGTTTCTTGATTAACATGCATGGTGATTCAGCTGTGACAAAAATACTCTTCTCTGTTTACACTTTTATTCTAGTTGTTTGTTTCATATCAGTTTTTCTCTCTGCAGTTAGTAAGGACTAGATGGACAGACAATAATGCAAAGCACTGTCCTGGTTATTGAATCACAGAGAGAAATGCAGAATCGTAGTACAATGAGGATGACAAAGCAGGATAATGAATTAAGATGAGTATCCTTTGCTGCCTACATTAAAAACCCTTAAACCTGTATGTTTGCCTAAATTGAGGTTTACAAGCTAATTCACAATAAGGGAGCAAGGCCCAAGGTTTTACAATTTTTAATGTAATGGAATAAATACACTACACTTGTATTAAAGGATGCTTGGGCCACTTGGGAGCCGCGCAACAAGCTTTAAACACAACATTTACACAGCATCACCAAGTTTATCTGCAGAATATGTTCATCGACAATTCCTTATTTACTATTCCAGCAGACATGGAACACCATTTTCACCAATTTTCATTAGTGTGTCTGGCCACGAATGCAAGTCCAATATTCACTGACCTTTAGCTCTGTTTTGGTCTCCTCCAACTCCTGAGAAAAATGTCTGGCACAATAGCTGCTAATGGGTCAACAGGTATGTTTAACTGACTAACTTTGTCTGCCTGTCATTTCATGTTAATCCAGGTAGCATACCTTGGGTTTAAGAGAGCTGATTGCTTTGCAAACAAAACACTTTGCAAACTTGTTTTTTATTAATTAACTCAGTCCAAGCCAATTTATTGTCAAACGATTTGGCTAAATATTTGTCACTCAACACATACATTGATGTAGCATACTGGCTCATAGTTTTGATTACATTCAAAGGTGCTAAGTGAAAAATTCTAAGCACATCTATTTCCTCTTCCGCTCTCTAGCATTGAATTAAATTATCCACAAGCAGCATCATTTGTGTCACCGACTGGTAGTGTACGGTTGTTTTGTCACTTCACGGCATCACATGACCTTTCGGCATTAAATCAAACTTTAAACCGTACAAAAGCTGAACGAGAATAGCTGCCTGAAATTCACCATCTGGACCCTTCATTTCTGTGTAATTCAAGAGAGCGGTCAAAACTGATTTACTACACACTGAAAGGCTTCCCTTTAATTCAATTGTTATTTTTTCACCAAGGTATTTTACTCTCCTGATTTAGTTTAGGGATCTTAAATGCTTATTTTGAAATAAAGTAGTCATTGCAGTGTGGGATTTAGCCTTGCTGCATTACCCCATGAAGTTGCATTGCTATTCAGCCGTAACACCTGTTCATCCAGCCAAGGCTCTTCTGCAGGAACAAGGTGTATTCGCTCTCCTTCCTCATGCCCATTTAATTGCGGCAGCATCATTGGATGATTGGATACTGAGCGAGAAAAACGAGAGAAACAAATCTGTTTATAAACCAAGTTAAGTCAACTGGCAGGTGTTGGGTCTGTCATAAATGATTTTGATTTTCACTGTGACTCATTTTGCACTTGAAGCATGAGTGGTATGATTGGTTAGCGAAGGATTTCATTTGCAGTCGCAGGCTGGTGAGTAATATCACAAACTGACCTGAGTGTCCTCACTCGCAGCGAGGACGACTGTTTCCCAGGAAGAGATAATGCCTGATGAGTTGTCCGCTGTCAGGAATTAATGGATGACGCCGGATGGCTGCCTCCACAAAGTCAATTATTCGTTTTACGTGTTGTTTACTTCTATTCCCACTCCTACTTCTCCGACTTTTGTTCTATGTTGTGTTCCTCTCGTGATCTGATATTGAAGCCTGAAATACTAAACACTTCAGACCAGCTTTACATTGTATACACACTATGGCTGCAACTAACGGCTAACGGATATAGGGAATGCTTGCAGCCATGCACTGAGCATGAAAAGGGAAATGAAAGTGATATACAGTTGATCAGATATTGCTCAAGTTTCTGTGATAAAGAAATACAAGATTATATCTAGACTGTCTCTGAATAACGACATGAAATATTCGGAAACCTCCGTAACATTACGTTATACTCCAGTGTCTCTCTGACCTAATTTCACCTTCTTAGCAATAGCTGATTCTTCCTTCTCTGGTAAAAACAGGATAATTTACAAAAACAAACATACAAAACAGAGTTTTATACTTTCAGTCATTTGTTCTCTCTCCACTTTTGGGATGATCAATGTAGCCAGTAGTTAGCTTTATTGGGCGTTAGCTTTGAAATAGCTTTGTCTGGGACCCCGTCTGGGCTACTGTTGTATTTCCACTCAGGGCCTATACATTTACGCATGAATATACATTTCGTATGAAACAGTTCAACACAGAGAATAAAGCAATCCAAGTGTATTCCTGACAACTTCCTGGTTGTCAGCCCATTTCCAGTAGAAATCCGTAGACAGACACATTGTAGTTTCACGTTACCCCCCCAGTGCCAATAAACGGGCAAAGTGTCGAACAAAAGTGTCGTAGTTGAGTGTAGTGCCCAAATTACCAGCCTTTTAAAACTTAGCATACCACGAGCACAGCAGAGTATTTCATTACTGACTTGCATGTGGGCTTGTTTATCATACATTACAATATTTAACACATGAAATTACATCAGCAAGAAACAATTTATGCAATTTCCCCCGAAGCGAAGAGTACATAGAGAAAGTGATGCATACTGTACGCCTCGTGTCCGAGGGAGTGCCCGTGGTCTGCACAGAAAAGCCCCAAGAGATGAAGTAAATATTTTGGGGGAATTATAATCAGGTGTGATAATGGGCTGCACAGCTTACAAAGATAATTCTTTATTTATTATTAAAATCATCCAACTGTATTATAACTCTAATGCTAATACCATTTGCAAATGAACTGGATAACTATTTAAAATCGTCGTCACTTCCTGTGACTGCACCAATTTGTGCAGGTCAGCAGCTTTTTGTCAGATTCCCAAACACGATCAAGCCCCTCCAACACGGTCGGTAGCATAATGTGTATTCCTCAAAACTATATTTGCACAGCACATCCAAGCGATCAGATTCAGCGTTCATGATAGAAATGTAGTCCAAAGGCATCAGTCTGGTTTAAAAAAAACAACAACAAAACAAAACACACAACGTAAATGCATGGTTATGTTTTCAAATCACAGCATTTCCCCTTTTCTTCCAGATCCAAACAATGTAGGCTAGACACAAACAAACAATGCAAATCTATTTGGTTTTTAGCTCACAACCCCCTCCTGTTCCCCCACCCCCTCTTCTGTCTCTACAGAAATGACAGGAGAAGTGCACATTTGTAGCTTGCAGGTAGTGGTTGGGGTACAGATTGAAGCTATGATATATGACATGTGTTGCAAGCAGTCTCTGTGTATCTCCCAAGGACCTGTCACAGCTCCAGCACAGGCAGTTAAAGGCTCTGTTATACACAGTTTAATCCTCCATTTAGGTCACAATGCACCGGCAGAAACAGGGTTTATGTTAAGAAGTCTTTTAATTTAGGAGCATGAAAGGAGCCCAATGCACCATTGCTAGTTTAAAAAACAAAAACAAAAAAACAGAGCTTTTATCAGCGTTAGCTTTTTAATATTTCCTTGTTTCTTGGCTAGTCCTGTATCCTGGAATATTTAGCGCATATTCATGTGACATTTTTCAATGCTCTTTAAAGTTTCCCTCGCTGGATTTTATTCCCGCCCTAACACACCATTCCTTAAGTATAGTAATTATGTATTAGCCCGGTGCAAATAAGTAAGTGTTCCCTGTTACACACAAAGGCGCACTCACAATATTCCCCTCAAGTTCTTAGCCGCGGATCATCTGCTGATTGGGGCCGCATTATTCACTCGAGATTGTGTCATTGCCAGGAGCCAAACCAAGCGCGCCCTGTCCAACGGACTTTGTTTCAACGGTTAAATGTGCATGCGCATGCGGAAAAAATATGAGCATGGATGCCGTTTTTTTTTTTTTGCGAGCACATATCATAGCAACACGTAAATATGAATCGAAGAAAACGTGAGTAAATATCGTCAATAGAGTAAACAGGAGAAAGAGTTTATAAGAAATCAGGTCAAATCTCATTGACATTTTCTCCCCCTTGCCCATGCCCCCATCTGTTTAAAAAAAGCGATGCCCCACATGATTTTCAGGAGTCGTCGAAGAGAAGATAAACAGATTAATAGATGTGGGGCTTTTTTGTGTGTGTGTGTGTGTGTCACTTTCACCCTCTGGAAATTGCTGTGATGCTTAGCCAGATACCAGTCACTGTTTGACCAGAAATAGATCTCACACCGAGCAAACTGGGTTGATATTTTCCTTCGCTTTAACTGGAGCACTGGAGAAAAACGCCGGGATCCTCCGTGTTGTGACACGGGACGATGAGCGAGGCACATCCCCTGAAATGCAGTCGGAAGGTGTCTCTGCGCTTAGAGGACACAACCTGTGTATATGACATTCCACCGGGGCTATATCCCTGCGTTTTGCAAAGGCTGACCTATGGGTTGGGGGTTGGGGTTGTGTGCCTCCGATCACAGCAACAGTCTGAAGGGGAAATCTGCTAAGAGTACAGTAAAGGGAGCGTGTCTTTCTCCAGGGCCTGCGGCCCGCTGGTGCTGAGTAAGCCCATGCAGCAGAGGATGCCTATGAATTAATACCCCTTGACAGTAAATGTCAACAGAATTTAAATTACACTGCTTGCTCTCTCTCATGAGCATGAGAATGTCTTTAACTTATATTGGGTGCCATGAACGCGGCCACGGGAGCCTTAAGGGGAGAAATCTTCTTTTTTTTTTTTTTTTGCATTTGCAAGATGTCTCCGCATTTGAAACCACCAGCTCAGTGTTTCTTGTCGCGTATCCGGAAACCAGCAGTGCATTCAGCAGGCGTGCATGTGGCTAATTAGTTGGATTTAACCGCAATGATCATTAGCGTTGTGGACAGATCTGCTGCGGTCTCAAACCGGCGCCCGCCCTTCTCCTGGTCAATGGAGCGTTTCACTGTTCATTAGAGGAAGAAGCCGTGATGGAACAGGCCTGGCTGCCTGCGTTAGTGTTACATCCCATAGCACGAGTGGAACGGCAACATCTATATTAAGATGACACCTTCTTTAAAAAAAATAAAAATACAAATTTTGTTCTTTTTGTAGCTACTATCGTAAAAAACATGTCACATTACAAAAACATGAGCCTCAATGTTCCAAAAACTTATTTTAAATGGAAGTTATTAGGAATTTACCAAAAAGAAAACGCCTCTTAAGATGACGTGGCCCACTAAACCAAGTTAGAATTGTTTTCACATCAGAATAAGATGCATACAATGAACATACAGTGAGACAACAAGGATAAGATAAGATGAACTTTATATTATTCCCTGCTGAGAAATTTAAGTGGCACAATAACAACAGGAAGTACTAAATCAGATACATTTCTTTAGTGAGTGCGATACAATATTAGCATTGAGTCTTTTACTAGCGGGTTCTAGAATACGGCATCTTGGTCAGTGGCCATACGCGCCCAGGTACCACTCTAGTGGCTGTGGTAATTATGACAGAGAATTATGACAGAGGTAAAGGATGAATTTGGGTGACGTAGTATAAAAGTCATCAAATAAACATAGGACTTTTACCCAGTGGACCGCTGTTCGTGTCCTGTAGGACAACAAAAAGTCAACATTGACTTATTTCAACCAGCGTTGGTTACGTAGCGTAATTTATTTAACTAACGTAACTTAAAGTTTTTACGGCACTTACGTAACAAATATACTTATTTTTAACCACGCTTTGAATTCTAAAAATTCCTGACCAAGCATCCATATGAGACTAGTTTTATGATACTTTTAAGATACTTTATACACAGTACAAATTGGAACAACCTCAACAATCACCTATTTGTGATATTTTATGTCTCAATACAGTAGTGTATTGAGACATAAAATATCACAAATAGGTGATTGTTGAGGACGTTGCAATACATAATTCAAGAAAAAAAATTAAGTACATATTGAATACATATTTGCACTTAAAAAGGAGTAGTGGTGGGTTATGTTTGTGGACCAATTAATTCATGCACTTGTTGCATAAATATACAGTTGGGTAGAACACTTTTTTGATCAGTGCATTTCAAAAACACAAATTTGTGATGAGGTAAAATGTATACTGAAGTGTAAAACGTTTCAACACTCATTGTTCTGTGGTTCTAATGATACTACTGACATCACCTGATATCTATTGAACCTAAGTTCATGAACCTAAGCTCGTTCATGTACCTGCTTTAGGCCGGTTGGACCTCAACGCATTATGAAACAAACAAATAATAAGTAATATAGCATACGCAATTTAATAGGATCAGTGCATTTGAAAAATTGTCCTAACAATAGCGAAAAAGCAATGACTCTGTTGGCAGAGGGGAAGCCAGAAATTGTCTCAAGCCCGTGTACCGGAGGCTGGCGCTGTAAAAGTAACACAGATGTCGACGGGCAGTGGCAGCCCTGCGGTGACCCCGGGGACTGGACTTGTTTCAACAAAAGAACACGGTTGACAGGCCGGCGGTATCAATGATCTGACCTCTCTGCAGCCCACGCCAGCAGGTATTTTTTTCCAATTGTGTGTTTTTTCTGCTTTTCTTCACCTTGCCACAATTTATTCCTGGTGTGTTAAAGGCTGTTGAGGTTTGACCTGTGGATCTCAGTGGCTGTCCCATCGGTGATGAGATGAATTAAAGCCCTACAGGCTGGTCGGCATAAACTGTATACGGCCCATTTTATTTAAGCGTCTTAATCTGTCTGCATATCTCGCCACTACTGCAGGTTTCACATTAAGCTTTAGTGTAAATTGCAAAATGTTACTGAATGTAAGCACGCTGTCAACTCAGAGCTCTGGGAGGAATATTGCAAGTCAACAGCACCTTTACCCGAATAGGCTCTAATAAGCTAATTGACCTTTTCCCATCACTGGCTCTTTCACTGCTGTCTTGAGCTGAGAGGTAATGTTGAGAAATAAACCTGCTTTTCCTTTTAGCGAGTACAGATGAATAACTTTGCTTCTTCACTTCATTTTCTTTTTAAGTCCAAGCAACAACAAAAAAAGCATCTTTAGCTTCTGTATTTTAACATGCTCCCGAAATGGAATACTTGAGCGATGTACGGTTAACAATCAGAATCAGGATCAGAACCATTTATTGCCAATAAGTTTACACATACAAGGAATTCGTCCTGGCGGGAGGTTCAAAACATTGAACAAAAAACATTGCACGATAAACATGAAACAGAGTGCAATAAAAATAATAATAAGAGGGAGTTTTCACAGTAATATTACCATATACTGGCCATATTCCTACTGTAGAACTCCTATACAGCATGTTGCTGTAGATCTGCAATGCATCATGGTCAAAATTAATTCCCGTGAATCTTACTGTAAATAAATGTTGCTTTGAATCACAATACAGTAATACAAGCCATAATCTGTTTTAGCATTATTTTCAACACCGATGTTAGTTCACTCAGACGTTGCGTTACACAAATGATGACCGTAGAATAACGTTGTGTGCCGATGGACACTTGCTTCTCTCGACACAATTTTGGAGCAAGAGCTACAACATTTCTGACCAGAGTCCACTTCAACTTCAGCAACAGCAAGGAAACAAAGCTCATTAATATTCCCTCATATTTCCTTTTTGCCAGCAATTTGCAAATGTACATTAATTACAGACAGCACAGTCTTCTCAAGTAAAGTCACACGTTACGTGACTTTAAGAAGTAAGTAAGGACATACTTTCCTGCACGAGTAAGCTAACGTTAGTGTTACTAACACATATAGTTGATACATGGCAAGTGTAACTTGTAAATTAATTGAAATCGTTTGTGTGTGACGGTGTCGTCGTCGTGTATGTGTGTGTGTCTGTGTGTTGGTGCGCTAGTTAGCTAAGGCTAGCTCCGTTTGGAGAAGTTTTGACTCTTTTCTCTCTTGCTAGCTAACGTGCGGCACCACATGATGTGGGCAACGTTACCGAGCACCACTGAAGGTGAACCAGAACGTTGTGAGTGAACCAGAACGCCACAACAGGTCAGACAGCAAAACAGGTTGTGTGTTTTCTAAGATAACGCTACATGGTAGGGCAGTCCGCAACAGCTGGTATAACATTGGATACATTGTTGCTAGCTTAACCCTCCTGTCGTGTTCGGGTCTAATCTGACCAATTTACAACTTTGATCAATCATAAATATTGTGTTTTATATCGGATTGCCTCAAGACCTTATGATATCCTCCACACTATGCATTTGAACATATACAATTGCTGATCACATTCCCCAACCCCCCTCTCTCTCACACGGGCACGCACACACACACACACACACACACACACACACACACACACACACACACACACACACACACACACACACACTTACACTTGTGTGAACACCTGTTTGCAGTGCCATATATAAAGTTGTACACATTTCAAACTTCAAACCAAAGAAGCAGGTGTTTGTTATGGGAACCATCTCTATCCTGCTTCATGTTCGTCCCCCCACGTAAACCACACCTTCCAGACTAAACAATGCTTATCTTCTCAGTTTCCCCCTAAATACACCTGGAACATCAAAGTAAGGGTTTCTTTCATGTCTCTCCTAATAAATACAGTACTATTGTCTGTTTATTTTGTGCTGCAGGAAACCTCCACCCAGGCTGATGTTGAGGCCCAGGTGTCCCTGCTGAGCCTCAAGGCTCATCATGTTGGTAAGATCCCAGTACCAGACAAAACACAACATAGGCTGACTTCGTCAGTAGTAGAAACATATTGTGGTATTTCTAATGGGAATCGGTAACCAATGTCTCTCTGTCCTTCCACTGCAGGGAAGAGGACTCAAGTTCAGGAAGAAGACTAATGCCGTGTTGACACCAGACGCGGCTCGAAAATTCGCGCCGCGTTCACTGCGGAAGTTTACTCGCGTGAGTGAAACGAGGGTGTTCACACCAAATGCGAAAAATCGCGCCGCGAAGGGGGCGTGGCTTAGCTCTGTTGCTTGCCTCTGTGAGAGACAAGCGACGAAGCTTTCATTTCCGCTATCGACCATGGAATAAATAACCACTAGTTCTGCTTTATATTTGTTGTGGAAGTCCCAAACATGTCGGAACATCAAACGCCCTCGTATTTGGGTTCATAACATCATCCGTGGCCGCACACAGCTCGGTGAATTTCACCGACTCCTCCAGAAACTGCGTCTCGCGTATCTCCGTAAAACGATACCGATTATGCCATCCACCATGGAAATGGAATTCCACATATGTCAGAACATCAAACTCCATGGTGTCTGGGTTCATACTATTATCCGTAGTCCCACAACAGCGTCTCAATGAAGCTGCTGTCAGCGCTGGTTCAGGAGGAGCAGCAGCAGTTTCATTCAGAAACGGGGAGACGGCGGTGGTGACGGGCGGAGCTTCTCAACGCTGATTGGCTGCCGCAACTTTGCGTGACGCGATTTCTCCGCCAGAGTTCGGAGAATTCAACTCTTCCTTCGTCTTCCTTCCTTCTTCCTTCGAATCCTTCGCTTTGTTCGCCCCAGGTCAAACGTTCTGTTCGCGCCGCCTCAAACGCGTCTATCTCGCCGCGGCGCGAATAAATCGGCAATTCGCGTCGCAGCGCGTCTGTGGATTGACTTTACATGCAATCTGGTCGCGCCGCAAATTCGCGCCGCGTCCGGTGTGAACACGGCATTAAGCTCAGGAAGAAGACTCCAGTTCATGGAGAAGCCGACCGCCCAGGGAGAGGATTCCAGTTCAATACAATCACAATAACCTCAGTCATGGACATTTTATTGTTTACAATTTTTCAGTTCAAATTGTTTTTATACATTTCCCCCTTAACCTGAATATTGTATTGCTTCCAGTGCTTGAATAATACGGTTTACTGTCAAATTACTTTAAAACATGCTTAAATTGTCATAATACCTTGAAGAAAGAGGAACATTTCAAATGTTGTATCTTCAAGAATACCATAACCTTTTTTGCTGTTTACAAAACTTTTTTGTTTTACAAACTAAAAACAAAATGTTAAATTTGTATTTTAAAATGTTGAAATATTAAAATAAATGACTTGTTGAAAAAAACTAGGTCTTCATTTTACACTATGTAATTATTCTACTGTAATTCATTTACAGTATTACAATAAATACAGTGATGCATGTTACAGTAAACTGGGATTTGCTGTAAACGGTACTGTGATTAATATTACAGTAAGCATACTGTGAAATATACTATAGCTACTTGCTAATTGCTGCCAGCAAGTTACTGTAAATTCTACAGTTATCTTGTTACAGTGTACAACTACCACAGACACTGTTTTACAAAGATGGACCTGTTACATTAGAGCTAAATGCTTGAACAATCGAGATGGGTTGTTGTAACAAAACTGTGCTTTACTACCAGGACCAACTAATCCTGCCTCGATACGAATGAACGATACGAACGATATGAATGTTTCTACCTTTTTATTTAATTCTACTTTACTTTATTTAGATTTTTTTAATTGAATATATGTATTGTATAGATTATTGAATTGTATTTATTTTATTTATAAAGGGTTTCCCCTCCCCTTTACAAATACTCCTTTTTGAGTGCATTTGTAAAAGTATGTGCGTATGTATTAGTATTTACATGACTATGTGTAGATGCATGTATGTGCATATGTGTGTTTGTCTGTGTGCGTGCATATATGTTCGTAAATGTACTCGCTACTAGCTAAACTATTAGTACTATTCTTACTAGTTTTTTGGGGGGGAGGAGCTTGTCGTGTGCTTTGTTTTCGGAGGTTGTATGTCAGGGACTGTTCTGTTGTGTTGGAAATGTATAATAAATCAAATCCTTAGCATTTCATTGAACCGCTTATAAGTGGGCGAGGTCAGAATGCAGCGCTCTACACACATCTCCGTTGTTGCTAAAAGTGTCAGATTGATTGATTGATTGATGATGGATGTAGTGGTATTTTTTATGGAAACGGTCGGCACTAGCTCACGCAAGTATGTTTTGTTTGACGAGACGAAAAGATGATTGAATTTTGACACAGAAACTTAAAGAAATTGATTTGTTGTTCTTATGCATTTATTGTTAAAGTGGTGCAAATATGACGATGGATCTAAAAAGATTCAGATCCAGATCTAAGTTGAATGGTCACCTCCAACCTTCCATACGAGACGCGCGTATAACTACTAATAACTCTCCTCTCTTCGTGGGCCGAAGAGACAGAGGGCAAATGTCTCCTCTCGTTTATTCCCACAGTGCTAGCATTGTGGCGCAGGAGACCACAACATTTATTAAGCTATTTATAAATTGCAGTCGGAATATATACATGTCGGATGCGATTCCCTTCCCGCGGCTGCGCCATGTGTTCCGGCGGCGGCCCGGACCGTTCAACAAGGGGGCCGCATTATAACCTATAAACGTCAAGAACTCCTCCGGTGTCCCACCGCGGTCGTCTAGGCGGATGCATTTGTGACACCCTTTTGGTTTGAATTCCAAAGTGTATTTGTTTAATGCTCTTTAAAGCTTGTCTCGGGCAGTATTCGCATCTGTCTCCGAGTCCTCTGTCCCGCAGAATCTCGTTGCAAGAAATGTCAAAACGGATCTCGGCTCCACCTCCGTCCCCTGCCCCCCTCTGAAAACCACTTAGCCGTGCTGAAGTGCACTTTGTCCGTAACTAGATATAAAGGCCCTTGTTTTGCTCCATTTGGAGGATCCGCGGTGTCCAAAGCATTGAGTGTAAAGCGCACATCTCCTTGTATCTGTAATTTTCTGTGCAAATATGTGTTTTGTTTACAGAGGGAGGAGGGGGTGGGGGGGTTCATTGGCAAACCAAGCATGAAGTGGAAAAAATATGATTCTGATGAAGCGTGAGTGGTCAGTTAGAGATGTGTGCTTTCTTCCCCGTCTTGACTATCCTAAGGTAATTTCTTCTCTTCTGTTAGCTCCACTCTCTACCCCGTCCAGCCCTCAAACCCTATTTTAACTCTTTAATCACAGTCCTCGCGAGCAGACACATAAGTTGCAGAATGCGGCGTAAACAGCAGAATCGCGTGCTGCGTTTTTATTTTTGCATAATCTTTGACATCTCCCCTACCCTCCCCCTCTGCATGCTCAATCTGCATTTGATGTTTGCCGTCCCCGAGACTGGAGGGCAAGCGGGAGATCCATACTTGGGGAAAGTGCTCAGAATCGAACGCCAAGGGCCAGGCTTCTCCGACTACCGTCACATGGTGCAGCCGGAGTTGGGACGCACGCATCGGACGAAAGCGTGACTTTTGCCGGCCCCTCCCTTCGCCCAACAGCGAACCAGGGGAGTGCGAAAGTTGTTCAAATAAAAGCTCGCTACTCTCAAAGTGCATTAGATGTTAACGCTTTCGTTGATTTTGCTTCTTTTTTTTTTTTTTAAGCATTAGAAGTTGTAGTGATAAAGAAGCATTTAGACTCGGTGTAGAAACGGCAACGTTCCCTTTAGGCCACATGGCGTAACCATTTTATTCACAGTAATTAAACTTGCTCTGCTCTTAAGCAGACACACATATCTCTTATAGCCTGTGGTGTTTTTGCTCAAAGCTTTATCCAGAGGGGAGAGCAGCCAACTTTCACACACACGTAGTACTCCTCTATTGTTTGTTTTCCTTTGTGAGCAGAGATGTGTGGCGTTAACCACTAGTTAAGGTGAATTGGGTAAAAAAAGAAACTTAATAGATATCGCCATGAAACTTCCTCAGTTCATTACTTACATTAAGACAATAACTTTTTCTATTACAAAGTTTCTGAAAATTAGGTTTAAATATGCAAAGGAGGCTTTATCTTACTAAATGTGCATTCATTTGCATACATTTCCAGAACTGAAATCTGAATGTTGATAATGCCAGGTTATAAAAAAAATATCTCTGCAACAATATGTAAATCTGAAATTACTGGCAACAGCCATAAACAATACTTCCCCCCCATATTTTTGGGAATAAAATGTTGTGTAAATCAGGCTATGAATGACATGAAAAAAACCCTTTTTATAAAAACCTGCAGAATGTAGATAGAAAGGAACCTGGAAAATAGGGTGTTTATGTAAGTGGTACTGAAGTGGAGATTTCTGGCTAGGAGTGAGAACACATCCTAAAAGACGCATAAATATATCTGACAGTATCACCATGAAATGTCCCCAGCTGATTGATAACATGAAGACGATTTCATCTATTACAAGTTTTCTAAAATTGTGCGTTTAAATATGCAAGTTAGGCATTATCTTATGGTAACTTTTGGTGACTTTAAGATTTTATTAAGTAGTAAAATATACACCTAAATGTGTATTTTGGATGTATTCGCTCCATTTGCCTGAAAGAAGACATGGCACTTACGGCACCGAAACAGCCTAAAATCGCAAAATTGACAAGTGGATGAAAAACAATATTTTAGCGTGTCTCCCCTTGCTATACGATGGAAATATCGAAATTTCTAGAACCTGTGTAGCATAAAAAGAAGCCTGTTTCAATTTTTTTTTTAAGAAACCAGAAATGTTTAAGTTGATGCTGCAGAATTAACCCCTGGTCCCGTTAAGCGTGTCTAGCAGCCTCTGGTTTCATTAGAGAGCCCCCTCTTTGTGTTTTTTTATCCCCTCTCTTCCCCGCTCTGCGAGGGCCTTATGGCTCAGACAAGAGAAGCAAAGGGAGCAAACGCGCTGTGACAATCGTGTCCTCCTTTTTATTCAGGAGCTTTCACCATTGGCACGACGGTTGGCCAGGTTAATGTCTCCATACAGCATGTCAGTGGAAGCATCCTCTCCACTGGATGTGCACACTGGCGTGACGGCTCACTCCGACCTGTTCGCCGGGGATATTCCGCCGGAACACAGAAGCACAGGAAGCGTCTTTGTGCTCCTTTTGACACCATAATCAGAAGGTATATATGGTTTGGAGTTAGAGGTGAGAAAAGCGGGCGCCTGTCACGCCCAGAGAATAGAAAACCAAAAGGAATGCAGAGACATATTTTGACACCACGGCTATTCCAGAGCTATTAAATACATTCGCAGTGGTCATCTAATTTCACCATCCCTGTCTGCACCTATGGGCCCTGATGAATCCACATCAGCGCTGCATGGACGAGTCGCATTTCTTCTCTCGCCGGCAAACGCGTGATTCATGGTGTGGCAAACCTTGTTAGTCTGCCTGTTTACAGTTTGTCGAGCGGTTTCACGGGGAGAAGCGCAAGCCTCTCCGGAGTTCTGCACAGTCCTTTGGCGTTCACTTCCCGCATGACAGAGTGTGCAGACCGCGCTTATTGGAAGGGAAGCGAGCAGCGGCGGCAGGCGTCTTTCAGACTCGAATGCGTTTGGCCATTTTGGACGGATGGTTTGACAAAGGCCGGCACGACTCCAGCTCGCCGCGCAAATGCTCCCATTTAAGTGTTCGCTTGGCTTTAAAGCCGCGTCCAAAGCAAATGTGGCGTGATTGCGTGCCACAAAGTGAGTCCGTTTGCCTCGGCCGTGACGCTTTCAATTGACCACGCGGCTGAAATGAAAAGGGACATTTAGGCCGCATATGGAACAGAGCTATTGTCGCGCGCATTTCTTGTTCATATGCTTTGCTGAATGTGATATTGCATCAAATTTGTTCGTGGTCGCTTTGCACTTTGGAGTGTTGGGAATCGAGCTGAGCCAACACACCCTTTTTACACACCTGCAGTTCAGGTGATCTGACGCCATGATGTTGAAACAATCTGCTTTATAGTGTGGCGTTGCTAAGTACATTATCTAAATCGTTTCCCCCACTCGTTATTTTTTCCCCAAATTGGTGAAGCTTCATCGTGAGGATATTGGGGCTGGATTTCGGTAATGGGTACCTTTTAGAACAATACTTGCAATCAGTACTTATATGTCCCGTTCGAGAGAAAAAAATACGTATTTGTATGGTTTTGCAGTGTTGATTGCAATTCGTCTTGTTTTTTGCAACCAAGCCAAACAAACCAAACGCTAAATGACACAATTTTGTGCGGGCAAAATACTACAATTAACTTTCATCAACTGAAAAGGTTTAGTGTAAAGCCCCAGACAGGACAACGCCGTGGTAGCGTCCTGTCAGTAATAAGGTAGCCCCGCCCGAAAGCACATCCTGCTGTGTGGTCTATTTGACTCTAATTGCGACCATAATTTACAAAATGAGCATCAGGCTGTATTGAAGAAGACTTGTAACTAGGAATAGAGAGTGGGCGTTATGTGGCCTGCCACTGTGGATCGGGGGATGCCGTTATCAGCATGAACTGCTGTATAAGTGCTTGGCAGTGTGCTGGCAATTAGCTAACCAGTGGGACACGCACACATTCAGCTTCCATTCACATGATGGGTTTCAAAAGAAGTACTCAGTATCAGTATATCAGTATCAAGGGTACTGGTATTGACACTATATGTAATTATTAGGAATGAAGTATCCAAAAAGAAGAAAATGCAACAGTGTAATCTTCTGGATAAAAGATTTTCTCTACATTATAAATAATGTATATGTATATATTTTTCATTGAATATTGATAATACTGACAATTATAACCAGTTGTTTCTCACTATACATGAGTAAATAAAACAGTGTGGATACATATAGACATATATATATATATATATATATATATATATATATATATATATATATATATATATATATATATATATATATATACATATTTATCCATGTAACCCATTTCTAGAAGCTAGTGTTTATTTTTTACCGGTGTTTTTATATCACGCATTTTTAAATATATAGTAAATGTATTTGCGTCACTCACATTAAGGACATTTGATTTTAACAAGAGTTGTTTCAAAGTCTGTCTACGATCAGCTATCAGATGAGTCATGCCGGCGGTGAGAATAAATGCCGTCCACAGTCAGTACATCCCTCGGATATCTAAGGCCTTCAGTGATCTTAGCCAAGTGTGAGCAGTAAATAGAGAAATATATGCCGGGGCACAGTCCGTCAGATCCTCCATGATTAGGTTGCTTAACAGTTTAGAGGATGCTTTGAAAGTGAGATTCCTCCTCTCTTTAACTCATTGTCACGTTGTTTTTCAGGTCTATAGATTCCGCCTCTAATCTGTTTAGCTGTACTTAAATTGGCTGCGTTGACATCTCCCCGCTTTAAGGCCAGGATTCCTTTTTCCCCCTGGTCGAATACCCTTTCACGTAGCTTAATTTGCCATTTTGGTCTCCCAGGGACAATAATTGAGTTTAGGCGAAGTTTAAATAGCTTAAAGGACAGGCAATACAGATGGGCATCTCTGTGATTAACAAACTCCGGCCCAAGGTCTCTGTGTCAGGCGTTGGATTAGGACATTACGAAGAGAATGACAGAGCTTTTTGGCACTTTATTCCCTCTCAATAACATTCTTTCACATATTAAGTTAATTCCACCCCTAGGTAGGGACTTTATCATGCAGAAGACCTTAATCCACTGTTGTTGAGTCCATCTCGCCGGAGCTTTGATGAAGCCCTCCCCTGCTTTTCTGTGGGTGCAGCAGGCCTTGGTAAGACAAAGCACCCGTGACAGAGACAATAAGATGCAGCTTGAGCCACAACAAAAAGAGGTTTCATCCATTGGAGAGGATGAGAGAGAAGAGGTGTTGTTGGAGAAGAAATGAGAAGGGGTAAAAAACACATCAAAGGGTAAGAAAGAAGAAGTGCCAACACTTCTGATCAAGAAATGTATCACTATTAACACCGTGAGTGCTTTTATTAGGTGTAGAAGGCCCGGCCCCACTGATCTCTTGTATGGCACTTTATCTGAGGGCCACCTTTGACCCCTAGTTGAAAAGCCCCGGTTGATATGATGAGCGTAAGCTTTTTGGGTGTTCTTTTTAGATCTCGTATTGGTACTATCCCCAAATTGAAAAGGCGTGTTTGTGGTGCCAGCGGCCAATTTATCCTTTGGCTTCTGTCACTCTGCATGGGAAAAAAGATTAGGCGCCCCCCCTCCTTCTCTCCTCCCCTCCTCTCCTCTGCAAAATGACCACCAAAGAAAATTGAAAAGTCAAAGCGTGAGACTTAAAAAAAAAAAACAGAAAAGAAAAACATATTAGAAAGTTTGTGCTTCTAATTGATTCACATAGCTGGTTTGAACCAATTTAAATCAAGATTTTGTCGAATTTTCCGAATAAAAGAGGGTCACTCTTTAATTGTTTTCCAGACACAGTGACAAAAACGCAGAGCATATGAGCAGTCCATTGACCGCTCTATTGAAACCACCTCCGTTGCGACACTGAATGGAATAATTAATTCAGTCACCTGTCTGAACTTAAGCTGTCCATTTGATTGTCAGCGGCGCTGAGAGTCTCTGAAGGTTTTGATCCCTTCCAGCACCAACAGATGGTTGTTGTGGCTCGGCCAGGGCTGGGAATCGCTCCTGAAGAGCAGACAGAGGGTCGGAGGGGGAAAATCCCCTGTTGCCTGTCCCCTAAGAAGACCATAAGCTTGAGCAGAGAAAAAGAAAGGCCTGCTACTGGTGCTAATTACCCAGAAACCACACAGAAAGTGCCCACTGTCACTAACTGAAGAGGTTCACATCCCTTCTTACACAGATAAAAGGCGTAGTACGAAAACATTTCGCGGGGGACAAAGACGGGAAGATTACCATAATCTTTTGGTTTGTATCCCCTGTAAGCTGTCCGTGTGTCCCCTCTTTTCCCTCACTCTTTCTCCTCCACCCTTTCTCGCTCACTCTCCTGCTCGCTCTCTTGTTCCTCCTCGTCGGAAACGCGCTTTTTTGAAGGAGCAGAAATGGTGGGAATTGGCTTTGCAGCCTATAAGCCTGACAGTTGTGTTCTTCCCGCCTTCCTGTGATCATCCCTGTCATTGGTGGGGCTGCTGGTGGGGTAATCAGACAATGGCGGGCGAAACGAGGTGTCACCGCGCTGACAGACCTCCTCTTCATGTTATGTTATGTCATTGTTAATCCTCAGCCTTCAGCCCCGCTCCCCATTGCCGCTTTCATCCGAGCATTCTGCATGAAGGGGATGTGTATGTGGGGGATAAATATGACGCCTTCATATTTCTACATATCAAAGTGCTCCCAAGCGGGCTGTTTTTCTCCCTAAGTGGCGAGGGATCGCGCGGCACGCAACTCGGAGCGAGAACTTTTTTAAATGAGGACATCATGGCGGCTGCGCCGCATCGGCTCCCCCGACTGTCCCAGTCACAGGAAGTCTGGACCAAAGCCAGTCACACGACCGGAAAAGCGGACGCTTTTATATAAGGCCTCGCCTAAACGGCATCTCCACCACCACACCGCCCCCCCAGAGGTCTGATCCTATTAGCATCAGGCTGCCTTCAAGCACCTCGGCGAAGCTCATCAGAGACTCCAATATGGAGGAAATGTTTTCAATTAAAAGCAGGGAGTGACGGGTGACAGTAAGAGAACAACAGCAAAGTGTATAGAGGCTCCGACAATCATTACCCAGTGCTTTTATAGCATCTAAAAACTGGAAACGTGCTGGCTGACGGCAGAATGTTTTCTCAGTGTACAACACATCCCATAAATGGCTCCATTTTCACTCTTCTCTCGCCTGTCTGCTTGTCTTTTTTTGGCTTCTGAGTGGGCGGCGTTGGAGCGATGACGGGAAGCCTGCTAGTTTTGGTAAAATCTCAAGTTTACGAGCGATTATGCCTCCTCTCAGCGCCGTGCGGGGAGAGCGCTTTCAATATTCATCTTGTGCGGATGTGAGCAAAGCGACTGTTTTCATTCAAACATCATTACGTTCCCTTTTTAGATGAGCCGCGCTTTGGCTCCGCATGTTTCGAGATTGAAGAGTTGCTCCTGTTCCCCTGCCTTAAACGCGGGTCACAAGGTTTTATTTATCCTTGAGACAGCTTGCATTCCTTTCAGATGTGACACCAAAATACGCTCCGCCTTTTCACGTCGCTGTTTGGTTTTGCTGAGCTCTGATTGCATTTGAAAGCGATGCCACAGGTCTGTTCCCATTGTGTGTGCCGCGCTGTGAGCCGGTGCCTCGGCGTCTTTGACAGCCTCAGTGTGAGACTGATGTTTCAGAAGGTAGACATGTGTGCTCCCCTGTAACACTGTGTTTACAGAGCCTCCCCACCAAGTCTCTGCTCACTGCATACGTGGAGCAGGAGGCCCAGATGAGATAACACGGTTCGCTGCTGTCTTTTTTTTCTAGTGGGTGGCAGCGGTGAGGGAACGGCAGCCAGGAGGACGAGTTACGCCTCGTTCTGTTGCCAGAGTTGTCGCCATTTTTCTCTCCCGTTTTACACCTGGCATTAACATGCGCTTTGGGTGATCGGACCGCTGGTGGACAGCTCGACGTGCGTACCAGTTCACGCCTGGTTGAAGAATCCGTCTCAATGGTCGCTCGTGATCGGATGTCACCTCCCCATTCTGTAGGCAAATAAACATCATTCCCCTTTGCAAAGGCCAAATGCGTTGTTGTTTTTAGCCGGCGGAAGGCAGCAGTGTTTTTGTTGGTAAGAAGAAGAAGAAGTTCAGTTGTTAGACGTCGGGGACTAAACCAGCATACGTATTTAGAGAGCCAACTGGATATGAGATGAAGGAGGACCAAAGACTAAAAACGCTTTGATGAAATATTTTCATGTTACGTCATTGGCGGGGACATTGTCTGACAATGTCAGAATTTCAGATTATAAAACTAATAGCAGTTATCGTAGTCTCTTGCAGGGCTAAGCAGACAAACTTACTAGCAACAAAACTTACTACAAAACACATTTATAAAACTCAAAAATTTCCAATATTGCAAATCATCTCTTTTAAAGATGGACTATGTTACTTGAAGAGGTCACACATGAACAAATGATAATTGGAAAGTTGACTTAATTGCAATTGGTCTGGTGTAACCATTAGCTTGTGGTGGCTAACTTAAGCTAATGTTATTTAACTTATATTAAATACTGCTTTCTAACTGACACTGCTGATTCAGGTCACTGATTCATGACGCTACTGTTACATTGTTTTAGTGTTCAGATGCGAGGCGGGTTTAAAGCAAATGCTAGTGCGCTCTCTCTTTGGGCTCATTGATGCGGTTGATAGCTGGAAGATACAGATGATTTTTATCACTGGAGCCATTTTTGCGCCACTGTGCAACTTTCAAAGGAATGAACGAGATCCCGCCTCCGACATCGTAGCCGTTTCTCGTTATGCATTCGTGGTTACAACGAAGGTTATGCGGGCCGAGAGAGGTGGCCGAGCTAACACTGGCTCTAGCATGCTAATCTCATCCATCATCATTGTGTTAGATAGGCCTTTTTCTGCAGCTAGGTTTTTGTGTTAAAACGCTGGAGAGCACTTTGGAGCCCCGAAAACGCCAACTCCGTAGAAACAATCTGTGACGTTACATTGACAGACAAAGAAAAAAAGAAAGAGGAAAAGACACATTACACATGCCCTGAAACAGCTTTCCTTGTAGCACAAGTCAAAAATGACAGCAAAGATTTCTGGCAGAGGCCACAGATTGGTTTGCAACTGAGCTGAGCACATGTCTGTTTAACCCCTGATTCCTGTTGCAGTCAGTCTGCATCTCTTTTTCAACCTGACCGAGCTCATTTACCCCAAGATGAAACAGGGGGGAGGGGGGAGAAACCGTAGATGTTGCATTTTTAATCCATGACATTGAGTAGCAGATTTTTTTATTTTTTGACAACAAACAGCACTTACAGGCGTGTTACACACAAAGAGATTATTCCACCCTGGAGCCCTGTTGTTGAGAAGCAGAGTGAAGTGCTGGCCCTGAAACAGTCAGCTAGGGATCGTGCTCTATTAAGGATCTCCTGCGTTGCACCATATCTGTTGCTGAATTCAGGATCTGCACATCCCCAATCTGAATTTAGAGAACCAGCCCTCCCAAGGTTGTCAGCAGCATGAATGTCCTCCAGCAACCACAAACCTCTTAATTGTTTCCAAATCAGCCGCACATCATTCTTAAAAAAATTTGAAGGGAAGAGGGGGCGGGGAGGGAAGTATTCAAAATGCTCTGTGGGATTTCATGGCATAAGTGTTATAACCATACTGATAGTTGCTTTTAAAAGTGTATATATACACACCTAATCAATTTTTCATCCTTCCCAAACTGTAATGGGACCGAACAGAAGTTCAGTGTTTGGGGCGCCTTCCCAACTAATTACAGTCACAATGTATAATTGAGAGGCAAATGCATGGAAAATCGCTCTACATCACATTTCATTTTAGCGACAAAGCATTTCAGAGCAGCGGGTGACTTTTTGTGTGTTGTAGCTTATGCCTGGGTGGTGCTGTGCCTGATCCCTTGACAGATTTTGTTGGAATGATTTGGTTTGTAGCGGGCTGCGTCCAGGGACTTGCTGTCCAAAGGTGTTGGGTCTGGAATTTGAGCGGCACGTCTTCGTGCTCAGTTATCCTTTGTTCTGTACGTCTTCACACATCTTGCTCGCTGCACGCTCATTTAATACCTTCCCGTATATTCCAAGTGTTTGGTTCTGAGGTTTATATTCAGACTACTTCCTGTGATCACACTGTAAACGTCGCGCTTACGCTGTATTGTAAGTGCAGCTGTGCTATTAGTCAATTGGCTTATAATCCCTCTGTTAACTAAATGGATCCCGCATGGACAAATCCCCTTCAGCTGAACCTGTAGCGTTCTGGCTCTGTGTAAACTCAAACTAAAAAAAGGAAGAAACTACTTAATTCCAAAAGACAATAACCATTGGGAATATGGCCTTGTGCTCTTTGGTCACTAAATCTCCTGCCACCAGATGGGATGCTTCATTTGACGGATCACCTCTGCAAAACCCACCTTCTTCATATTGTTCAGCTGTTTAAAAGATTTGGATGCCGATTACTGCTCTGCTGCTCTGTCGCCTTGGATTGTGCATCCGCGTTGGCCTAAATATGCCTTTTTCTCCGGTGTGGCCGATGCCGCGCTCTTTTAGAACCCTTGATCAAAGGATAATGCACAGACTGTCACTTGGCCTCCCTCAGCAGAAGGCAAGAGCATTCTGAATTATTCAAACACATTCTCATGAATACTTGTGCAGCTTACAACACTGTTGATGGCAAATAACACTTATCTAAATAGAGCACCATGTCCTCTTTTGTAATTCTTACTCAGCACAGTGGTGTGGACTGTCTTCATATTTAGAGCATTGAGAGCAGAGGTCTGGGTTGGGACGTCCAGTATTGCACACAGTTCTTTTGTGCTACTCGCTCTGTACTGTAAATCAATGGTTCTCCAACTGGGGGTTCAGAGGAGAAGTGATGGAACGTCACTAAGTACATTCACATTTTATGTTAGTCTGTATACCTCTATGCTGCTCTACAATTATTTGTCAACTATAGTTATTAGTGTCTCTGAACAGCAAGCTTATATTTAAAAAATATTATGCCCATGTCAATGGGGTATTTTTATCTTGAGGAATAGTGATTTTTAATTAAGTGAAAGATCTGAATGCTTCGTCTACCCCTGCAGAGTGGTCACAAGGCTAATATTGCGCTAATGTTTTTTCTGACTTTCATCTAAAATGTGCTTTTTTTTTCTTGTGAAATACTGGATACTTCTTCAAAAGTCTAAAAATTTAGAGAATTTGAGAAATCTCTTCACAACTCATGTTCATACTGCTTTATTTGAAAGGTGTTAAGTTTGGGAACTATTACTATGAATAACAGGTGCACAGTGTAACCGCGTGCTGCCATTTCGAAGCCTAAAGTTTTACCTTTTCGTCGTTGCCATTTTAGTTTTTGGACGCCGCCATCTTGCCGTTTTGCAACCAGAAGTTACACGAGTACATGTGGATGCAGAAAAAATGGTGACTGTAAACTTTCATGTACTAAAAGCACACTGTGTGGGTAAGGATTAAAGTTCTAAGAGGAAAACCCAGACAACTCCCAGACCAGACAACACTCTGGCAGCGACCTGTCAATCACAAGGTAGCCACGCCCGAAAGCATACCCTGTTCTATCGTCTATTTTGGGATCAAATGGGATCATAATTTACCAAATGAACTAAATGCTGTAGTGAAACTAGGGATTGAGACCATCAAATCATGTTTAGAATGTTTACTGAAGTTTAAATCAAGAGAGAAGTTTCTTTTTGCAACCAGAGGAGTCACACCCTGATTAGAAAGAATGCAAGTTTAAGGCACTTCGGCATTGGCTGGACTTTGGAGGTTTCCGCCTGGGCAGCACTCAACATAAAGAAATGAATCTTTGAAACAACACCCCAGATTTTGAAGGCCACGAAAACCGAAAATGATGAACCTTAAATGAGAAATAAGTGTTGACAATGAGCATACTGTCATAAAATTAAATGTAATGGTTTTATTCAGGGTGCTAGACACTTATTTTCTTTGCCTCTGTTCTTGCCAGTTTGTCTGCCGTCAGGATTTGTAGTTTTGTGAAGATTAGGGTTATGTTTTGACTGAGTGAGGGCTTCACCGGTTTAATAGGACACTTAGTAAGTGACTGACCCACGTCAAGGATCACTGTAGACCCGCCCACCAGGATGCTCTGTTTCACCTGCTGCAAGCAAATAGAAACATGGAGAATGCAGAGAATCAACCACCTTTGGATTGATAACTTCGATATTTTGCTGTGCTGTTGCTAAGCTGTTTTATGAAATTGAACCGTGCGTATTTGGTTAATTTATCTAATCAAAAAAGGAATGGTTTCCATTTAATCAAGTATGACTTCATATAAAAGGGAATGTACTTTGTACCAAAGGGTTTAAAAACTTTAAATCTAGAAAATATCTACAAAGAATCTGACATTACAATCTACGCATGAGTCAAATATTTAAACTTTTTGGTGCAGCATAAAGGGTATTTATGTTCTCATCAGAAGCAAAATGTGGGACCCATCAGCATGGTAATTTCTCTATGAATGTGCCTTGTGAAATTATTTGTCTTTTTCCTCTCAGAAAAGTAAAGCTATTGATTTTGTGGGCATTCGATGTCTCCTCGATTTCCTTAAGGTGAAAATTTAGAGCTGTATTACTGACAGAGGTCGGCAGAGCCCAGAAAGGCCGTGTGACCGTGCACAAGATTGTCAGGTCATCTTTTCCAGCCTCCTCTGATCTCGAAGCTCTGTACGCATCCCACAGATAGGCCAACTGAAGAGATAAAGGTTGATGTGCTTATGAGTGAGTCGTTGTTGTTAGTACAGCAGGGGAAAAGTGCCTATCAAATGCAGTTTTGTGCAGAAAGATACAAATTTGTACTATTGCCTACTCTAAATGTGAGAACACTACCGTATCTCATACGAGCACCGTAGCAGTGTTATATAGCTTAGGGCTACACCGTGTGGATTTGGCATTAAAATAAAGCACGTGGGAGCTGAAATCCTTCCTCTTTTATGTACTGAGTAGTGACCTCTTGGAGTATATAATTTGGCCTCCAAATGCAGTAGTTAAGAGCAATCACCCAATCACTGCCAGGACTTTTTATTTATTTATTAAAACATGTGCCTGTAGCTGACTGCTGGTGAAGTTAACATGACGTTCATAAGGTTATGTATGGATGAAAAAAAAAAAAAAAACACCACTGCATATCAATATCCATCCATCCATCCATCCAAAGCCAGTTCACAGCAGTATCACAGTAAAGACCTTTTACATTAAGTTAGACTTCGTGACATGAGAAGTTAGCTAGCTCGTTAGCTTGTAGCCTCTGGTAATTACAGAAACCACAAAAGGTGACTAATTAGGCCTTGTGACATGTGTGAAACAAATATAGTGTGTATTTTGAACCCCACTAATATTGTAATATTTGTACTTATGTAAAAATAATTATTAGTAACCCAAACTACAGTCCTACTGTCCTTTGATTCAAGCTAATCTATCTGTATTTGCTACTGTAACTGGGGAGCATACTGAGCTTGCAGCTTGCTAATTCCAAAGCCATATAAGTGACTGATTATGCTAATGACATAGACTACTTGCGTAGCCTTCAGTACAAGTTCATTCTAGTCTCTTTTTTGTGTGTGTAAGTCTACAGTAATTAACAGTGCCATTAGGATTATCTCAGTGTCTTTGGTTTCAAGCTAATCAAGTAGCTGCTGTGGCTACTCCAGTAATTCCACCTTGACTGACACACTGGTTTTCAGTTGTTCGCCTTATCAGCCAGCCTCAGTTTGTATCATATTGTTGAAGAAGAGCGAAGGGAGATGAATATTTCAGCAGCTGAGCGAGCACGGCGCACCAGCAGGGCTTCGTAGCGTCTTGTTTGCACTTACTGCAGCCATTAAGTTTACAAGCAGCATTTGTATTTATCACCAGCCCTGGATGGTTAGAAGCAATCAAAAACCAAACACAAGGAGAGAAATACAAGGTTCAGGTTGGCATGTGAAGAAAAACTGAGGTGAAGTGCTGACATGCTGATGTCTTAGCAGATAACACTTAAATCATTTTCCTCCAAAACTTCACTGGTAAGGGTTCAAAGAGATATAGCCATAATACAAATTTTTGGAGTAAGTAGTGGTGTTTGAAGTTATTTTATGGGATTTTGCTGTAAGGCCCAGAATTGATTTGCAGTAGGGATAAAAGGAAGATACTTTATCTTCGGAGCTTTGTCGGAAAAAGCTTAGCATCCATTGGTAGTTCCGCCAATATGCCTGCAGGGCATGAAGGTAGGGTGAGAGGGGGGTTGCTGGCATTGACATTATATACCAGAATGAATTGTGCTGAGTTTACACCTCCTGCTGCTTACGTTCTGCTCTTTCATAATCTTTCATGAACCATACAATGTTTTATTTAATGTCCTGGGTCAGAGAGAAACTTGAGAAAAAACAAATTAATAATGAAACGCATAGTACTGGCGAGGGAAAGAAGGAGAAGAAGAAGAAGAAGAAGAAGAAGCAAAAAAAACTTGGTTTGAGGCTCCTCAGCAAACAGGTCAGGGGGACCTTTTGAAGTAGACTGCTTCAGTGCAGTCAATAGTTTAAGAACTTGTGTTATTTCTGAATGTAAGGCCAGCTTGGACTTTTTCCTACCTGCAAATGCCAAATATCTCATCACTGCTGCCCAGTGTCTCACTGCGGTCCTTGAAAGGCTATTCAAGCAGCCAAGAAAGAAAGAAAAAAAAGAAAAAGAAAACACTAGGCTGGTACTTCGGTGAAAACAGTCCATGACCAAGAGATTATTCTTTAAATACTCTTTGGTTTTAAAAAACGTAGAGTGTCGTGTTTTCAATACTAAATCGATCTTGGAGGTTATTAAAACGTAACGCTTTTAATTTCAGCAAAAGTGTAAAGAGAGTTAGACTGTGTCTGTGTGTGTGTGTACGTGTGTATGTTTTCTATACGTTCCATATCATTTCACCAGCGCTTTTTTTTTCATCAGCTATTGCTTTCAGTACCAAAGGGAGCAACCATATGCCATAGACCATAATGTTTGTATTCCCTAGTGAATCCTCATTTGCCTTCTGTTTAGACGTGTAAGGAAAGCCTGCTCCTGGCCTCCCCTGCCTCACAGGTCTTAATTGCTTAATTACAGTCATTATTTGAACTGGAACGCAAAATCACCTGGCACCGTGACACCACACAGGCCTTACTAGATAAAAAAAAGAAGAAAAAAAAGAGAAGCTCTTTGAAATACTGAGTGGACGTTGAGGGGGTCTCTAGAGGATGAATGAAGACGCCTGCTCTGTGATCCACAGGGTTGTGTGGTTGCTCACATACACAACACAGCCGCATGCATATACAGTATATCCACTTGCATGTATCTGAATTCTCCACGTCTCCGGGACATCTCGGCGCGATCGGATGAAAAGGCTCTGTGTCAGAGCCCGGGTACCTTCAGAAGAAGGTCCAGGGGCTGTGTGACTTATTCATGACTCTCCCGGTGCTCCCCGTCCCGGGTCTGTCCGCTCTCACCCAGCATTAGCTCGCAGACCGGCTCTATGCCTTTTCATGTGCTGCAGCGTGCTCTTCCTGTTTAAAAAGTAAACAGTAGGTTGCATCTGTGCTAATAATTGATGTGCAGGCAGAGAGAAAGGTGTTTATGTGGGGGAAATGAGATGGCATTAACACCTCTTTCACTTTGGAATTAGCTCCCGTTGAGGGTTTGTGCAGCCTTTACCTCACATGTTTCACCTAAGGCGGTATTTTTTTCTTACAATTTGACATTTTTTATTCATCAGAGATCCTTTTCACTGTTACACAATATACTGGTCATTTTCCGTGCTGTAATTAGGTATGTTGGTTGAGCAAAAAAAATGAGAAAGAAAACGTGGTTCCACATGTCAGCTCTCAGGTGTGAATGTCTGGGATGGTGTTAATTTGAAGCAGGTCGTTACTGGAAATGAGCATATGAGCTCAGGTTACATTACATGGATAAGACAGTCTTATCCTCTCCTTACATGGATAAGACAGAAAAGAGAAACCGGCAAAGAATTATTGTGTTTTGCATGTTCATTCACTAATAATCTGTAAATATGTTTGTATTTTTTGATAAATCAATTTTTAGTCGGTCCACCACTTTGTTTCAGAAGGAATTATCTTAACAATTATCTGATAGATTGTCGTGAAAATGTACTGCAAACATTCATGGTTATCAGATGTTGAACCTCAATGACTGGTGATCCCCAGACATTTCATCTTGTTCCACAAGGAGGTTGACACTGTTGTTTTTTAATGAAATGTCATGACAACTATTGGATAGATTGCACTGACATTTGGTAAAAACTCCCCCATCTGTAGGCTGAACTGTACATTTTTGTCCAGTGTACTTTTGCCTATGAACAAATACCCACAGCACTAATGCCATTCCCAGCAGCCCCAGCTGGACTTATTGCTGAGTGCTAATTAGCACTTTTTAGCATGCTAACACGGTGAAGTAAGAGGGTGACAATGGGTGACGCTGTGCCTCCTTAACATAAGCATGTTAACATTGTCATTGTTGCCATTGTTGCTGATGTTCACTCAAAGCACCGCTGTGTCAGAGGAAAAGCCTCACAGAGCTGCTAGCATGGCTGTAGACTATCAGTCTGGTTGCTTAATCCATTCATGCTACTGTCATCAGTTAATTTTCTTTCCATCAACTAATCAATTATTTGTCTTTTTTTTAATATTTGTAATTGCTTTGGCAATGTATATTTAGGCTCACTGTTACAAACAATGCTGCTGTAACAGCTAGTGCACAGCAGTAGTGTCGTGTATCCATTGGTTTGTGCTCTATCCTGGCCTGGCTTTATCCATTTGAATAGCAGCCGAGTGTGTACATGATTTAGTATGACAGGTGTTATGCTTACTCTATGGCAGGAAAACACTTCAGCTGGGTTTAAATATATCTGGCTAATGCCCCATAAAATAGTTCAGCCGTTTGCATCTTTTAAGACCCCAGTCTAAGCCATTTCTTTGAGACTTCTTTTTAATCGTCCATGCTTAAATGTTAATTGCACATACCTCTCCCAAACACGCTCTTTTTCCCCCTTTGTCAGGAGCTTTTTGTTAGAGAAAATATGTTACTAATGGCTTATGAATTAATAAGAAGCCAAACTGAATAAGACTTTCATGCAAGGTGATTGTGAAGAGCTTGAAAGCCCCCGCATTTTTATTCAGATTTCAGAATTTTCTGGACGAGTGGGTTCCTCTTTCCTGTGGCCTATAATGCATCCTTTGTCATCATCTCTCTGCAGTGATTTCGGCTGTGGGATGTTCTTGGTGTAATTTACTTACCCAAGCAGAGCCATTAATTTTCTATTATTGTGAAAAGATGATTCGTGTTTTGGAGGCTGTCTTGATTATTTATTTAGATACACAGCAGGGAAACACGAGGCAGCGGCTAATGGAATATAAAGTCACAGGCCTCATTCCCATTCTGACATTTAACTACAGAAGCGGCACATGTGTTAATGTGTCCTCCCCAAGCACCTTAATTCGACTTGAAATTCCTAATGGAACTTGCTATCTGTGCTGGGCCTTGGAGACAGTGAGGGAGAGGGAGGGGGACACCAACTTAACACATAAATTCACTTGTCTGAGTCTTGGCTGTGCGTCTAGCGACTTAAATGCTCCAGTGGTTGTATGTCTAGAGGGAAATGACAGAAGATAGTTGCATCTTTACTTGCACTGTTGCCTCCCGTCCTGGCTTCATACAGTGACATGATATTTTCTTTGTAAAGAGCTTTTTTTTGTATGGAAACATCTGAGGAAATAATGGAGGAACCATACATATTTGGGTACCACTCTCTCATGAGGACCCTTCCGATGTATTACTAATAGCTTTATTAATGCTTAATAAAGTAGTTACTAATAGATACTTATTTACGTACATATCAGACATTAGCCATTCATACAGTGAGAAGAACCTTTGGGTTGCCAGGTTTAGAAGAGAAGATTCTTGTTAGTTTCTAATTTTGTCTGCGGTTATCACTGTTAATGGTCATTAAAGGGATACTTACCATTTTGGGAAAAGAAACATAATCTCTTCCACCATTGAAATATCTGTCTGTTCAATGTAAGGCTATATAGCAGCTGGTTAGCTTAGTTTAGCATAAAGGCTAGAAACAGGGTGAAAAAGCTGGCATGTTTTTTCCAAATAGAATAAATATTGCCTACCACTACCTTTAAAAGTTATGAATTAACACTTTAATAAGCATATCTTCCAAAATGTCAAACAATTCCCATAATAAAAAGAATTTAGCTATTGATTCTGTATGATAAGTAAGTGATTACTGAAAGCTCATGAAACTTCTACTACTTCTACTACTTCTACTTCTACTACTTCCACTTCTAGCAAGTGACCTGCTGATTTGTCACAACCTGGCAACAAAGAATATGTTGCTGTTCGATTGGGCCTTTTATTTCCAAAATGCACCCCTTTTGATGTTGTTTATAGATTGTAAAGCACAAAATAAATTGAATTGAATGTTTTTAATCTGAGCACACAGACAATACACGTATTTGTTAAATCACTGCGTGCCTCACACATTCCAGGGATATCAATATCTCTGATGTCCTTCATGGATTAATGTCCACGAATCTGCTTAGAATGAGTGATAGTCGGCACATCCATGGTTACAGTGCAAACAGGAAGTGCAAATTGTGGCCAACTCACATGCTGCTTATTCTGAAAACAGCAATACATGACACGCCTGGCTAAGGCATGCTGTAACTCTGCAAAACAAAAAACTTTAACTGAAGGGAGTGAGGGTCCAAAGGGTGAATGCTTTATAACTGATGTATAAGGCATAGGTAGGTGATTCATTAACCATTAATAAAATCATGAAATACAACTTATGAACTCTTCATGAAGTGTAACTCATGAGGCAACCGGTATTTGCTCCTGGAGGTCCGAGCCGTGAAAAGTTGAGCAAAATGCAGTTGCACTCGGCGGAAACTCTGCTGAGTGGACGGAAATGTTTTGGCGCTGGCTGTGAATCACAGACTTGACGCTCAGTCGTTATTACAATTAATGACAGCGTCTCGCCCGAGTGACTTAACACGTGATGAAGTGGTATGACTCCTGCCTTTTTTGGCGTCTCTCCAGTCAGGGTCAGTCAGGCTTAGTTCTCCATCCTGCAGAGGACATATAGTGGCTGCACACCACGACTGACTCACTCCGGCTCCGCCGCCTCCCGCCTGCGAAAACCCGCATGACCTCACAGAGTTGTCGAAAGGGAATATCCCGATCATGAATAGGATGTTCGTGGAGGATGAAAATAACTGTTAATTAAACAGTGTCTTTAGGAATAAAGCCAACAGAAATTGATCTCATAAAATGATGTGATGGGACGGGGAGCCGGCTGACACAGTAGGAACGCGGCGCTGGGATAATTAAAGAGACGAGGCGGTAAGGACATGGCTATTAGCAGGTTAATTAGGCAATAATGAAAGCGATACCTCAGGTTACTGTGGGCTTTAGCGCAATATGATTCCCCGCCGAATGATATAAGGCGGGTGTTACATTTAATCCTTGCACATTAATAGGGAACGGCATACCTTCCACTCAATTATTGCCAAAAGACTTCACCTGCGCCGCGCAGTCACAAATGGAGAATTCCGAATAGATTCTGCGGCGGCTGTCCACTCCGATTAGTTTGATGAAGCTTACAAAGCTTTTAGAGGGGGATATTTGCGAATTTAGCAGGTGGCACATATCATTCATGGATCTCCTTATTAGGGGGATTGAAGTGTTTCATTTAATGAGTAATTCATTCCCCCCGCTACTTTTTGACCCACTTTGACGGAAGTAGGAGCGCCAGCACTTAATGGGTAGTTTCATAACCTTGAGTGGGTGTCCCACTATTTGACACCGACTTCATCCACGTTTGAAATCGCTCCGTTTCATTATGAATCAGCGTCTGCCGTGATCAATAGCGCCCACGGAGTCGGAGCGACGACAATCCAGAGAGGTGTCCTGCAGGTAGGTGTTAGAAGTCGGGAGGACAGGGTGAGGTCAAAGGTCAGTGTCCAGGCTTTTTCCTCCTCAGGTTGGAGTGACAGGCAAGCCATTGCGCTTCATCCACCCCCTCTAATTGACTTACAAATGCCGCGGTGCTTTCGGTGTCAAGTAACTCACAGCCCTAAGCACGGGCTGCAAAGTCGATATGACTTTATTAGCGGCTCGGCCTCCATTGACAGGCACTACTTGCACTTTTGACCTCGGCTAACTGTGATCTACTGTCCAGAGACCGCGCTCTTCTCCCCGTCCTTCCTCCTGCTCTCACTCTGTCATTATCCCACCTCTCAATGATCGTGTCACCCTCTGACTCCAAATCCCGGAAGAGCGCAGGCGGCCAGGAAATTCGACATTGTTGCTTCCCTTTTTAGGAGTCTATCGGTAAACCTCGCTAATCCACAAATCCAACCTTGGATTTGAGCCGCTGAGTCTGAGGAGAAAGTAATTGGGTTGTTGCTAATAATTGGATTTTCTGCTGCTTGGTTTAAAAAAAAAGAAGAACCCACACATAACAACCAATGTCCAGGCATGAACGAGCCCGCACCCCTTTTAAGCTTCAGCTCATAGCTCCAGACGGGGCCCCAGGTTGCGCATATAAAATGATTAACATTTAAAATCAGCTTTCAGCCCGGCTGTGTTTTATTGAAAGCTCAAATTTTCAGTAAGTGTGTTGTAAGTCCTCATTATGTGACCTGAAAAAAAGTCATTAGTTGCCTACATTGCAGCCTTTGCACTGGAGGACGGTGAGAAAATCTCTGAAGCATTTAGACATGCTATCAGGTTGAGGGAGGGTTTAGTTCAGAGTATTTCCATTTCCTGCTACTTAATACTCCTACTTCACCACACTTATTTTACAGCTATAGTGCCTTGTATGTTTTTACAAATTAAAATGTTACATACAAAACATGTGGTGATCTTAGATTTATGTAGCTTAAACGACCCAACAATATTTGTTTTCCGCCTCAAGTAATAATATTTGGTCGCAAAAACCAGGGTGATTTTCTTGCTTTTATTTTTATTTTTGCTAATAATACTTATTAACACAGTTAGTAACGTTATTCATACAGGACTTTTTTATAGTATTTTAACTTTTCATTTTTACACTGTGGTAGTGCTACTTTTACTGAATTATAGGAGCTGAATAATTCTTCCAGCACTTCACCAGCAGCAAGCAGTGACTCATGGACCAATTTAGAGTTTAACGCTGCAAGTGTGTAGGTTGTGGCGGCATCTAGTGGTGAGTTGCCAGATTGCAACCAACTGAAGCCTCTCCCGCGTGCCAAGCGAGAAGGAGAACTATGGCGGCCGACTTAAAAAAACCCATAAAAGGCCCTTTCCAGAGCCAGTGTTTGGTTCGTCCGTTCTGAGTTCCTGTAGAAACATGACAAGTGGCTCCGTGAAGAAGGCCAGCTCCTTATTTAGATATAACAAACTAATGTTATGGTATTGAAAACACAATGATTCTTAGTTTCAGGGGACTAGACGCTAAAGTAAACCCTAAACGCTGCACACTGTTCCATTAAAAATCATTTGAAGAAGAGCAATTTGTCAGAAGAATGTTCTATCAATACATATTCAACCACTACATTTTGATCAACAGCCAACAACCAGCAACCATGCTTTCAGAAATAAATTAGCAGAGGCAGCGGTACAGAAACAAAAGTTAATGTAAAAAGTCATGAATTCTAAATACTCCGAAAAGTACAGTAAAGTATGAGCAACATGTACTGAAAGTATCAATTCAGAAAATCATTTGAGTGTTATATTATTGAATGAAGTATGTATGTAGTGTAACATCTCAATCTACAAAGGCACTAAAGCTGTTTAATAAATGTGGTGTGAGTAAAAAGTACAATATTTATTAAGTATATACTAACCGTAAAAATTAAGCATCTTTAAAGTGACTCCTGGAATTTCCAGCTTGAATGTTTCTTATAAAACTGCCTCGGTTGTCGACCACTTTAGTATTGCGTATTGTTCTTGGTGAGAAAGGGCTCCCGGCCGCCTCAGAGCCCGTATTCATGGGCTGCTCCAAGAAAGTCGACAAGAAGCCATGGGCAGCTACGGAAATGAGCAGCGCACCACATGTTGGGCCTGTGGATAGACCAGGGGAACAACAATGCTCCCCATCGTGACTTTGAGATCCCAGCCCAGATTATTGGGAAGGAGCGAACTTCACGTTGCTTTCAGGGACCGAGCGGAGGGCTCGCTGCGGCTTACCACCACCCCGGATGATACCAGCGAAGTCATCCCGATTGTTTTCCCCTGCGATGCCATTAGATCTCGAGGCACGCTGGTTTCACAATGCGCCGCTCTAACGGCCAAGGTCTCCCAAACACGTTCTCTGTATGGTAAATCCATAGGCTCCTACAGATGTTATTATGCTGTAGATCCCCGCCGGGTCCGGGAAAAAAGTCATGTCTTGTGTTGGAGAAAGAGGCAGAAGGAGTGTGAGGTTTTGCTGGGGGTGATTTTTGACTGGCGTCCTCCTCTGAGGGGATCTACTGGTCATATTGTGTGTGAATCCCACAAGTCTGGCGGGGTCAAAGCTCAGCATTCATTGATTTTACTGAAACATAGCGAAGATGTAACGCTGTGTTACTTTAGTCAAGTACTTTAGTCATTTGGTTTCAAAAAGGCATAAGAACAGGACACGGGATCCAAAACAGAGTAATTGCAGAGGGGTTATTCAACCGCTGTGGTTTATAGTTTTACTAATAGCATCATCACAGCACCACAATCGAGCGTCTGTGCCCCGACGATGGAAGAGAAGAGGCTCGGGCAAGAAAATGTGCTCCGCGTCATTTTTCCTGCATTACTGCGCCACGAAAGGTCAAAGCTAAAAAAACTCCTTGTGGAGGGACTGCAGTTATATGTGATTTTATTTTTCTTGCAAGAGCGAGAACAAAGAGCGGAAAGAGCACGGGGCCCTTCTTCATGCAGTCATTTTCGAGAGAGCTCTAATTTTGTAATACAAAATGAGGGCAAGTCACTGGACGATCCTCCGGTAATGGCGAGGAGAAAAGAAAAGAGGAAAAAAATAAGCATCCCGTACATAAATGGAGTCCGACAAATTGGTGCGGCATTGAGGTTGTATTAACACAACAAAGGGAGGGAGCTATGAAGTGCATGTAAGCAATTACACGTGCGTACACGCCGAACATCTATACGGCCGTAAATGCGCAGAGAGCTCACTTACATGTCTCCTCGCTGTTATTGTCCACTCACTGTACCCCACTTTGGATATAAAGAGTCAGCGATGGGAATGTAAACGTAAGGAGGCGCAGGCACGCCGTCCTTACTGTGTCCACGCCGGTGTTTGCTGCTCTCCACGGGAAGCACTGATGAGAAACAATTCGTCGTTTAGGTCCATGCATACGAACAAAAGTGAAATAATGGAGCTTTCTGCTACAGGATGGCAAGTGTTGATGACCTCTGCTTGGCTTTTATTGGAAGATTAGCATGATAGGAGGGAGTAGCATCATGAACGTATGAAATATAAACATTTAAAATATACACAATACTCAAATTAAAAATAATTTATTTCTATTTTATTTGTTATTGAATGTTTGGTTTGATAAAATACTCCAATGGACACCCGGGACTCTAAATGTTGACAAGTTTAGGTAATTCATGTCTGTTCATTCTGGTTGGAGTTGAAGTGATTCCAAACAATTGTACCACGTTTTCATGACGAGTCTTTGTACTTCACAACCTGTGAGTACATCAGGAAGTATGCGTAGATTTGTTTAGTATACGTACAATTTAAGTGGATTTATTTGTCGTCCATGTTGAAAGGCCTCCGGAGAGAAAAGTCTGTTGTTAAAGTGACGTGGTGACTTATTGACCTGAGTAAAAAAAACAACGATGTGGCTCTGCTGTAATTATGATTGTGTGGGGTGCTTGATGGAATTGGCTCGAAAATCAGATCGTTAATGGAGGAACACTGGGAACTTTCTTACTTCTTCTTCATTTGCTTTTCCAAGCAGAAACAACAGAATGAGAGAGACTTTGTTCTCCCACCATTGTCCACCCAAGTTCCCCTCTTTTGGATTTTTTTTTCATGTCTCACAAGCCCTGCATTGTCTCCCAGGACACAAATAAATCAGTGTTCTTCCCTTTTCATCTGTGTTGGAAAATAATTAAAAAAGAAAAGGGAGTGCTGAATTGTGTACATGCTGATTCCTCTGTTCAGTAAGCCACCTTCATCTAAGAAAAGCCCCCCTTCTCTCTCCCCCTGTTAATAATATGTTCTGCTCTGTTTAAGATTGAGATCAAATACTCTCTCATAGAGCTGGGGTAATTAGATTTCACTATGTAAATGGCCTTTTAAAGCACACTCGGAGTGTGAGATGCTGTGCTCACATTTGTTCGCTGCACTGCTGCCTCCCTCAGGTCATTTGTGTGTGAATCACTTGGCATCGCCCTGCACTGAAACACACAGCGCCGCCACAGAAACCAGTGCACACAAACACTGATGAGAGAGCGTCCCCATCAGCAAGCCAATGAGCCGCTTTCAAGCGCAGCTCACGTTCCATAATTAGCGTTGCGAAACATGAAAAGCGGTCGCTACGTGTGTTTTGATTTGGTGTTTGGCGAGGGCACCTGCTTCATGTGCTTAATTGTCAAATTTGTTTTTCTTTGACATCTGTCTGTTGCTGTACAGCATTAGATTGTTCAATGTTCGAATATATTTAGTGAAACACCCTAAAATGAAAATTTAAAAAGTCCACAAGATTATTATAATAATTTGCCAGATTTTTAAAATAATACACTTGTAATTTAATACATTTTTGCAAAGATGAGTAAATGAAAAAAAAAATCTCACCCTCGTGATGTCAAACAAACAGCTCAGGATTCAGTCACATCCTCGTGAGTGCAATCGAGAGGGCTCGTATGTTTTAGTGATGGATTTGTTAATATTCAAATGTCATCTTTTAGGGGGGGCTGTCTCGCTTGCGAGGCAGCAGCTATTGTCTTGAGGAGACAAAAGGAGTAGTGACATCACTAATGTTTCACAAAAAAAATAATAAACAGCAGGCTCCCATTATGTGGTAGAGTCAAAGCCTGGAAAGGAGACCATATGTTGGGCTGAGGGCGACGCTGCTGAGAAGTAGCCGCGCATTTTCATATATCGCTGACATCCCTCGCCCCCCTCCCTCAGCCTTGTCAAAACCGCTGTTGTAAAACAATTAAGCTCCTATTAACATATATTTTATTAATTGCCCTATCAAGACTGAAACACGGAGACGTGCAAACGCCCCGGCCTGACAGATTTTTTTTTCGTCTTCCGAGGAGCATGTAGCGTGGCAGCTTTCTCACAGATAGTGACAGCTGAAGGAATCAGGTCAGATTATACGAGCATGGACAACCCAACAGATTTGTTTGCTATTGATAGCAGCAATCAATTCAATTAGTTGCCCCTTCCCCCACCCCTCTCACACGTCGAACGACTGACGAGATTAGCCGCGGTTGTGTGTTATTTATTTACTTAATGTATGCACGGATTTCTCCTTCAATAGAAAAAGCTCTTGATTTTTCTTTTCTTTTCTCCCCCCCCCCCCCGCTCGCTTTATTTCATTGTGCAGCGACTGTTTCATAATTATTGCCTCACAGCTTTCTATTTCCTCTGCAGTAATTGGACTGCCCTGTTAGATTATCCGGTCTAAATTGCAATACTAATTATAAAGCCTAACAGTTGTGTCGCATCAATAGTCAATTAGGATTAATTAAGATAGGAAGTGACAGCTGACGATTAAGCGCATCAGTTGCAGTTCAACAATGTAGAGGTCAAACGATCAAGTTCCTCTCTGTCGCAGGAGCGTTAAGCTTTTCTTTTTTTCTTTTTTTTTCCATACTCGCATGCAATGTGGTGTGCGATCACACACATGGGCACTTTTGTTATGTATTTTATCGCATGCAGATCCGGATGTGCCATCCGTTGTCATCTCTTTTTGTCCCAGGCACACACAAAAAACAATGTCATAATTGATTATGCTTCTAATTACAAAGCATACAATTAGTGGAAGTTATTGATAATTCAGCATGTGCCTTTTAACCCCGGAGCTGTCCGTCTACTCCCAGAGGAGATGTGTGTCCTTCTGCAATAATGATGCAAATGACTTTCGGATAACAAGGGGTGTCCCAAACAATCAGCCATGTTTACACGGTGACCTGGACATTTACTTGCTTGGCCCCTGTCTCCCCTGCCTTTATACATGTATATATCTATACATATGAAACATCATTCTAATTGCAGAGCACCAGACATCCACAAGGAATACGTTGTTTAACGCAGATGGTTTAAAATGATCCAGTTCTTTCTGAATCGGCCCTCAAATGGCTCTGAGAAACACACTTGTGAAATAAGGGACATATTTCACAGATACTCTGCAATATTTTAATAGTTATCCTCAGACGTTCTCTAAAGTGTCCATGTTCTGTTTCAGCACTATTTTTCTTTAGAGTGACAATCATCTGCGGTGATTCACCACCTTTCTTCTTTTGGTTTTAAAGCCGACAAGCTTCTTTATTGTTTCAAATGTGTTCATTTCAATTGATTTTATTCTATTTCAACCATTTATCCATAACTCTTAGTTGACTGTCTTAACTCTTTATCCATGACTTGTGGCTAACTATTTAAAATGTTTATCTTGTACTTTAAGGCAACAATTTTGACTTCTTTGCCAGCTTTTTTATTTGTATTTTTATTCATTCAGTTTATTTCTCAGTGTATTTTAATAATAGTTACTGTAACATGTGCCATAATTAGCCAGAAAGATAGTTTGCCATACACAGCAGCAGCACTACCTGCCCCCTCAGTGCTACACTTGGTGTGGTTGTAACTCCCTCTGGTTGGGGTCCAGTCAGCCGATTGGATCTGGCGCTTTAAAATGCTCTTAAGATGCAGCTCGCAAGGTCAATGTTTATTTTCCTCCCGCACACAAATAACATGGATACAATTTTCATGAGAAAATCAGAATTTCTAGTTTCTTTTTTCCAAATGATCTGAACTAATTTGACCCAGAAGTAGAAGTACTTAAACGTGATATCATTCGTTGTCCGTCGAGAAGACGCCAAGAAGCTGTTTGTGGTTAAAACAGATTTAAAATATGTCAACTGTACAGTGCCTTTTATGTACATATAATCTATTATTCAATGATGGTTGTACATCTCAGTTGCTCACACAGAGTAATCCTCATGAGAATGTCCAGCAGCTGACAGTGTTGGGAGCCAGTGTAAGGACTTGTGTTCAGTCCAGTATGGCGAGTCTCCTAAGACGGGCTGGAGTGCTGGGGGGCATACTTACCCTTGAGCTCCCAGAGGAGCAATGTTATTATTGGTAATAAGAAGCGATGACTGCAGTGTGAGGGGAAGCGTATGCCTCCGTAGAAGTTACACTCTGCCGAGTGTGGGCACCTCTGAGAGTTGATGAATCTTTTACCCCAGAGGGGGAGAAAGAAAAAAAAAAACTTTCAGCGCTCAGTGCGAACGAACAAGTTTGTTCAGAAATGTTAGTTTAGGACACGGCGGACTCTTCGGCACAAAAGAGTTTGGCATTTGTGCTTATGACAATTTCAATAGTTTAATCTTTCAAGGAGGGCGGAGGAGTTGTGTGTGTGTGTGTGTGTGTGTGTGTGTGTGTGTGTGTGTGTGTGTGTGTGTGTGTGTGTGTGTGGGGGGAATGCTAAACTACTGTCAAGACAAATATTTCCGGAAGAGTCCACTCGTATAATGGAATGAAGAAAAGATACATAAGCAGGCACTAAAAGTGTTTCTTCAGCCTCTTGCCCCTCGGCATCAGGCTTTTTATATGCTTTTTTCCTTTTCCTCATCCAGCACAAAGAGTGCATTGTTAGCAGGGCCATTACGGGCAGTCTTGACTACACTGGACGACACATGGCTCAAGGGAGAAAGCTATAGATTGCAGGGATGGGAGAAAATCGGAAAGTTCATCAGACCCATCTCATCTGACCTCGAGTCGGTTCGGGGGAAGAATGCGCCGGGATCGCTAGCGCTGAATGGACAGATTTTCCGAATGCTTTGAATTCCGTTAGGATAGCCAGAAAGGAGAAGCAGAAGAAAAAAAGGGCGAGATGCTCAAAGAAATGGATTTGGCCTATAAAGTGTAAGTGGCGTGATGCCCATTTCTTTAGAGGATGACATTAGGGGACCGGCGTTATTGATGGCTGCACAAAAAGGGGTAAAGAGTGCACACAATTAGGAGTCAATTGAAGGAGCGGGAGATTAAGGTTGATATATTTTAGCCCTGTATAGCTTTAGGTCTTTTCAGTTTCGAAATACAAAGAGGCAGAACGGAGTAGAGTGTTCTTTCTTAAATGCCTTTTTTCCCCTCTGTTCTTTTATTTATTTAGTTTTATTATTAGTCTCTTCTCTTTTTTTTCTCTCCTTGTGGATGGTAACTGCGACCCCTCTTGGAACAGATGTATTACTTATGACACCAACCCCCTCTTCCCCAGTTTTCATCCGTTCACAATTTTTACATTAGAGTTAAATCTCTGCAGCTGGAATCTCACGGCTGAGTTAGCCGGAGCCCATCAAATATTGAAACCTTCTGAGCCACTGGCAGGCAGGTTGAGGGGAGTTCATGTCCAAAGCCAAGCTTCAGATTCACAGACATCCCAATAGGAGTGTACTACAGAAAAAAGCACTAATAAAAATTTCATTGAAATGAGACGGGGATATTGCTAGCATTCTCCCCAGCATCAGTATGAAATCTTAATCTGAGTTAATGGAAGAGATACGAAAGCCTTTCTCAATTCAAACACAAGCGGTGCATAATTTATAAATTATTGTCAGAAAAGTGATTCCGCTCTGAGATTTCTCTCTCTCCGAGATGGGAGTGAACTCAGCGAGACAATGGGAGAACACAGTCCTCGCGCCCTCTAATGCCAGGAGATTTTACAGCAGAGCTGTCGATATAATCAGGTAAACGTTCTTTTTTTTAAGAAACACTGCAGCAGCGCTCTGAGCGAGCAGATAACAGCAGAAGCTTTTTTTTATTTTTTATGTTCCTGGCAAGACCGGCTCAGAATGAGTAAATAAAACAGCCTCCGGAGGGGGGAGTGTGAGAATCCTTTTGTCCTGAAGGTTGACAGTTTGCTAAAAGCTTCATAATGTCTCAAACATGCCGACTCGGCGACGTAGAAGACCAGAGTGTTATTTTTAAAAAGCCTTTTCTCCTTGCTCGCTCACTTCTTCTTCTTTTTTATATACTCCAATTACACAAGATATGTTTGCATGGCGTGCTCGGTGGTTAATTCACAGTGACAGCCTCCTCTTCCTTCCCGCATGTGGAGCGTAATAGAAACGGTGTCCCGCGCTGGAAAACATTATTCACTAATGTAGCCTCAGCGTGTCCAGTGCCGAGCTCAGGGTTGTTCCTACTCCATTACATGGCAGGGAACAGGTCCTGATTAGGATTAGCACATGTAGTCCCCCCCCACCACCATCACTACCACTTCCCTGAAGACAGCCAAGTTCAATCATCCTGACTTGTTCACACGCTGGCTCTCAGCGAGGCCTTCAGCCTTACGGATCCTTTTTATGCATGCAGGCGCTTGTGGGTCGTGCTTTAACCGTCCAAACTGAGCTGATTTAAAAATGATCAGGTTGCCGGACATTACAAAGGAATTGTAACATACGCGGTTAGATGCTTTTGATTCATATTTTAATTTAATTAATTAAATCAAATCATCGTTATAGTCTGTTTTTTTAGACTTTAGGCTTCATCTTCCCATTTGCCAGATTCAAAACACAGTAAGCTGCTTATTGTGAAAGAAAAACAAGCCTATTACCCCAGGTCAACATCTGGTATCCATCAGCCATGTAATCCACCTTGATGTTTGTGTCACTAAATGGTAAAAAAAAATGAAGAAAAAAGAGCGAAGTTACGGACACGAACAGCGCAGGACGTGTTTTACTTTGGCGAGACGCTAGATGTTCCTGGAATTGGCACGGTTGGCTGAGTCAAGGCGTATCCGAGGTGATAAAAGCATATAAAGGAGACATGAATGTTAGATGGGGGGGTGCCGGAGTACACGGTGCAAAAAAAAATAGAAAAAAATAATTTAGGACAGCCCCACCCTCCCCTTTAGCTTGACAATTCAAATAGACGTGGATCTCGTTTCGTGGGCCAACAATGCCGTCACATGACCCGGAGACCGCAACGTTGGTAGCCACAGGTTACGGAAATGGAGCGTAAACAGGGAGTATTATATTATGTATAATATTTTATTATTTAGCATTGCTCGACTGCGTTTAATCCGCAACAACGTCGTTTTAATGCGAGTTATTCGCTCGTGTTTATTATCATCAGGTGAGTGCCGGGGATTTGCGATGAGGCTTCGGGGCATGAGCGCCCGCCTGCCCAGAGGAGCACGCGGAATCACTTTAGACGACACAATCGGTGAGTGCAGGCCGGTAAATTGAAGCTGCCAGCGATGACTTATTGATGACCGTGCTTGTTTTCTCTCCCCCGGTTTAATTATGAGAGCTAGTTAATTCACGGCAGCCGAGGGAGTCAAAGAGAGACGTGTTGGGCGTCATTAAGATATCCCACGACTTCATCACCCCCTATCCATAATTCACCCGCAGATCATGTGTGACTAAGAGGGCTTTATTTTAGAACAGCCCTAACGGGTAAACTCATGTGGAAAAAGGTCTGCTGTGCTGCACCGGTCTCCGTGTCCCGCCAAGTGGAAGAGTTAAGAAGTGTAAAAGCTGCCTTTTTGGAGAGGCCAGAGTGTACCGGGGAGAGAGGGAGAGAGGGAGGGAAAACATCTCTGGGCGGACAGAGGAGCGGTCACGTGATGCGAGGGGGGAAAGGAGGGCCATGTGCAGTGGGAGCAATTTCTCGACCTTCTAACTGCGGCCGAGGTGATGCTGTTCATCTTTGGGAGGCTACTTATGTCAGGGAAGTGCCTCGGCTGCGGGGTGCCCGCCGGGACCTGACATGCACTCCGGAGTGTCCGGCCCTGACAAAAAAAAGAAGAAAAAAAAACCTGCGAGATGTCCCTGGTCTGGTGGTGCTCACTCACTCAGCCTTACTTTACAATTTCTCTTGTGGGACTCGGTGCCGACCACTCACTCTCTCCCAATCGGTCTCCCTAGCCGCCCCCTCCTCCTTTCTCTTTCCATTCTATCCTTTTTTTTCTTTCTCCAACCTAATTTCTTTTCCCCCCACCAGCCCCCATCACATCCATCACCAGACTCTCACATCCATCTGTTGTCTTCCCGGCGTATCCTGGCTTGTTATTGTTTTTCTTTTAGGCTTGGCAGGCCTGTATTCACAAATGGTTTGCTGCCTGCTGACCAATGTTTCAGACTCTCTTGTATCAATTACCGGAGGAGCAGGATGGAGTTTCGAGCAGGGCTGAATGAAATACCAATGGCCAGAATCTCATGTTTTTTAACTGGTTGCATACTGCTTTTTCAGCTCTCCCTGATAAATGAGGTGATGTAGCGTGATAGTGATAACCTGTCTGCCAGTCATGATAACGTTAGTGAAACCAGGCTGTTCTCTATCACCGTTGGTACTTACAGCTAAGGAAAGCAATGCACTTTGTGTGTATATATATATATATATATATATATATATATATATATATATATATATATATATATATATATATATGAGCCAGGACCTCCAAGGAAATCAAGTGATGTAGTAGCAAGAGTGAAGGTCTGAAAGGGTGAATGGCCGAGTCAAACAAACACAGGACTTTCCCCCAGGAGGCCGCTGTTCCAGTCATTGTTGGCTTATTCTACCTTACTTTTTCTGGGTAACGTGCGTACTTTACCAACCACACCTACTTAAGTTATGTAACAAACATAGTTATTTTACATAAACAAAACATACTTATTTGAAACAAAACCCTGATCTTTCCCTAAACTTAACCAAGTCTGCACTGCACAGGCACACTGGGGTTCGTGAGGCCCCCCCATCACGCTGAGAAAAAATAGTATTCAACCAGACTTAAAGTGCTCACTGTCGCTCTGATGTTGGATGAGGAGGACGGGAAAAGAGTGTAGAATTCATCCAAATAAAAAAACAATAATACTAACCTTCCATCACAACCACATCTACTGGCATAAACAGGACGGCAGTGATACGGTCGTAGTACAGCCCGCCTCCTGCTTCACTTGATTGGCTGCCTGGGCCAGGCGTGACATTGACGAGGATTGCGACTCCGCACTTGGCGCTGAAAAGTGTGTGAGTATTTGTAGAACTTTTTTGCGCGTCTGAAAAAGAAGAAAAAAACGCTAAAAACTCAACGCATGACGCAAGCGAGGAGCGCACGGCAGGCACATCGTCCCATAAAGGTGATCCGGGCCTTAGATATCAAACAGTAAGTGTAGAGTGTGCGTTGAGTAAAATGAATCAGTTAATCTGATATATTTTGTGGCAAAGAACGAGCTTCAGACCTACCTGGAGAAGCTCGTGCCTCGTCTTTGTTTGTCTGTTTGCTTTCCTTCACCTGACTTGGCTGCATGCTCAGATCACGGGACGGCAGGGGCCGGCCCTGATCCCAGTGCTTGCATATTCATCTGGTCTAGGTGCTAATTTGTGTGTTTCATGCCTGTACTCACAAGCTTGTTTGCACACCCTGTTCCACCTGGGCTTGTTTTGGCGTCCTGTCAAAACCCAGGCCAGCGGAACAAACAGCGTCTGTGAAAAAAAGAAAGGGACCCATGCATGTTTAATTATGACAGGACACTCTCCCTTTTCTCTCATTCTCATTCTCTCCAAAGACCTCTCGGAGGAGGAGGTGCCTCCTTGCAACCCCGCATTATTGTCGCCTTTTTGAAGTATGGCAAGGAAAAAAGGTATTAATATTTAAAGTGCTTGCTGCCATCCCCTCACAAACACACACACACACACACACACACACACACACACACACACACACACACACACAAACACATATGTTCACACTTCTGCTCAGCTTAATGCCATCCTGATTTGGGATTTACGATCTGTCCTAAGTCTGTCCTGTAATCCAGGGGGGGCAAAAATAATCCTGTTTCATTTCTGAGGACATCTTTCAAGTTGATAATACGCATTACATTTACGTAAAAGAATAGTGATGGGGATAGACCTTGCAACAAAAATATTGTTGATTCTTAAAGGTAAACAGATACTATATGTGCATTCTCCCTTTTTGTAAAATAAAATAAAATGTAATTATATTGAAGTTGTCATCCACATTTTTTATTTTTTTGAAAAGAAGTTACAATTGCGCTTTTAGAAACATTTGAAGCTGTAGTTTTCGCTCAGAAAGTGGAAGCTAATCTGTCTGGTTTGCTAGACGTTAGCACTGATTACAATGACACCCAGAGGGCAACCTTCATCTCTGAAAAGTGAAGCCAATGCGTAAGTGCCTTAAACTTGCATTCTCTCAAATGGCCATCAGGGAGCGACTCCTCTAGTTGCAAAAATAAGTCTGATTGTATAGAAGTCTATGAGGAAATGACTAACATTGTAAACATGGGTTCATGGTCTCAATCATTAGCTTCTTCTTCAATACAGCATGATGTTCATTTAGTAAATGATGGTCCAATTTAGAGTCAAATAGACTATATGCTATAGGGCGGGGCTACCTTGAGATTTACAGGTCGCTACCACGCCGTTTGTCTGGTCTATGTGTTTTTCATCTCAGGTTTTTCATCTCAGAGCTTCAACCCAGTTCAATTTATGAAAGTTAAATGAAACAGTTCAGTCAAAATGCTGAACTTAAAGCGTCGCAATGGCAATCCATAAACCAATGTGTGACATCAAGGTCACTACGTCTAATTCTTATAAATCCCATCATAATAACTATTCTGAGAGACAAAAAGAGATGAAATGGACATTTTGTCCCCACTGGCCTTCCATACTTGTACCCTCAGCAGTAGTATCTGTCCTGATACGTCCTATCCTGTAATTTACGCATTTTCTTTATGTATACGCATATTTAAATTATATTTATATGAAGCATGAATATCATTCGTAGCATTCATATAGTATCTCTTAAGTTGTTCTCTCCTTCATTCAACATAATTAACACACTTCAGATACACGTAGCATTATATCAATTATAGTTGGTTTCTCGCTTTTAGAAAAACTTAATGTCCACACAGACTCAAAATTCAAGAAGCTTTTTTGTAAAGATGACAGATAATATCGGTCTGCTCCTAGGTAGGTGGGTTAAAAGTCACACATACATCTACTGAATTTCGACGTGTGATCCGAACATCACAGATTATGGTCTACCTCACAACGAGGCATGCATTTTAAGTCCAGGGCAACGTTAAATCCCAGAGCTCAGCACAAAAAAAAAGAAAAAAGGAGCCACCGCAAGGCAAAACAATAGACTCATCACCGAGGGGGAGAGGAAGGAGGGATGCTTGTTTCCTCTCAGGCCTGACCTCTTTTTCTGACGTGTCACATTATGGTTATACACAACGTGTCTCCTTTGCATACAAAAGGTCAGGAAGATAAATCAAAATCCGCATATGTGACTTGCCCGATTCATCACAGCGAAGAGGGCCAAAGTGTTAGCTGTAATCAGATTCCCCCCCGCGCCAAATATGAGATGAATTGTCTTTGTTAGCGAAATGTAGGACCAGGCGCTTCTTACAAACATCCACTTCTAATTAAACTATTCAGGCGTATCCATGCTTTTCTTAAAGGAATTGGGTGAATTTAGTTTTATTACTTTTTTACGGTGTGAGGAAAGAGACTAATTTACCCCTCGAGGTCCGAGAGATGTTTGTTGGCTTAGTGACACTTGCGCTTGTTAGATAATCCGCAATGATGCAATGCTCTGAAATGAAACGCTCTCCCAGCTTGCAGAGCTTCAGTTTGGATCTGGGCCTGTGAGGGTTTTATCTCCGTCTCAGTGTTCTCTCCACCCCTGCTGAGACATTAATTAAGGCTCCTTTCAGGTCCTTTTTTCAGCAGTTGGCCCCGTAATGCTCTTGCTCAGTTAAAGCCTTACACATGCAGGTGCCCCCAATCGTCTCACAACAAGCTCCTTAATTAACTTGAAGTCGTAACAAATGGCTACTCTTTTGTCTCTGCCTTTGCTCTTTCTGTCTCTCCCTCTTTGTTTCCCCCCCTCCCTTCTCTTTCTCCGAGTTTCTTCGACTGAACATAATAAATAAAGAGAAGATATTAAAAAAGTCAGTACTGTCTCTTTGACCTGGCGCCTTCCCTCAGTGAAACGTTTGTCTTCCTCCCTCTGTAGTCTGTCATCTCGAGGAGGGGATGATCTCGAGCACAGGCGGAGGTTCAGGAAGGAGTCGAGCGCTGCCATCGAAAACAGGCATCACACCTCTCCCGTACACCGCTAATTAGAGTTAATTATTAATACACTTTGATTTAGCTTTGCTCCCCCACCATCAGGTGCCAGAGTATATTTTACATGTTTTCACAAATGAAAGGAGTGAGGCAAATTGATTGATACAGGAGTTTTTTTTATTATTTTTTTACCTTGCAACTTAAATCAAAGGCCCCGCCGGTTTAATTGAAGCCAAGAGAGTGTTTGAAAGTCAATTTTAAAATGTATTAGAAGTAAAGTTGAAAGGATAAAGTTACTCAATGGCAAACTTTGTGCTTAAAAGAGAGTCATATTATGTGTGCATAGATAGAAAAGAGGAAGAAATGTATCTTCAACAATAATACGTCTTTGCCTTCCAAAACAACACAAAACATTTGAAGTTCTCGCACTCAACTCGTCAATACGGAGGCTTGGTCAGGACCCACACTGGGTAGTCCTCTAGTGTAATTTATTAACATGCAGGGTAGTCCCTGGTTAACATTGGGAATTCAAACAAAACTGGGATTTAAGTAAAATACATTACATGATAAACATTTAACATGGGACACAAACAGAGGTCTGTTGGGTGAAAATCTTGTGTTTGTTTGACCGTGCCATGAAGCTAGACCTCTTGCCTACGCTGACTTTGTCGCTCTTTATACTACGTCACCTGGCGGCCTTTTTTTACTCCCACCAGAATGACTACGGCCACTAGAGGCCGCTCTGCTCATCACAGTTCGACACATAGCGCCACTGAGCAAGCGGACGTATTTGCCGAGTTGGGAGTGACCACACGTTGCATTAACAGTATGAGCCAACTAATCCAACCACCCAATTGGCAAGATGCCATATAAATACAGTATATGTGGCCTTTACAAATGTGTTCAGATAGTTTGATCAGCCATGGTGGCTGCTCATACTGTGGTTAAGTAAAGAGTGAGGAAACAATCACAATCAGCATTAAAAGAACAAATGGGTTTGATTGGATTAGATGTTCAAACAAGTTGAAAATGTTTTGAAAAAATGTGTGCTCATCCCAAGACTTATTGAATCTGCTTTATAAATGTACAAAGAAATAAGTTCCTGGTGAGCCTGCGCTGTCACTTTCTGTTCATTCATGAAGTGGGGTCATAAAGCTTTGGAATACGTGCTAATGAGATCTTGAGATAACATTTCCCCAAAACATCTGTGGCTCTCATTAATGCTTCAATTTCTACCACCCAGTGCGATTCTGCATCTTTTCACACCTCACTGCCTCCAACATTTGCTTTGGATTTCAGTTTGACCACACCTTTATAAAGGACCAGACAAGCTTTTTTTTCTTCTTCTTTTTTCCCCAGCAGTAGATGGATGCACAATGAACGGCAGGGCGATAGGACAGAGGAGGGGCGTAGAAACAAGGTTAAACTGCAGTCACGGGCTGACCCTGGGAATACCAGTGCCGTCACATCTGATGACAATCACCGGGTCCTTAGCGCACAAGGCATGGAGGGTTGAGAGAAAGAGCAATGGTGGAATATGGCGGCTTGATTCAGATGAGACATTAATCAGTGATGACGGATGTTGGGGTTAAGACCCCTCTCTCCACTGGTCATGTTTCTGTCTGACCGCACAGAGGCTCGCAGGTACAGTAATCGCCCTCTAAACTGCACATTTAAGCCGGGATGAAGCAAGCCGAGCAAAGCTTGTGTTCTGTGTGTACAGTGTATGCTCCTAGTTGGCTAAACGTTTCATCCGGCGGCCAAAAATACACTTTCTTCAAAAGTTAAATTAGCTGTTCATACTGTTGGACTAGAAGAAGCATGTTACGTTAAAGTAATGCTACGTCTCTGCCAGTATGCTAACTAGCTAGCTAGCTAGCATTGCACAGGAAAAAGTGACAATTTTTTGGGAATAAATACATCCACTGTCGACAAGAAGTGGCAACAACTGGGACAAATCATAACAAAAATTGCAGGCCAACTTTTATGGTAAGCTAACGTTAAATTAGCAGGGGCCGTGGATAAATGCTAACGTTCTGTTGACTGTCGTCTGCGCTAATAGGCTTGCGGTGGGAATGCAGGGTGTCATCTTAAAAGGAGTATCCCTGTGTAGATGTTATCTGATGTTTTAGCTACTTGTCTCAAAATAAACCCAGAGAGTGAACGGTATTTTTGGTGAGTGAATAGAGCTTTTGAAACAGTCAGAGTTTGGGAGTGAGAAACGCCTTTAATCATGGCAACCGTAGACATCAAAGGAGTTTCGAAGTCATGAAAATGAAAAAAAAAAGAAAGATTGAAACGTGATTAAAACTAACAATAATCAAACAACTAAAATGTGTCTAAAATTCATCTAAAAAATCAATACCAGGCGGCAAAAAATAATACCGCTATGGGGATGTTTGTAGAGCACATAAAGAGAAATGTTCCTCCATGCTGGTCATTTGAAGTTTTTGCTCTTTAACACCACATCACTGCTCCCACCCTGCAGCAAAAGGCACACTTTAATAACACCTAAGTGACTCACCCATTAAATTGGTCTGACATCTCTGCTGATCCTGTGGTATTCCCAGTTTGGAGATGGAGGGGAGGGCTGGCTTGCTTTGGACTCATCACTGAGGCCAGTGATAACACCCCTGAACCTGTGGCTGCCTTGTGCGCGGCTTTGGCTCCCATGAAATAGAGTCATCACCCCCTGCAACAAAACAAATAAATCCTTCCACCCGGTCTGTTTTGATATGTAATGAGCCGGCGCTTCACTCTTCTGAGATCTCGTTATGTGGCGTATCAGCGATGTTGGCTCTCTGTGGCCGCGGCTCATCCTTCAAACTGGATTTCTCCACCTCAAAATAATGATCCTCTGCTGCACCGAGGGCCTTGCTAAAGCATCTGCTTATTTAAGATGGCTTTGCACCGGTGTTCCGTGTCGGTAACACCTGGCCCTCAGGAGTCGTCTGCGGTGGCTCACAAGTGGAGAGGCCCCTGCCAGAGATGGAGGCAACAAACAAGCCCACTATCAAGAGGTGGTGGGTTTTGCGGGGTGTGAGTAATGCTATGGTTATTGTCTGTGGATTTCCACCAATGATGGATGTCATAAAAATATATACCATTCTTAGCAGCAGTGTTGGGCTCCAACAAGCCCACAGCAAAGCCGTATCTTGTCAGGAGAGACATTTTAAGGAAGTAAGTGATGGAGTAAGTCAGGCTGTCATTCCAGGATGAGTGTAGTCTGCATAGGTGTTGGGGGGGGATTCACTACCATCTGTGTTCACATCTCAAACATTTCTTTGACATCAAGAGACATTAAGAGTCTCTTAATGGGTTTCAGGCAACCTGATTCTGATTATATTTAAATCCACCGTGTATGCTCAGTATATAGTGAATGAATGAGTCTTGCAAATACATTGAGTTTACTGCAAGAAGTCTCCACAAATCAATTTTGAAAGAGCAGTAGGTGTAATAAAGCCAGTTTGGCTACTTCGTCATCCAAATGTGTGTATTCACCCCTGCATACAAATAGCCGAATGTATGAGAATGACAAGAATTATTTTGATTCTCCTTGGTTGATGTACTAATAATGCAAGTGCATGTTACCCAGAAGTATGTGTCAAAATATATGATTGCCCTTATTCTACATATTATGCTGCGAATGATGCTCGATTTCTTTTTTTTTTTTTAGTTAAGTGACAATATCATTTTCGATAAAAAATAAAAGACTGTTCCTTGATAAGAGCGTAGCCTTCCACTTAAAGCAAAGATCAAAGTAATGTCTATTATTGTATGAAAGAAAATGAAATATGCTGGCCTATACTATGTTTGATTACAGCATTTATCAAAGCTCCATAGACGATACTGAGTTATAGGCTTGAGAAAAGACATCTGTCCAGTAGATGAAAGGCATATTCCTTTTTTAAATATATATTATTGATCATTTCATTAAAAAAAATGTAAATATGACAACTTACATGTTGTATTAAACCTTTAATCTTGACTATATTATTTCGACATCAGCTGACGGCAGATCAATGGACAGAGCTGCGTATCTGCCACCATTGTGAGAACGCCTTTATCTCCCCACAGTGTCAGCTTCCAGGTTTCCATTCACACGCCGCGTCCACGGTGCTTTTAACTTGTCTCGCGAACAGCTTTTTGCCTGCGTGGTTTCAGAGAGCCGGATGGCACGAGGTCGAGTGCGAGGGCAGGCGGAAACAGTTGGTGCTGTAGTCTTGAGAAACAGCTTGCCCCTGATACCTGGCCTGTTCTTCATTGTACTGTCAGACCCACGGAGGCTCCCTCCCCAGTGACCGGACGGGGCCCACCTCTCTCTATCCTCCACCCCGCTCTCTGTCGTAATTGAGATGGGCTTTGAGACTGTTTTTAAAACCTGGTGTGTTCCCAAGATGCAACCTTAAGCCCATCTTAAATAATCAGAGCACTGCACAATGGGAAGGCTTTTCTTAACCCTAGCAGGTAGCTGAATGCAAAGGATCAAGTGAATCACTGAGAGAGGGAAAGGCCGGCTCACATCTGTGGACTCGCCGAGGCTTTAAATAAGAGAAACCTTGTTTGGGGGGGGCGTTACTCGTCTTTGATATACTCTTATACCTCTATCCGCCACCTTCTCCTGTCTTCACGTGGCCCGTTTCACGCCCTGCTTTGTCCTTTTTCTTTCTACAGGGAAATAAAAGTGATGATCGAGCTTCATTAAAGAGGTAAATAAAGAGAAGGGTAGTGCGTGGCCCCGGTGCTTCCGTCGCATTGCTAATTGGCACGGCATGTGGGTTTGATGTGGAGCGCCGCGGAAGGGGGAAGACATCGGGGGCGGGCCGAGCATGTGACCTGGGAGCCTCGCCAACCGCCGCACAGCCCTCTCTCGCTCTGTTCTCCCCGTGATCACGCTGTGGCGCTCTGCGCGTTTGTTGGGTTTGCTAAGTCAAGGTCTTCTCATTCATTTTAATGACTCCACTTGGATGTAAAAAAATTAATTGATATTCCTACAAGCAAACACCTTCGGGCTCATTAATCAATGTGTCAGTTTCTCCGTGCCATAAAATGTACTTTACAGGATAATTAATTTCCTAATATCCTCCAGTCATTCTGAGTGTCCTCAACTTATAATACTTGACATTTAGCCCTTCATGTACAGCTCACAGGCTCGAAGAGCTCTTAATACGTTGTAGTGGAGACTGTAAAACAAAACGACGGATTCATTTATATTTTGACACAAAGTTTGTGTTAGATAATCCAGATCATATTCCAGGGGAATAGCATTAAATGTAATTAATGGAGTTATTGACAAAAATGTATAGATCTTATAGCGAGAGGGCTAACCCATGCGGTAAAAGTATCTTCTCGAGATCTCCTCTTTGAACTGTGCTTGGTTTTCTTGTTAAAAAGAAACAGGCCTGTGCCGACATAAGCTGATCCTCAAGAGTTAGGTTGCTGTCAAAAACTACACTCAAGTTTATGGACACTGATGTAATGTTGTCGGGTGGACTCTCAGAATCTGGAGCTGTAAAACCAAATTAAATGATTTAAACTTTACTGTCACTCTATTGAAAAAGAGCAGAAAAGCCGACCTCACGGAGATCGGCTTTTGCGCACGCGCAAGCGTAGCGTGTTAACGTCGTAACAGCGTTTTATGTCCGTGTACTTTGTACTTTTGTACTATGTAAAGTTCTCATAGCTCATGGAGAGTGGTCGTCCTGAAACCACAAGGTAGCCGGTTCGATCCCTGGTCTCCCCATAGTTTGCATGTTGAAGTGTCCTTGAGCAAGACACTGAACCCCCAGTGCTTAACAGCAGCAAACTGCTCCTTAATTAAAAAGGATGGGTAAAATCCAGAGAATAACTGTCCCATTGTAGGATTAATAAAGGATTATAAAAATTAAAAAACATATTTAAAAAAAATATCCTAATTACGCGTCGCGTTGACGCGGACCGCAAGCGCTGTGATTGGTCCGCTCAGAACGTAATTTCCGGCAGTTGCTTTTTCCGTACAGACCACCTCCGCAAACGTCTTCTCTATCGCCTACGCTTCAACATTTGTAATAAAAGCATTTGCCCTTCAATATCGATGAGCTCCAACTCCAAATGCAGCCGCTCCAACTTGGTCGCCATTGTTTACTGTGACCGGAAGAAAAAGCAAGGATTCGGCTATAACCCCTGAAACCACACAGCCACACAGGCACACCCCCATGGCGGCATGGCGGTTAATTGCAGAGCAACGCGGTCCCTCGACGCAGAACTTCGAATGCTCAACGACGGCGTCACGTCGACCTGACGGAGAACCATAAATTAGGCTTAAGTCTATGAGAAAATGACTCACTTGATTTGTTACACACATTGTAAACTTGAGTTTATGATCTCAATCGCTAGTTTAAAGTCTTCTTCAATACAGCATGATGTTCATTTAGTAAATTATGGTCTCATTTAGAGTAAAGTAGACGATAAAGCAGGGTTTAAGGCGTAGCTACCTTGTGATTGACAGGTCGTTACCACGACATTGTCCGTGTTTTCGTCTAACAACTTTAACCCCTTCACAGTGTGTTTTCAGGTTGTGAAAGTTGATTTGAACTGTTTTGGTCTCCTAACAAATGTCTTATTCCACGTTCAGTTGTACTTTGCTCCACCCTCTGGTGTCACTTTTGGTTGCAAAAAAACAAGATGGCAACGGCCAAAATGGCGAATTCGAGGCCACAAAACCATAGTCCACAATCCAGTGGGTGGGGTTTAAGGTGACTAAGTCAACTTCTTATATGCAGTCTATGTTAAAAACGCCGAGTGTGACAAGAAAAGCCTTTTTTCACATAAGAATGCATTTATCAGTGAACCACATGCAGGGAGTGGCGCAGTATTGGAAATAGGTATACACAGATAAACAGAGCAGAACAGAAAACTGTATTTAATGTGGATTGGTCACATCTGCTCGATACATTTCTCCTCAATCTACTTAGTGGGATCAACATCCCCAGCTGCATTTCATCAGCATAGCATTACAGCGCAACTCACAGCATCGTAACTGGCAGAAAAACTCTCTGTGGAGCATATGCTTCAAGTAGATAGAGATCCGTTTAGAGACAGTACCAGATAGAAAGTGTGTAATTACAGGATTGTCACCATGAATCAGTGTAAATGCTGCTGTATCTATAGGATGTAATGCTCCTGCATCTGAGGCACACAGCGTGTATGAGCGTGCCGGAGCAGGCAGGGATTTTTCCACCACTGTTGATTCTTGTTGATGGCTCTGTGGTAAACCTTTTGGAAGGAAAGGCATTTATCTCCTCTCGCTGGTGTAAATGCACTAACTCCAGTGCTTCTTGTGTACCACACCATAGCGGACATCTTGCTGTGAACTTAACGATTCAGCACTCACACATCAGGCTGAGAGGCAGGAGAGAACATCGGAATATTTGATTTTCTCGTCACGCGGCTGAGCATAAGTAACAACCCTGGAAAATGGCCAATAAGTGATTTACAATGTGCCATCTTTACATTACTACCACCTATTTTACTTTGCTCAGAGCGTGTTGTACAGTAGACACATTGCACAGGAAAAAAAGCCTTTAAGTTTTAGCTAAGCAGATACATCAGAGCTTTGCACATATATCTATCTATATATATATATATATATATATATATATATATATATATATATATATATATATATATATATATATATATCAGACGATATAGTTATCATACATTTGTATACTCCCAAAACGGGATGACAGACAAAATGTCCAGCTAAAGTGCTAGATATTTTGGTTGGTGGAGACCAAAACAGAGGTAAAAGCAGAGTGAATATTGGACTTTTTGATATGCACCAGGACATCAGAAAGACAACTTCTGCGAATGCTAATGTTGTATCTGCTGGACATGTAGGCAACTGCATCTTAATGAGGTGACAATATATGTGTACTGTTTCCCCTTTGTTTTGCTGCCCTCTAATGGCAAAAAAAACATCAGCTTTTACGTTACGTCGAAGACTGGAAAAGGGGTTAGCCATTCGTATTTACAAGTTTCATCTGCTTGACGTGGATGGAATAACAAATAAAGTAATTAAACCTCTGTTAATCAAACTCCTGAAAAAGAATGGTGAAACACCGGATAGTGAGGAAGATACGAAGAAGTAGTACTTATGTGAAAATACCCGACGGCAGATAGCTTGCTAGTCATGAATGTGAAGACTCTGCTGTTGCTGTTGGACTTTTGACAGAGGCTAACTGTTTTAAGCGCGGCCAAACTCACTGAATTCAAATTCCGTCTTCTTGTTTGACTCGCGGTAAGACAGAAAACTCTCAGAAAACTTTGTTGCGGCTCTCTCGTTCCTGACGCTTCTCCGCTTCAGCAACGCTGCTCATGGAGTTCAACGGGTTCTAATCTGCAACAGCATCAGGCCGGCGCCGGTCAAACGGACGTGGTGGCCCACTCGGGGCACGCCGTGGCTTGTTTACCATGCATGTGGCAGCCCACTCAGTGTCTGAAAAAAACTCCTGCACAAGCAGCAGACTGCTCCGAGTAGCACAGACATTTAAGCTAGCTTGTACTGTAACACTTCCCCTCCCACTCACTCCTTAAGAAAAGTCAACCACTGAGATGTGTAGCTCAATGTATGTTGACTTTTCTTTTTGCCTTGACATATTGTATTATATTTCTAACTCAGAGGCATTACATTTATTATTAAAACATTTTTATTCCGTCTATAATAGCTGTGTTACACTTAACGATGTCTTAATGCACAAGATTAGATGCAGTTCTCGTGTTAGCGCCGTTGAAGCGTGAGTGCATACCGGCTGCTAAATTCCTGGCAGTGTCTAAACCGTTAATCCTCATTTTAGGTCTGTGTTGTGCATCGTTATACAGTTAAGAGGAATATTTACTAAAGCAATCCACAGTAAATCCCTGGCTTGGGGCGGCATGACCAGGTTTGTCACCATATGGTGCGAGCCGGCAACCCTCCAGTCATCCACCTAAACTGTGCTGTCGAGCTGCAGCCTTTTAGCAACACAAGAAAGATCCACTGATTAACATTTTCAAACCGTACATCTCCGAAAATTATGCCTTGGCTTTATGTACAAAATCTGTTTCTCTTAAATGATTTATGCCCTCCAATATGCTAAGACTGGGAATTATATTTCTGATATTTATTTCATGGTATCGTGCCCTTGAAAACAAATACAACTTTATGCTGAGAATGAAATATTAAAATCAGATCTGTAAAATAAATAAGTAGAAAGACCAGTATACATATTTACAAGAGACATGGTGTGATATTTGAAAATAAATGAGGGCTCATCTTGCATACTTAGAAAATGATGTACAATGAGGCAAAAAGTGCTTTGGGATATTTTGATGAAATTATTTATGAGTTTAAATAAATCATTTATTCGCCCAAGCTTAAACTATTTATCTAAAATGATTGCACCCTGCATTAGTTTTCACAGCTCAGCATTTAGAGCTGCTTTAAAAGAGGGACTGTGGAATAACTCGCGCTGAGACACACAGGCAACGTCAATAAGGCAGAACATGAAGGTACGGCACATTTAGGCCTCCGTGAAGAAATAATCAATGTTTTTCTTTTAATTCATCATACAGTCCTTTACTGACCGACATGACATGCATTAGATACATGATTCCTCTGCAGCTTGTTTTGTGCATTTATCGTAAATATTTCAAGACTGCTTTCCACGAGTCAGCTTTTTTTAAATTTAAATCTCCTTGAAGTGATGCCTGCTGTATGAATCTAATTGAATTTAATCAGGTCAAATGCTTCTAAGCTTTTTTTGCAAAAGTGTTATCACTCTGCACATCGAGAAGTAGGACAGCAGCCCACACAAAGTTTACTGTGATGAATTAAAATGATAAATACTGTGGAAATTACTATGCTGATGACATTATTAGGATTGAGAAGGAGGCAGAAAACAGGCAGAATTAGCATAAAGGGAAGAAAAAAAGAAGCAATGTGCTACTTACTGTGGATATACGGAATCGTCACACTTCTTACAAATAAGGAATCTGTTGCATTTAAAACATTTATCCCACTTTGCTTCAGCGTATTTCACATATCAAAAGGCTGTTTTTGAAAAGCGCTCTGTTTTATAACTGCAGGGTACACTTTGTACGCCTTTTTACCCTCACCCCCTCTTCCCTGGCCCGCCACCCCTCCACTCTCGTTTCTGAAGAAAGCTAGGTGTTAACACTACAGAAGCAAGAGCAAGAAAAAAAAATCCTGCAGGTACCCTGTGGGTATCTTTCAAATTAATCGTCTGGCTGCTCCGTCTTATGTGCAGTTTTGAAACATTAACAAGACCTTTGAGAGCAGGGGAGAAGGGGAGAAAGAGGGGAGGGGAGGAGAGCAGGACATGGCATGATGGTCTTTAATGTTTTATTGAACAGATACAAATTATTTTGGCCCCGGCCCTCACTGTTTGGTGGAAGTCGGCGAGAAAAGCATGCCGGGGCATGCCATAGGCACTGTGTGGGGACGAAAGAGGAGCAGTGTGTGATTGAGGGTCTGAGGCTTGAAGCCACATTCGTCTTTAGTTATTTATTTATTTTTCTCGGGGAAAACAATACCATGAGAAATTCTTCAAGGAGCAATGGGGTTGGAAGGCTTGCTAGCATTCCAATGTCTCAACAGGAGAAACGTGCTTCAGATAAGTTGATCTCGATGAGTTTGTGGAGGTTGTTGAAAATAGCATCTTTACATACTGAGGCGTTGGATGTTTTGTAATGTGAATGCCTGCATTAAAACAACCATGGAAACATGTCACAGCAATGGATTGCTGAATGTTTCGGGTTAAGTTGACTGAAGTTAATGCGCTCATGTGAAGAAAAAGGAATTGCCGCAGCATTTCAGTTCATAACACAGGATCTTATTTCGTGATTATGTTATTAAAGTAGCACATTTTACTGCTTGAATCCCGAAATGGGCCACCAATCTGTCCTTAAATCGGTGCCCTTGAGCACTCAGTAGCACATTCAACCTAAATTAACTAAATTATTTGTGGCTCTAATACTCCCTTTTTGAGTGATGGGAGTCAGTCGGAGCTTTACTCACAAGGCTTTTGTGTTTAGTCACTCTCGTGCTGGAGGCCTGAAACGCAAACGGGACGAGACATTTCTGCAACACCTAAATCAGTTGTCCGTCAGTGACAATAAAAAGCAGCACAGTCTCTCTGCCGAGATCAACTGTAGGATGACAGAAATTGAATCATCCTTCAAATTTGAAATGGTAGCACTTGAGATCGTTCGCTCACGCGCTGTTTTGAGTGACTGTGACAGCGGGGAAATAAAAGCCTAAAACCGATTCAATCACAATTGAGACTCATTTCATTTGCTCACTGATGCAAAGTGCAGTTTCCCTGTTGAAGACGTGCCCGTTCAAAACGCAGCTCCTCCTCGGGTCCACAACGGCACACCTGCCTGTGACGTTGCGTCAGACACATACGTCACGGCTACTCAAAAAAACATTGTGAAGCCTGGCAGGCGACCTGAAAAACGAAGACCGGAGACTAAGATAGACAGAGATTCCTCGCTTTATAGTTCGGCAAATTGATATAATTAGAGCCATTTGTCTGCCTGTCGTCAGTCAGTATGCTTTTCCATGGCTAGAACACAAGGCGCTTCTTACTGTACATACATTGGAGAGCGAACCGTGGAGCAAAATGACTTGACAGACCCTCTTACTGTAATTGCAGGCATTGTGACAAGCACAGGAGTAACTGATCATAATAAGCAACGGCTGCAAACTATCTCGTTCTATGTTACCGAAACACAGAATTCTCAAATACGATGGCAGCCAGTGACTTCATTATGAGTGTGCCACTTCCAGGGCCTCGTAGCGCGTTGGACTTACTCTCACGATTTAGCCATCACTATTATTCCTTAAATCGTATGTATGTTTTATTTTGCAAGGATGAGTCTAAATGTCTTCCTTTAAAAAAAAAGGAAAAAAAACGTCTATTACTGCGAGGAAAGTCTGCTAGTAGCCAGCAAATTCACAAATTCACAAAGAAAGTTTGCAGGTTGCGACTGCGGAGGCCTCGCGGAGCAACAGTTCAAGTGGAAGTTGGGTAGAACGATGCGCGCGGTTTGCATGCTCGGAGGTGACAAACACGTGCAGCGAACCACCTGGCAATCTGCCCGTCTGGTTCTCAAATGTCCTGCGCACACGAGTTGAAATGTGCTCCGGTGTTAGTTGCCAGTGGAAAAGGTTGGCGGGTCGTAGCACCAGTGATTGACCTCGGGTTGTCCTTAGGCCCCGCTTGGCAAAGTCCACAGCCAAACTCCAAACTATTGGCAAGAACATATATTCAATATTAAGTTATAAAAACAAAAAAACTGGAACGTGCCTTAATGAGGGGACATAAAACATGTGCAGGCTGCCAAAGACAGAGAGGCTGAGGTGAAACGAGAGCGGGCCTGGTTGATAAAGCGCCCTCTAAAAGGAAATGACAACAAAGAGAATCACTACCTTGATTTCACGTGTTGTCCTTAGAGTGCAGTCACTATTTATGCATGTTTAACAGACCTGCTAATTCAATTAGCGTGACGAGTCGCGGGCTTCTCCCTTACAGTCGATGGTTTCCAACGTGCTAATGACGCATTTGCATTGTTAATTCAAGATACTTTTTCATGTTCAGCACCGAAATGATTCCTTTAGGATTCGCTGCAGTCTGTTGTCATTAAGCCCCGTTGAGAATGTCCCGTTCATATGGATGTTGGCACCGAGCCGCTGCTCGACACCATGATGCACCCGCTAATGCATGTAGTTACGAATGCAGGGCCGTCCAGGTCTGTCCACTTTGTGATAATGGTTGTGTTAACACGGATGTAAGTCTCTTGTGAGTGCCGCTGACATGACAGGTCCCGGTAAGTGATTGCGTCGCGCGGTCTGGAGAAACCGCCGGAAGCGGCTCTTACGACAGGCAGAAAATGCGGTCCTTGTGCTTCCACCGAGGGGCCGGTTCACAGCTAGAAAGGGTCGGCTCCAAGATCAAAGCGATGTGAGGACCCTCAATGGTTCAGAAACCGGCAACAAAAGTTACGGGGCTTAAGTGTCTTTTGGTGGTTGGGTGTAATAGTTGCCTCAACCCTGTGTCCAAAGACCATGAGCCAAGTGGTCAAAAGGTCGTCTATTCGACATTCAGATCATTAATAAAGCACAAAAAAACTATTCATTTATTTACATAATTTACACTATAGTTACAAACAGTTTTTTTTTTTTAGGTGATTTCTTATAGCTAAATTACAAACTAATTATAAGCATGGAAATACTGTAACATGATGATGCCTCTGCAGGTGGAGATGTTGAAAGTATGCCAATATGTGACCAAATGGATTAGCGTGGCTTCATCATCTCCTCTTTGAACGAGACCTTAATTCAGAAGACTCAGAAAAGCACCAGTTGGTGACTAGAAAGGTGAAATTATTTCCCACAAACACCCAGTGCACCATACTTTATTACACCACAATAAGTCCACGCATGATTTATAAAGTATCAGCTCAAAACCGGTGGCATAAAAGTGGCTTCTTGCTCTCAGAGAAAAAAAAAAGCCCCCGTTTGAACTCCTGTTTCGGTGCCCGGAGAAAAGGATCACATTACAGGTGCACGCACTGCATGGCCTTCTTTTACGGCGGTTTGTGTCGTAGCGTGAAAGACAGAGCCGACTTCTGTCCTGTGTGGAGCGATGCATACATTAATGAGGACGGGTGATATGCACGTCATGTGCTTTCAGGTGCAGCTTTGCGGGAGCCCTAATGTGAAAGCGGACTAGTTCACGGGTCATGAAAGTTTTATCATCTGCCATAGCAAAGCCCGCAAAGTAGCCATGAGACAGACAATTTTAATAATAAGCAAGAGGGAGAAAAAATTGTTGCGCTGAAGCGGTGAGCGTCATTTCAAATTCTCTATAGAAGGTTGGAATGAAACTTTGGTATCCAGCTTTTGTATGAGGACCATATATACGTATTATTAAATCTGTTACATGTGGAGGTCCACGTGGGATTTGGATGCTCCTCGATGTTGAGTTCCTGCGGGAACGCTGGCGGGGGAAAAAAAAGGTGGCAGTGAAGATTTACCTGAGACCAAGAGAAAGTGAAACCTGTCAGGGGATATGCACGCATTGTGCAAGGTTACATTGCACAAGTACCGTGGCGTTCTATGTACGACGTGTTCAGGTTGGAGCGTAGAGGGTTTCAAGGAACTGATAACCATTGGCAGTGAGAAAGTGGGGTCCCTGGCACTATCTATCCACTATCAATAAAAGCTAATAACACAATTGTGCTGTATCATTTAAAAGTACATATAATGATAATACAAATAATACACTTTATATGTAAAGAGTTTTTTTTAAAACAATGTTACAAAGGGCTTCACATGGTTGAACCAAGATTAACATATTTCAGGACTTTCTGCAAATGACTGAAGGCAAAGCATTTTTAAGTAGATATAGATGTCTTGAGGTGCTAGCGAATGAAGCAATAAAGCCAGGCTAAATATAATCACAGTTTATGGGACAAGTCACAAATATAGTTGAATAAAAGAAATGATGCTTAAAAACAAATGTACTTTTCATTTAATGCATATTTGTATTTTACAAGCTTTGTAACTCCTTCATCTGCCTATGTTTTGGTCTTGACACACATGTGATGTTGTCTATTCTCTGTTACCTCTAATCTTTATTCTATATTCTATATATTGCATCCCCACACATCATTTCCCATTTTCCTCAGCACATTTCCTGCAGTTTTTTTTAGTGCAGTGAGTCACTGAGAAAAGAGACATAAACCACACGCATCTACAAAATGTTTATGATTACATTTCTCCCTCTTGAAACGTTAAGCTGTATCTTTCACAATAAAAGTCTCTTTTAGGGAATCCATAATGTTTTAAGTGAGCGCTAAGGGCGAAGATGTTTAAAAGGAATTTCACCGCATTATTTCCGAAACACAACGTTTTCTCAATACATACATTATTAAATCAGTGCATCATTCTTGAGTCACCTACACTCGATTGATTGTTTCGCATTCATCTTTTTTTCTCTTGTCGTCACTTTCAATTATGTCATCGTCATTACAACTACACCCTTCGTATGGACCAGCTCAGAATCAGCAGCGCTGTGGAGATGTGTGTGTGTGTGTGTGTGTGTGGGGCGCAGGGGTCTTTTGTAGTTGTGATGTGTGACTCAGGGTCTATGAAGTGTGCCTGCTCTGTGTAGTGTGCAGCAGCCTTGTCTCTTGCTTTGAATACTTGACATCATTGATTTCTGGCAAAGGAGCAGTAATTAAGAGCCCAGGCCGCTTCATTGATTGGACTTCCCCGCCTGAGACTTCACGCTGACAAATCATTGCGTCTCCCCTAAAGGGGTCGATCCCGTAAGCCAAGTTTGTTTTTTTAACCGCCTCAACAAAAAAACACACGAGACGGACAGTACATCTGAACACCCTCCCCACCCCACACTCTCTGTCGCTGTCTCTGCAGTGTGGGACGGCACGGAAATGATTCCAGGATTCAGGGTCAAAAAAGGAGGGGGGTAGTGTTGTATATTTGGAAGACCAGTATCAAGTCTTTTTTCTTTTCCTATGCCAGATTTGTATTTTATTTCAGCCTTCCTTCTAGCCGCATAGATCTTTTGTGGTTTACTCAGTCACTGACAGTAACTGTTCCGTTAGTAGCTTTTGGTTCTAAAGCATTGGTTGAAAATAAGTTTTGCCATAATTTCTATTTTGAAAAGTGGTTAATGTGAAGATGTTGCACCAATACATTCTTGGTGCACTTTATTTTGTAATTTCTTTTTCAGATTAAACAAGTTAAACTAATTCGTTACCGCACAGTCCCTAACATGACTTAGCATGCGAAGGAAGAGCGGGAAGGAGGCGGCAATAATTAAAACAAACACCATACTAGCACAGCCAAAGTTGTAAGTTTGTAACAACGCTAACACTGTTGCTACGAAAAAAATATGTATTATGATGACAGTAGATGTGAGAGCAAACACATAATGCCAGAAGCTTCTTCATTACAAAGACAGAAAAAGTTGCCACCGTTTCAATGGAAACAAACATTGCTCTGGGCCCCTTTGTAAACAGCACACAGCTGCTATTTCGAGTGATGGGAGCTCCACCTTGTCACAACAATTCCCTTAAAGAGGAACAGTTTAATGTCAACAATATTTTCTCCATCTGCCTGCTCATGAAAACCTCCCAATCCACAGGGACAATGTTTCTCCCATTCCAAAAGGAGAAAATACAATAGGAAAAAAGAAAAAAAAAGAAAAGATGAACTGATAACATCAAGCATGGATTGCAGTCAAAGGCGCAGTATTAGCCCACCGCAACGAGAGCTTTTGGTGGCACACATCCATCTGTTCACTTTTGCATTTTTCAAAGAGGTGTCACGCCTTCCGTTATTTTGAAAACTTCTATGCAATTTTCACAAGGAACTCCTCCGAGTGCCGCTGCGCCAGCTGAGTGATTTGCATGGCCACCTTTTCAGTAAAAAATAAATACAAATGGGGGTATTCCACCTGCCAGGCTGCCTGCGCTTTCTTCTGGGGGCGAAGTTTGATCGCTCCGCGGTAATCTGATTGGGAGAGATCCATCCAATTTGCGCTGATAATGAGACAGCTTGACAGAGACACAACGGCAATTACTACGCAAGGCATATAGTGTCGCAGTCTAATTAGACAAGGTTATATATTTCAATTGAACCAGTTGTTTTGTATACCATGCTCTTTCTTTTCTTTTATATTTTTGTGGGCCAAGACAGAGCTGAAAATACTGTAGCGTACAACTGTTTCAACGTCTCTCGCGTTGTTTCCTATCATTCTCTCATTATTTCGCCAACTTATTTTTCCACTTGTGCCACCACCTTTCTTCAGTATTAGTGCACTCTGTGTTAAATGTTGCTGGTGTCTGGGAGCAGCAGATCGCCCAGAGGCTGGTGGCCTACAAGCCAAGAGAGAGAGAGAGAGAGGTGCAGAGGCGAAGGTGAGATCAACGGCGAGGAGACGCAATGGCATCCATCGTCGTCATCCTTCGAGATGGATGAGCTCCTTTTCTTCGGCAGTCCGGCCTCACACTCTGGGGAATGAAGTGGACGCCGCTACGGCTCTGGAGGTTTTCTAACCGGTATCACCCCGGTTCCAACCCGCTTAAGACACACAGGAAAGATGCTAGGATGAAATAGCAGAGGTGTCATCCTGGAGTGATGTCAGACTTGTTTTTATGACGTTCTTGAAAGGGCCAGTGTGCAACATTTCGGGGGATTAATTGGCAGCAATGGAATATAATATCCATAGCTTTTTTTAATCAGTATATAATCACCTGAAACTAAGAATTGTAGTGTTTTCATTCACTTGGCTTTTATACCTACGTCGCCATCCGCCATCTTGTCCGCCATCTTGTCCGCCATCTTGCTTCTAGCGAGAGCCATTCACATTTTACGTTAACCGAAAGTAGGGAAGCGTTCGAAAACACGGTATTAAGTGGGCCTTGGTGCTAGATTAGTATTGATCAGCCCCGACATGTCTTCATACGTTTTATTGTTTTGGTGTCAGTCAGGCTGTGCTCCTCCGACTACACAGACACAGACACTCACACAGATACAAACACTCACACAAAGCATGAGCAGTTTGGCCGCTGTGGTGAGAAGTGAACCAGGTGAAGTGAAGGGCACTCGAGTTGACGGTAATTATTGCCGAATTGTTGCCGTATGTGCGATAAAATATTTGCGAGTAAAAAGTAAATACTTTATCAACACATCCATGCAACAAGCTCAGACATTAAAACGAAAGTGACGGGTGCTGCAGCTGCATCACCTGTCACTGGACTTGTTGTACGTCGCTCTGCACCATTTTGTCGTCTTACAGCTTCCCTTCGCTCAGCTACAATGCCACTGATATTACACGGTGGGCTTCTTTGTCTGTCTTCTTTAAAATTACCGCGACCCTTCATTTTATTTCATTAATTTTGTTTCCATTTCACGCGACAGACGTTAAAACCATTGAACTGATTGATGTGCAGCCTTTTATCGGTCTATGAGGCCTGTGTGAGGAAAAGATCAATCCATTTGAAATGTATTTAAGTCTATTTCACAAGCCCATCATCATACGTATTTGGTGATGTTTCAATCATCCATCAATGGGTCGTTCAAATGCCGTGTGCATGTTGTTGTTTTTAAGTTTTTTATGCACAAACGGAGAGAGACAACCAGAGGGGGATGAAATAACTTACGTTAAAGCTGAACTTTAACACGAAAAAAAGAACAGGAAACAGTCTAAACTGCTTCCCGAGGGATGGGAAACGGAAGAGAACTTCTTTAATCCAAATCCAAACAAATAAAAAATAACATTGTGAATGAAAACAAATCTGACAAAAGGCAGACGCTGCCACGCACAGGCAGGCAGAGACTTCAGGACCATGGACAGCAGCCACTGGGAAAAGACCCATGACAATAACCCAGCTGATTTATTTCAATGTCTTTCTAAAATAAGATTTTAATTTTTTGTTTATTCTTCAGGATTGAAGTGCATAGTGTAAACAGAGCAGAACGGTTTCAAACTTTAATTTATTGTAAATCTGGAGAATTTAGGTGTCGCCACATTTACAATAGAGGACCTGTGTATTGAACACTCGTCTACCCTGAGATGGTTTTAACCAACTTGAATGTCTTTTAAAAGACAGCCGACCTCAAATGATGTTTAGGCCATAGGACAGAGGAGACAAGGATGTATAAATTACAAAGACAGTGTTTTATTCATTGTTGTTAACGCATGTCCGTATATGGTCAGTTCAGGTTGTCATCTGTCGTCTTCCATTTTCCACTATAATTTCTCCATACAATATCACTACTGCATAGTTTTACTGGTCTAGTGGAGTTCATTTTCAACTTTCAACTATGAACCAGCGGCTAACTGGCAAATATGTGTGTGTGAGCACAAGCCTAGAGTGGCAGTCTGCCCTGTCTTTGAGGAATCAGTCTCTTACCGATACTGTGGTTACATTCCACCGGTCCATTTGGATAACAGTAGATACTGAGTAGTCGATAGCGTCAGTGACACCACTAATAATAATAATGAAATGCTAATAATAGCCCATCACACTGTTGCGGATGGTGAATAAGTCAGGTAATACTTGTGTATCTGGTTGCTTGGATGGGTCGTTGCGGCGACTCCCTGCCAGTGATTAATGACATGATTAAAGATGTCTTTACATCTGACCTCATGAACCACGAACGAGGCCCATGGCATAATGTTCCGTTGCTCCGGCTAATTGGAGAACGACGTATCGGCCACGGTCTTTTACTGTAACTATAGATATCGAATTACAGACAGGTGTCATTTAGATGTGCTGGTATGACGTCTGAGGTTATGCTTGGCACTAAACATATGCAGACATCCCAAAGGATTCAAGGTTAAAGAAAAGACAGAAAAGTTAAGAACGCCTTTATGAATAAATATGGATTATATTGACACCAGTGAAAATGGCGACCTATCAATTTACATAATACATATTGAAACCCTTCTCATATGAGATATTATATATGTTTGTGTTGTGCTACCCCCTTAAACAGTCATCCCATCATAAATGGCATGTACTTTTAAGTAACTTGTCATCCAGATAACATCTGAAGACCGACCGTAATAATCAATTGCGTCTGGAGCTGCCTCCTCTGCAGCAGTTCAGATGCACACAGTGTGAGGCCTGCTCAGATATGAAAATGTATGGAGATTTACTGAAATTTGCAATATTTAATTGGAGTTTGTGTGTGTCTCTGTGTACGCCTCTGCATCTACTGGCAATGTGCCTGGCGAAATTAAAGCAAAATTCTTTGATCTGATATAGGATTTGAATAGTGAAGATTTAAATATTTAAAATTCTTCTGCAGTGTCACTTTGATCTCTGAAATGATTAATAGGGGTTTGTTATAGAAAATACACTAAACGGATCTGGGAGAGCCAACCCACCGTAATTGTGAGCTCTCTCGCGGAGTGAGGGTAAATTACACATTTTAAAGTAACAGGGTAAACAGTTCATTTGAATTTTATTTCATTCTTTCATGTTTAATGAGACAAGAAGACAGAGAGCGACTTCAAACGGCCCAATCTAAAGTGGAAAAGATTTTCTCCACGCGAGAATGACACTTGGAAGGGAAAAGTGCTTTCATCGTTTATCATGATGATTAGGAAGAGGAGGCTCTTTGTCTCCCGTCTCTGCCTTTTTTCAGGCATGAAGTGAGAGAACTTGGCCAACACCCGCGACGGCAACAAAATAACGCTAATGCTGATAACAGGGACTGTGTGCTCGTGTGCGGCTCTCCTTGCAGCTAACACCACCTTAATAAGAATATATTGTACGACACCTAAAGAGTAGCGGTACGCTGACATTTTGATCCCTCATTTCCTCAACTTGTAGAGCTCGTTTGCCGGAGGTCTTCAAGCCTAGAATGAATACACGGGCCTTTATGTAACCTGTCACCCAACAAACTAATGTAGTTATCTTTGGTTTTGAAAGTTGCACTGGGTTAGCTTCCTGCAGTAGCTCCCTACTACTGTGCACGTACTACTGTAGGTAGCAAGCTAGTTAGCTTTGCAGCTAACGCCAGGGTACATAAACACAGACTATTCAAATGTGTATTATTACTATTATTATACGTAGAGACTTATGCACACTGCTTTGGCCTGCCGGGCCCAGTGAGTTGCTAAAGCTATGATTGGACAATCACTGTTCGTGTGGGGAGTTTAGCAAACAGTAAATCACATGAAAGAGTCGGCCTCTGCATCAAATATTTCTTTAGATGTTAAGATTTTTATGAGTTTAAATATTCAAAAGTAATATTGGCCTTTTTTTTTCGTTATTAAAATATCACATTTTCTGCACTGCCACACTTGTATTACAAGTGAATGGAAATCTATTCAACAGGGTTTTAAATCAACAATAACATTAATACGATATTTGCTTGAATTAATGTTTAATTCATCCCCATCGTATTTAGAATCATTAGCATGCAGAGAATATAATAATTGTGCACAGTTCATCCTCTAATGCTTCAGTGACTCTGCCCAGTTGAATATAATAGCCTTGTAAACTGTGCATTAATTTAGAATTGCTCTCCTTCCGATGCAATGCTTTTTTTCCCTCTTATAAATATTCAGAGTTGGATCACTGTGAAAACAAATATGAGACATACAGTAGCTATGTTGCTGTTTTCATCTGGCATGAATGTTTCATTTATGTATGAATTCAAGAAGCCATTTCCATTTCTTCCCCCACTTTGAGCTGCCCCCTGAAATTAACATTGACAGAAATTCATCCCATTTGTAGTTCGTTTCAGTCTGACTAAAGAACAACATGGATTTTCAGATGAGTAGAATCGTACCGACCACTGAACACGTTTTCCTACCATGCAGCCTCTGCGTTCACCTTCCACTTGACCTTTCATCGCCAAACACACTTTTTATGCTCTTTTTCTTACTAAACACGCATTTCTAACTGAAGCCGATATAGCAGGCGAGTATGTGCCCTCGTGCGTGAGCACCGGTGTGTGCACGCGGGCGTCCGTCCGTCTTAATGGTGGCCACAGGTCAGTGAAGATGTGTCTTCAGGAACTGTTGTCGGCGGCTGACAGGTGACCTACTGGACCATGAATTGCCTGTCTAACATTTCGGGCGGCGTACCAACCGGTGTTTCCAATTGTTGTGGTACGCTGGAAGAGAGCCACCTGCTCACCGACCACTGTGATCAATGAAGATGATTTTTTCTTTTCTTTTAGTGACACAGCCCAAAAGAGATGGTATTGATATTTGAGGCGGGGGTGTGAATCGATAGCAACCAGTCAAGCCGTCTGACTGAGCAAAACCCATAAACGTCGAGCCCTCTTGTAGTGGCTGGAGGATTGATTGATTGTTTGGAATGGCAAATGTTAAGGCAGGGTGTCAGTTTGTGTTTTTTTTTTTTTTTCATTCTCACTAGCATTTTCTCAGGATGAAAAGAATGACTGAAGCAAAGAAAATAGTCCCCCGGTTGTCATGTATTAAGATGATGAGGTTTATTTCACCACGACGTTGAAAAGAGTGCTGTTGTTGTTTGTAAATGGCTATAACATTAATATAGAGAAAAGGACATGCTATGCCATTTTAGCCACCTCCTCGGCTGCCTGTGCCTGTCTTGTCAAGATCCTCCTCTCAGTAAGTAAAAGCCACTGACAGGTCTGATTTAGTCATTGTGCCTCACAAAGTATCTTTCCACACTAATCAAAATGACTCTCTGTTAAATAAAGCATGAAAAAAGCTTTCTCCATGAACGGTGCGCTGGAGCGGAAGTCGTCTTGCCTGCAATGCTGGATGATTAATCAACAGATTGTATTCTGCTCAGCATTGTGATTCCTTCCTGCTGGGCTCGCTTTAACCAAAACATTAGACTTAAAAAAAAAAAAAACAGACGTGAGCCTCTTTTTTTCCTTTTTTTTTTAAAGTGAAATTAAAACGTAGACTGGTAGTGCTTCTTTAAGGGTAGGTGAGGTTTTCTTTCTTTAGTGCTGAGACCTGCCAGGAGGTATCAGTGAGCGTTCCTGGCTCTGACTGTCAGCAGGGCTGGTAAATGGTTTAAAAGACGGTGGGGGGCTGACAGTGCGCATACTAGGCTGCGGTCTGAACAGAAAGTTGGCACCCACTGGTGCGTGCCTTCAGTTAACAGGGTGTGGCAGTTAGCTCTCTGCACTCATCACCCGGTTTATGGGTCAGCCAGTGAGGAAATGTAGCATAAAATCGCTTGGAATCTTGGCTGGTAGGGAAATTACCACAAAGCAAGCATTTGCTGTCATCGGATGAGCATTACTTGCTTGATAATTATCACTCTCATTGTTGTGTGTATCCACATTGTGGCCCACACAAACCAGGCTAGAAATAATAGTCCTTTATAAAAAAAAGAAAATGAAATTGATTTCTCTCGGTTTTCTGCTTGTTTACTGTAGCATGAGGGAGGTAAAGGGCAAGGTTTCGGAAATAGAATCAGCACTGTCTCTCTCTACTCAGCGCGTGAAAATACTATTGATTAATGGTCATTGCCCCTTTTTCCTCCACGCAGAATGATGTAAAGACCCTGTCAGTTACCATCACCTTCACCCGAGAATGTGTTCCATCAATCGCGGCGGCCCGAGCGGGCAAGCATTGGCAGGTGGCACATATTTCACCTGCCCGGGCACAATGGGCCCAGTAAGTGGGACAAGGCAGAGGGACAAAAAGTGACACGCACGAAGGTGACAGCTTTTCACACCTGGGAATAATGGTTTTGATAGGCGTCCTGCTTGTTTCGCCGCTGTGGACCGCGCAGAGAGGCCAGGAAACGTGTGATAATATACACAATTAGCTCATGGCTCAAAATGACCCGGGGGCCTTCACAAGCCGGGGCAGATCTAAACTCCCACCGTTCACCGGGGGAGCGCGGCGGCTCGGTCTCGGCCACAACGCTGGAGGAATACCGTGTTTTGACACATCAAGGATACAATTATTGGACCCTAAAGCCATGCTTGTCCACACACGCAGCCCTCTCAGTCAGACAGTGAACGGCGGTGGGAGCGCGCCGCGGTTAATTTCGCCGACAGAAGACCATCGGCCCTGCTCCCTGTGATTCCATTTGAGAAGGGCATAGCGATGCGGTGTTTATTGCTGTGATAACCCCGTCTCGTCTGTTTGGCTTTTCATGTCAGCTGACGTGACGCATGTGCCGTCACTTCAAAAGTAAAAAGCGCTGTTAATATCACTTTGGATGTCCAACTTATTCTGTCTCCAAGTTCTCTCTCCCCTGTGTTTGGTAAAGGAAAAAGATGGCCCTTTCAACAGGGCGGCCTCAACCGACGCACGGCCGTCATTGTCACCACGAGTACGCGGCGAGCTATTTTTTTGTCACCTGACCGTGTCGCCACGCTCGCCACATTAGTGTCCGACAGCGGTGCCTAAGAGTTGACAGGATAGTGCGACGTTTTGATCATCTGTTGGGTTTATTATCTCTCTTACTCAAAGCTCGGTGGCGCAGGACCAAGATGCAACGCTCCCTCCCTCCCTCTCTCTCTCTCTCTGTCTCTCTCTCTCTCTCTCTCTCTCTCTCTCTCTCTCTCTCTCTCTCTGTAGGGCATCCCTGAGATACTTCGGCTTATTATCAGCGCCTCTTAAATGCTTCCCAGCAAACACAGCTGTGGGCCCTGAAAGAGAGAGAAGGAATCAATAAGATGGTGCGCGTATTAAGGCGGGAGAGGGATTAAATATACATGGTAAACCCTCACACATGAAGACTAATGGTGTCCTGAAGCCACAGTCAGCAGAAGTTACCTAAAGGATGAATATGAAATTAAAAGATTACCATGATTACCATGTATTACGTTTTTTTTTAAGGCACTAACAATGCTGTTCATAACAAATACATTTAGCAATAGTAGGCAGATTTTTTCTTTTTTGGGGGAATTTTTAATCATTCCTCAAATTAACTTGAAATATTATATCGCTGTATTATAGTAATCATTGAATAGCAATTTCAATTTGCCTTCGTAGCTTTGTAATTCACTGTACAGCAGCTGAACACTTTGCACCGCTTTTAGCACATTCTGTATAGATAGATAGATAGTTAGATAGATAGATAGATAGATAGATAGATACTTTATTCACCCCCAGGGGTAAATTTGTTCAACAGAATAGAACAAATGTATTGAACAACGAAAAACAAGTTAGCAATGTATTGCCTCCTTTCAAATACTAATTTATCGCAAGTTCACGTGAAAATCCATCTTTTTGGGGTTCAAGGTTGGCATCCTTTTTTGTCAAGTTTCTTTTTTTTATTGAACATTGAGCAAAGCCTTTTCTTCATGGAAACAATGTTTTTATGTCTTTTCATACACCTGGCTTCAGTTATAATTTGATTGACAGATGCTTCATCCAATCAGCTGCCCAGTATAATTTGAAAGTGCCTGCCGTTTTCCAAACAGTTTGCAATGATTTTCAGATCCGTGTAACAAACCATCCGGCTAGTCAGTTGAATGAGACAGCCAAAATAAAGATGGGACACGTCATAACACACACAACGCTATGTTATAGCTAAAAAATATACGGTAAAACTATGCTCTATATTAATGATAATACTAAGTACTTCATCATGTAACAATTTTAAGCAATTTATATATATATATATATATATATATATACACAAACATTACATTTTCTCTCTCCATATACCCGCTAATCGTGGCTAATGTAACAATCAGCTCCACCCGGTCCTCTCTCTCTGGGTCAGCTGGTGGAAGTCTGGGATGTGTTTTCGGCAGGTTGGGATGAATCCCATCTGCTCTTTCTCAAGGCCTCAGAAAGCTGACTTGGATAATTAAACTGTCGAGACGCGGGTCCTCTCTTCTTCCTCTACTCTCGCCTTCCCATTTTTTCTTTCTTTCTGCGGTTTCATTTATTTGGACAAAGGACAAACCGGTTTGTTAGGCTTCCAGCTCGACTGAACGCAGCGCGAGAACGATGCAGTGGCTGGGAGAGTTTGCAGGTTGGGGTGAAAAGGTAGAGCCACCGGGGACGAGCCGGGGTCAAGCTATTTAAGTCAATATTGCTCACCCCGCCTGACAGCCGGAGTAACACCTTCCTGATCCACAAGGCCAGTGGACAAAGGAGGCGGCGTCTGCGCCTCATCAGGGAGGGATTGTGGGCTTTGGCGGCTCCACAACGGCCGGAGGGGCAGAGGTATGTGTCCGACGGTCCCCGTAGAACAGGCTTTGCAGTGAAGGACTCACTGTTGTTGACCTAGCCCCAGGCCACGCGTGACACCGGCACAGCCATCAATACTACCACGGCATTACATTTGCACTTCAAAAACAAAATTCACAGCTTGATAGATCCGAACGCCAATGGCAGCATTTATATGCAGTGGTCGAAGACAAACCTGGATGATTGTATTGCAAAATGGGATTCAAAAGTATTTCATGACAGGGTCATTGGACATGTTGGGATACTGTTGTATTATTATTTATTTTTTTACAACATTGAAAATGATTATTAGGGGTTGGTTCCATCCACTGCAGAAGAAGAGGGCTCAACAAGATGGCGTTAAAAAGAGACCTCCGATGATGGAAAAGCATGTGGAAAATGTGATGGAAATATGTCTGGTGTTTTTGTTTGTAATCTTGCTAAAATAAATACATGTACTTATCGCTCCACACATATATGAAGCTGAGGGGACGTGAGTCACACGTTTCCTGTACCTCAGGATTTAAATCATGACGTCTGTTTCCATTGTACTTATACTGAAACCTTTCCACCTTAGCGAAGCGTAAACACTTTTTTTTTTTTTTTCATATTCAGGCTTTCTATCAAAGTCCTGCGTTTCCACAAAGGTGATTGTATGTGAACATTTCAAGACGGGTGGATGGAAACACTTATTTATGATAAACATTTTTACAAATAATGAAATGAATCGCTTCCACACTAAACTGTTAGTATATATGAAAGCAGATTTGTAGCATGTATGTTGCAGTTATTGTATTTGTCCATACAGTGTAGCAACAATCAGCAGGCCATGCGCACACTGTCTGCGCTCCCAGAACCTTGCATGGGGTCAATCGTCCCACCTCTTCCCAAGCTTATAAAATGTCCCTTATCAATATTTTAGCACATCAATTGTAACCCTTGGTAAACACGTCTCCTCCTGAAAAAGTAAATCATCAGCGGACACAGCCACCGGGGATCGACTGTCTGGGGCGCTGTCGAGGCTCTCTCTCTCTCTCTCTCTCTCTCTCTCTCTCTCTCTCTCTCTCTCTATCTCTCTCTCTCACACTCTGTCAATTCCATCTTTGAGTGGGGGACCGATAGAATCCAGCGAAAGCTCTTGCTGAGGATTCTTCAAACTAAACAATGCCCTGGGCATATTGTATTCTCAGGAGAACTGTTGGCCAAAGTAAGATATGCTTCAATTCCCAGAATGGTGAACACTGTGCAGTACAGTCGGAGGTCCGTGTACACAAACAGCGTTGATTTGACCCGTTTAGGAGTATATATATATATATATATATATACGGTATAATATGTTGTCCGGAATTCTGTGAAAAGAAAAAAAGTTGTTTTGCTTGATGGCAAACACACTTACTTTCAGTACCAATCTCCACCCAGCTGGTTAGCTTAGTTTAGCACAAAGAAACAGGGGAAACAGCTAGCCTGGCGCTATCAAAGGTTACAAAACCCGCCTACCAGCACCGCTGAATGTCCTTTGTTCAATCTCTACAGAGAAAGCATAAAAACAACAAGTTGTCGTTTTACGTGGTCATGTGACTGACCAGTTCTTGGCTGGGCGCCGTAACTTTCTCGACTCCAACAGTTAGCCATGAGCAAATGTGGAAAAAAAAACTTAAATCGACCATTTCCATAACAGTCACTACTCGTTCAGTGTAACTGTGTCGTAGGCAGCGAAGTTCCCCAACCAGTCATTATTCCACAACCTTTATGCACAGCTATTTATAGCGCTAATCCCATTAATTCATCACACGCACCTGTAAACCACCATATGCGGAGATATGTCGTCATAATTAAACTCCAGAAGCATGATTAAATCAGTGCACTCCCATCGACACAGACTTTCGCAAATTACTTCAGCACCGAGGATAACATGTTTATTATTAGCATTAACATTAGTCAAATATGAGTGGATTGAATGTAGAAAATCACACATGAGCAATTAATTGAAATCAAGTATGTAAATCCGCCTTTTATTTTTTGTAAACTGTGTGAAAAAAAAAGAGTCAAATAACCCAAAGCTACCATACTTTATTATTTAGATCGCTTTTCTCACAGAATATTTATGAAACATGTGTGTTCACCCTATCGCAGCACCTGCAACTGGCTCAAGGCCTGGTCTGAAATATATGACACATTCTCAACGCAAACTCTTCTTTTATTAATATCAGTTGATGCACGGTGTTTATGCGTGTGGATACATTTGGCGTACACGTAGTAGGTATTGCGCCTGGTGAAGAACTACAACATGTAGAACTACAACTTTTACACATTGCTTTGTGTGCAGCTTAAACAAACAATACATACCTTGTTAATTGCTATGTTTAAGAGGTGTTGGTAGGTGGATTGGGTTACCTTTTCTTAGAGCCAGGCTGCACCCCTGCTAGGCTACGCCCCTGTTTCCAGTCTTCGTGCTAAGCTACGCTAACAGGCCGCTACCTCTAGCTTCATACTTATCGTGCATACAGTGGTATGCACGATAAGTATGGTATCCATGGTATCCATTTTCTCCCCTAACCCTCTGCAAGAAAATGACTAAGCGTTATTTTCCCCCCAAATGTCAAACTATTCCTCAGAGAACTCTGCAGTGTTTGAAATTGAGGACTTGGCCTTTACACAGTTGTTATCGCTCAGTTTGCGCTGCTTGTTTGTACAATTAAACAAACAGAGAGCAACTAAACTTACTGCTGATATATCATACTGATGTAGCTTTGGCTGCAAACCGCAGCTCATCAGTGGCTGCTGGAGAGACCTGCAGAGCAAGAGAGCCTCATCACACTGAGATGGGGATGTTCATCGGTGTGTGAAGTTTCCTCAGGCAGTCAGAAGCCAGAGTCAGCACGCAGAACGATTACCTTTGAATCGCGGAGAGAGCTTAAAAACACAGATTGTCATTTTATAGCCGGCCTATATACGAAATAGTATTGATGTAAAAGATGGAGTCTCGTTTCATAGTTTTAAAAAACATTCATAACTTGGTCCGAAATAGTGAACATCCCATCACACAAACCATGCAGGAGGCCAGGATTGTGCTCATGTGATGCTCCGCAGGGAACGAGATGAGAGGGAATATCTTGGTATGAACTGTTGAAATAGATGTTGTGCCGCAGAACTCAACGTCTGTCACAACTTGAAGCATCACGAGCGGCATCGGCACGCCAAGAGCATGGGGTAGACACATTCCGACGCAGTGAACGACACAATGAGAATACGCCTTCATGCAAAAATGACTCACCCCCGAAATGTGCGGAGCAGATGGTGTGTTGGGTTGGGGAACAAGAAAAACTGTGTCTTTACCAGCTGATTTAATTCATCAGCAGTGGCGATGTGAAGGCCTGGTTCACATCCCATCGCACATTACTGACTTTGCCTTATAAAAACCACCTCAACAGCCACAAGCGAGGCATTGCTCATGTCATCTGCAAATCACAAATCGCAGCTCCTGACGCGAACCGCTGCACAGAAGCCAAGTGCCAAAGGGCTCTGGCCAAAGCCAGCATCAGACTTTAAAGTGATTTGAAACAGCGAGCGAAAGGAGGGGCAGAATTCAGAATTTTGCCTCGGAGCCTGACGTAGACAGAGCTTCAATCTTCAATGGAATGGAAACAAAAAAAAAGGGAAAAAAGATGAGAAAAAAAGGAGCGGGTGGGGGGGTTGGAGAAGAAACAGTAGCGCGGCCAGCTCATCCATCATTTCTTTAAAAGGTCAGGATTTTGTAGGTGGAATTGGGAAGAGCAGCAAATTGCAGATGCACCGAACAGCAGGGTATTTTCCGCTGCCATGACCAGCTAAGGAGAGCTCCTTTAAAACACATCTGCCAGTAAACATTTTGGCCTGACTCTGGGTCATCTCCCCTGTCTGGACGAGAACCAGCCGAGCGTGAAGATGTACCTGCACAAACCCAGAGACAGACTCAGTCACTTCAGACTTTCCTCTCAGCCCTATACCCCCGACCTCTTAATTGTTACGTCGATGGGTAACTCCTGCATTCTGAGAGGGTTTTCTCACCTCCTCTCCTTTAAAAAATGTTTCATCAGCGAGAAAGAAAAATTGACATTATTTGAATCACGTCATCCTCGGGCGGTAACAACAGAGTCTTATAAATCAGGAAGAAGAAAAAACACCACAGCCACACAAGTATTGATTTACAAAATACAGTGTATCTGGCGCACAGGTTTAATAAACGACGAGGCAATGTGGCGCCGTAAAACAGCAAATGAGTAAAACGAAAATGTCATTCCAAATGATATGTAATTATCTGACCACACGTCTCAGAGGTACATTTGGGGAATAAATCGAGAGCAAATGGGGCAAAGAAATAACTGGCGAGGCCCTTCTGAAGTGAAGCCCATCAGCGGCTAAGTGCCTCTTTACCTCCTTCAACCACTAGAGAGACGGGGGAAGAGGTGGGGGGGGGAGAAGAGAAAAAAAAGTGACCTTCTCGCATTATGGACGGGGAGAATCTAACCCAACGCACGTCACTCACGAAAAGACGCACACTTTTTGTACAGTACTTACAGGAGTTCAGTGCAGCCGGGCAAAGCACTTTTCTCTTCCACTGTCAAGAGTGATGAAAAGGTTGCTCTCCCAGAGAAAGAGAAAGAAAAAAGAAAAAGAACGGTGCGAGGGACAGATGTGAGCTCGGTTATAAGTCTCTCCATCAGCCCTGTAGATGCCGCTCAGACACCCCTGGGATGCGCGGGAACATCTGGAAAAGAATTGTCAACGGGATTGATACAGTACCCAGAGTAATAAAAAATGAATTTCCCTGCCTGGATGTAAACACAAATGACCCGAGCCACGATGCATTTGCTTAGATACGCTTTGATCCCCCACCACCCCCACCATCCACCCTAGTAACTGTGTCCCCTCCCTCTGCCCACTCTCCACGTTTCTCAAGCACTTTGCCGATAATTGCGAAACAGTCCCGCCGAATTCGGCCCTTGTGACCCCGAGCCCAGGCTGATCCCGAACAACCTGTTCAGACAGCGTCTTGACATCAGAATAGAACTAAATTAATTAATAAAAGGCAGATTTATGCCGCGATGGAGATATAACAAGCGGCAAAGCTGCTGCACACTCTTTTGAACAGCCTTGCGTGGACGGCGAGACAAGCGAAAGAGAGAGAGAGAGAGGCGATACATTAAACATGAATTGTTGGAAGGACACAGACAACATAAAAGCATGCGGTGACAGGGTCACAGGCATCGTGCGCGACGTGAGCGGAGGGGACAGATTCGAGGAGAGTCTTTTTAATGTGCACGCTTGTGCTTAACATTGTTTAGAGCTCAGTGATTTGAGATTACTACCACTGGGGGAGGGGGAGCGGCCCGGGGGCATTTTCATGATGAGCTTTGGAAATATGTCGCCGCCGAGCTCTTTGAGGCGGCGACATATTTCCTCTTCAAGGCGAAAGATCTTTAACAAATAAACATCAAACTTAAACTGATACAAAAAAACCTGAAGAATCGCTGTCAATGCGAAACTGCGTATAGCATTTCTGACAGATTCAGGTTTGATGGCCCAACATCAGTAATCTCCACCGGCGGTTGCTCCCGCAGGAAGCTGCCCGGCTGCTAAGCTGTCAGGCGAGGTGTTTAAGTGGTGGCCTTGGAAGTTGCGCTAAGAGCCCTCGGTTTCAGCTCCCGCTCGGACGAGTCCCGGGATGTACGGGGGAGGTTCCGGCCCGCCTCCGGGGACCTCTTCATTATCTGTCATTAAATGTTTTTCTCAAGTTTGCATAATTGATCCCCCTCCAATAAGTCGTCATTGATTTATGGAGGTCTGAGCAGGAGGAGGAACTGGTTAAAAATTCATAACCCTGCTATGCGCGTCTTCACAATCCATTAGCTGCCCCTGGACCCAGAGTCCTTCCATTGATTGACCTTGTGCGGAGAATCTCATGGACTCTGCATTTTATCCCTCTGTTATTGCACTGTGGGAAGAGTTGTGTTGCTTTTTTTTATTTATTTCCCAGACGGGTCCTACTTTGATTTTCTCCCTCCCCATCGCTGCGTGCCTTTCTCTCCCATCTCACCCTCCCTCTGTCTCTCTGTTTCTCCCTCTCCATTTAAACTGAAGACCTTACTCTGAGACGATGAATAAATAAAGCATGTTCCATAAACAGCTTTCCACTATTATTTAAGCTTCCAGGACCTCGCACTCTGACAGCCTGCTTTCCCCGCCATCAAATTCAAGTGTGTAAATTTTCTAAAAGGCTCTGAATGTTTTATGATGATTTCAGGGAATGATGGAGTAATAGCTGAATAGTGAAGCTATTACTTTTAATATTTATATTGAGTGCTTTGAATCATTAATGTGACAGGATGTAAAATCAGAGCTGCGGGACGTATGTACTTCACAGCCACAGCCACTTGGTGAAAAATATTTGTTTTCCCGAGCAGAGCGTTCCAAACTGTTGTGGGTCCTCCCAATCGGGGCGTGGGGACGGCACGCTTTCCCATCAATTTTAATCCCACCTTGAGAAAAGGCCATTCTTGGAAAGCACTAGTTTGAATATGCAGCATGTCTAAAAGAAACTGCAACAAATCTTTGAGGGCGTTTAGAACTCGGAGGTCAAGTCGTGACAATTCGTCTCGACCTCTTTTATTCTCTTATACGCAGTAATACCGAGGGATGTTTGCCAGTGAAAGTGAAAATTATTTGACACACATTTTTGTCTTAGTATCTAATACTTGTCTAACTTCTGAAAGTCCACATTTTGATTAGTATTTTATCAAATTATATTTGATTTGGAAGAAAAAAGTCTTATCTTATAATATTATTATTTTTTTCGCATATGGGCTTCCATAAAGTTGTACGTTGTATTGTTGAGCTAAATCATGCGATGTAGCTCCAACTCACAGCAGCTCATTTCCACCAAGAGAAGAAAACAGATGAAAAGTTAGAAATGGCAAAAACGACTCATGGTTAGTCAAAATTACATAAGATACTTACTGCTAGAAAAAAAGACATTTATGAGATAAGTTATGTAATATGTATAAATTGTATAATTGTAATTCAGTGTACGTAGAAACTATTTATCCTAACTTTTCATTACAGTAGCTTGTTGCATTACTAAAAAAACTGAGATTTCACATGAATTACCTGCATTTTTTTTTTTTTTGCAACAATTGCCTTCAAAAATATCCAACCATGAGCTCTTTTTGTTCTTTTTCTGCACATTTGGCTTTCATAAAACTGGAATCGGGCAAGCGTATTAGATGCTAGGTTCACACATGTGACATTGTACAGTATGTACAATCTGACATTTGCTTTTTTCACAATTTCTTCTCGTCATTTTTTACTTACCTTAAAGGATGGCTCAAATGCCATTTGCCATCATTATCACATATGTTTTACTTTGCAACTGAACATTTTTGAGTTTTTTTTCTTCTCGTAGTTCTGAATCTGTATTTTTGTTGTCATTCTTACATTATAATCTTTTTTGTGTGTTTGTTTCTCTGCTCAAAACGGACTTCCATACCTCTGCTCCCACGATGCATTGTTTAGTGGAAGGACAGAGATTTTACACCCTTCGACCGTCTCTACCTGAGTTTATTTCTGTGTAATTCTTGCCACAAGTCATACTGTTAGCTGCTACAACAAACAGCAAATTGAAATGAAAACTCTGGCTCTCAATAAATATTGCCTTTATCACTTGTCATGGTTCATTTGAAACACATTTGTATATTTATCTCTCTACACTTCATGAATAGAAAAAAATGGAGACAGAAACAGAGAAAAGAAAGGTCTTGTGCTTTGGTGGAGGTTATAGCTGCTCTTTGTGGTGTTGTTTTGTCCCTTTAGTCTGTGTATCTGCTGCTGTGTGGAGCTTCGCAGTTAAAGGCCAGTTTATTCTTGCGGGTATCAGGCAGCCTTGTCCTGAGGGAACGAGCTCTTTCATGCACAGTTAGTGCACTTGACTCAGCATGGAGATGCTTTCAGATGGAAAAGCCATGTTTAGAGGACGTCTTATGAGACATTAAAGCACTACTGGTCCATTGTTTTAGCTCTTCCTAAATGTCACTTTCCTCTCCTGAGCCTGCCCTTCACCACGCTGTGTTGCAGGGACGCGTCACGAAGGAAGGCCGTCTCTCAGCTCCCACGGAGGGTCCGTGGCCGACTGTAAAACCACCGCTGTCTTCATCGGTTTACTTTCTATGCAATATTTATTGAAAGAAAAACAGGACAAATCAGACACTTTGGCATTACATTTTTACATTGCATTTAATGAAACCCTAATTCATTTTATGTTTGGCTGTGTTTTTATGTTCCAAATTCTATTTTGAATGTTTTTTCATTGTCTGATTAGTTCAGGTTAATCACAAAATTAGGCACACCCTTATCATTATTAATATAATATGTTCAAAATCTACTTACTTTTACTAAATATTATGACTGTTTCTCAAAAATAAATATTTCTTTCTATAAATATCATACACAGCGCCAAAATAGTCCCATCTGTAGTCATCAACCTGTACTTTTTTAATCTAAAAATACTTTTAGGCAGAATAATACATATATATGAAAATATTACCGCCCAAGTGGAGTCAAGAGGTCTTTTTCTTTTAATAAAATGGAACCCGCTCCGTTTGTACTAATGTGCATATGGCCTTGGACTGACAAAGATATCTGCCAGTCTCAGACTTAATAGCACCCATCAGAGGCCGACACGGCTATCTGGAGTCTAGGTGTGTTCTGGGAATGTGGAGAAAGGACAGAGACGGGCTGAACTCAATAATCTCCATGCCTCTTTAAATTTGTGCTTGATCCACTGAGAATAGCAATTGAAATCAGATTGTTGCGGCCTGCCGGCGGTGGATCTGCCGACCCGATCCAGCAGGTGCCGGTGAGTTTCGAAAACGAAATTAGATTTAGAACAAGTGTCGTAGGTGTGTGCGCCCCTGCCTCTGCATGGTAATGCTGTTTCAGATGAGCGGTAATGACTTTGTGTCGATTCAAATGTTGGTGTAATTGAGAAAGAGATGGCGTGACCAGAACAGATGTTTCATATAGGCTCCTGCTCAGACTTACGAGAGCTGTTGTGTGTGTATGTGTGTGTGTGCGTGTGTCTCTGTGTGTGTTTGGTAAATCTATGCTCATGGGGACCGATTTTGACGGTCCAATATTTTTGTGAAGACTCCTTTTCAAATGGATTACTGGCTATGGGTATAGTTCTAGTCAGCCCCTAAGCCATGAATGTACTGTGATGTAATACAATGTCCAGGCAGGCATATTGTAGCAAAAACAATAGACCTCATTAAAGAACATTTCCCTATTCTTAGCTCTACTTTCTCGTACCTTTTTAACTCTCAGAGTTTCAGCAGTTTGGTTGAATTCAGCGTTTCTTTGCCCTGCTTTTTTCTTTTCTTTAAAAAGTAAATAAAAAACTGACGGATGTGAATTGAGATTGTGTGGAGGTGAAATGCTGACCTTTCATTTCTCTGGAGCAGGTGGCCAGGCGCTACACATTGCACCTTCAACAGCTAGTCAGATGTATCGCAGCTAAGGACTTGGATGTTGACACGGATGGTATTCACAGGCTGGTGATTGTGGTAACTCCCACATGGCATGGATTTGGCATTAGTCCCTCGCATCTTGGCTTTTTTTTTGCAAAAAGCCAAGATGCGACAGCCAAAAAGCCAATATAGCAACGGCCAAAAAACAAGATGGCGAGGGCCAAAATGCCAAACTCGAGTCTTCGAAATAGCGGTCAATAAAACAATGGGCGACGTCACGGCGACTGCCTACATTTCTAATATACAGTCTGTGGTTCACATACTGGACGGGCTCATCAAAGCCAACATGGCCATGACCACTGCTCTTAAGTGCCAAACCAAGTGGAGTGATATAACCCACAAACAGCATATTTGTATCTGCGGCGTATCTAAAAAAGACATGAATCCTCCCGCTTAGTGAATGACAGTCGACGACTGTCGAAGACAAACTCTTTTCATAATGAATATATAAGCACGGCGCCTGAGATGAAACAATGGGTTTCTATAATGGAAGGTGAAAATGCAAACACTGGAACAATTAGGGCATCCCACACACTGTCGCTGTGTATAGCCGTGCCGGAGAAGGTGCAGAGCCCCATGCTGACATGACAGGCCTGTCTCAGATCCTGTCTAGGCCTGCTGCCTCTCTCCCATGTCTTACCCCTGTCTTCCTCGCTCCCCTTCAGCGGTGGCGCCTCTGACTCAATGCCATTTCCCGATGCGCGTGTGAACTGCACAATAAAAAAAGACACCCTTATAATACACAATACTGTGACACTGACGCTCCCTCTTTCCCAGTCTCACAGGTCCTATATGGTCTAAAGATGCTAGCACCCCCTGAGAAGCTGTAATAGTCGTTTCAGTGCATACTCAGAACTTGTTTAATGGAAATAACAAGGAATTATTGATTGTTTCTATTCCTGGTGGCTTACAAGTAGTTGGATGACAAAATTATAATTTCTTCTGGACTTTTTTGGTCCTTGAAACGACAAGGATTTATCCTCGAGGGAATATTAATATGTTAAGCGAAAATGATGGAAACCTACCAGTTACATTTAGATCATACTAATGTAGAAGTGGGACATTTGGCCTTATGGAGGAGCGAGGGCAGTGTTTCCCAATTCCAAATAGGTCTTATATATAAAACATGAGAAGAGAAAAAGTGTGTGTAAATGAATGTTTTTGAGCATTTTTTACTACCATTTCTGTGTCACCATATATCTTCTTGAACAGGTAATCCAGTCATTTAGTGATATAGGTTCGATAAATCACAACTTTATTTAAAGTATGAGTTTATTAACAAAATATAAAAATGGTAAATGGACTGTACTTGTATTGTGCTTATAGTCTTCCGACCACTCAAAGCGCTTTAACACTACATGTCATCATTCACACCAATTCATACACTGATGACAAGAGCTACCATGCAAGGTGCCACCTGCCCATCAAGACAACATGTTAAATATTTTATGAATGAGAGCAAATAAATGCATTTTTAGGCAGCATTGACAGGCTCATCTACTTTATTTCCATTCCTCTCATCAAATAAACAAACAGAATGCATGCAAGCCTTTCATAATAGATCCAGTGTTTTAAGTAGGATATAACCAGACCAAAATGCAGGCTCCCTGATGTGTCTGAAAGATGTACTGCAGATATACATGTTAAATAAAAGACTATGGAAGAAATTCAGCAAAATGCATTTGTTGATCCTGATAAAACCCTGACCCTGTCTTTGGAGAAAAAGCTGCCAAATGCTCCACAACGTCCTCAAGATATTTGCTATTTTTGCGCTGGCAGCGTGCAGTAGGTTTGTTAAAGAAACATCTGCCTGCTGTGTGTGGAAGCAACACTGATGTTAGCAGTGAGCAGTGTTGGGGACAGGCGGGAACCTTCGGTTCTGCTAAATGAAGCTGATGCGGAAGTGTCTTAAAACTTGCATTCTCTCCAATAGCCATCAGGGGGCAACTCCTCTGGTTGCAAAAATAAGTCAGATTGTATAGAAGTCTATGAGAAAATAACTTCTCTCTTGATTTATTACCTCAGAAAACATGTAAACATGAGTTTATGATCGTAAAAGTTTTCAAATTTTCTTCAATACAGCATGTTGTTCATTTAGTAAATGATGGTCCATTCAGAGACAACTGGTCTCAATGGTTTGTCTTGTTTTGTTTTTTGTTACTGCATTTATTAATTATAATTCTTAATAGTAGATGTTTCTTTATATAAAGTAGCTTTCATGTGTTATGCTAGTAGCAGCTTGCTACTTTTAACCAAAGTATAGTGTTGCCGTAGCTTTAAAAAGTACAGTTTTGCTTTTGATTGTGCTGCAGTAGAAGGGTCACCGAATTAATTAAGAATGATCCCTTTAAGACCGTGAATGTTCACACCGCATTTCATTTAAACTGCCCTGTGTTTGTCTAAATATCTTGGGACCGAAGAGTTGGACAGACTGGCCTGTCACCATCTCTAGGCCTCTAAAGCTCAACCACCACACCAAGTCTGGCACACAACTCTGACACTGCGCCGGTGCTGCTAATACACTCAGTCATCACTCACAAGCGCAATTAGACATTTTCATCATGCTTACATGACGGGACTAATTTGCGGGGTTGTCTTTATTACTGCCATTGGGCTGTGAGTGTGTGCAGAGGACTCCCAAGGTCTGTTTAATATTCAGCAACGTTGTCAACATCCTCTGTGAGGCAGTCAGAAAGATTTCTCATCGATCCAGTGCATGTGATACATGCAGTGCTCCATTGTGAAGCCACGGTGCACTTTATACAGACGGATGATTGACAGGCCGTTGTATTTCCTCAGAAGAGTGTGAACCAGTGAACCTGGTTAATAAAACATTAGAAGTGCCTGAGAGGCCCTGGCTGAAGCGAGGGGTGGGGGCGGTGGGGGAGAGAAGGGGTCACTGGTGTGCTCAACCACCATCGCAGCCCCAAGAGCGTGAGCGGGATCTCCCCGTTCTCCAAAGCACATCACAGGGGGGGTCCATGTGGCCTCATTAAAATCAAGGAGATCACATGTAAGGACCAGAGGAAGAGGGCTAGTCCCGGCTCAAAGCGCCTTGGACTCCCAGGGCATTGCTCTTTGAGGGAAGCGCCACTGGAGAACACAGGAATGAAGCCGGGAACCGTTAAAACAATGGACATTTAACGCGGCCTTTGCACTCGACCCTCTGCAGGACTCACTCGGCTAACGCTTCAAAGATGGCGCCGCTGCGGCTGAGACACCCCGACTCAGATTGGAAGTGAGCCACGTCAAGTTCACCTGATCTGATTTCTTAGAGAATTTCGCTGGATGGAGGATGGCAGCTAGTTGTGTGTCATGCGGTGGTCTGAGAGCCCTCTTTGCTTTGGATCCACCCCATACTCCGATACACTCTGTCAGATCTCAACTGTTTTTCCAAATAAACAATCGTCTATTGGTTCCATTCATTAGCGAGGAGAAAACACTGATACATGCAGCCAAGCTGCATAATTGGGCCTTAGCAGAGCCTTCTTTTTTTTATTGATCTATTTATTTTTCATGATATCTCAATAATTTACATGGTTGATTGTGTAAAGAGTGAGGGAAGAGTGAGCTGTTAGGCAAATGTTCTAAGTCATTGCGTTTGTTCAGCTGTCTGCCTCACTGTCACATGCATTTCATCTTCCTCCCTCCTTTATTTATTCTGCTCTTTGGACGCCTTCCTAGTCATGTATTAAAGCTTGGCGGCGACAGTGCGGCTGTCAGGGTGTGTGGTGTGTGTGTGCGTGTGTGTGCACGGAGGGGGGGGGGCGGCGTGCCGTAGTGCATCATCACTGCCTTTAATGGCTCGCATCACGTTCTGACAAGGCGACTTAAAGCGATGGGCTTAGCAAAATGAGGGGCCGGGCGGCTGGTGTGCCTCGGGATAAATAAATCGCTTATTCTTTGTGTGCGTGTTATTTAGTCTAATACATCCCCAGTAAGCAGCAGCACACTGTCGTAGGTCGGACTTATAGCTGACTTTCCTGGTTTAAGAAGGGGGTCAGAACCTACCATACAAGACAGTATTGTTAGGGAACATTTACCATGTTGAGATGTCATTAAAAAGCTGCTGTCAGACTCGGGGAGGCACTCTCTGACCGGGTCCACAGTGAGACTGGTTTGTTTATGGATACAGTCTCAGAAAGCTCTTGTTTGGGGGGGGGCAAGGGTTCACGGCGAGCAGAGGGTAATTACGCTCCATCCGGTGGCTTCGGGATGCTTCACAGAACCTGACACAGGAGGGCAGGCGTGCCAGGCGAACAGGAGGGAGGATTGTGGATGGGGGGGGCGGGGGGCAGAAGAACAAACGGTGGTGACAGTGATATTACGGCGCTCGCAAACACACACACACACACACACACAGACACACACCATCCCGTGTAACTGGCATGTGCCCCGGGAAGGCAGGGATGCCAGGGAGAGAGGAAGCAGCAGAGAGTTAATTAGGGCTTGGATGCACACTCTTAGGGCTCTCACACCTCACTCACCTCCAGCCTGCTTCCTTCCTGTCATTGTTCCCTGCAGTTCAGCCAGGGATACACACACACACGCACGCACGCATGCACACACACACACACACACACACACACACACACACACACACACACACACACACATACACACACACAACAAGATGGCCCCCAAATAGCTGCTCCGTCTGTGACAAGTTCACCTCAAGTCGTGTTGGAAGGAGTTTCGGAGAGGACTGTATGTGTGTGTGTGTGTTTGGTTCTATTCGTACATTTAACATTTTTTTTACTTTAAGAGCCAAAACACTGAGACTCCAGCTGTTTATTTACTCATTACCCAATTATCACATTTACAGCTAGACGACATGGAACAGTGAAACTTTCCTGTGAGAACAGAAGTGCGGATCGTGCTGCATCTTGAGTACACACTTGCACCAGTTGACAGCAACTAGATGTGACACATGAGGTGTGCTGCGTTATGTCAGGAGACAATGTGACATATCTTGGACCGTGCGCCAACAGTGAGATGCATTACTCGGTGTACTGAATTTACCGGATCTATTTAGAGGTTGTATTGTGTGTGCATGAGTGCAGGCTGCAGTATGGAGTTGCTGTCTGAAACCCTGTCCTCTTCAATTTACATTTGTGTGTGCGGGTAATTTTCTTTGCCCATTGTGTTTTTGGAAGAAAACACAATGTCTTTTCATTCTCTATGCAACACTCACATGCCGTGTGTACAATGAAACAGTTAGCAGATGCTGTCATTATAACAGTCATTAACACTTTGAGAAACTTAGCTTAAAGTACAAATCTAAAAAAAATAGTTCACTATAATTTATTCAGTTTGTTTTTTAACTGGTTGAATGCTATGGCTCAAAACCTGTGCACATAAAAAAAGAAAACACACACAAGTCACATCATTTCTAACCCGTGTCCTCAAGTTGAATCCTGCGAGCGCTGGGTAACGACAAGCTAGCTGCTAAGCACTCCCTGGCTCGTACGGTTGACTTCTCAGACCGTGGGGGATGGATTAGACGTATCTGACGTCTCTGCTTCTTTTAATTTGCACGAGCCACGCGCCGTGCAGTAAAACACACGAGAGTTAACGCCGCTCACATTTGTAAACGGATAAGTTCAGTTCACCAAACACGCAACGGTTTAGCTAACGCTAACAGACTCAGCCAAAGCTAAAGTCTGTTTGGCTGATGGCTGAGATCTCAGAATACTAAAAGGCCGCTAGAATTATCAAAGTCACTTTATTTGCAGGTAAAATGAAAGTAATCGCACCCAAAATGTTGGCAGGTACAGTCAATGGTGAACCATGAAGTTGGCCCTGGAAACCTGCTTTCTCTTGCAAATATTTCTGACTTACCTGGGGGTTTGTTTTCAACCTGTATGGTCCTCTGACCGCTCTTGTTTCTTGCCTGATCGTTCCTGAGCTCAGCGAGTACATGTGGTATTTTGGTCGAGCGAACAAACCATTGGCAGCGATGAAGATAAAACCACATACACTATTGTTTTCCTATAAACACGAACAGGAACACTCTAATTATGCTTCAGTTGCCGGGAGCAAATACTGAACAAACAACAAATACATATCACAGTTTGCAAAAATATAGTGATCTTGATAAAAAAAATTAAATGAAAAGAATAATCAATCCAGAATCATGTTTTCAATATCAATTAGTTGTAAATTAACAACATTTTTAAGGGACAGGTTTCGTTGTTTAATTCCAGTCCCTATGTAACTTGTACACCCACATATCAGCCTGTTTCCCTGGTGCTCTCACTTTAATTGGTAGATTTTCAGCATTAATCTCACTTCTGAGAGAAAATAGCACCTGCTCTGGTTTAATTTATTTTCCCCGGCTAGTTTTGAAAAGACGGGAGAGCCTGTACTGTCACAACAGTCACGAAACAGATGGTGCGATGGAACCTCACTAACTCGGACCCCGGAGGAATTACTGTTGAGTGTTCAGAATGTTGGCATGCATGTTATACTGGACAATTTAGTGTTCAAATATGCCAAGCCGCAGCACTTTCATGCATTGTATAACATCCATTTTCTTTCTGCATGGTCATTCATCTACACATGGTCCCTAAGTGGCAATTAATTGATGCAAACAATTGTTTGCGTTGCCACAAGCTTCCATGTGAGATGAAGGCGACTGGTGATCGCGTCTGTAGGTCTGTGCTGCTAAGAGAGGTGCTCATTGTGTCAAGAGATGGTTTCAGCTGATCTACCTCCCAACCCGAGCACGGCATAATTATTGACAGAATTCAGGTGTTGCCTGTAACACCGTCGGCAATCCATCTGTTTTCTCCGAAAATTTCCCCTAATTGGAAAATTCAATATTTGTGGAACAAAGCGCGGCAAAATTGGAATTCAGTTGCAATTTTTTAAATAAAATCCCATACTAAACTAATTGAGATTACACGTTATGTAGGAAAAGTAGAACGTGGCGCTCAGCTAAATCGCACAAACCGGAGAAAGAGTTGTGTTGTTATATGTGTTCTTGTGTCTGCACTGATTGAGCAACATACAGGCTGGCTCTTTTGGCAGATGCACAGAATGTCATGTATAATATATGTGTGCTCTTTCAGCTATGCACAAAAGCCAGATGTTCTCCTCGATCGGCGGGTCCCCGCGCCGGCTAACACGTTGGAGCGCTGCGGCGAAAAACCAAACAACAACAAACAAGTATTTTCGGTTTCCAACAGCGGCCATTTTGGAACAAACAATAGAACGCACTATTTTTCGAGACTCTCGGCAGCGGGAGGCCCAAAAGTTGTGTTTTTTCCAGTGTTTGTCTCCACAAATATACTGTATATATATATATATATATATAATTTGTTTTCATTGTGTCTATCTGTCTTCCTCTCCATATCAGGTTGATGAGGGAGTTTCTGTTTTGTCGTGTTGCATGTGTGCTTTCCAGGAGTTTCTTGGGGTGCAGTTTTTTTTGGCAGGGTGACAGGTAGCTCTCTCAGGGGCTAAACAAACAGCTGTGGCGTACGGGTGGGGACGCGACGCGGTGCGCCACGTCTGAGCCACGCGGCAGAGGGGATGTGGAACACAACCTGTCTGTGTTTAACGGCCCGGTCAGTCACTTTCTGCAAGCGCTGGCTAGCATTCATTAGGAGCAAAGGGCCTGAGCCGTACCCCCGAGATGAAAGCCCAGTGTCAGGCGTGAGCTCTGATGCCACGGCGAGGGAGCGAGCGGTAAGGAGGAGGGGGTGTATGGGGAGGGGGTGGGGGGTGGGTTGCTCTTGCGAAGACCCACCCCTGGGTATCCATCACACACAGCCATCACTCGGGAGCAGAGTAGACCTGATAAATAAATCAACTTAGAGGCCCAGTGAGGTTTCAGGCCCTATTCCTCTTTATGAGGGTGAGAGATGGCGAGAGGAGAAGGAGGGGGGGGGGGGGGTTGGATAAAATTACTTTGACTTCTTCATGCCTTGGTCCCAGTAGGCATGAGGACCAAAGACACCAACTCTGTGATTCTTTCAAAAATTAAATATATTCATTTATCTGAAAGGCCCCGGCTCAAGATCCTCATCTTTTTCTTTAACATCCGAGATAAAAGTGTGAGGACTTTCCCATTGGCTTTCGATCGGCAGCTCTTTGAAAACTCACACTTAATGATTTGAAGGTCTTTTAGAACTTACTTTGGGACAACAATTTCTGAACTGCCCCTTTTATGTGTAGATGAGTAGGAAAAAAGGGGGCCTGTGTGAAAACATCAGGGAGCTTCAAATTACCCCAACTTTAGAAAGAACATTGGTTGTAAGAGTCCTAATTGAACATGACTGACTTATCTCCAGCAGCCGCTCTTTATTTTTCATCCACTCCCCCAAAGTTTTATTTGTGCTGTTACTTATTTATTACAGACAAAAGTAGAAGACACACGTCTCAGATTCGGTTGGAGTTTTTTCTTGCGCAGCAACTTTGCTTTCGCTAAAATAAAAAGGAAATAAAAAACGCCACAGCGATTCACGCGCTGAGGTGAAGGAAGCGGAGACGCGCGTTGACACAGGTTTCACTCCTTCAAACCAGTGGCTGCGTTTCATCCTCGGAAACTCCAATTGACTGCGCGAGTGGTGGATTTTAGAATTCGTCCCCCACCAGAACACCTTAAGGAGCAAACGCAGAGCAAAGACTGGGTCGTGAGGAAGAGGAGGAGGATCAGGAGACGAAAGCACAATCCAAATCCCCCCCTGCACTGTCTCAGTTAGAAACTTAATCGCTGTGTTTACCTTCTCCCCCTGAATGTTTTCTCTCAAGGCTCCCCTTTAACACACTGTATTTGACTCTAGGAAACATTTCATTCAATCTTATTTTCCCGCCACTTCCTCATTCTGTTTGTTCTTTCGGCTGCTGTTGAGTTTTGCTGCAGTTTGGCAAGTGTTGCATAGCCTGAATGGGAGACGTGTCTTAAGGCACATTTCTCCCTGACGGGAGGCTTGCCGTACGAGAGGGGTGACAGCGCCGGCTGGAAACCCTTTCTTCCTTTGTGGTTCGGATAAGTAAGCATGCGCAACACCCTTGTGATTAAAATCTCTTTCTGATATTTCTATCACCATTTCTATTAGGAGACAGACAGGGGAAAGATGCTGCCAAAAAAAAAAAAAGGCAGCACGCAAACAAGACAAGCGTAAACATCCTGCAAGTGGAAATACCATTCAAGAAAGAGCGGCGGGTATTTAAAATATTTAAGCCAAACTCTTTGGCATTTTTTTGTGTGTGTTGTTGTTCCCCAGCCTGTATTTATTGTTTGATTGCTAGCATCGGAACGCATTTCGCGAGTAGGGATTCCGAACCCGGAGCGGTACAAGCGCGGACCGTCACTCATGGAGAACGGTGGGTGGCGGTTGGGGGGGGTTTGACATATGAGGAGCGATCCCTGCCACGCACCTGCTGACACCGCTGCATTTCACCTCACAGGCAGGGGAGCAACAATCACCTGTCATCTCCTAAAGCACCCGGTAATTGTGTTTTCCGCCACACAATTATGTACGGTAGCCCGCTGAACATCAGCAAGCTTTGGTTTTCGGATTTTCACCCACATCTGAGACAAAATAGTCATTTACATTTCCTTGGGCGAGTGCTCTCTGTCACCCCCCTTCCTCCTCCCCCTCCTCCTCTCCCTTCTCTCTCTCTCTGTCTCTCTCACTAACAAAAGCTTATTTAACCCGAGGTTAGATTACAACAGTGAGGTGATTGCCTGGCCCTCCTCCAGCTCCCCATTATCAAGGGGCCACCACCTAATCTGGAGGAGCAGCTCTTCATTAATGTATTATTAACAAGCCCGTTACAGTGTAATGCAGGGAAAAGGCTCTCCGCCGGGGATAGTCCTAATGGGGAAGGGCAAGAGTGCGCCTAGTGAAGCAGATTACTATGAAAGGCCAACAAACTGGGCAGAGAGAGGGGACCGACAAGGCCCGCCCCTCGTCATCCTCCACATTGGATCATAAAAGAGTCACTCTGCCAATTAGCTTAATTGCATATTTGGAATAATAAAGAGAACAGGGTTTAATTGAAAAGATGCTCCCTGTAACCCCCCGCGGCGCCGCCGTTGTAAACAATCCCTTCTCGCATCAAAAAAGGGGGATGAGTGTTGGATCGCTGATTCATTTCCTCCCTGATATACGAAGATGTTTAAGCGGAACCGCGGCCACTCGTAGTCAATGCTCATTTACAGCGCGGGTGCAAAATGACACTAATTGCACTAATGCCAATCTTTTGTCACAATCTGTATTCGGAGCAAGATGTTTGAAGACAGAACAACAAAAGCACATTCTCCCCCCCCCCCCCCCCCCTCCCCCCCCCTGCTTTCAATGTATGTGAATATACATTTAGACTTGACCATAATACTTATAAATAAAACATGCTCTTTCTGCAAAGCCTTGATTAGTATTGTGAAAAGTAGATTGTGGGTATGTCTTGGGATTTTAAATATGTTTCTTATTGTCAACAAATCCCAACAGAGTTGAGATGATAAGTCAGTTAATCCATCAGTCGATTGACGAAAGATTTCGCTATTTTTCAAGCAAAAACAGCAAATAAAAATGTTGTCTTCTGTGACGGCAAGTTGAACGGCGTGTTTTAAATTTTTTTTTTTTAAATGGCCAGCAGGTTAATAGTCGGTGAGAATAAAAGTCAGTTACTGTCCCAAATCAGAAAAATGAATCAATCCCACTGACAAGTGTTAGCCATGTGTAGCCAAAGCCTCACGTGGCTAACAGTAAATACCAGTTGAGAAGTGTTTGCTAAAAACTCCAACGTCCAGCTCTAGTTTTAGAGTACATATTTGTGATCGGTTTTAATGACTTAAATCTTCAGCAGGGTTTGAGGCTTTAGAGCCGTAGACAGACTTGGGAAGAGACCGACGAATACGTCGTAGGTTTTGGTACGAGGCATGTTGACGATTTGGTGAGTGAGTTTCCCTTTTTAAATGTGAACACCGACACTCTTTGTTACTAGCTTTACTTGCTAAATACTCAAGAAGCTTATTCTGGAAAAGGGTAACTCGCCAGCTAACGAGAAAATGGCTGTATGAGACTGTATTAGAAGAAAGCCTCTGTTGATAAAAGCCCAAATCAAGATGCATTATGGGGATGTATTGCTGGCATGTGCTGCCTGTTTTCAGTGAATTCTTGACAAAAAGCCTAATTAGGAAGTTAAAAAGATTTTTTTTTCTTTTTAAAGCGTCCCCTTTTCTCATCTCTAACGAACAATTCAACACATACTTGTTGCCTCCGAATTAGTTTTTCTTTCCCTGCGCCAGTGCAAAGTCGGCTTCATCATGCCGGTCACGTGACATCTACTGAAAACCCCGGGTTCCTCCTGCCTATACGAGCGCACACGTCCCTCCCACCACTCTTCACACTCGCTCTCTCTCGTCTAATTGACTTCATGCCTGTTCATGAAAAAGATCCTAGTTTCCACCTGTTCTGCCTCTATTCACAGCGTAACACCAAATTCTCCTGTGCTCTCACTCTATTAACAGAGATCATACCCGAGTTCAGCTCCCCGCTATTATTGCACTAGATGCTAAAATCTCATTTTCAACTCAATTTAACCTGGCCTACCTCGGGGGGATGGAGAAGTCCTCCCTCCGACTTAATTACGAACATACAGTACCGCAAGTCGAGGAAAGTCTCTTCAAATTAACATTTTGATTAATGCTCAGCAGCCGAGAAACAACAATTGCTCTGCTATATCTGAGCATGTTTACTGTCACCGGATATAATGTCATTTCTGGGTTGTGAACAGAATCCGTTTTTTTTTCTTCTACAAGCCTTACTATTAAAGGTTCGCTCGTTTGATTCAATCTTTTTTCAACTAGGTGCCCCAATTACAGTTAATAATTCAGTGATCTTTATGCAGTTAGCTCTCGTGACCTAGATAGCTAGTTTTTTTTTAATGAAGTAGTCCCCTTGTTTCGTACTTGCGCTTGCTTCTGTTGAAAGGCCCATTTACCTGGCGTCAGCCAGCCTTCACCCCCTTCAGTTCCTGCAATGTAGACTCCCCAATAAATTGACTCTGGAGGTTTTGGCGTCTGCGCCCATTCAGGAAAGATTGTCAGATAATGTCATACGGAGCTGCTGCTAGATGTGGCCATGGCACATTCCCATTTTTGTATTTTAAAGTCTTCGGCTATGCTTTAATTGAATCACCCGTATGGATATTCATGCGCTTTAGCAGACGGGTACGGTTTAATTTCGCATGCCGCATGGCGGTGGAGTTTCCTTCTCTTAAACAAGAGCGCTGTAAGAGGTGACGTTTCTATTTTTTTCGCCGGAATCCTTGAGGAGGCTGTCTGCGGCTGTTGCTTTGAGCTCCCCTCAAGCAGATACACAGATCCTTAGCAGGAACAGTCTGGCTCGGTGTTTAATGGTACACCAATACCAGGTTCAGTGGGACGCCGGGGCTCCTGTCTGCGCTCCTTCCTCCCAGCTATTGAGCACTGTTACCAGGCCATCTGTGACTAAGTGCCGTGCAGTTACCCCAGTTTTGGAGCATTACCCCCCCAGCACATCTATGATCTTAATGAACCCACAAGCTTTTTACTGTCAATCAATAATTGAACAGCCACTGAAGGAGCTATGTTTTTTTCTTCTTCTTCTCTTCCACAGCTATTTGAAGGGTGGCTGAGTTTACCCAGTGAGTTAAAATGCACTTTCCAAAGCCTTTGCCAGACTGAATGCAGCTGCTGCTGAGGGGGATGCAGAGCCAAGTGTAGCCATCATTCTGTTCTCTGTGAGATCTCTTTTTCTTCCTTTTTTCTCGGGCATCTGTATTGAGTCTAATCCACTAAATCTGTTTAGAGCCGCACACAAACATACGTGTGGGTCTCAGCCGTTTCTTTCCGTCCTCATTGTCACCTCATTCGCGCCTATATGGATGCATCTGACGACCATTAACATCAGGTCATAGCCCAGCACTGCTCTCTGTTAGAGGTAACACATTCAAGCAACTGTCAAGTCAGGCATGACGCCTATTAACATCTCGCAGGGATTGAAGCGATCTGTGAATTCAGTCAGGCTATGTAATGATATATGTTATGTTTTTTGGTTGTTGTTTTTCACTAAAGAAGTCCTCAAACAGTAATTAGCCCAATCTTCTGACAAGATCTTTCTTAGAGGGGCTGTGCTTTGGTTAAATGCACCAGCTACGGTTTCCTTGAGAGCTTAAATCTGCAAATATAATGTACAATTTCTAAAAACATGCAAATTTACAAAACGCAAGCAAATAAAAAAAAATACAAATAAGAATTTGCTACTACATGTAACTCACAACACAGCCAAGTACAGAACAAAACTTACAAATAACACTTGATTCAGAAACGTGCAGCAAATGAGAACCATGTAAAGTTAACTCGTGTTATTTACTCATTCATCGAGTGTTATTGGGGTGTTTCATAATTTGAGGTACGTTCAGTGGCGTTTTTAGGTGGAAAGAAATGGTGGAGCCGCGACGATCAGAAAATTTCTTAATTTAAGGTGATAATCCGGCTGTCCTCCTCAAGGAACATGCCACCCAACTTGTCCTTTTTTTTGCTATTATTTTGTGTATTTAGTTTTGCTCTGCAGAGAAAGCCCACTTGTACCACGTTGTCGTAATGTTTGCTAATCCTCAACACGCCCTCTTCAAGTTAATTAATCAGCATGTATCACGTTTCAGGTCAGATATGTAGATCGTACTCCATTACCCTCTAAGACCTGGGCCTTTACGCTTCAGGCCAATCGGGTCATACTGTATGAGCACGCTAACGTTCGTTTTAGTCAAGGTGGTTCCGTCAGCTACAGCACACAACGGTTACACGTGGCAGTTGTTGGGTGTAAAACTATCTGTAAGAACTAATTGGTGCGGCGCGAGCAGTTTCGTAATGCCGTGCTGTTTTGTCAAAGTCTCGAAGATCTTTTCCTTGTTTCATTGCGTTCCACATGTGTGGCTTCCGAGGCAGCAGTGCGTTGACCTCTCCGGGCCACCGTACACGACAAACAGGCACGCTGCTTCCTGCATCACGCTTGTCCCTGCAGCTCGGGACTGACTTTGAAATGCTTCAGAAGGGTCACGTGCGCTTCATCCCATTCGCTCGTTGCGTCACTTCATCGGCGAAACGAGGCGGGAATCCGGCAGCAAACCCCGGTCTGTGCTCGAGAAAACTCCCACCGTCGACTGGCAGTAACAGTGTTCCTGGGTTGCTTTTAGTCGGGAGGTTAAGCAGCTGAGTTTTTCTTCCTCCAGTATTCCCCACAGGCGGCAGGGGGGAATACTAGAGGAAGTATGTCCCTTGGTTCTCTTAGCCCTCTTTATCCCGAGACTTGCACAGAATAGACCTTAAACCACTTTAGCTGTGCTTTATGGTATCATCATTGAGTCACTTGTGACATGTAGATGCACCGGGTGCCGGAGATCTACAGATTCATCCATTATTTATGAATTGTGTCGCGAGGATATAAATGCCGCCATCTCATTGTGGGGTACTTGGCCTTTCGAACCCCCGCGCTCGCAGACTGCAGCACCTACTTACAGGCGGCGGTGGCGAGCTTTCCATTCGGCGCCTTGCTCGCGTGGAGAGTATTGCCTCTGCCAGGGGAGCCGGTCCAGACCTGGACCCGAGCCACTCGTTTGCACGCGTTGCCGTTTTTTCTTCTTCTTCGAATTATCTCATGAAGATTTGAGGAGTGCGAGCAAATAACTTTCAGATCCGCCCGAGGCCAGCCCCGAGAAGTGAAAGAAGCCACGTCCCTGCACTCTCCTGGGAGCCACAAATCCTTCACCACGCAAACCCTTAATTAGTTGGACTGAGAGTAATGGGAGAACATTAGTATTGTTATGAGGGGATGGGGAGTTTGACTGACAAGGTCCTGCTCTTAACTTTTTGCTGAATTAAAAGAGGATGGCTAGACCGGGTGCCGGTATATTGAAACGGCCATTTGCATATTTGCGGCTATATTAAAAGGGATTAGCTCCAGCCAGTGAAGCACAACAAACAGAAGGAGGAGGACGGCATGGTTTAATATCACAAGTGACACCCGGGGAGTTACCCCCGAGCTCCGAGCCTGATTGCGGCTCCTTAATTAGGACGGCTTCTCAACTCTTGCACATCTCCTTCCCCAGCTCTGCCGAGTGCGGCAGGAGTTTAAGTCCCAGATTCAATATTTACCCTGCACTCCTCCACTCGTACCGGGAGTTTTTACCGGGCATATAGAGGGGTGAGCCTGGGCGGGGGGTAATATTAATCATGAAATCTGCTCCTCGCGTGCAGGTGCAAACCAATTAGCCGGCTGGCATTTAAAGGACTTTAATTAATATTATCGTGACAGACGAAATCAGATATCGGTTATGTTTAAATGCCTTTCACACAGGTTTTCAAATATGGGGGGGGGGGGGCGCCCGAGTGTTGCATTATTGGCAGCTGTGAGATTCAGCTTCCTTTGTTGACACCTCACATTTGCACACATGCTGCGAGCACAGTAACATAGGCGTTACACGCTGTAATTTTCGTGATGTGAATATGAATATGCAACGTGTTTCAGGGCGTGTCTTCCATGACACCGGTCTGATTTGTAACTCTGTGTCTCTTTTTGTATCGCAAGAAATTAGATCTCTGTTCGCGCAGCAGTATTTAATGTCAGATGTGATACACGTGGCAGCTGTTCATGTAGTCCATCCACACACAGAGCATGATGGAATGAGCCAAATGACTATGGGTTGTTGTTTACATTTGGCAGATTGACAGTAAATGTGCGGGAGCTGCATGACGGTTGAAAATAAGCTGTTTGTTATTTTTAGTCCCGTTTCTTTAGGTCGCAATGATACTATATCTTTTTACTCTACGACGTTTCTGAAACAAATATTGCAGGCTGGTCTCCTCCAGCGTTCATAACTATCAAAATAAAGCGCTGTAATTTGTAGATAATCAGATCATATGAAACCCATGGAATCAGGTTTTTGTTGCCTGTGAAGACGAAAGTTCATTTTGAAAAGGCCGTACGCATGCTGATGGCGGAAATTGACACGTCTTGCTGGATATTTGTAGGAAAATGCACAGACAATTAGGTTTTTTTTTTCGTAAAAGATGTCATATGAACCGAGGATATTTTGAATATTTACTCAAATGCTTTTATCTCACAGTTATACTTTTTTTATTTATACTTTTTTAGTTATACTTTTTTGTAGTTTAAGATTTGACTTACAAAACCTGCAATTGGATTACCTTACCCAAAAATATAAAATGATCTCTACTTGCTATCACTGCTACACCAATGTGGAAGCAGCATAATTGCATTGGTAATTATAATACAATAATGTAGTATATATATCATTTGTTACTGGAAATAACTGTTTAAGTGCATTTTTCTGATGATACCCTTTTTTACTTGAGGGACATTATGAATGCAGGCTCTTCTTACTTGTTGTGGTATTTGTACATTAACTTAATTGAAGGTGGTGCAATATTTGTCAGATTATATTACAAAACAAAGAACTTTGTTTCTCAAACTCGACAAAAGCAAAATGTTTTTTTTGTATCCAAAAGAAATTTAGGACAACTTACTAAAACGTATCAGCCTAAAAAAAATGGACGTTTGTCTAAATCGCATCACAGAGGATATTTATATATGTTTTATATATGTTTTATATATGTTTGTGCTGGGCCCGATGTGGTCATCAAAGACCAAGCGAATCACAGAATTGTAGCCTTTTCGTGCACACAAAGTCTGTTCAACACGCAACGTACACAACTCTTTATGGCCGGGGTACGTATATACGTCCAACATTAATATTAAAGATTGTGTCACCCTCGCTTTTTCGTCAAGGCGCAGCTTTACGAAATCACACACGAGCCGCTGACCTGCAAAGATGCAACTTGAACCACTTTTTTCCCTTCTATTTTTTTCGTCAACCGCCGCGAGGCTTGGGGGTGGGTTAAAGGTCAACTGTCACAGAAGCCACAGAGGATCCTCCTGGGTGAGGATCCTTGAGACGCTTCCCCCTTAAACCAAGACACCATGGCCAGGTTTCACAGGTCTGCCCCGCAGCCGCCCCGGGGCTTGAATACATCTGTGTGTTTATTGGCCAGTGTGGTACCACTGGCCACAAAAAACCCCGACCGTTTCCCCAGTCAACGTCCTCTTGATGTTAATGTTTAAGTGGGCTTACTGGTTTTTCCGCCACATTGTGTTCAAACTCATACTGTTGGCAATGTTTTGTTGGCACAAAAACTTTATCGAAGGGGGTCACATGTTATATTCAGCATCGCAGTTGTTCAGCGCTGTTTGCCGATGATGTGAGGAAAGGCGTTAAGCAACCTCGGGTGGGTTTATCCCAGTAAGAGTGGGCCACACATCCGGAGATAAGTGACATGTTTCTCATTCAGTGTTGGTAAAGCGTCTAGTAAGCGCTGATTGGGAATCCGCTCAGCCAGAACTAAACTGTGTTTGCTCTATCCACAGTGGAGAGGGAGGGAAGAAGAAAAAAAAAATCATATTAGCAAAAAAAATTGTTGGTGGGTTGTTAGAGAGTCTGATTATGTGTGTCTCGGGCAAATTGCCGGTAATGAGTCAAGAGACTGCGCTCGTTCACATACATTAAAACAGCGATCATTAGGAAATTAGGGCCCAGATTAATCCTGTTAATGACACGCTGGTGCTCATGGGAGGAAAAAAAGAAGAAGAAAAAAATAAAAAAGGCGGCCCCAGATGTCGGGGATGCGGCGCCCGTGATGAAGCATCGACGAGCGAGTGTCGTGCGACGGCTCCTGCTCTCGCCTCCCTTTTCTCTCCCTCCCTTTCTCTTGTTCCTCCTCTCCCCCCACGCCTGGCTTGGGAGGGATGGAGGCCGCTCCTACACAGCGCCGCCACTTGAAATGCAAACGAGAAGGGGGTATGTGTGTGTGTGTGTGTGTGTGTGTGTGTGTGTGTGTGTGTTGGGGGCGACTGCTAATGAGAGCAGATCGCAGTGATAAGGAGCGAGAGAGTAGGAGAAAGAACAGGAGAGAGGGGAAGGGGGGGAGTTAAAGTGAATAAATTAAAAGAAAAGAAAAAAGAGGAGCGATCTGAACTGAGGATAAGACGCAGCAGCAGGAACTCTGATGTCCCCAATTAGGAGGGATGTCACCCCCTGTCTGGGCCGTAGTAATAAAGCCCTCACTCTGTATTCGGAATCACATGGCTCCAACACTGTTAACATTCTAATATCTTGGGCGTGCGTGGTAACATTAATTACTTGGCCATTTGGATGGCTCCTGAATCTCCTTAATGTTTGCCTCCAAATGGAAATCTGAGCTGCGGCTTAGGAGTGTTACATCAGGAAATAATAAGTCATATTTACCCTACCAGCAAGCAGTCACGCCTGCTACGCAACTGGCTTCATTTCTCCTATTGACTGTTTGGATATACGGCGCTCCTATACAAAGACAATTATTCCGTGAATTTTAACAAGAGCGTGATCCCTGGAAACGGTGTCTTCTTTTCGTTCTTTTTTCTCGTTGGACGTCTTGCACAAGCAAGAGCCCGCTGTTTGAGAGAGGCCGCGCCACGTCTCCGATTTAATTACAGGTGTTTCAAAATCTATGCAAATCTCCCCCAATCTATTCCTATCAGGGGAGCCCAATAATTGAAGGGGAATCTTCCCAAACAATTCCAGCAACCATTAAAATTCATGGTCACCTTGAAAGGCATGTCTACGGCTGGGAATCCTATCAATCGGCACTTCTTTCTCTCTCTCAGTGAGAAACAAACACTCTTGTCCTTTAGTCACTGCAATATATATATATATATATATATATATATATATATATATATATATATATATATATATGAATAATTGTGTTGGAATGAACATTCTTCAGACTGTGACTACAAATGGTCAACTTTCATCTGGCGGAAGCCGTGTCGACTGTATTGTTTTCAAAGTGTAGTGAACCCAAAAGAGAAAGGGTAAAGCCATTTTGGCGTGTGTGTGTGTGTGTGTGTGTGTGTGTGTGTGTGTGTGTGTGTGACTGTGTGTGTGTGTGTGAAAAAAAGAGTATACACGGCAGCGGTGTGTTCTTTGGGGTGGCAATATAAGAGGAGGCCCTGGATAAAGGAGAAAAACAGATTACAATTTTCCCCCCATGTTGTGGTGGCGAGGCTGCCAGCGAGAGGCTGAGGAGAGCAGCGAATGTAATGGTTGTATTACTGCACTCGGCGATGCATTATTAATGCAAACGTGATCAAGGCAGGTGGACAAGCCCAGGAGAGATAGCGCTGCTTAATGAACAGCCCCCTCTCCCTCTCTCTCTCTCTCTGGCAGAACAAGGCCTGGCAGCTGTTAGTGTTGCACTGTGAGGTGTGAGCGGCTGCACCTTTGTGGTTAAGGTAGCCCCCCTATTTAATTAAGAAATAATCTGCAGCCGCTGCTAATTGACTCTGCTCACAGAACCGGTCGCACGCGTCTCGGCGCCGCGGTCGCGCCCACCTGCGATTTAAAGCTTTGGTGCCGCTCATCGTGTGTTCGGTGCGCGCGGGTTGATCGGTGTCTTGAGACGCACGTGGCGGAAAAACGCGGGGCTCCTGAAAATGATTTGATTCTTGGATACGCTGGCTGGGCCCAAGCAACAGTGTCGGCCCAGACGTCAATTTGAGGAGGTGTGATGATGGGAAGGGTCCAGACTTCTGCAGCCACTCGATTCATTTTAAATAAATCTTTACAAAATCACATGAATATGTACATTTGTCTACATCTGTCCACACCTGCATGCAGGTCTTCAATCCTCAACTTTCCATCTGTGTGTGCTCATCCCCCGAAGACTGCAACCTTTCAAGCATAGTGGATGACTATCTGTAAAACTATGCAGTGAAAACAAGAGACAAGGCGCTAATCCTGCTACTATGAGCTGAAGAGAATGCATGACGCCTGGTTGCGGAACATATGATTATTTAGAGGCCGTTGAAATCACGTGCGGCGGCGTACACGGCTCGTAGGAGCGTTGCTGATGGGTGCTGGGAGGATTGCTTTTATAGAGGATAACATCAATTTGACTTGAAATTTTCATTTAATTTCTGGAGTGCGCACACAGGGCCTGTCAAGGCATTGGCTTTGCCGCCGCATGTTTTTAGGTCACATACTGCCCCCTAGTGTGAGTGTGAGGTATCACAGGTGTAAATCAGGGCCTTGGCTGGCAGCCTGCTTCCAGTGGGAGAGAGATGCATGGAATGCATGGCTTTAGGAAGAATGCATGATTACCCAGAAGATGGTATTTGCTAGTTTGTGTGTTTGTTTGCAAGCTTGATTTTTTGGGGATTCAAGCCGCTTGTCTGATTGGGGGCAAATCTTTCCCCCTTCCAAAAAATTTGCCTTCACTGCAGTTAAACAGGAGATGGACTGTGGGTTCCTCCAGGTCGGTCCAGGGTTCGGCTTCACTGAGAATCCGGCGCTCCATTTACCATCCTTTAGACGTGGATACACATTTGTGGGCGTGATGTATTCCTTTCTACTCCAAACCCCTAAGCTAACACCAGCTCCATGCAGGTGAATCACACCCCCTAGCCTGGGACCCCATGCTGTTTTGTAGGGGGGGACCCCAGCCAGCAAAGGCCCTACAGGGCCCTGCGGTGAAGGAGCAGAGACGTAGGGGCGTATCCACAGCCGATGAGCAATTTAAAAAGGCAGCATGGACTTCCAATACAGCAATGCTGACAAGGAGCCAGTAGCAGCGACTATGCAAACAGGGTGGGGGAGGTGGGGGGTGAGGGGGTGCAATGCATTAGCATAGACAAAAAGACACAAACAGACAAAGCTCGCGTGGGCGGACACAGACACAAAGTCATTGATTTAGCCGTGTTCGGCCCTTCAGACAGGTAGCACCGGGGTTAATGGAATACTTATGGATGTAGTGTGTCTGAGGCTGAGGGAGAGATTGGGGTGGAGGTGGGATTTGGGGTTTGTAGGGCCGCCCGCCGCCTCGGCGAAAGCCCCCGCTAACCGACAGAGCGCATCCCTTCGTCAGGGCGGATTAGGCGCATGTCAGGCTAGACGGAGCGGATAGCCGGGTTTATACATCGCACAGGGCGGACACGCCGCGGCAACATATACATCCTGCCCTTTTTTTTTGTCACGTAGCCGTTATTCATGGCTCCAGATATGGACATGCGCATGGGGGGAAATTATTCCAGGATTACATAGATGATGCTTGAAAGCCATCAGTGTTATGAATTTGAATGATATGATAATGTGTTTGGATGTGATGGGGGCATTATTACACAGAGAAGGGATGGAGCAGTAATATGTTCCAGCTGTTAGTCCTGACATGCAGGATTGGGAATCTGGATTGGATTTGAATTGTCCAAATTGGTCGGTGTTATGTGGAGACGCCACGGCACGCGTTCGGTTCTACGACAGAAACCCTGTATCCCCGGTTTACAGCGACGGCACAGGCGGCCAGTGTTTAGAACTTGTCTAGATTTGCTCCGAAGTCGTCCGAAAAACCGAGATAAATGTGGCCGCGGCACGAGCCTAGCGTGCAATTTGTATCTCGGAACGACTTGTCATTATACTTCAGCCGAGCAAAAATAAACATTTGGATACTGTGAAGCCAAGAATTGATTGTGGCTGTGGGGAGGTTAACATTGTAGCCTGTGTAGCTTCGCCCGGGGCTGAAGCTTACCAGCGCTTTTATACATAGTTTATTCCTACCTGCTCTCTCTCTCTCTCCATGTCTTGGACCTGTATGATAGTATCTGCTTCAATTCCCCAGTCTGAGCAATCTGTTTGAATCCAGAAGGTTGTGAATAAAACAAACCTGCTCTCCTGCTCAGCTTAGTGTATAATGCAGGACCTCGCCATTGGTCATGAATTGACAAAGTCCACACACAGCCGTATCCCACACCCTTACCTGCTGGAAATAGCCGTGCGGCGGCTACACGCTGCTCAGCAATGAGGTGGGGAGGAATTCTCATCGAGGGCCTTACGGTGGAGATGGGCAGAAAATGGGACATTACGTTCGAAGGGTAGCGGACTGCCCGGGTTCACCCCCTTTCAAGGTTCAAGGTGCAGTGGTGGACACCGGACAGGAGCGCAGGGGGCGAGGCGCGCTAACAAAGCCACAGCCACCAGCCTGGTCTCAGGGAAGCACTGAGCCTGAATATTTCATGGCTCCTCCAAGCACAAAAAGACTACAAAACTGGCCGGGCTCATTTGGAGCCGCGTTGCTCGCTGAAGGTCAGGACCCTGAAAAGCAGAAGAGGCGGGGGGGGGCGAAAGAGGCAGGGCCTAAAATGAAACACATATCTAATGCCTAATAATATCTTTTTGTTGTTGTCGTTGTTGTTTGGCATATTGTTTCTTTGCTGGCGCAGATTATAATCTTGGAGCAAATGTTATTTTTGAACAGCGCATCACTCGAGACTCCCATTCTCTCCAGAGCAGACGCCGTCGGTTCATTAGATTGATGTATTTTCCTTCTTCTAGTTGCGAATGCACAAAGTTGCTCTTTATTACCGAACGCCTTCGAAGAGGTGGGTGCACGATTCACATTCGCTCACTTCTCCCGAACAGCACAAAAGCAGAAAACAATGGGGTGGTTTATACCCTGCAGACCCTAAAGGGAGGCGTTTAGCTCCTTGTGACTTTGTGTGCAAAGCAACCCAAACTCCCGGCGCTGGCGCATTGGCAGAGAACAACAGCGAGAACTCAAGGGCTGTCTCCGACAAAAGGGAGCAGGGTAGCGGCGTCTGAAAGCCCTCGTGTACCTCTTCTCCTATTCCCTCCCTAATCAATATCAAAAGCAACACAAACGCGAGGCGCACGGAAGACACACACGCATACACACACAAAAACACGCGAAAGCAAACAAATGCCTGTTCAGTGGGGGGAGAGAATTAGAGCACGGCGCCGTCTCCTCATCGTACCTGTCATTATCTGCTTTAGCTCTTAATGAGTGCTCCTCTGCACTTGGTCACATCACATTTGTTTTATACAAGTCCCTTTGAACAGCTGAGAGATATTGAGCCTCCTTTGATCACGGAATCCGTCTGAATTTCAAATCAGATACGAACCCCCCCACCCCATATATCTCCAGCTAGGTCGTCTCCACATTTTCAGTCACTATTTTGTTTGTTTATACATCAGCCGAGGAAAAGAAGAAGGAGAAAGAAAAAAAAGCATGTGGAATAAAAAGAAAGAAAGAAATCAGATGAAGAGAGAATGGAGATGCAGGAGCCTCGCAAAAAAAAAGGAGCATGTGGGTTGTATACATTTTGTTCATTAATGTTTATGAATTTAACAGAGAAATAGTAAAAGAATAAAAAGAGAAACGCTGCCACAAGATGCAGTGGCGTTCCTGCTTTTTGGTTTTATTTTGTTTGTTATATATCCATATATATATATATATATTATTTTCTTGAAGGCAAGCCGTCTTCTAATGATGACCCTTGGCATGCTGTGGCACCTGGGACCTCCCCTAGCATGAGGGAGGCTGATGAAAATTAGCCCATTCACATTTCAAACAGAATTTGGCCTGGCCCCTGATCACAGTGAATCCCCCCCCCCCCCTACCCTCACGGTCCTGCAGAGAGAACACGCACCACCAGAAAGGATCTCCACCCGGCCACAGCCTCTCCCCTGGCGATCATTGCGGGAACACATGGTGACATGACTGTGGGACGTGAAGGGTCTGGATGTACTCCGGCTGTTATTCCCTGTTAAAAGATTTAAACCATCGGGGTATGATAGGTCCCTTTGATGTTTGCTAAGCATAGAGCGAGGGAACAAGGGAGCATGGGAGGAGAAAAAAAAGGGGGAAGGTGAGGGGGGAGAGGTGGGGCGAGGTATGGCGCGTGGTGGTAGCGGTGATGCGGGGCAGAGGCTTGTTACTAGAAGGCAATCATCTTTGTGGAGCCACAACAGAGGAGGGAGGAGATGCGTTGAACCTCTGTTTCAACGCAGCCACGCCAACAAAGGGAAGATAAAAGACAGAGGTTGAAGCCGGGGCCAAGACCCGCTGTGGAGAAAAGATTACTGCCAGCGCAAAGTTTTGGCACTTCTACCACTCCAGCAACTTTTACCTTCCTAATTGCCCCAATTTGGCTCTTATTTCCAGAGGCGGAGAAAGGGTAACAGTCACAGTGGGATTATGTTTCATACTATAGAAATATAGTCTATCATTTGGCATGCAGATTTATTGTATACTAATGGTAGTGTCTCATGAAGATTGGAATGTAGTACATACTGTATACAGTTGGCATGTAGCTGTATGGTATGTATGGAATTGGGACACAGTTCATCACTTTGACTTTTGCATATAAATAATGTGGTCCACAAATACTGCAACCAATCTTGGAAACGCACACTCAATTGGTGAGTGCAATGTTATCATTACCAATGGAACCGATAGATGGTTGAAGCTATGGAAAGTTGCTGTTGTCCACAGTCATCCAAAGGTGGTAAATTACAGATTCAGCGCATAAATGTAGCAGAAAGCTAAGTGCTATTTGCTATGTTAAGATATGGTAAATGTCCTGAGCAGAGAACGAAGGCCCACTGTCTCTTGTAATCTAAATTCCTCCGGATTACATTACACTGGTATTTCCATGTTAGTAGTAGTATCATTGTGTGTGCCCCACTGGCTAGCTAATTTTTGTTGCTCTGTGCTGTGCTCGACCGGCGGTCCGGTTAGTGCCGATAAGCGCTGCCCCAACTGAAGGCGTCATCATGGAAGCGTTTCCCCCTGAGGTAAAACTCTGTTATGTCTGTCAGCACTCTTGTTGCTGTTTGCGCTGTTAACAATGTTAGCTGTAAGCCGCCCTGGCACAGCTGTCGCCATGTTGAGAGCCCCGTGGAGGCAAACCTTCAATCATAGATGTGTGCTCTTATTTACACAGAGACTCACCTTCCTCATGTGAATCATAATTGATTACGAGTCATATTTTGTAGAAATGTTTGCTTGGTTACAAGCATACATCATTTTCTTTTCTTTCTATACACTGGAAATAAATGTTTGGGGTTGGCCATTTTCATGAGAGCTTCATCAGCTACAGTGCTAATGTGTTGAAATGTTTAGCCTTTGATCCACACCATATGCATTAATAGTGATTAAATGATCTGAGTTAAACAACTAATGAGAGTACCAGAACTTTTGCCCTCTAACGAATGAGCTGTGCATAATTATCTGAGCCATACACTTAGTCCTCTGTTTGTTTGTGTGCGCGTTGCATCCCCCTTCATGTTACAGCGTTTGGGAGACAGATGGAAGACAGTCTCAGCAAAGGGAATACTAAAGATCTGAAAGCGTTTTAGAAACAATTAAAATCTTTGATGGTTTAATCTGTTCACATCAAAAGCAACAATCCCTATGTTTGATTTTCTTTTGATGACACAGTATGAAAACTGATTGAGCCCAACTGTTAGCAAACACTGATGTAGGCTGAGAAAAGCGCTATACTACCGTACAGCGCTTTTCTTAGCCTACATCAGTGTCTGCACCATCATGGGACGCAATTTGCCATGCATGCAAACGCTTGAAAGCCACATTGGATGCAGAATGTTTCAGGTAGAAGCCGAAATGAATGGTCGTTAGCGATTAAGGATTGGAGGCCAAGTGTTTTATTTGCCTTAATCTGTCGGTTAAATGTTTGGCTCCGGGGGAACCGGCAAAGAATATTTAATCGGTACAACATCAGAGGACAAAAGTCTTGTCAAATTGCCTAATAAGCATTATTCTGACCCATTTCCTCGCTGTCTTTGTGCACATTCATCAGACAGTTAATCACAGGAGGGACTACTTCATAGGCGAGGGGATTAGTTGAGTCGGGAAGGCTTTTTGACATACTGACAGTGCTCCACCGGGTCAGTCCTCCTCACTTTTCCTCAGCTCTCTCTCTCTCTCTCTCTCTCTCTCTTGCAGTCTGACAGTCTCTAGGGGGCAAATTATTTTACTAACCTTTAAATTAACAACAATTCAAAGGAAGATTCACACTGCCTCCGGACCTCGCATCAATGTGTCGATGCATTCCAGTTGCATTGCAGTAACAGTTATCAAATTGTCTTTATTCTTTCTTTCTTCCAACCAGTAAAAAGTGTTTTCACAGCTATTGTTTTGAAATTTTCCTTTTTCATAAAACATATCTTGTCCTTTATAATTTTCGCATCCTTTAGTGGAAGTCAAATCCCATTTCTGCCTGCTCGCGTCTGGTGACCTCAGACTACTGAGATTTGCACTTGCGCCTCGGTATGCGGCATGTTTACATTTGTCTAAAAGCGGTGTAAATTGAATTCTGCTGTATGCTCCCGACAGCGACTACAAGTGTAAAGTGGCGTGTACAGAGTTGTACATACCACTCCTCTGGGGCCCAACCCTCCCTCATTGTTCCATCAAGGCTCAGGATGATGGCTCTGAGAGCGGGAGGAAAATAATCAATAACTCACATGGCATCCAGCATCCTGGAACGATTCTGCCGTAAATTAACTTGACAACGGGGATGAAAAAGGAGAGAGGGCTCCTCTGGATATCTGTTTGTCTGCTCTCTTCCTCGGATGCGGTGGGGGAAAGAAGCACCAAACGGGGAGCAATTGAATGCAAAGTGCTCGTTTTCTCGCCGACTTTTCTGCAAGCGCAGCCTACCCCCCCACCCCCTCTCCATCACCACCGCCACCCCGACCCCTCGAGGCGAGACCAGCAGAAACCCGCATCAGATCAGAAGGTGACATATCAAAAACCGTGTCGCAAAAAAGAGGCAGTAATGGTTGCCAAAGATGTGGCAGCAGTTCTAGTTTTCTACTGGGCTCTTTCTATTGCTCCCCTGTCTATTGGGGTTGTATGGTATCAGAGGGAGACGCTCTCTCAGGCCTGCCATGTAGAAGCGGGATTTGATCTTGACGGCTCTATGACAGTTTGGGATGAGGGATAGCGGTTAGTGCTGAAAAAGAGAGTCGGAGCTGATCAATGGGACTTCTCAGACAGGCCTATGTGCAGAGAAGTTATGGGATGGTACCTCTGCGCTGCTCAAAAGGCTCCCCGCTCCACCACTTTCTCGCTTGTTAATAACCACTCATCTCTTCTTCTTTTGTCTCCAAAAGCACATGATGACGGCAACATGCACACGCGGCACAGGAAACTGACCTGCCGCCCACTCGCAGTGTTTTGTTCAAGAAGTGATTACGTAGGCAGAAGAAGACAATACTACTGGATGAAAAATAGGCTGAACGAGTCATCTTTTTAATGTTGGAATTGTCAAAAGATGCCATGTTAGTCAAGAGATGCCATTTTAATCATAATATTAAATGATCAATGTGAAAGTATAGCTGGTCAATTTCATCGTCTGTAAAGGAAATCGTTGCTTAGAAAATTCAGTCAACTTGTAGTTCATAATAATGTTGTCAGTTAGCTAAACTACAAGATGACACTGTACAGTGTTGTCGGGTTGATACTTCCTGCATGCCGGTGTCTGTGCTATTTACACCCGATACTTTCCTCGAGGAGAAAAGCGCCATTCGTTTTAACATTTGAAACGACACAGTGGACTTTGTCAAAAAAAAAGAAAGATAAACGGATTCTTGGCGTTAGCCGGTTACTTGTGCTATTTAAACGACACAACTGTGTTGAACAGCTACTCGGCAACAAAGTAGCTGGCAACGCTTGGTCGTTTTGTAGCTTTGTCACTCGTACCTTGGAACATGGCATTAAAGTCAGTCAAGCTAATGTTAGCTTAAGCAGTGAAAATGTAGAGTGATCACTACAGTAGTCATCAGTCAATATTTCAAAAAAATGTTTGTCACTATCACCACGAGTGGACAACAGCGTAACTGTTTCAACAATTATGATGCATCTTTTTCAAGGTGACTGTCTCCCGTAGCTCTTACCAGTCACTTGAGCTGTAAATGTAGCATTTTTATAGCATTAGCTCTTGCACATTTGTGGAGATGTTTATCAATGTACATTGTCCGTGAAGTTAGTAGTAATTAGATAATGAGTCATGATAATCTTACCATATCCTAAACAAAATAATCTGTAAAAGATATTATCTAAATTGACGTATCAGTTCACTTTTTGAGGGTTTGCTACTAATTTATATTATTTAATGCTATACATACCACCTGTACAGACCCGAATGTAATTTATAGAAATTAATTGCAATATTGGTCAAAACTACTGTAGATTTTCTACACCTCCAAGTGACATTTTTATAGTCTTTTTAAAGTGAGGGAATGGATTCTTTGAATTATAGTGAGGTTAGTTTCCCACATGAGGGTCACGGGCTTGTTCCGTGTCCTAAGAGATGAGGTCGTCTTAAAGGTCCCTCCTACTTGTTCAAAGGATCTAATCAAAGACCGCAGACAGCGTCACGGATGATTGAGCGAAAGGCACCCAACTGCTGCCGAGTCCCAGAGGAGCATGGTCACCAAAAGACAAAGCACGTTAAGGATCAAATGCCAGCAACCGCGTAAAAACAAAAGAGGAAGACATAGAGCGAGGCACCTTTTACCATTTAGAGGCAGCTGTAGAGGAAGTGCAGCTTTTCATTATAGATGTAATGGAGAGCCGGCCAAGGTCAGAAAGCAATCATCATTCTGACACCTCGCCCAGCAGGCAGCGTTGCTCCTCAGGGCACCGCCAGCGCTGGAAGAGCTGTCTTACACATAACAACAACAGGCGATAGAGGCCAAAGGCAATGTCACAGGCCACCGCTCCATCGATAACAGTGCAAAGGACCTGTAAGAGAGATTTCTCGTGGCTGAAAATAAGGCCTGTCATCGCGCAAAAATTCTGGGGCTTCGTGTCAGAGAGCGCGGTTCAGCAAGTGATCTCGGGTGTGGACATGTGTTGACTTGACATATGTCTAAACTGGCTGGAGATGTGCCGAGTCAAGAACAACTGGCTCTTTTTTTGTTTTCCCGGAGCGAACCGAAGCTCAGGCATATGGCGGGGCCCGTGGTGGCATAGAATAAAGACAGGAGGCCGGAGAGCACGGGGCTCGTCCCAGGCATGAGCTGCCATCCCCGTAGAGGAGCCCTGTAATTAGCAAGGCTAATGAAGAATAGGGCCGAGACTAATGTCCCCTCCGACCTCTGAGCCCTTTTGGCAGGGCGAGAGGGTGGACTTCAGCAGAGCAGAACATGATACTATGCTACAGCCATTAACCCTGACCCAGCACTCCCCCTCAGGCTTACATCTGGTGCAGGACTGGACCGGTACCAAATCTCAGTGGGCAGCAAGACTAAATACCTTGGTCCACGGGTAATGAATTGTCTGATAGGCCCTATTATCTCTCGTCTCCTCCAGCTCACTAACCGTAAATCCAACCTTTTGCAGACAGTGTGTTATTACCAGGGTTGTGCTTCTCACACCGCTGCCGTTGACTTAAAAATGCAATTCAAAAGTGCATCTGAGGCATCCTCAAGAGTCCTCGTTTAAAGTCTGCACACTGTAGATATTCCATCATTATAGAAACTGTTGTTGTCTGTTTTGCACAGCATGGTTCCTCACACTGTGATTACATAGCGGAGGAAGACACCTGTCACATGGAGCTGTTACTAGCTGTCAAGGCTTCCTACAGATTGGTTGCTGCTCTGAACGCGTAGAAAAAAAAAATGACAAACCCAATTTTGAAGTGTATAATTTCGTGTTTGTGTATGCCCAAATCTCAATTTCAGGAACAAAACGTTGCGGCGTCAGGAGGCAAAAGAATTACAGACTCTGGGAAAATGATTCCGAATTGGTATTTGGAGCTACATGGTGAATAATTTTCATTTACAGTCGGAGTCGATTTTCTTTTGGGTGAAGCTGTTCTGTTGCTGCGAGTTGCCGGAGATGAGAGACAGGGAGTCTAACATGCCCAGGGAAAGGGTTGTCCTGCAGTATATATCAGCATTAAATTAGTTGTGATGACACATTTGAACGCGAACAGAGCGACATGACTGTCACCAGTCACCATTATAAACAGCAGCCCCACTGATGTGTGTCAAGCTTTACATGTGAAAGAAGAAAAATACACATCAAAACAATGCAAAATAATGGACATCCCAGTAGAAAGTAGCGTGGAGCACAGATGGTCATTACCACAATTCATCTAACGGTCTGTCAGGAAAAACGTTAAATTATATTTAGATGATAAATAACTATTGTATTGTTTCGGTTACTTCATGAAAGGACGCCTTTAGCCATGTTCGCTTTGGTTCAGACTGAAATAACTCAACAACTGCTGTGAGAACTGCCATGACGTTTTGTACAGATGTTCATGATCCCCAGAGGATGAAGCCTAATGATGTTGGTGGATCCACTGAAATTTAATTTGTCAAATCCTTTTGTTCATGACTAAATACCTGAAAAACTCAAGACACTTTGGGTTTAATGCTATTCTATGCTAACAAGCTAAACTAATGGTGACCTTGGCAAACATATCTGTTGTTATACCTGCATGTTAGCATTGTCATTATGAGAAAGTTAGCATGCCAACGTTAGCATTTAGCTCAAAGCAAAGGCCTTAAAACAGCCTGAGTGATTACTTTACACGTTGAAAGACCAGAACCACTAATTGTTAAATGACACAAAAAATCATATGGCACCACATAACATATTATACATTGTATTTATTATTACTTTAATAGCAGCACAATAGTTATTTTTTTAAATGTATCTATTTATTCCAGATTATTTTAGATACATTTTAGATTAGTGTTTACCAAGATTAAACAGGATAAAAACATTCCTTTCTACTGACATCTCATGATCTCGATGAAAGTTTTTTCCTCACACTGTACTAGGCTGCACATCTACACTACTAGGGTCTCCCACATAGTGGCATTGTGTGAAAGAAGAAAGAAAAACATTGGCAGTATAACTAAATTAACACCGAAATATATTCTGTACTGTATGTGGGAAGAAAAAGAAAGAATAAAAAACACACCAGCCTTGTATGTGTGTCTGTTTGATTAGACCAAGTTGAGGAAGAGGACAGATACATATTGTATAAGTGAATTTATTGTGTAATGTGAGCAATCAAATTAATTAAGGGGTCCACAGCTGTTGGAGGCGAATAAGGCCATGAATTTTTCAGTGCTACCACTTCTCCCTAAGATTTTACAATAAATATTTCTGGAGGTCTTGGATGAATTTTTCATGGCTGAGTGGGGGAGATGAAAGGCGAAATGAGGGATCCAGGGGACGGGAGCTCTCTGCTGCTGACACGCCACAGAGAGGTGCATCGGCTCCAATCTTTATCAATGAAACCCAACCGGCACTATTGCTTTAATTACCCTGCTTTGTCAAGCGTCCCACTATCAATAAAGAAAGGCTGCGCCGTGTGGTCGGCTAAAGGAGGAGGAGGAGGAGGAGGAGGAATAGAGGGGGTGATGATATCATGAGTTCCACTGGTTTTCTTACCCTCCCACTTAAAGAGAGGAAATGATGTAACCATGATCGAACAGAGGACAAGTCGAGACCACCTCACCGTGCCGCTGCATTGCAACCGCAGCCTGCGTGTTGTTCGGGGGCCTCCGAGAGAACGGCCATATCAATTCCCGACAGCGATTGATTTTCAAGGCTGTATCATTTATTTATCTGTGATATCCTTGTGGGAGAATAATCAATAAAGCATCAAACTGTTATATCCATACCAGTGTATACCACCTTGCATGAAATTGTGATTAATGCCATCGATGTGCATGCTATTGTCTAAGCATGAGGCATAGACTGGATGAATAAATCAGAATTGTGCACGACTTGTGTGTGTTTCCCCCCTGATTTGGTATGCAGGGAGGATCCCGAGGTAACTAATTCAGGAGAGACATCTGTTTGGGTGGGCAATGCATCGGCAATATTCCACCTGGAATGGCATCCATAAGCAGTCCCTTCTTTCCACCCTGTACAGAGAGCAGAGGTGGAGGTTCTACGTGTAAAGGATGGGGAAAGCAAAGGGTATAGCTCGGCCTCTTGGTTCCACTTCAGATCAATCTTAAACCCACGTTTTTACGATTTACTTTTGACCACTTGGGGCCGCAGAAAAAATTAGTTAATAATAAAGCATATTCACTGATATGTTTCACTCACTACCCGTTCCAATAGTATTCCTGACACTGACAAGTACTCCTGTGCGCAAAGTCAGGTACGTAAAGAAATATTGAAATGGAGGAACAAGCATGCTGTCGATAGGAGTTACATTTTCATTAGACGGTTCCTCATCTCACAATTTACGCAAATGTCGGTGCAGGAAGGACATGTGGAGGTTTGGGTGGTGGAGCATTTGATGTTCCACTCACATCAATGTTTTTTTTTTTGGGAGGGGGCCTTAAAGGGACAGGTGCTAAAACGGAGCGTTTCATACAGGTAAATTCAGACAGCCATTATGAGATACATTATAGCATGTTAACGTGTTGTTGTAGGAACCTAAAATACAAGTATGAACCTGGAAATGAGCACGATATGTCTCCGTTAATGGCGGTAAATCCCAGCCGCCGGGGTCCAAAGGAGAAGCGTTTTGTTGTCTAGATCCCTCCTGCCACACCGTGTGTATTCCAGTCCAATGTTAACATGGGAATCTGTGCTCCACCAGCCATGTTGTTTTTTTAAATCTATTAATAGAGAGCCAAGCACACTCTCAGGCGCTCAGCACTTAGGGAGGAGCGATTGTTTAATTCTGTTATATTCTCACCCAATCAATGTGTTCACTTCAAAGCGAATGGGAAACGCTTGCATCCAAAGTAGATTGATCACTTCTAATACAAGTCATTAACATACAAGTTGTTAACAAGTGAGGCCTCTGTACTGTATCTAGGAATCAAGAGAGTCATCGATAAAGCCAATTTGAGACTTTTAACGTCTTAAAACCTTGAGTGCACACACTCCTCCACTCCGCAACAAGGATCAACCACTGCTAAACCGTTTCTCTTTTCCCCATGTTTCTCTCTTCCTCTCTCTCTCTCTCTCTCTCTCTGTCCTCCGTTCACTCACTCAACCTCAGCCACTTAGCTTGAAGCCTGTACTACGGCATGAGACCACTGGTATACTTTACCGATGATAAATTTATAAGGCAAACGGAGGGGAAAGTATTAAACAACCTTGTGAATGGCCGGGGGTTGGCTTCGACCGAGGCGGCATATCCTTTTCATCAACAAAAATAACTCTTCAAAGGCAGTAAAAGCATGCTTAGAGAGTAAAAGGCCATTTTAGCGGACGCGGGGTCCGATGTTGGTGGGAGGGGGGGGGGGGGCGAAAACAGAAACAATCCAACCTCTGATAGCCCACAACAACCCCTCCTCCTCCATCCTGCTATCCCCGACCTCTGGCCACATCACTGCCGACACGGCACACATCCCGCCCCTCAAAAGAGCTAAATCAAGGCTTTGAGAAACATACAGTGTCTTTAATAATTCAAGCGTTGGTGGGTTTGAATAGCCTCTTTAGCGTCGAAATATACAGTCTCCTGATATAAGATCAGTCCCTCAGGGGGCTCCCTCAACATCTTACTGCAGTGTGGCCTTTCTTTAACTGCAGTATGGGCTGCTGTTTAAGATGCAACTACCTGCCTGATTATATCGAGTGGAAAAATTGAACGTATACAGGGTTGTACAAGGGGGTACAAGGAGTTTTCAGTATATATTTATACATTTTGAATGGGTGTCCAGTTGGAAAAAGAAAAGTGCTCTGAACTTGTATAACCCCTCCCTCCTCACAAATCCATGGATCAAGTGCAAAGTTTTGCAGCAAAGCAATTATTGCAGTTGACTAGCATCTTTACTGGGGTTGTGGACTAACACATGATTGTAAATATTTAACTATCTTTGCACCCAATGCACATTCATATTTCATCAGGTTTCTCGCAGTTTATTCTCAAAGCAAAGCGTTGGACTGCATAATTATTTCAGTTTAGCTTCTTTTTCTTTCTTTTTTTTTCTCTCCCTCCAACCTATTACTTTCATAAATACAGGAATTTGAGTTATAGCTCCTCCGAGGGCTAATTTAAGAAAAGCATGCATTAATTAATACAACCTAGATGGAAAGGAAGAAATCCCTAAGTAAGTAAGCTGTTGGCAGATATCAAGGATGATTTTCGCCTTCAAAGGAAATGGGGATGGATTTGAGCGGATGCGGCGGTTTAATCAATACTGTTGACTCTTGAGGTTGGCAGGTGTGGTTGGTGCGCGCCGCTCAGTAGATACACTTCCATCATTCCGGAGAAAAAAACGACCACCGCGGCCAATCTGGAAATCCACTCTCTACTTTCCAAGGCCCTCGGTTGTCAAGGTGTTTAATCGAAGGTAATTCCCCCCGATTTTGCTACAAAAGGTGCATTAACACATTCATCTGGGCGTTTCTTTTGTCTTTACTCCAAATACCTTCAGCATACAGCACAGCAACAGTAACAGCACAGCACCGCGGCTCCACAACACTTCTGTTTGTTGCATGCTTCCGCTCGTGTGTCCGTCCATTCTCACCTCCGATGTGTGGAATAATGAAATAAATATCAAACTCTTAAATATTTCAGTGCATTCTAGGAGTAAAGTGGAAGTGTTTTTCTGACAGAGCTTGCCCCTCCATCCCCTCCCTCCTCTTCTTCCACCTCTCTGTCTCTCTTCACAAATGCATTGTGTGCACTGGCCGGCCCAATCCATCACTCTGCGTCTGGCGGGAGAAAAAGCACTTTCCCAGGGTGGGTGTTTTTCTAGTTCTGCCAGCGCTGCTGTTTCAGCGGGCACCCGTGAGACCTCGCTGATGGACACTCTGGTCATCGCTGGCAGGGAGCATTGGGACTCTCTTCAACCCCCCCCAATCCCCCTCCACCCCCATCTTCACCTCAGCCTGTTCCACTCACCTCCTGTTTTCACCAGTGCCTTCCTTTGTCCCAGCAGTGTTGTGCACTCCTTCTTGACAATGACGACCAACCTGCTCCCTTGCCTGAATCCTCCCTGCAAAGTGGTTCGGCCTTCAGAGACCGAAGCCGGAATTCGTTCCGAGGTCTCGGGGCCTCCGGGGCGCGTTCGGAGACATGAGCGCACCGATACCAGCATGGATGGAAGTAATCAGATTCTGAACGTGCCAGTGTTGATTGTACATAAGTTTGAGTCTAGTGGAGGATAGCGTTTGCCATCCTTGAAGGGATTCTCAATGGTGCAAACGGGGAGATTCAGACCTCCCCCCCCCCCAATTCTCTTTTTTTACATCACAACCATACAAAGCACAGAAGAAGAAGAGGGGCTCTCACGCGTGTGCGCGCTCAGAACAATTATGTTGAGATAAATCTATTCAAATTGAAGTCTGCTCCAGTTTTAACAGCCGACAAACTGAGATTTGATTTCCAAAATGCTCGCTTCGTCTCTTCTACACAAAGAAGCCGGCGGGGAGAGGGTGCAATCGCTGGAGAGAAGTGGGCTGGAAGGCAAATCTAGGTGATGCGTATGTTCTTAGAGTGCCCCTGGGTCTTCCATGGGTAGGTAGGATCTGACAAAAGAGATCTGTACAACAAAAAAATCCTCCACTCTGCTTGAGCATGGGATATTAAGCCCAGATAAAGATTCTCTCTTAAACATACTCCCTTCTCGCTTTTCATCCGGCTTTCTTACCCTCCCTCCGCAGTGGCAGAAGAAATTACCCATTGTACCATTAGATAAACCCAAACAGCCCTCTCCGTAAGACCTCCAGTTCCTCGTGCATTCCCAGCTTGGCGTCCCTCGGGTGTTTGTTCAAAAGGAAAACTCTGCGGTGCCTCCGGGGGATGTTTAACTCATTGCAGTGGCAAGTATTTAGAGAAAACTCAACAAGTTCGAGGCTGTCAAAGCTCGAATCCAACTGTCAGGCAGAATTATGTCTCAGAGGCGTCTGATGTGAGGTAATGACCAATTGCATCACTTTGACAAACCCACCATCGATGAGAACTAGGGCAGACGGCGATTGCTTTTCGGCACAAGTGTTTCATTTGAATTTGAAACACTGCTGCTAAGTGCATTAAATGACGCTGATTAGCTAAGATTATAGCTGCAGCAGGGATGCGGTTTCTGTTTTGATACGGAGCATAAATTGAGGCAGAGCAAACAGTCTTTTTTCTCTCCTTTTTGAGTGGCTGATGAATAATTGAACGTCAGCAGAGGGTACATCAATAAAGTGGTAATGAAGCATATTTGTGCGAAATGTCTAATTCTCAAACTCTGTCACTCGTCTGAAACATCTGGTGTTGTGATGAGGCTCACTGTCTGTTCATGTGATTCATGTTAAATGGCACCTTTGCAACTGTGTCCACAGATACTTTAAAATGAAACAAAAATAAACAGAATAATACAGCAAATACCAAATTACTATTATTATGATTATTATTGTTATTAATATTATTGTTTTCAATATTATTATTGATATGTCGATTATTAATACACATATTATTTATTTTAGTTATTACTATTATTATTATTATTAGTAGTACTAGTAGTATTACCTGTTTTTTTGTCATTTTCATCGGCAGCAACTCAAATATAATATTTGTTGACCCTACCCCTCTCTGGCTTGTGGCCACGGTTAGAATACAATTACAAAATACACTAAGCAGTAAATACACAGAGCACTTTAAATCCTCTGTGCTGATGATGATTTAATAATAGTAATATGATAACTTTGTCTGCACAGCACTTTGATTTGAACAGCAGTCTTTCCAAAACTGAGGCTTTGGTGCCCTCTGTCTTTGAGTCAAGGTGGCAAAAAAAACTTGATTGAATGCAAACTGATCAAGTGTTTCTTCTTTCTTCTTCTGTAATTTCATTCATTTGGAGTCATTTAGTCTGACATATAGCCGTAACAAATCAATGACGGACAGGAGAGTAGATAAGAGGTTATTCTGCCAACAGAGATTCATGATGCTCATAGCGAAACTGAATAATCACTTTGGTTATTTTTTTTATTTACAGCCGTGTCGACAGGTCACTGTCTTTGGAGTAAAACTGTTCCTTTGTTCTGCCTTTTTCTAACACAGTTGTGGCATGTTGTGTCCACCTGGAGTACTGTTGACCTTCTGCGAGGCAGCTACCTGGTTAAAGAAGTCCATTTTCAAGGCTGTTCTTGCTTAAATCAAAACTCCATTATAGATTTTACCTCCAGGGGAACCCAGGGCACACAAGGTCCTTGGCAATTTTACCTGAGGAAGAAGCTAAAAGGATTTGAATCTCCCAGGATGGGTGAAGAGAGGGAGGGTGTGAGGACCAGAGAGAGGGTGGGATACGCACCCCAGGACCCGAGCCCCTAATCTCTCCCTGCCAAGCAGGGAGCGAAGCGAAGAGAAAAAAGATGGAGATTGGGAGATGGTTCAGTGGCACTGAACCCGAAACATCAGGGCCTGCAGAAGTGGTGGAGGGAGGCAGGGAAACCTTGAAAAAAACACAAAAAAAAAAACAAGGCGTGGAAGAGAAGTGCTGGGGAGATTGTTGTGGAGGGATTGCCAGGGGAGCCGGTCTCGGCAAACAAGAGCTTCCAATGCATTTAACATATACGAACGCTCCCTCCTCACACCAATCCTTAACTATTTGTACTAACAAGACAGATGGAGGCCAAAGATGCAGACAGATCACATCAGGACATCTGTCACTTCGTGGCAACAGCCTCCTTAATAAGTGACAAGGCTTCCTCACCCGTGGGCACAGGATGGGGGGAAGGGTGGGTGGGTGTTGGGGTGGGGGGTGGGGTGAGTGTCTCCCGGAGCAGTGGCTGTGCAAAAGCAACCGTCAAAGTCATGTGGTGCCCCCCCCCCCCCTTTTTTTTTTTTTCTTCTCCTTTTTTTTTTTCAAACAACTTGTCCCAATTACGGCCTATCACATGCGATCTGTGCCCTTGATTATCATCCCGGCCAGTAGACATCAAAGCCGCTGTCTATGGGTACTGACACGAGGCTGTGTGGAGTAATTAGTGGACTGAAGAGAGTTTCATCACCAAATGTTTTCAAAATACCGAATGTCTTAATTTGTAGCGGGAGGAGGGGGGAGGGGGGGGTCATGTCGGGAGAGAAAGATGCCCTACAGAAATAATTAAAACATAATTACAGCTCATCAGCTGTGCAAGTGCTCACAAAGTGCTGTCGCTGAATATCTGCCTCGTTCCTCGGGGGCACCAGCGGAGCAGCAGGCCCCATGCAGATCCCCCAGAATTCGCAGCAAGGCCGTATACCAAATAAACGCTTACGCCTTATTACCGGAGATACCAGGGAGAGAGAATAAACTGCCGGTGAAACGGTTCCCAATTCACATGAATTCCTCCCGCCGCTAAATCGGTGCGTATACACAAGTGCTCCTCATCCTCGATAAACACCTTGCGTTTGCTAGGAATATGTTGTCTGCCAAGGACGAGCCGGGGCGTCAAAGCGGGGAACGCACAGCAGGTCGTTAAAGCAATGACTCGTCTCGTGTCAGACTGGAACGCTCTGGAACACAGGAGACGCACAGATTGGGGAGCCAGTCAACCTATTCGTGTTAGCTCGGTCCCCAGGTTCGCGGGCGTGGGCTGACGGCCATTGGTTCCATGATGACCACTTGATACAAATATGGCCGACGGTGCCAGGCGTGTGGAGCGCACGCTAAGTGTTTGTGACGAGTGCTAAGCCCGCCGCTTGATTCCAAGGGAGTAATGAAGGCTGGACTGTGGGCGGTGTGTTTTTCTTCATCCACCTGATGGCGGGCTTCTAACAACCTCGGTGTCAGGCCGGCTTAGAGTCACGCACCCCCTCCCTCTGCTGCTCGGCCAGAGTCCTCACGGCATGTGCTCATTCCTCCCGGCGCAGAACCGGGGAGCCGAATGGCACGATCGTCACAATCAAAGTCTGGCTCGAGGACGTTTTGTCCCCCGTACATATAGTTCAGGAAGAATTTGTGTACGCGGCGGTATTTGACGAGTTGGAGGGGGCGGGGTGAGGATGTGTTGCAAAGAACAGACAGGCTTTGAAGCATGCTAGGCTAAAACCGAACGCCCGCTAGGTGAAAACACATGCTCTAATCAGAATACATTACAGCGTAGCAACACTGCGTTCAAATAGCAAATACATTTAAACAGAAGCTGGAGTGCGGCGAATACGTTTAGCATTCATAGCATTTTATATTTATGCTATTTTTTTATAATTGTGGTTCAGAAAATAATACGTTTCAGAATATATTTTTTCCACATTCTGTACCTCCCATACTGTTGTACAGGACCACAACTAGTGAACCTCACCGACAGAACCAACGAATTGAAAAGACGACGTAATGCCAAATTTGCATGAATTTCAAAACCTTGAGATTACCAACTGTCATATTTCCATCCATTGTCTTTACGCAAAGTTTAAGGTCTCCAGTTCATCAACTTGTAAGAGTTTGGGCTGCTGTAAGATTGTAATCCTCTTGCATTGTGTTTTACTCTGTTAACCATGTCAGATTATCATGTTTGTACTGATATGCTATACTGCAATGTGATTTTAAATTTGTTTCTCAAATCCTAATCTATATTAGAATATTTAAAAGTCAGTTGATATCAAACCTGAGCAAAATTATTATTTGCAATTTATGGTGGAACTGGAATCTCTAAATATATAGGTATGATGTTTGTGCGAGTAGCACAGTTGTTTGTTGAAGCCACTCAAGCAAATATATACAGTATATATACCCACAACTTCATCTAATTAATCTCACTATGATTCAAAGCAACAGTAAAAATGATTCTGTAACAAAATGTAGTAACTATTTACTTCCACCAGAGAGCGACACCATCTAAGAAATGTGTTCAGTTATATATAAAAGCCTCAATTGTCACATCCAGAGTCTTTCATAATTATATCAAGTGAAGAAAAACACTGCTGGAATTTATCTGAGTTTGACAAATTTGAACCGCACTTAATTAATGGAAGTTAGGGGAACACAGTGTGGGAAATGATAGGAAAATTGCCACATGCCATTCATGACATTCATGACATTCATGAGCGTTATGTTGAACTAGAGAAGGTGCACTCAGTGAAATGCAGATCTCCACCAGTAGTGATGGCAGCGACCACTGCTGTATTGTGTGAATGAATGAATACAACCCACAATTGGCTAACCCAGTTACATTGTTTTTAGGTCATTATGTATTAGTAATTTAGGATTTTGATGTTAACAAAGCGGGATGCACAGTGGTGTAGTGGCTAGCACTGTCACCTGAGCAAGATGAGCCCGGGTTCGATCACTGGTCCGGGCGGTCCTTCTGTGAGGAGTTTGCACGTTCTCCCTGTGGCAGCGTTGGTCCCCTCCGGGTTCTCCGGCTTCCTCCCACAGTCCAAAGACATGCAGCTCTGGATAATCGGAGACTCTAAAATTGCCCATAGGTGTGAATGTGAGCATGAATGGTTGTCTGTCTCTCGTTGCCCTGAGGAAGACTAGTGTACCCGGCCTTCGCCCAATGTCAGCTGGGATCGGCCCTCCCTGCTGATTATTATTTAGAATAATTCCAAATATGTTTGTTGTTTTGTGCAAAAGCAGCTTTGCAGAGCAATTTTGGCTTATTTTTCTAGTCGTGAGTAAACATAATAACAGTGTAATAAATCATTTTATTCATGTAGCACATTTTAGTGCTGTGCAGAGAGAAGAACAGATAACAGACAATGAGATCATAAATACATACAAAGAACACACACAATGCATGTTAAATACACTGTTTACATGAATAAAATGTAATTAAAGCGAGGGCACCCAGGCAAAAAACATACTTTTTTCATGGACTAATCAATTTTGAGATTTTGGGTAAAATGGCTTCCATAACAACATCTTTTTCTCAGAAGAAACATACCAAGTACACATGTAGGTACTTATTTTACTCTATCTTAAATTCATTAAACGTTACCATTAGATAATGCCTCATTTGTATATGTATGGTTTCATGGCGATATCTATCAGTTTAAAATGTTTGACCTGGGGTGTCTCAGCGAATTAAACAAGCAAAAGTAAAACTAATGAAAAACATCATTGGGGGTTTGCTGTACACAAGAACGGAAACAATCTACTGCCTACTTCTTAGAAGAAAAATAATCTACTTCATCAAAAATAATGGTGCAAAAGACTTTTCAACATGTAGAGAAAAGGATCAGATGGGAGCCGTCATCACTGTGGTGCGTTAAAAATATATTTTCAAAATATTGAATAAGTATATTCAAATTGGAATGCATAAGGACCATGATACCAGATCTAGGCCTGTATACGACAATACGGGAGTAGCTAGCAATTGGATCTTTAATGGATTTTTTTTTTCTAAAAAGGTTCACCCAAATAACAAAAATAAACATATTAGCTCATTTTATTTATTTTGTATTTAATCGTTCAGGTTTTGAGATATCCATACCTGAGATTTCTGCCTGCATCCCAATACAATTAGAGTGCAACGGAATGTTTCAACAGCAACGTCTCCTTCCAGAAGCAACGTCTCCTTCCAGAAGCAACGTCTCCTTCCAGAAGCAACGTCCCAGTCTCTCTGGATAATCAACACACTTGCTGTAAACAAGTTACACCAAGAACACTTCTTTGCTCAAATGTAGGTGTAATAAAAACTGCAAGGTCCTATTCAGGATAATTGTGATGCTGTTACTGGAAATACAATGTCACTGTTGAATTTTTGTTAAATACAATATTCTATTGCTGTGAGCACCACGGACCAAATTCTACAACCATTTTATTTGAGGAATTTCAAAACTACTTGCACTGCTAGATACCATTAAAAGAGAGTGAGATTTTTTGCTATGTAATTTGAGTAAACCGGGCCTCTAAATTGAAGTCAATCAAGTGTAGATCAAAAAGATAAAAAGGGGGACAGTTTCAAAATGATACAAATGTCCACTGGAGATACGTTTTGCATAAGAAAGGTACAAAATATAAGCAGAGTGATTTAACTGCTACCATGTCCCTACATTAACTTAAAAATAATAATATAAATATATATTGACACGATACAAACCATGATCATGTCTGGAGTTCATCTAAAATGTCTCCTGTGCTAAAACATCATGAAGTGTACCAGTAGAGTACCTTGGACAACTTTTTTCTAATGGCACGATAAAAATAAAAAAAAGAAGACGTCTGTACCACGAAGATGAAACGCCATGTAGGTTGTGACTACCGTCCATCACTTAGACACTTGCAACCGTTTGGAAAAGAAACACTAGATTCCTGATTGATGCTTTCTTTCACCTCCATGGGGAGCGAGTCGAAGAGATGATCCTCCACGATCAAGCAGCCCCGGCGCAAAAGGAAGCACTGACCGAGCTGAGCCGGGAGGCGATCCAGACAGTTTCCCTTCAGTTCCAAGTGTGTCAGCTGCGAGAGTTGGCCAACTTTCTCCGGAATGGAGAAGATACAGTTGTGGCCGAGACACAAGGTCTTCAGTTTGTTGCACTTGAACAGTTGCTTGGGAACTACCTCGACTTTGTTGCCTGTAATGGCGAAATGTTGGAGGTTCTGCAGAAAGCCAGCCTCCAGCGGTATCACCACGATGGAGTTGTGGCTGACATCGAGGTACCTTAACTTGAGAAGGGTGAATAACGATGAGGGTAGAGACTCAAGTTTGTTGTGTGAGAGATAGAGCGACTCAAGGTTTTTGACATAGCTAATTGACAAGGGAATGGTGATGATTCTGTTGTGCCAAAGTTTGAGGCACGTCAGTCTCTTGAGGTGCTGGAAGCTGATGATCTCCTCGATGGTACGAATGTTGTTGGACTTCAGATCCAGTTCCTGGAGGTTGGTCAGACTGAAAATAGCATGGGGGATGCGCTCCAGCTCACAGTTGAGAAGCTCCAGTTCTGCAAGATTCATTATTTTCTTCAAACTATTTAGAACCAAGAGCTTTGTGCCATCGTTATGAATGACCAGCTTGATGAGATGCGGGGACAGATCCGTTATGTTTGTCGGGATCTTTGTGAGGTTGCTTTTGAGGTGCAGAATGTTCAAGTGCCTGAGGTCTCGCAGAGACTCAAGGCCGATCATTTTGTTGTTTTCGGAATTCAGGTTGCCAACCAAGTACAGTTCCCTTAAGTTCTTCAACAAGTATACCCAGCTAGGAATCTCAGCGACATCTGTAAATTTGACATGAAGGCACCGGAGGTGGTCACGGAGGAAAATGAAAGCAGTCTGTTCAACTTTGGCCGGACAGTGATAGAAGTGCAGCTCCTGGAGGTTTGTCATTTGTGAGATCTTAGCAGTTATTCTGGCCTCTGGGATCAGTTCTAATTTAAGGATTTCCAGATCCGTGAGATCAAACACGGCATCTGGCACGCCGGAGAGCATAAAAAGATGGAGCTCCAACTTCTCTTGAGAATTGCGCGTCACGTGCTGCCGCAGCTTCTCAAAGGTCCACTCGTGGTTCAGGCTGATCTCCCGAAGTTTGTTCTCGCTCACCTCGGAGAGAAACACGCCAAACCGCTTTGAATACAGCTGGTCGTACTGATCGACCATGTGGAGGAGGAACGCAAAGTCATTCTTGACGTCTGGAATGTCGCTGAAGCTGCTCTCCTCTCTGACTTTTTCAAAGGAATACTCCTTAAGAGGTCTCCGAAAAAGCCAGAACAGAGTGTACATACAGATCACGCCATAAACGCATATGAGAGCAATGTAACTAACGAGGAGTTTCTTTATCATGAACGCCATGTTGTGCGTGCAATGGAACTTGCTGTATCCAGTCAAATGCTTTATTTCAGGCTCACACACGTGGTCGAAATCTATAGAGGCAACAAAAGTCATCGTGTAGCACAGGATCAAAATGAATTTGATCGTTTTGATGACCGTCTGTATGGCGTACAGCCGGTAAATCAAGTCACTGTCTTCCACGTGGGCACGGAATTTCCGTACTTTTTCAAACAGGGCTTTTGCTTGCTCGCCGTCTTTCTTGTCCAGTATGGTCATGGCGGGAACTTCACTCACGAGCTTCTCCGCAGAAAAAGTAACCCCGGATTTAGTCAGCAACGGGGCGGACTGGTTTGGACTCCCCTCCTCGCTGCATGTGGACAGATGCTTCAGGAGGGAGGAGGCACCAGCCAGTCTCTGCTTGTTTTCCTCCGAGTCCTCGTACGCCGTCTCAGATAGAGCTTTCGTAGTCCAGGGGGATTCAAAGCATTTTCCAAGTATGGAAACAAAATGTTCTATTTTGGAACTTGTCTTCGGGTACTTGAACCAGAAGTTGCTACTGACCATTAATACAATAGTGTGGATTAGAGCGAGGTATGGGAAATATTTGGAATACCAAGGGAGGGCGACGTGGTAGCACATCTGGTTGATAAAAACATACTGCTGAAAATCAAGTTTGGTCCTGACGCCTGTAGGCTGAGGCTGCCCAAAAGAACCTGTCGGGGGGAAGGGAATTGTGGGGCCAATGCTATCAGGAGGCTTTTTAGCCATCAAAGGAGCGGCTTGCTCTCCAATGGCACTTTCTTTGTTCCATAAACTATCAGCGGTCTCTGGTGGTTGGGGTCCTAAGAAGCCTCCAGCCCCCTCCGGAGTTTGCTCCAGAATGGGAAGACAAACCACTTGGTCTTTAGTTAACTGCATTGTTCCAGAAAATATGGCCAACATCAGCATGACAATACCAAGATAATCCATGAAGACATCCCACCATGGTTTCAGTATTCGGTAAGTTGGCTGAATGTCATTCAGAGCGGCTACTTCTGTGAGGGTGAACATTCCTGCAACAGAGAATATGAATTACCAGCATGCTTTATTTATCTCACTACAATCATACAACATTCTTATCACAGTAGATTTTCTTTTTATTTGTTTCTTCAAAACCTTCTCTAGTGTGCATATTAGACCAGAAAAAGGGTCTGTTTGTGTCTGTATCGCCACATTACTTTGACATATATAGGCTTGCCTGTCTGCTATAAAGTATATGTTTTTGGAGTAAGGTTTATTTTACATGTGTACTTGTCATCCTCTTATTCAAGCTAAAAAGGACCACTATCTTTGCCTTGGCAATTCCATTTTAAACAAAACGTTTTTGTAACTGTGTGACCAGCAAGTTGTAAAAGTATTTTTTACAAAATATGGATACTTTAAAAAAAATCCTGTGCTATTGCAGAGCTTTTACCTTAGCTACATACAATTAATTAGAATAAACTGGTAAATATAATAAAACTTGACAGAATTGTCATCTTTTTATATTCCTATAGACAATGGACAAGTGTCGGGGGGAACTACCAGTTTAATGATAAATATTTTCATATAACAATACTGCATTTATAAACGATTTCATGTGGTGATGAACATATCCACACAACACAACAGAGTTTAAGTCTGGCCATAATCCTGTTTACATCCGACAGTGCCTTGTTCATTGGTCCTGTTCATGCAAGACACTCTGAGTGACCAGAAAAGAGAAACCAGGAAGAGAAAGCCCCTGTAATCCAATGAAATCCAATACTACAGCCGTGTAATAAATCCATGCCATAAGGTCAAATTGTTGAAAGTGACAGAGAGGTGTTGATTACCAGATGGTGTGCTGGTGTTCTATTGGGTCCCTCTGAAGTCCAATGTGTTTCTAATAGTCATGTTCCACATTTAGCCCTAACATGGCAAATGTACTGTATTCATTTCAGTTTCATTCTGAAAGAAATCAGTACAAATTATATTTCCTGGCCAATGTGACACAGAGGTCTGTAAAGAACACACTGGTTGTGTCCCCCAGTTTTAGGCAAAGCCAGATAGAGAGAGAACAGAGGAAATACTAAATCAAATCTGGACCACCACGGCTTTGTCTGAATTTGTCTGCTTTGTTCTATTGTCTGTGTTGAAAGCATGAAGGTCAGAATTGGCAACGAGGCTGCAGAGCAGGATGAGACCGGCTGCAGCAGCAAAGACGCTTCCATGGACCCAGAAAAAGAGTGAACCTGATGTCCGTGAAGCCTTAAACGCACCACCGATAGCTGGGTTTTAACCAGACAGAGACAATCACGACGCGTTCACATCTACGATAGCGCACCAAATCCACCCCCAATACACACGCGCACACACACACACACACACGCTATATAACCTGCTCACATAACGGGGCCGGAGCGCAGCGGTTACATATGTAACTCTTGAATAACCGAAATGAACAGTCTCTTAAAGACGCGCACAGATACGCACCTTCAGGGAGGTCTGGTCCAGTTAGGTCGATGCCGGCAGTACAGACCAACGCCTCTCTTTACACGTCATGTTTCGCCGCGGTGATGAAGCCGTCCATTCTTTGCACCAGTTCAACCGTGGGCCTACTGGCCGGGCTGTAAGCAGCTTAGCCTGACTACCCCCCACTCCGCTTCAGATTGGTCGGGTCCTCTGCCTCCGACTGGCGGCACAGCCGGCACGGCAGCATCGGCTGCTGGAGGTGCGTGTACCCGGCTCGATGTTATTCACACGCTGCTCCTCGGGTACGTCTTCACTGTGACCAGCAAGTAGCAGCAGTTCTGCAGCAATGTGCAGGTTAAATATCCCGATTTTGACACGTGTTGTTGTTGTTGTTGTTTTCCACAGCTAGAAGAAGCCGGTGTACTGCATTTAGCTTTACGAAAAACCTTGCAGGGATTGACAGTAGCAAATGAGATGACCCACTGACGTTAGGGACCGTCGTAAAAGTGCAAGGGGTGTCATTTAAAGTTAAATCACAGCTTTGTTTGGTTATTCCAAAAATGAAAATAGATGAAACCTTTCACAAGAGGAAACGCGACATGTAGATCTTTATGTAAAAAAAAAAAAGTCATTACATCAGAGAGAGACAACATTGTTTCACTGCGGGTCTCATTTGTATTTGCACAATATTGTGTGGTTATATGATTCAATTAACTGTTTCTGCTTGTTTCCCCCAATATTTATTTAGCTTCATATTTTTTGGTTCATGGTTGATTTGCACACAATGTGCATTCCATCCTAAGGGACACCAGTAGAAACATAGCCATTGGGGTAGCACTGGGACAGTAACAGTACCAAAGGTACATTGTCCCTGTAAAAAGTCCAACGTCCCTTGTAAGTTCAGTCATTATTTGCAAATATATATTTTACCTCTTTTTACTTTCCTTCTTCACACGCATGTATTTGATGAATACAGATTCAGTTTATTAGTTTATTCTTGGAATGATTCTATTGCAGCCACAAGCTCTTACATTTTGGTGGGAAAATTGTGTAATGAGCTCCCTAACCCCCATCCCCCAATAACTTAAAAAATGTTGGTTCGAGACGCTTCAAGACAACTTTATCTTTTCATTGGTGCCTCATGTGCGCATAATAATAGACTAATCTTCTTGCCTTATTAATCCTCACCAGCGAGTAATATCTAATCCCACAACACAATTGGGGACATGCAATGTGCAGTGACCCCGCTCCAATATCAAGTAATTAAATAGATTTGAATAGGAGTTAGAGCTTGAAGAAATTCCAACGTAAGATGTGAGATTCACAAGTAAATACATTTTGAATGGTTTAACAACAACAAAAAACGGTTTCTAATAAAACATTTTTGTAATAAGCCGCACATTTCAAGACATTTAAAAAATAACACACCAGTGTGACAAGTCCTTTACGTTTAATGCACTTTAAATTGGCATCTTTCAGATACAGAATTGTTCAGCCAAGATTTTACATGTAGGCCTAGATCCATGATAACTAACAGTCTCTTGAAGAAAATAAAATACTTTATAAGGGCAACAGTATATACACAATACAGCATACTTAAGGCTACTGGCCGAAACATACCCTAAGTGAGGGCTTCAGTTTGGATTTACATTCCGTAATCAAATTATTTCATTTAGCAGTGGCAGGAAATATGCATTCAAACATAATTTAGGGAAAAAGGCTTATTCGCTTTTTGGCCGAGAGTTAGATGAGAAGATTGATATCACGCATGTCTGCAGGCTATATGTGAGGCCACAGCCAGGAGAAAGCTAGCTTAGCATAAAGACTGGAAGCAAAGGGAAGTAGCCCGACTAGTTCTGTTTAGTAATAATAAAAAAAAATCTTCCTACCAGCACCTCTAAATCACACTATTTAGGAGAGGGGGTGTGCGGATTGATACTGTGATATTGCTACTTTGATACTTACGACCTACTCATTTGGTGTTGAGAATAAATATTGATGTATATCGATATATATATATATATATATATATATATATATATATATATATATATATATATATATATAAATACAAACGTGGATGCTACATCACTTCTTTCTCTTCTTTCATTACTTTTGTATAATGTTTTTGCCAAAACCAAACCAGCCCTGACATATTTACCTGACTCGTGCCACATGACAGTGGAAACCAATGGGACACCACAACCTGGCGCACAGTTGCACACTTCAACTTCAAACATCGAAGAATGGCAGAAAGGAAAAGTAGCGGGATGTGGCGCTACTTTTTTCACTATTTGTGACAATAGTGCAAAAGTGTCACACAAGTAACCTCCAGCATTTAAAAACACCACAACTTGAAAGTTTTAAGGGAGCTAATTATTTATTCATAGTATTTTATGTAAAACACTGCACAATTTATTTATTTTTTGCACTTAGTAACAACGTTTTTGGTTATTGTACTCAACAGTTATTTTTATAGTTATCTTGTTTACTGTATATTGTGTGTGTATAAGTACGAAGAGCAAAGTGAAACCGGAGTCAAATTCCATGTATGTGCAAACTTACATGGCCATTAAAGCTGATTCTGATTCTGTTTTTGTAATAAATGTTCCCATTATTTTGAAAAAATAACATTCCCATTTAAGATATGATTAGTATAAGTTAATTGGTATTGACATCGTTAAAATTGAATAAAAAAGTATTATATCAAAGAAAACATATTTGGTATCACCCATCCCTAATTAAGAGACTCCAGGAACTGCACCAAGCCAAAGCATAGGCCAGCATGTGACTCTCCATAACACCACAACTTGCCATTTTTACATTAACTTTTTTGTGCAGATGAAACAAACAAGCTATGACGTGTTCATTGGTTAGCTTCAGAGGTGCTGGGGGGGTCTTGGTGCTAAGCTAGCAGCTAACTCTCAGCTAGAACTGCTCCTTTAAGAACAATTTGTGGCTGGATAAATGTCAAAACACTAAACAAGAACCCTTTTGCAACCACAATGTGACATTATATGAATAAGTCATTTTTCCCTCTGTGAAGGAAACAGGAAAAATAACTTAACAGTAGTGTACGTATGGTAATGAGTTCATAGAAAACACATTTTCTGAATAGGTAGACAGCAGGCACTGTGGCTACAATAAGGCGTCTCACTCAGCCTTCATTTCGTCCCTGACATCAGAAGGCAGAGTTTCAAACAGTGTCTCTTCCACAATAAGACCACTGCGCTTCAAAGCACGACAGCAACCGAGCTCTTGTGGCAGATTCTCAAAGTGGTTGCATTTGAGGTCCAAGTATGTCAGTAGAGCTAAGTATGAAATCTTTGGCGAGAGTATGGACAGCGAGTTCTTGCCGAGCTTCAGCGTTTTGAGTTTCTTGCAAAAGAACAGCTCATCCGGTAGACTTTCGATTTTGTTACAGGTGACAGAGAAATACAGTAGACTCTGAAGGACTCCAATCTCTGGAGGGATGAACCTGATGTCATTGTTGGACAGGTCCAGGTAGCGAAGCTTGTTGCACAAGAAGAGGTGCGAAGGCAATACCTCGATCTTGTTGTGGCTGAAGTAGAGGCGCTCTAGGCTGCCGAGCTTCTTGATGTGCTCTGGGATATACATGATGCCATTGTACCAAAGTTTGAGGCAAATGAGTTTTCGAAGATGTTGGAAGCTAATGATCTCCTCTATTGAGCGAAGGTTGTTCTCTTTGAGGTCAAGCTCTTGCAGATTCGTCAGGCTGAAGATTGCGTGCGGTATGCGTTCCAGATCACAACGTACCAGCTCCAGCTCGATCAGGTTGGTCATCTTTTTAAGATTGTTGAGCATTACTAGTTTAGAGCCATCATTGTGAAAGTACAGCCGCTGCAGATGGCTGGAGACATCCACTATGGACTGCGGTATTTTTGTCAAATTACTCTTGAGGGAGAGAGTTTTCAAACACTTCAGCTCCCGCAGCGACTCAAGAACTATATTTTTGGAGACATCAGGGCATAGAGACCCGGTGAGATAGAGCTCCTCGAGGTTGCGAAGGCCATACATCCAGTGAGGAAGTTCCCTGTTGTCATCGAATTTCACGCGAAGCACTTTCAGGTTCTCTTTGAGGAACGAGGTAGCTGTTGTGTGCAACTTTAAAGAGCACTGGTAAAGAGACAGCTCCTGCAGGTCTTCCAGCTGCGAGATGGAGGCAGGGATGGTGACATTATTGATGATCTCCAGCTTGAGGGACTGCAGCTCCGTCAACTCAAAGACAGGGTCGGGTAACCCAGGGAGCATGAAGAGCTGAAGTTCAAGTCTGTTGTTGCCGTTAGTCTGCAGTCTCAGACGCAATTTCTCCGCGGTCCACTCGTGGTTGAGGTTGAGCTGTTTCAGTTTGTTCTCGCTGACCTCGGAGAGGAAAACGGCAAACCGCTTTGAATACAGAGGGTCATACTGATCAATCATGTGCAGCATGAAAGCAAAGTCGTTCTTGACGTCTGGGATGTCGTTGATGCCGGTTTCCTGTCGCACATACTCAAAGGAGTACTCTTTGAGTGAGCGGTAAAACAGCCAGTAAGAGGTGTAAAGGCTTGTCAAGCCATAGACGGCCACCAAACACAGGTAACAGTAGGCCAGCTTGGAAAACAGATGAGCCATTGTGTGGTTACATTCAAATTCTTTGTAGCCCGTCATGTCCTGGATCTCTACTTCACAACGCACTCTATTCCGCACTTTATTCACAAGGGAACTATTATAAGCAATAATCAGGAGGAATTTGAACACCTTGAACACTGTCTGTCGAACGTACATAAGATAGAGGATGTCCCCTTCCTCAACGTGCAAACGGAACTTCTTCACCTTTTCAAAAAGAGCTTTGGCTTGTTCACCCTCTTTTTTGTCAAGAGCACTTGCTGATGGCTTTTCCACTACAATCTTTTCTGGGATTGACCGAAGGGACTGTGTCTTCTCTAGTGTCTCCAGACTTCCTTCTCCTGGAGACAAAGCGATGGTGGACCTCAAGGTGGCGCTCTTTTTATCTTCCTTTTCCTCAGTATTTTCTCCGGACACCTCCGACAAAGCTCGTGTGGTCCAGGGAGAGTCGAAGCACTTGCCGAGCATGGAGATGAAATGCTCTATTTTAGAGCTCGAGCCAGGGAATTTGAACCAAAAGTTGCTACACACCATGAAAATGAGAGTGTGTATAAGAACCAAATAAGGGAAGTACTTGGCGTACCAGTGCAGAGCCTTCTCGTAACACATCTGGTTGATGAAACTGTACTGTTGAAGATCCAGATCGGTTTTCAGACCTGTCATTTCTCTCGGTGGGGCTGAAATATTGGATTGCAGTTGTAACAGTGACTTTGATTCCACTTCACTTGTGTTCACCGAGAGCGACGAGACTCTCAGAGGAAGGCATATGATTTTATCTTGCATTACCTAAAACAAAAAGAGTGAGGAAAAAAAAAGAAAGATTAGTTTGCTCCGGGGGACGGTACATGGACACACCTTTGTACCTGGCGGAAAACTAAATACAACCTGAGGTACCACCGTCGAGGAAATATCGCAGCACACCACATCAGCTCCTTGCCATCCGCAATAATGCATTGACTCACTGCCAACGAAGAGCTGTGCTAAAGGTAAAATAAATTACCTCACCGTCCTGCGTGTGTACAAGGATTTAGAGTGACCAGGCCGAACTGTTTTCTGATTACTTGAGTAACCGTATTTCTCTGATAAACTCGGTGTCCTGAGTGCATGTAAACATACTGAATATTGGCCAAAAGTTGGCATCAGTAAACAAGAACTGTCTTTAGTGTTTACCGCACAGGACAAGTTGAGAAAAACAGCTGCTTCACTCTTCAACAACAGGAAATGAACGCTTTCATTCAATGGTTGCATGCCTGAGATTTTGTGCACTTTGTCAAGCTGTCTGATTCTAAACTGTCAGATAGTCTGAAACTATTGCAGTATGTTAAGCGCAAACAAACTTAAATTGTGAATGCAAAGGGACAATATTACGAAACAAAGGTCAATGCAGCTGTGTTGCAGCACATCACAGACTAAAATGCAGTCAGGTCTGCTGGGGTCTCCGAAGAGCTGATCTGCAGAATTTTTAGAACTCAGTCGCTCTTTCTGTATTTCTCCCTTTAACTCTAAATGCGGGGAATGTTGTGTGAAGTAATTACACAAAGGGACATGTTGATAATGGTCTGACTTATAATGTAAACTTAGCAACATAAATAATTATCCTCTCGACGCACTAACTATTCAACCATGTCCAAACACTGTTACAGTGAGAGTGGGAAACAATAGCTGCTCCCAGGCTGATAAATATCCTGTTAACAGTTTTTCTCAAAAATGTTTTGGTATAATTTCCAGGATTTACACTACAAAGCATCGCGGGAGCCAACAAACTGTGCTATTCCTCACAGAGAGAAAAGTTAAGCACCAGGCCACAGGAGTTTGGAATCTTGTGTTTACTAAAAGGGGATGGGTGGGTAAATGTTTCCATTGGTGAACTCCTGTTGGGCTGAATGCTCCCTTTGCTGTACACAGTCCAGGTTGTAAAAGCAATGAATTAGTGCTTTTGAGCTGCTGCCAATGCACGAGGCAGGGCAGTAATGTTCTAGCAGAGAGCCCCAGTGAATTAAATCACTCTAGATGTACTGACAAAAATAGTAAGACAACTCCTTTTATCTCACAAACATGTAGCCGTTTAAACTGAAGTCACATTAGCGTGCATTAGCTACATTTCACTTTCGAACAGATGGTTACAGTGGAAACACAGGCGGCACAAAACCATTACATAACATGAAGGAGGCGGCTGTTCACCAAAGTAGGGACATCATGGTGAGGCGTTGTCACTGACCTGAAGAGTGCATCCAAAGACACCAATCATGAGCATGACTACAGACAGGTAGTCGGTGAACACGTCCCACCACGGCTTCAGGACTCTGAACGCTGGCTGCTGTTCAGAGAACTGCCGGAATTCCATCACGGGAATCATGATGCCCTGTTAACAAAATAGGGAAAAATTATCCCATATCACATTCAGTCTATTCAATGGTTGGGAAAAAACAATGTCGTTATTGCAAACGCGGTATAAAAGAGATTACGATTTCTAACAACTCACAACAATAAGTTGTTCGCCTTCATTCAAATGAAAGATGAATTGTAATGACTTTAATTCTCAATTTTTTTTTTTTTTTTTTTTTTATCAGGCGCCTCCTTCAGGTACAAATATCTGCACAAATTAACCACATTCCAATCAGCCTCAGCTGTACTTTGTGTTTGATGCTAATTAGCAAACATTAGCATGTTCACAAGCTGTGTTAAGAGGGTGAACGTGGTCAACCTTCTTCATCAGCATTTTAGTGAGCATGTTAGTGTGCTGTTAGCATTCAAGTACAAGTACAGCTGTGCCTCACAGAGCCGCTGGCATGGTTGTATGTCGGCGGTAGGCAACGCAGTATTTGTAGCCTAGTGTTTACCTCGCGACTGTTGTGACGAAAGATGACCAAATACCAAAACGAATGTCATTCCCAACAGCCTGCCCTGTGTTTAGCAAATGTTAGCTTGACAATATGCTAAATGGTAAGAAGGTGAACATTGCGAACATACCTGCTGAGTGTCAGCGTGTTAGCATTTTCACGCTGAGCATGTTAGCATAGTGTTGTTAGCAATTAGCTCAAAGCACCTCTGTGCCCAACTTCCGCGCCTCCTCAAAGCGGCAAGCTTTTACAACTCATTTAAACGCCTGCGTTAAAAGCTTCCGTGAGCACCCAGAGATGGTTCGCAGAGCTCGCCGAGAGCTACAGAGTATAAATCGGACATTAGGCTGCATTCACACTTAATCAGGCATCGCAGCGAAGCAGAGGGGCCTGCGGGGAAAGTTGAAACGTGGTCAACTTTTGGACAAATGCAACCTGACTTCACCTCTGCTGTGGCCAATCGCGCGACCGCTGATCAGTGGGCCATTCAAATCAAATGGGTCGATCAAATGAGTGTCACTCAATGGCCCACCTGACACCGCCACGCAACCCTGCGCTAATCGCCGCAACGCCTGAATTGGTATGAATGCAGCTTTGGTCTTGTGTAACATAGAATCAAAAACTCAAATACTCCTTTCCCAGAGCGCCGATGAACCTTGGATTTCGACACTGTATCCTCTTTGGTAATAGCTCATTGAAAAACAGAGACCAGTGAATTCACAGAATGTTTCCTCAAACCGATGAGTCTCTCTAGTGGAGCTATACAAATGCACTTTACAAACGTAACTATTTAAAAGTCAGTGCCCACAAACAACTAAACGAATGACTCATTTTGCAGAGCTTGTGTTAGGACATTAACTTCAAAGTCCAGGAAGCCCACAATGTTTGAAAAATGGCTTTACAATGTACACGATGACAAACACCAGAATGGTCATGAAGCTAATATGTTCAAAGACTATTAAATCCCTGTCTTTGTTAACAAAACTTAGCATGAAAAAGAGTGGTGTGTCCCTGATGTAGCTTTCTGCTCACTCTGTGTGCTCACCTCTTGTAAAGTGCTTACTGCAGCTGCTAGTGTCCTATTTCCTATAGTCTGTCTGGCAGTAGGTTGGCTGCAGTGTCATTCAAACTTAAAAGGTCTCGTTGAGGAAAATTATCTATAAACACTGGAGATTTTTGTAGTAAAACATCTGTGTGAAATAAAAATTCAACATGATCGTATCATGATGCATTCAATTGGCCGGTGGAAACAAAAAAAGTTAAAAAACACTGTCTAAATCCAGAATACAATGTGTCTAAAAGTGTATGCAGGTATAATGAAAGATCCACAAGGTGCCAGAGCATAATGTACAGGGGTTTTATTGTTTATCATCTGCAGCTCCAGGGTGACAAAGTGTCAAGTGCTGTCAATCGCTGAATACATCTATACTCAAACTTCAGTACATTATTAATGAGTTGAGCTGCAAGGTAAAAAGTAATAGGTTGCTAAAAGCCTGGGGGCTTTTTGGGAGACATCATTGATTTGATAGTTCAATTAAACATTTGTATTGATTGTTCTGTCTAAGTTTCATGACAACAGGCAGGATGCATTCAAAGGATGTTTACACTGAACTGTCTACAGACGGTTGGAGGGCCAAGAAACATTTTTCTCAGCTCTGGTTGTATCTGTCTGTCTGAGCAGTTTTTGTGTTAAGGTTTTCAGATATACATCTCAATGGAATTTTTGTTTCTAGTATACCATTTTTTTTAAAACAGCAACGCCTGTTTCCAGAAACAATGATCTAGTTACTCTGGGTCATACGCAGACCTTGCCGGGAACTACTTTTTAAAGAAATTGTCCTCATGAAAAGTGTTAATAGTGTATTCTACACTGATAATTAGGTAAATAAAATAAAGGTAAATAAATAGGATACATGCACTGCACTTAAGTAACATTTGAGGAACTTTACTTGACAATACTTCTTTCTATTTTTGCATGAGCTTCATGCTCGCGTATTCTTGTACCCCAGGACATTGTAACATTTTTTTTTTTTTAGATTAAGTTCATACACAAACTGATAAACTAATATCAGGGGTTCCCAATCTTTCCCCAATTATGAAATGTTCTATCGACCCTTCCGTGACCTCTATAGCCACACTGCTGAATGCTGAGAGGTGGCGATGATGGACAGGTTATCTTGCTTACAAGTCACCAACTTTAGTTCAAAATCCCTGTATTTTTGTTGGGGCACTTACGAGAGTGTTACGGATAAATTGCGGTACAGACTGCGAGGTAATTACTGCAAAAAGCAGCCGGTAATAGCCTACAAAGTTAAACAATAGCATTGAGCCATTTTTTCCAGGATCATATATTTCGTTGTGGCCCTTCAGCAAAGTAGTTGATGAAAGCTCCACCTGAACAATCAAACATAATATACAGGCCCTCTGAACCGAGCATCTCAACATAACACTTACTTTTACTTTGAATACTTTAAGTACATTTTAACGCAGGATCTGAATACTTCTAATACTAATGTGTTGCTGTGTTATCCAGAGTTTAGGGACTGTGTATCTAAGAAGTGAACATAGTCAATGTGACATAGTCCAATGGTATCTGTGCTGCCAATTTGAAGCCTGGGGTTTGGAATTTTGTCCGTCGCTGTCTTGGTTTTTGGCCATCGCAATCAGAAGTGACACAGGAGGTACCAACTGAGTGCGTCTAAACATTGAATGACAATTTGTAGGCGACCAAAAAGGTTACAGTTCATTTTCAGTGCCTGAAAACACACTATGAAAGGGTTAAAAGTGTAAGACAAAAACCCCTTAGACTGCACAGCGCCGGTGGTAGTGACCTGTCAAACACAAGGTAGCCACAACCTAAAGCACACCTTCCTTTAGGGTCCGTTTGACTTTAAGTGGGACCATGATTTACTAAATGAACCTTGATACTTATAAAATCTTTCAAACCCCACATCTCCAGCGTGTAATGCAGGATTTCTATTCAAAAAAGGTACCATAAACAGGTAGAAGTAAACTGATCCCTATGTTACATTAGTGGAGTACCCCTTTAAGGTTTGGAGACTGAGTTCTTAAACTGATAGCTCGTAAATTCTCCTCTGGCTCGAAAAAATAAAATAGTTTCCATAACTGTATGTTGATTGTAACTGTTTTAATAACAGGGTGGATTCATGGAAAAATAAAAGAAGTGACAGAGAAAAGGGGGCATTTGGATCAGGGTGGGAAAGCCTGCAGTTTGTATTGGGTCCTTAGGAAAAACCCCGTCTTTGCTCTGGATGAGTCAGCCATTGAGTTGAGCTGACCGGGGCATATCCTTGTCCCTTCCTGACAGGAAATTTGTCTGAATCCCAGATATCCCAAAACAGACTTGTTTGGAACACACCCAGCCCCAGGCGTACAAAAAGCCCTGTTTTCTTTAGGATATAGAGGAGAAGGAGAAGAAGAAGAAGAAAAACTACCCGCATTGCAGAAATACAAAAAAAAAAACAACAACAACATCTAGGGTGTTATTAATGAGGCGCACTATAGACTATTACCAGCTTAAAAAAAAAAAGTCAGAAGAGCAGCGATTCAGCACGTAACTCATCAATAAGTCATCCGGTTAGGAGCTTAGTCCCCCGTTATAGGATTTGAAGGGACACCACAGCGTGAGAGTTGACCGCTCTTGAACTCCACACATGCGTATAGCCCCCTTATTGACGACGGCCGTCTGTTTGTGAATACAACCAGGTAAACTAACGGTAATCGCGGCGTAAACCGGTTGGCGAGAGCCTCACCGGCGACCGACCGCACGTCACGCTATATATCTTATCTATGTACGTCGGGACCAAACCGACTCCCCCGTTAATTCCTCCATGCAGCGGCGGTCGCGACTTACCTTGCGTTAGGTGAGAGCTGGAGCTGCAGGATGTGAGGGCTCGGCTTTTATCATGCGACGAGGTTTTGGACCATGATGTGCGCGGCGCCCCCTTTTTTTTCTTCTTCTCTCTTCCCCGTCCGCCAGCCTTCCTGGATCCTCGGCCAGACCATGCAGGCATGTAGCCCGCTGTCAGCCACAGGGGCGTGGACTTGTGGAAGAAGCCCGAGCAGAGAAGTTCACTGGAGTGTGGTGAATGTTGTTTATGAGACGGCTGAGTTGAGGAAAGGGCCAACACGGTTTCTACGCTAATATTAATCGCAGACACAACAGCTTCAGCACCATTTGTCCTTTGTGCTTACTGGATATCTATCGGCTCCTCATGTTGCCTTTCAGCCGAGTGATCAAAAGTGCCTTTTAGTTATCATTGATAATGTGTGTATGTATGTTACTATATTGAAACAAATGCAAACGTATTCAAAGTGATTTTAAATTTAAATCTTTAAACGGCAGCTAAATATAGAGGGATGAGAGTTAAATTCTATCTCTAAGAAATGTAATCAGGCTGATGATTTAAAATCACAAAGATTTGTCTTAATATTCAAAGTAAGAATTGATTGTAATTGTTACCAAGCTTCACTGAATTTATAATTAATTTAGATTAACACTATAACTTAATATATGTGTAAGATCTAAAGGAAGATGGAACTTAATAAAAGAAACTCAAAGTTTGGACATTTTATTCTCAATTTATTTTATTACAATATATCATCATCATCAATATAATTATTATCATTTTTGGGATTACTCTCATTAAAATAATAATTAAAACAACACAGTTGTTCCGTTTTTAACACCACATAAAAATTACATCATCGCGATCTGCAGATGATAATATTTTGGTGATTGGACTTGGTTTTTGCCTTGGAAGCAGGAAGCTGCATTGACAGGTGGTTGTAAAGAATTCACTCCTAGTCTGAACATCTAGTCTGCCCCATCACCCTGGTGACCAGTGACGCTGCGTGTGTGTGTCTACTAAAAATCTCTACGAAGCGACAGCTCCTCTCAAGTTCAAGACTGTCCATCACAAAGACAGAAATGATGGGAGCGATGGCTTCCGTTGTTTCCAAGATTATGAAGTTTAAATGCAGAGATAAGAGAAGCAATATCTCAAATGTACTTCAATGATACATCTTACTACTGGTAATATTGATGTATATATTGCAAGGTCCTCCAGCAGTATACCAGCCACACTGTCAAAATGTTTCTTTTCTAGATTTTTCTTAGTATTTAGTTATTGTTTAATTATTCTAGATGTTAGTTATTTAGATTAGATTTATGATAGACTTAGTTTTTTTCTTTTGTTCGTTTTTTTGTTTATTTTAATTATTCTATTGTTTAGTATGTCATTTTTTGGTTTGATTTGTTTGTTTATAAATTGGCTAACACTAAAGGCACCTGTGGTTACATGTATGTGTCGGCAGGTAAGAGGACCAGCATGCACTGGGTGAGCCTATGTATTTTTATCAGAGCCGAAGACACAACTATAGGCTTAATTTCTTTGTTTTTTCGGTTTTTGCTTGCTTGTTTTTTTGCAAAAGAAATGATATGAAACACAGAAATGTTGCATGAATGATGGAGTCTTTTGCCTGAACATACTGGCGCTGCGTCAGTGGCCCCTTTTGATTTTAGTTTTGATTTAGATTTTTCCGACAAACGGCCACTTCAATCTGGTTTTGGTTACCTTCTGTCTGCAAGAATTAAGTCAACCTGTTCAGAAAATACTGAGAATATAGCTTGGAAAGCAGCAAATGTCTTTATTTTAAAATCTTCTGTCCCGGGACCTCACATCAGTTCAGGAAAAAATCCTCCAAAAAAACTTTAACGTGGAGAAAAAGGGAAGAAACCTTCCCGAGAGCAACAGAGGAGGAGCCCTGTCCCTGGATGGAGTACATATAACGGCACAACACATTAAAATGCATATGACAGAAATAATTCATATAATGACAGTTATCGGCATGATGACAAAGTTACAGCTATTAATAATAACAGCGGCAGTGGATATAGTAGAATAATATTGATAATAAAAGAAGTAATGGTATTAACATTACTAATTGCAATGCAACTAGCAATAACAATGATAATAGGAGGAGTAAATAAGTAAGTATGTATTTATATAGTACCTTTTTACAGATAGAGGTCACAAAGTGCAGTAGTTGTCGGGCAGGACGGTCCAGATATAACCACGATACATGGAAACCTGTTTCCAAGGCGAACAAGCACAAAGACTCCGGTGTGAACACAGCATTATAATGTGCATTGATGAAACATAAATTCCGACAGAAGGAAATAGATAGTTGTAGTTAGCTAAAAGTAATGGATCAACGGTAGAACGTTAGGTAATAGTCAGGTAAAAGTAATCGATAAAAAATAGTTAGCTAAAAGTAATAAACAGTTGAAATAGTTAGCTAGTAGTTAACTAACCATTGTAACTATTTATCCATTACTTTTAGCTAGAAGTTAGATTAAGGTAATAGATAAACAGTTGAAACAGGTAATAGTTAGCTCAAAGTAATGGATAAACAGTAATAGTTTACTTATATTTGTGATTAACATTTTAATATTTAGCTAACAGTTAGCTTAAAGTAATAGATAAACAGTTAATAGTTAGCTATAAGTAATGGATTACCAGTTTAAATAGTTAGCTAATAGTTAGCTAAATAAATGGATGAATAGTTGAAATAGTTTGCTAATAAATAGCTAACTATTGTAACTCATTATCCATTACTTTTAGCTAACAGTTAGCTAAAAGTTTGGATAAACAGTTGAAATAGGTAATAGTTAGCTATGAGTAGTGGATTACCAGTTGAAATAGTTAGGTAATAGATTTTTGTCTTAAATTAGGGGAATAGCATTTCAATATTTAGCTAAAAATTCGCTAAAAGTAATGGCTACACAGTTAATAGTTAGCTATAAGTAGTGGCTTACCAGTTGAAATAGTTATATCATAGTTGGTTTAAATGAATAGATACACATTTAAAAATGTAGTTAACAGTTAGCTAAAAGTAATGGATAGACAGTTCAAAATAGATAGCTAGTAGTTAGATTATAGTATTAGAAAAACAGTAGAAATAGTTAGGTAGTAGTTAGCTAAAATAAATGGATAAACCGCTAAAATAGTTAGCTAATAAAAAGCTAACTATTGTTACTCTTTATCCATTACTTTTAGCGAATGGCTAGCTAAAAGTGTGGATATACAGTTAAAATAGTTAATAGAAATTACAAATTTTACAGGAATGCTAAGAGGTTAGCTATAAGTAATAGATTACCAGTTCAAATAGTTAGGTAATAGTAGGGTTGAATAAATAGATACACATTTTAATATTTAGCTAACAGTCAGCTAAAAGTAATGGACAAATAGTTGAAATAGGTAGTAGTTAGCTAAAAGTAAGTTCAACTGAAACATTAAGATGAGGGGGAGCACTAGTGCATCATCTTTTTTCCACTATTAATGGTGTCACATTAACAGCTCTTCAATCATTTGACCATTTACATCTAAGATGACTTTTACAAAACATTTTTAAAGAGTGAACAAAATTACCCAACACTACATCAAGTTTATAATTGCTTTCACCTGAACAGCATGCTATATTTAAATACAGCTTACATGAGGAATCAGTATTAATAATCCAATAATATAAAATATGATATAGAACTTTGAAATGACTCAATCTGCATGATAAGTACTTATTTTACAGTTACTTCTGAACCTGAGTTTCTTCACTTCAACAATTTGACAATTCACAGACCAAAAGATATAGTAAAGTTTAGAAAGATAATAAAATCCACTTCACAAGTGTTTCACATGTTCTTTCACATTTACACATTTACACTTAATAAGTTGTTTGAGTTCTTACCTTATTGTTCACTGATGGTTGAGTTTGCTAGCTAGCGTTGTTGAAGTGCTTTTCTTCCAGGAGAAATGTATTTGTTCACAAGGTGGGGTCCTCAGGTGAAATGTTTCTCTTATTGGAACACGCACATTCTAGCGTTCTGGCGGCACCTAATTAGTATGAGATATGTTTATTATTATCATCTGTTATGAAATGGGTAACTGTGGGTAATAAATGTGTGTAATATTCGGTCTTGCATGGAGTGGAATTGACAATACACCGTAAATTCATAAATAAATCAAAACCAAAGCGCTGTGAATCCATTTATTTGTATTTAAATAATAATACAAGTACATTTAATGTCTACAACAAAATCCATAAATCAGAAATCAGACAAAAGTTGGCATATGTTACTGGAGAAACCATGAATTAGTAAATATGTCCTCCTGTCCGCAAACTTCAAATGAAACAAAAACGATGTGCACCAGAATATTTCCGGGTTTAGTCAAGATATTTTTATTTTCATTTCATCTCCACAATACATAGACTGGTCCAATGCATTATAACAAATATAAGATGTTATACATGTGATGCCCAATGATAGGATCGGCTGCATGAATATAATGGATTTAACATCTTATAATACAGAACACACAGGATGCTATGGTATGGATTCTAGGGACCCACTTATGAACAGCAAATTGACTGTGGTTTGAATATTTCCCTCTGCTGCTGCCAGACAGAGGAATAGTTCAGGTCTGATGTATCGCATTAATAATGTAAACTTACCTGATTGCGAAAGGGAAATGATCGTTCGCTTTCCATCTCCACATATCCATCACATCATCTTTTTAAATGTAACTAGAACTTGGAGGGCCAACTGCTGGCTGATCAATACATTCCAGATCCCCCGTTGTCAGTCTTCTCACACACGGTAAATCACTCTGAAGCCACTCTGAAGCCACTCTGAAGCCTCTGGACCAGTGGCAAGATATTAATAATATACATCATCTTTCATTCCTAGTACACATTCAGCTGCAACCAGCTTAAATTAATACAGTTTAATACAGCACTGCACTATAATCCTTCATAAATGCTCGAACTGTCCCATAGAGATATGGACCATTCAACTGTATGGTCATTTTGGAGGTTGGTGTATTGTGTTAGAGGTGTTTCTAATATATTTTCTATGCCACATATATAAACGGGGGCACACTTGAAACTAAAGTGTCCTTGGTTTTTCTCTGACAACTGTCGTTCCTTTCAACGTATAAGAAACTTGAACATAAACTTGGACACTTGGACAGCATTTGGTGAACAGATGTTACTGTCGAGAATCCTAACTGCAGGCAGAGGTCTCAGACAATACACAAACAACACTTTGCCATTGTTTATGTAAGGAACTGCACAAAAATAACACCTGCAGTGATTCAGATTCCCCAGCTATATTACAACTGTATTGTTTCACTTTGTAAAAGCCCTCCCCAGAAAAAATGACATTTTCTCTGAACCCTCCTCTTGATGTTGGAAGCACTGGGGAAAGTCTCCCCAGAACAATAATATAACTGTGTTCTATTTGTACAACTTACTTTATTGTGCACCCCAATTTGAACTCTAATATTGACATACTTATAATGTGCGATACACATTAAAAACATTGTTGTGCTAACCTTGCTGTCATTGCTGCTATTTACATTAATATAGTATTGATGCCACACATCACTGTCATACAGAGGCCAGGCAGAGATAGTTTAATCACAAGTGACTTGAGGTTCTGATCTACTCATGAAGAAAGCAACACAAGAGATTGGCCACCAGATGACAGTATAGAGGAATTACAAATTAATAATAAAAGACAAATGTCTCCGACAATCTACATGATAGTATACAGGAATGTATTACACAGTCGTTCAATGATACACATTATTTTTCTTTTATTCATTTTATATCGACTCATTCGGATTCAGATTCCCCTTGTATATCACATCTACTTCGGATCCCCAACCCACTCCTGTATGGCACCAGTAGATGGCCGTCTCCCCTCACAGATGCTGACAGGATAGAAATGTATGTCAAGTAAGACATTTCAAGTCATTACACTCCTTTCCTAATATTTATGCAATTTAATTTATTATTATTATTATTATTATTTATTATTATTATTTATTATTTATATATATTGTGCCTTATTTGTTTATTAAAAACTGTATTGATAATAAAGTGTGTAATGGATTAGATAGTTTCCCCTTTCATGTTAATGGCCACTGATTCAAGGCTCACTATGAAAATGAAAGAGATTAATAAAACTGTCACTCAATTGAGGTATACATCTTTTCTGCATTAATGATATTATAAATCATACTGCTTTTATGTTAGTCTGTTTTATGATATTAATTTTTCCATATTTTATGAAAATAAGAAAAAAATGTAATTCCGAAAATTGACTGACACCATTAGCATTATTTCTCTTTGTGGTGACTTTTGCTGGATACTATATGACTTTACTAATCAGTTACCATGATCTGCACAAAAAAACAGTAAGAGGGCACTTGAGAATTTGGGAAAGTTTAATTTAAAATGTAATATTTACTAGATGTGTATTATTAAACTGAAGACCTATCGTGATGAGCGATTTTTGCTTATAATAACAATAAATAAACTGGCCTATGGTGCAAAAATGTGCTTGTGCAGAATCCATTAACACCTTTTGGAGTCCCCCAATCCTGCTTTTTCGGGTTGTTTAGCTAAGTGAAGAACATGAAGCTCAGGCTATCTCTCCATCCCACACTGCTACCCAGAAAACTGATGCTACAATTCTGTAAAAGTGTGAGATGTCCCCTCATTTGATATGTGGCTGATGGAAGCCGGAAATACATTATTACATGTAGAGAAAATAAGATTCATAATGTCAAACAGAGACTTGTCCCCCCTTAGTTGATTGTGTGTAATTGTTTCCCGTTGTGAAAACACAGAGCTTTCTCTCATGGTGCATGAAGCGTATCGCGCTACATCCCTGTCCAGATGGTCCATTCAGCAGAGACACCGGGGATCCAGATCGGGACCGTGCTGCCTTCACGGTTACCCCGTAGAAAGTCCAATAACAACAAGTGTCTAATTCAAGTGGACCTTGTTCACTTCGTCTTAACAGCTAAAAAAAAGCCAACAACTAATGCAGTGTCAGAATACATACAATGTATGTCAGGAGGCCAAGGCTTGTATTATTGAAACTTAAAAAAAAAAAATCATTATGGACACATGTAAACTATACAAGTGGAAATACACACAACGATACAATGCAATGCCAAAAAAGTATGCGAGAAGAAGGACGTATTGTAACTCTGTTATATTGCCTTTTTAATTTTTTTATTGAAGTTAAATTTGCTCAGTCAGTTCACGTCTATTGTCTGTGGCCAACATGTAAAAAATAATAATGCTAATTTCGGACAACTGTGAAGGCAGCACCACTTTCTACGGCCCTCCGCCTCCTGACTGTGATACTTCTACTGGAGCGCTGTTGGGTCACTTCATGTACGGCACGTAAGTTGTAGCTGCAGAGCTGGCGGTGCATAACTTCTATCATCAGTCTTGACTGAGCGTTACATGGTACGTTTATCATAAAGAAGGACCGACGGTGGTTAACTGTCGCCGCCTCCTTTCAACAGCAAGTGAAAGCGAGCACAACAGCCAGCCTGTTTGGCAGCCATCACTAAATGCTGCCCACTGTTTAGCTAGCGAGTGCTAGCAGAGCGAGCTAACGTCTCTTGACAGGACGGCGGTACGTCATTCGGCTGTGGCTCACGATAGCACGAACAACACGCACGTGTCCCGTGGTGACGTTACGCTGGAGCAACGAGAACCTCTCACCGTTGAAGGCAAAATGGGGGTGAAACACTTCCCCACCATGTTTTTCTTTTTTTTTGTATTATTTCCGTCAGAAACCCTCGCTACTGTGCAAAGTTAGCTTAACCTAGTTACCGAAGGGCTGAAGCTGTTTCAGGTGACTGATGGATTTATGTGTAGCACAATGGCCCCATCTGCCGTTGTAGTTTTGCGAGATGAAATACAATTTAAAATAGTGAGGAGCCCAAGGTGACCCCCTTCAGACAGGCAGCACGAAGCTCAGCCAAAGTGACCCTTCCTCCTACATATTGATTTATTTGTAATGAATGTAAAGAGCCCCCTGCTTTATCCTTGCATAATTAGTCTTTTTGTAGCACTCATTTTGTAATACTATCCCCTATTTTTTTAATGTTCCATAATTTTGGGATTGTTTTTATTTACGAATTTGGTGGGGGAGGAGGGGCAGTACAACATCTAAATATGCAGAATTATTTAAAGCCAAAAAAGTAAATACAGTTATTTCATGTATTGACAATGTTACTGTTTGTGCATTCTTACATTTCCCTATGGCCTCTCTGTAGTCAAAGTTACATTGACACATTCACTAACTATGACTTAATGTCATATTTATTTCTTCCAACTGAACTAATGCGTTTACATTTCCTGATGTTTTTTTGGGGTTATTTAAAAGGGATTATTCTTTAAATGTGTGTTGAACATAGAGGACACATGCAATGTTAGTCAGATCTTGCCACCACGCTTAGACTTATGGTGACATTTGGTGTCTAAAAAGAGTGCTGCAGTGGGACATGGCAGGGATATGACCCTTACAACAACTGTAAATAGACGCACGGGTGGCAAACGTGTAAGCACAAGTTTTAAGAGAGCGAGATTAGAAAACTCTAATTCTCGTTGTGTTTTTCATCTCTCTGCTTGTGCAGCATGAACGTGGCACGACAAGTCCTGAATCGCTCCAAGCTTGCATGTCATTCAGCCAACGTAAACGTTAAAAGGAGGTTCTGCACTTCACAGGTAAGTCCAATTTGAAGCTCTTTCCATGTAGCTATGTAGTCTGACTGGTGATGAACTGACTGGACTTATCATACTTTTGACACCGTTAAAAGAAAGCTTTAGGTGCTTGGATACTGCTACTCTTACTTTACAAGCTCAGTTTATTAACACCAGCGCAGTGAGGGTATAGTGTTGCCTGTAAATGGCTCGATGATGCATTCAGATTATGCACTGACATGGTCTCAACAGTAAAGTAGAAAACCACTGACCAAAGTCTTGGTATGTTGTCATACGGCACCTGAGTGAGTGGTTGATGATTATTTTACTGCTCTCACACAACTTGTGGGACAGGCAAGTACGTAGTAGTCGGGATTGCAAAAAGCAAAGGGAGACTTGTTAAGAAGTTTACTGAAGGTGTTATCTTTTATGCATCTCCATTTTGTGTTGCAGCATATAATGACATCCCGGCACACGCACTCCAAAAGAATCGAGGGACTGGACAAGAATGTCTGGTGAGTTTAAACAATCCTCTCCTTGTACGGCACACTTTGAGGAGTTCTGTTCACAGACCTATTGGAGTGATTTTACACCATACTGTTACAGCCAGATCACTGATGTTAGACAAGAGCAAAGCAAGTCTGATTTGATTTTGATTAATGTCATTTAAACAAATTTAAAGGGCGTTTTTGCTGAATTATTGACAGATTTGTATAACCTACTCCATTTTTGACACTTATGTCTCTTTCATTAAAGTATATTAATGTACTCTCAACATGCATGTTTATTTGGTCAAAAGCATTTTTTTGTTCTGTCAAGTAATTGCTTGTTTTATTGTCAATTCAGGGTGGCATTTACTTCACTGGCGGCCGACCCGTCTGTTGTAAACCTGGGACAAGGCTTTCCAGACATCCCTCCACCGTCGTACGTCAAGGAGGCACTAGCGCAGGCTGCATCTGTAGACCGGATGAACCAGTACACCAGGGGCTTTGTAAGACCGATGAACTAACGAATAGTTTTTTGGAATCTATTTATTTCAAGGGACAGTTCAGCCCCAAAGTCAAAAGTTGATATTTTCCCTCTTATTTCTAGTGCTATTTATCAATCTTGATTGTTTAGCGGGAGTTGAAGAGTGTTTGAGGTGTCAGCCTTGTGTCTCTCTCTAAAATCATGATCCAGACGGAATGAATGGAGTGATGCACACCAAGTGGTAGTCAGTATGAAGGGTTATTTTTTAGAAAAAAAAGTTAATTATTTGGACTGATTATGCAATGTCCAGACAATAGGAACCTTTGGTTATTGTCAACTTGTATTGTATCCAACAATACCTGACATGTATTTTTACTCATCTACCAGCTAGAACTCTCATCAAATACAAAAGCTACAGTTTGAAAGTGCTCAGATAGGAGAAACCGCAGGAAATTAAAATTGCCATTATGATAGTGTTCTCTGACATATTTGCTACTGTCAGCGTTCCCATGTTTATTGCCTTCTGTTGATTTGCAAGGGTCATCCCTCCTTGGTGAAAGCCCTTTCTCAGGTTTATGGGAAGGTCTACGATCGCCAGATTGACCCCCTCAAAGAAATCCTGGTCACAGTGGGAGGCTATGGTTCCCTATTCAGCACTATGCAAGGACTGGTGGAAGATGGAGACGAGGTACGGACATTTCTCTTTCTCTCTCTCTATCTCTGAGTCACACACAGGTTTATATTCATTGATTTATATACATTCACAAATGTGCTCCCAGTTTTTACAATGTATTTATTGTGTAATGTCTCTCTCCAGGTCATCATAATAGAACCTTTCTTCGACTGCTATGTACCGATGGTGCGAATGGCGGGGGCCAAGCCTGTGTTGATACCGTTACGCCTCGTAAGTTACACCGACAGCAACGTATGATTGTGGTGTTCATGTGCCACAAGTGTACAGTTTCTACTCTACGCACGTCTTGAGTAGTTAGTGGAGTTTAAGGACATGTCGTCTGTAATATTTCAGAAGTCTGGAAAGAAGATGGTCACAAGTGCCGACTGGTTCCTGGACCCGGATGAGCTTTCCAGTAAATTCAACTCTAAGACAAAGGCCATCATCATCAACACCCCCAACAATCCTATTGGGAAGGTAAGTTTGCATCGCGGTCGCCACTCGCGATAGGTCCGAGAGGCATGAGCGCCTGTGCTGACTTTCACACAAGACGGGAAGAACCAGTGCGTTCAGTCAGACCTGTCCTCTTCCTGCAGGTGTTCACCAGAGACGAACTGCAGATGATCGCTGACCTCTGTATTAAACACGACACTCTGTGCTTCAGTGATGAGGTTTATGAGTGGCTTGTCTACCGGGGACACCAACACATCAAAATAGGTACGCTCAACACACCCGTTAGATGAAGAAGTAAATCAGAGACGATCGCCCTCGTAGATAGATAGATAGATAGATAGATAGATAGATAGATAAATATGTAAGTTCCTCCCTCCTTCACACACAGCTGCAGAAATTGAAACGTTTAAAACACGCTGCAAACTTCATTTTTCGGGGTCCAATTACTAGGGCTGGCAAGCTAACTGGTCACATGCTAGCCAGCCGTTAGCATGCTGGCTCAAGCCGGTTACAATATCCCACCGAGGTAGTTAGCGGCTTGTTAACTGCAAAAACCAGTAAGCACTGTCGCTAACCAGACAAGTTCATCGGCCGCTGTCCCATGACTGACTGCAAATAGTCTTCAAGGACTCAACACATGCATTGACTTTGCTTCTGGGAGTCGGTTCTTTGTGTTTCTGTTGCACCAAAAAAATTATGTAATTCTGAAATCATATGGTTATAAATACTGGTTTGATTGCCTCATCCTTCCCTGAAGAGCGTCCAGTTATGTTCTTGATATTGCCGCAAAAAAAATGCTGCTACTTAGTTCTAATTTCATGAAGGTTTGGTGTTTGTTTTCTGTGTCTTTAGCCACTCTGCCGGGAATGTGGGACAGAACGATCACAATCGGCAGTGCGGGGAAAACTTTTAGTGTAACTGGGTGGAAGGTAAGAAATCCATTGACTCGGAACACGGTTTCTAAAATTCAACAATTCAAGTTCTTGCGCATCATGTTGCTGAAATTCTTGTCTCCTAGCTCGGTTGGTCTATAGGACCAGAGCACCTGATGACGCACCTTCAGACGGTCATGCAGAATACTCTCTACACCTGCCCGACACCTTTACAGGCAGGTTCATTTTTCAGATTGTTTTAAAAATGTCTTTAGCCTGAAACTTCCAGCTGTCTGTTTCTCTTCTCAGGAGGCTGTGGCACAAGGCATGCAGCATAACTTTGAGCTGATGGGTCAGCCGGAGTGCTACTTCTCGTCGCTGGCAGAAGAACTTGAGGGCAAGAGGGACCGCATGGCTGCCATCCTGCAGGAGGCTGGCATGACTCCTGTCATTCCGGAGGGAGGCTACTTCATGCTGGTGGACGTCACGCCTCTCAGTGAGTTTCTGAACATCGAAGCCGACATCACTGGCGCGTCTGCACCGCTGCTGCTTAACTCGTGCGGACGTATCCAGCTCGGTAGCTAATTTTCGCTGCAATTTAGTTACGTTAACAATTTGGGTTTTTGTATTTGTTTTCATGTTGACGTTAAATGCCAACACGGAAAATGAACTGAACGGGTGACGCGAGAATCTTGAGCTCACACAGCACACAGGGAAGAAGTAGCCTGTCCAAGCTTTTGATGGGAGAACTGCCAGACTTGTGAAGCACAGCAAATCACTTCATGCAAAAGCCGTCCCTCTGCAGTTCCGTAGAAAGGTTTTTGCCTTCAATCCCAAAGTTTATTTGCACCTGAATACCTGTTTGCATCACATTTAGGAGTTAAAAGCGTGGTGTATTTATAGTAAAACATGTTTTAATCATTTTAGATCAAAACTCAATGATTTTGAAATTCATAAAACTTAAAACTCAAGTTTAGCCAGAGGAAACTACTACTGGCCCTCACAAATATAGAGACGTTAAATACAATAGCTTTTAACTTAGTATTTCAAAAGAGAATTTACATTCAGAACTAATATATATATATATTATTTTTTTTCAGAGGGATTACGACAGGGCATGTCTTTTGTGCTTTGATGAACTCTTTTAATTTATAGAAATAACTACCAGCAATGTTTGTCTCATTGCTGGAGATGAAAAGAAAGGCAATGAAAATTTTGACACAACTTGAAACTTCATTAACTCCTGACTTTATCCACGCTAGCGGATCCACAGTCTGTTGGACTGCTGCCGTACGTTACTGGCTGTTCATCTCTGCTCTGTGTTGATTGTAGATCAGGACCTGTCGCACATGGTGGAAGACGAGGCCTACGACTACAAGTTTGTGAAGTGGATGATAAAAGAAAAGGTAAAGGACTTGAGTTCATTCATTTAGCTCCCCACAATATGCAATACTTCCGAACTCTTAAGCGGCTCTCCCATTGCAGCCATTTAAGTATTGTTCCTAATAACAATATTCTCTGCAGAAACTGGCAGCCATTCCAGTCACAGCGTTTGTTGGAGAGGAGTCCAAGAAGCAGTTTGAGAAATACGTTCGCCTTTGCTTCATTAAGGTAAATACAAAAACTGTTGCAAACACGGCTCTTCCACAAGTATTATGTTAAGATTAATGTTTTTCTCTGAAAAAAACACAATATTTTCATAACCTTCATGTTTCTCTTAACAGCAAGACAGTACTCTCGACGCAGCGGAGGCCATCTTGAAAAACTGGAAGACGATTTAATAGGATGCGGTGTCTCGGGACTGAGCAAAATGGGATTTAACTGTAATTTTGCACACACAAGGTTGGTAAAATGCCAATAGTGAAACCGTTACTAGCATAAAGCCTTTCCATATTTTGATCTTTTAAGTTGATCCTAGGATATTTGGATAGCGGTTCATAGTCACACACACACAAATATATATTTTTTAGAATCAATGCAATTAATAAATGTACACAATAAATAAGTGTTGTCACTAAAAGCCTAGGACGCCTTGTGTGATTAATTTAATGCTTGAACATTAAAGGTGTGCCTTACAAGTAGAAACAACGTTATCACAGCATATCTAGGTTCACATCATACACTATGGCGTGCAGCATACACAGTTATGGCTTATTTATTTTTAGCAAAATGATACACCTGCACAATATAATGAGGTATACAATTTACATTCTAAGTCACCATAAAATATCTCTCAGGAAGGACTTTTCCAATCAGCAATATTTTTGATGGATGAACGTTTTAAAAATAATTGTGGCCATCTCGAAAGTAATTTATTTTAACCCATTTAGAAAACTTCAACTAATCCTGGGAACCCGGTCGACTTTTAAAAAGTACAGCAGAGAGCCGGTAAACCTCGACTTGAAGCCCCGTACTCTGGAGTAAAAGCTTCTCAAGGACACTTTGTCGCGCTTATTGCCCGTACTGTGTTTCATCTTTGCTGTGGAGTTATACCTGTTCAGTTAAAGGTCTGCATTTGGCCTTTAACGACGCCAAAACTTCAAATGTACGGAGTTACCGTGACACGTGTTTTACTTTAGCATGTATGGTCATGTTATTATGATTTTTAATGCACTAAGGCCGTGAAAGGTCATGCTTTCAGTTACAAACAGCATTTTAAGTGAAGGATGCTAACTTTAGCACGAAGCCTTCCAGGAACTGGTCCTGGGAGACTCTGCAATGCCCACGAAAGGTGTTCGATCTCCACTCAGGGAGCAGCTGGGCAGCGGACAAAGGGCATGATGGGAAACACCAGGTTCTATTTCCATCTAAGGGTTGATTGGTTTAGATGTTGGATCAGAAATTAAACATTTCAAAAGATTTTATTTTGTGTGTGTGTGTGTAGTTGGAGCCCTTTTGAATGAATTAGTCGGATAGTTCAAGTGTACAAAGATGAATATTCCTTAATTATGTGTATATATGGTGTCATTTGGCAAATAGGTGATGCATATCTCGAGGATCATTCCTCCGATTTGCTTCATACTTCAATGTTTATGAACTTTGAGTAGAATCCGTTTGTGATAATGTGATCATATTGTTTAGTTGTGTAACACATATTGTGTTGTTAGAATTAGTGGCTGATACAGGTTTTTTCCAATGGTGATATATGGAGAGCAGGGTGGCCAATATTTAATGCTAGTATCATGTTTTTTCTTCTTTCTTTAGTTTTATCTGATCAAATATAACAATTCAAAAAATGTAACAACATTTCTGAACTTAAATGAACATTTATTCAACACTGTTATTGTCTGTTTTATCTCAGTTTGCTGAAGTAGAGCTGCACTCTATACACGGTGCTCTTATGTCAAAGAAAAAATGTGTAGCAACTAAATTATATCTACAGGTAATTAAAACAACTAAACTTTAACATACTGTACATCCACACTGTAGGTAGCAATAAAAAGTGTTTGTGCACTTAACAGCATTTGTCAGCAGATAGCAGCATCCCCTTGTTTCTGCACAGAAAACTTGTAAACTTGATTGAATAAAACATATTGAAACAATGTTATCTTCCATTTTTAATATACTATTAAAAAAAGAGAATAATTTTGTCCTTGTGAGCGCAGCAGACATGGGCTGATGCCGACTCTCAGAATGGATTGGGGTTGCAATCTGATGTCACTGACTAAATGGAGAAAATCAGCATGTTAATCAGCACAAGCCTTTTCCACCCCGCGGTTCTGTTGACTTAAATCACTTTAATTAATAAATTCTGTCACATGTGCCTCTGCAGTGCACACGTCTCTACTTCTTCGTCAGTAGGGAGAATACTAGAGTACTGTCGGACTGTTTCTAAACACTGACACGATGTACATGTTGTGTTCATGAATATACTATATTCATATGTTCATGAATATATGAAGCAGTTCCAAAGTTGCTGCTTCACATCACACTGAGGCTCACTTGAATAGGTCAGAGCCATCATCAGTGTTATTATGTGTTCTAGTCATTTAGGTCAAATTGCCACTTTATTTCTTTTGCTGCTAATTATTTTAATGGGAATTATAATTATGAGTTGTAATTTTGCACTTTTTAAACATTTTTCTCCCAGACATTCATACGTAGTCCTCAATACAGATGGATAGTACACGTTGCTGAAACCTGAGATAAGTAGTTGATTAGCGTTGTAATCTCTTTTCCTCACAGCGGGCACTTTGACTCGTCAAAGCCAGAAATACACAGGTGCAATTAATAACATTAACGATGCTCCCACTCTATTTAACGCCCTCGGTAGAGGACCAGCATGCGCAGCGCCAGGGGCTCGAAACGGTCTCCCCTGAATGGAATGCAGCCATCATTAAAGTCATTAATTATACCTGTGTTTTTCTAGCTTCGACTTGTAATTATGTCTACTTAAAAAAGAAGAAAAAAAAGATGTATGAAAACATCTGAAAGTTCTTTGTCATCAGTTAAACTCGAACATGTCATTTATCATTCAGGCCACTTGAGGGAGACAAAGTACATCACACCGTAATAAACCATTTAATGTGCTATTTAGTATTTGTCTTCCCGTTTTACAACAGTAAAACATAACCCAACTCAATTTGTGTTTAATAGTTTTTTATTAAAACAAATGTTTTTTTTTACAGCTATAGAAATACCCCGTCTTACTCAAACATGGCTGCTGCTTTAATAGAGTGAAAATATGGACATATGGGCAGAAAAAACGTACTCTGAAACTCCGAAAATATACACAAATAATATAAAAAGTTAAAAAAATTATGCAAAAAAACTTTAATGTAAAAGGTACGACTTACCTTAATACTGAGCTTATGGCCAGACTTTGTTTAGCACAGCAATCAGTCATGGCTGCAGTGGTAACAACATGCTGGAAATTCTGTCTGACATTATCAGAACATATGCCACCCCAATCGGTTATTCCCACCGCTTATGTATAAAAAATACCTCTTGTATCTACCTGTACATGTAGAGCATATCCAAATCACGAGCACACGTGTATCCAAGGAAAAAAGGCTAGTGCCTTTGGATTGAACCATTACTGTGTATTCACTGTCATAATGCAATAAGCGAAAATCTCCAAATGATCCTGAACCAACACGGTATAGCACTCTCGCTATCAGCCTTGTTCAGAAATGGAAGCACTCAGTGTCTCTGGACAAATGTGACTCGTGCCGTCGGTTGCAAATATTAGAGCAGATCTGACCAGCTCAACGTGTTCAAAGTGAATTATTAGAAGCAACTTTCACAATTTCTGAACGGACTCAAAGTGCCACGAACCAGGGGATCAACTTAAACAAGCCAGCTGGTGTCCTTCGATAACCATGAGGCTGTGGACACAGTGCAGATAAATAGTAAGGAGTCGGTTGCAGGACTGTGTATGTAAAGGAAACGGATCCTCTGTCCCAGCAGACAGGTGTAATCCGCTCATATTCATGGTTCCGCATAAACCTGGCGCCCAGTTACCATGACATCATGAGCCTACATGAATTCAGAGGAGGTTCACGCGGCCGTGATGTGTCGATGTTAATGTAGGGGTTATAGGTAGGAGGAGGGGGGCAGACATCAACGCCTCCTCTCCTGTGGCTCCGAGGCCTCGGTTTAAGAAGATGGACTGAGTTGTTGACTGAGTGCTGGAAAGAGCTTTCTATAGTTCGGCATCTGTTTTGCAATATTCGCAGGGCATGCAAAGACGTCGTATCGTCTATCCGAGCACCGTCGCACAGCCTTCTTCAGTTCTGAAGTTTTACAGGAACATCTGCCACTTTCAAAGCGAATGTGCTTCATTCAAACTGGCAGCTAATGTTTGAAGCATTTAATTCGTTGCATTTCCAGTTATCACACGGCGCTCGTGAAAGTGCTGCTATTTCTAAACTGTGTTTAGTGAGACTTTAATCTGCTTATATTTCATTTTCTAATATGGCCTCTTTTTTTTTCAGGCCCCGGAGTCGCACACAGTCTATCGCTGTTTTCTGCGTTCACTGGTTTCGCCTTTGCTCAGCTTCAGTTAGACGTAACAGTGGCATTAGCTTTAGCTCACACACAAGATGTAGCACGTCGAAGTGAACATCCTGTCGGTGTGTTCTGCAACATAGCTGCGGTTTTAGTGTGACAGTGTAAACTGGTGCTGGGAACACAACAACTGCTAAAATGATTATTGTGCGGGGTGCTGTTATCAGACATATGTAGTATGCGGTTACCGGATCCCTGGTGGATTAGATGTCTGTCTGCATAATACCGTCATAATTTATCTTAATTATGAATATTGTACCAATAATCCACTGTCACGATCCTGTTAATGGAGGCGGATTGAGGTTATTGTTGCCCTTAAAATGAGACCAGATGTCTGTGTTATGGTATGTTACCTCTAGGTGGCCACAGATCACATTCTGTTCAGGAGGAGAACACAGCCCAGCGTTGTGTCCTCCTTCCTGCTCGCAAACCAAACTTTACCAAGGAGCTCTGAGGGTGGTCATGGTATTGTTACACAACCTTCATTTTTTTGTGGTCATAATCATTTAATTAATTCACTCCTTCCAGGTGAGGGACTTGCAAGGCACAGATAAAAAAAAAAGAACGGTTAAAATCGAAGCAGCAGAGGACGACACATTGTCACTTTCAGTCTCCGGCGTGGGCAAAGCTGCAACGAAACTAGATCCTTCATATCCCACAATGCAACTGGTCTTTCACTGCACCCTCTACACCTCACCAGCTCTTTAAAAAAAAAAACACAACTCCAGTTTGGGATGCAAGCTTTTTTTGTCGAAAATGTGAGGCCTCAGACTTGAGCTGAGATCACGATGACATCATCAGTGTCCTTTTCTCCATTGCATGTTTGTACTAAACCACTGTCCTCGCAGACCAGTATAGTACTCTGGTGGGACTCCAAAACTAAAATGTACGCGTGTAAATTTGGGGTCCTGCTGTAGCGGGAGCAGTTGTTTAGGTCAAGCAAGCAGAAACTGTTGTTAAGAGAAAGTGCCATTAAAACCCACAGTGTCGACGTCACAGTGGAATTTAATTTACAGCGGAAAGTGAAATTGGCTTAAGGGATCGCAGATGGAATAGCTACTGATCATGGTGAGCGATAAACAATCGCAAAAAACATTTATATTAGACTAATTCCGCTGCATTTCACGACGCGTTATCCATTGTGACCGAGACATAAATATCCGTGAGGATTTGCACCCCCACCCCCCCAAACGATGTCGGCTCCCACACAGGCCATATGGCAGTGTATGCCCGGCTCTCGCTGCCAGCCCTTGCTCTCTGCACACGGGCTAACAGCTTGGTGGACACATAATTAATTTGCTCAGGCGTCTGCCATTTATTTCCCAACCTACATTTTGTTAATTGGACAGAGGAGGTTAAAATCAAATGAGTGTCTCCGGGTACGCCGAGGCCACTAATTGCGCTGGATTTACAAGATAGTGGTGGCTTTCGGGAACACAGAGACGGGGGAGGGAGAGGTTGTTGGGGAGGAACGGAGAGAAAACATCATGTGTTTTGACGAATGTTTTCAGTTGCAGAGGATAAGAGACGCTGACCAGCAGACGGAAATATAAATATGTCATCATTTAGAAAAGATGCAAAGACATACTGCCCAAAAGGACACTTTCCTTCTTAAATGGGGTTGTGGTTCTTGTTTTGTGTCATGTCTGTTGTCCTGTCTCGTTTACAGCATAATGGAACCTGAGCCCCTCCCCTCCCTGTTTTGCTCTCTTGCGTCATCTAACCGTGCTGCTATTTAATTACCAAGCAAAACAGCATAAATCTAGATGATGCCTGTTTTTTTTTTAGGGGTTTGTGTCAACATCAGAAGAGGAAAGTTGTTATCTAAATGATCAGAGAGATGGAAAACGAGTATAAACAGAAACCGTTAATTAGAAAATCCTGAATACAAAATAGGTCTCATTGTATTACGCTTTCATTTAACAGTTTCACAGTTCCTTTCGACAACTGAATAATTCAAAATGAAAAGTGTACTCAGTGAGCACACGATTAGCTGAGAAGTGTTCAGGAATGTTACGTAAAATGGCATCGCGCTCGATAGATCGGCTGCTTTTTAAAAAATATTTTGAATTTTCATGTCACGGAACTAAACTCCTATCTGAGGCATTTTTTTTGGGCAGGGGGTTGTTGAGGAGAAATGATGGGTTTATAAGTGATGAGGCATGGGGACGGCGCTTGAGGGGTTAACGACAATACAAACGATTGCACTCATTCCGCCTTTTTCCAGGGGACGATCCAGCTCGCCGGTGCCTGCAGCAGCTGTGGAGAAGCGTTCGCACGGTGCTGCCCCTCGAGCCGAGCAAAACAGGCCACGTTGTCCGCGGCGGCAATCCCTGCTGTTGTTAATCACCTGCCTCCCCCGACCCCCCTTTTCTCTGGTTCTTTCTCCCTCTCTTTCCCCTGCACTGATTTGCAAGCGCAGATTAATCAGAGCATGGGGCCTTGATGAAATTTTGCTGTTATTGTTCCCAATTTTAGCAACATCTTTTATTGTCTTCATCATTCATTTACAGGAGGGAGACGGGGAGGAGGAGGAGGAGGAGGAGGAGGAGGGGGACTGTGTCAATTATGCAAATTGTGTTGCACACTTTTGCAGATTACTTCATTCGGTTGCCATTGTTTTACGGGAATTTAATTATTAAATATTATTATGCTCACGTTTCCTTCAATTTTGCGGTGCTTTGTTTCAATTTTGATCTCTCCTCCAGCTGCTCGTCACCCTGCTCCGAGCCAGAGTCAAAGCAGTGGAGCACACCGAGGCCAAACAAACTCCCCTCCGTTTAATGATTCTGAAGTTCCCACCTCTCATCTGTGGGCTCAAACCCATGATTGGAAAAATGGCGGACCACATTCGGTTTAATGACTAGGAATTGAATTCAAGTTTATTCAAAATTGACATTCAATTATGTCGCACCTAATGATATTTTAATCTCTTTTCTTTAATTCCCAGGAATTGGCTTTTCAAAGGCTTTTTGTCTGGCAGCAACACAGACGGCCTGAATAAAGAATACAGATTGGTATTAGATCCTGGCGATGATAGGGAAATGAAAGCTTTTATAGTTCACACGTTCAGAGGGAAGCTGGCGTTCCCTTATTGGACATTTCAATCCCAGTTTTCTTGAAGCCATCGCTGCCATCTTTCCTCTGACACGATAAGTTGGGATAAGTTAAATATGGCAATCCAATTTTTTAGAAAGCATTTATCAGTTTCAACTGACTCTTATTTGATACTGCTTCACTAGTTTAGGTTGTGGGGAATCTGTCAGGCGTAGATGGGCGGATTAGGATTTGATCGTGCTGATTGATCCCATGACTTGTTTTTTTAATGATTTGCCATGTCATAGCTATTTCACAAAGGTATGTACCGCAGTATCCTGTGTATGGAAAGTAAAAATGACTGCAAATCGGAACGGGAAATAGGACTTGAGATCAGAAATCTCTTCACGAGCTGCATGGCCAAAGCAGTTTGAACTGACAAGCTGTCCAAACAGCCATGTGCACGAGGTGAGGAACTATCTAGTTTAGTAATTTTAGGAATTGTCCAATGCTATAATATGATACTTGTTTTATGTAATCGTAAATTGAATATCTTTCAGTTTTGGAGTGTTGGCCTGACGAAACAGGTCATTGACTTCAGGAAAGTGTAACAGGTATTTTTTTTTACATAAAGTTTTTACGGACCAGACGAATATCTGAATAATCCATAATAATAGTTATTACTTGGTGGAGTAATATCAATAATCGTAAATTGCTGCACTGAAGCTCACCCATTTGTCGAATTTCTGAGATTGTCTGAAATGGAATTACAATGCAAACAAACTCTTTGTACCATTTGGCAAGTGCAGACAATAAAGATTAATGTTAAGTAATGACAAACAAAATCAGTGCCAGCGTTATTCATGTCTAGCATGCTAAAACTAACCAATTCTGATTTCAGCATATTGCTTCAGCTTACATATTATCATAATGACAGTGGTGTCACTCCAGGGTCTATATGCTGAACCACCTTAAAGAACCAGTGTTTTAGGATTTAGGGGGATCTTTTGTCAGAAATGTAATATAACATGCATAACTATAGTGTTTATGACCTGAAACTAAGAACCCCTTGTGGGTTTGTTCGCTTAGAACGAACCCTTCGTTCATATCTAAGTAGACTCCGTATTGCACTACCGTGTCTCTACAGGAGCCCAGAACGGACAAACCGAACACTGGCTCTCGAGAGGGCCTTTCATGTTTTTACACTAAAAGGAACGCTCAAATTTGGCGGGAACGAAGGCTCTCGAGGGCCAACGTCAGTCCAAACTTACATTTTTAGTAGTTAAATAAAAATACGTATCAGTCTGCAGCATCACCACTGGCCTCGCCTGTTTTGGCACGCTTGCCCTGTCTGAGAAACGCCATTAGTCTTCCTGTGACCACTGCTGATCTCATGCATACGGCTTTTCTCCCCACAGGTCACTGGTAGAATGCACCTTTCGACTTCACCAAATTTAAAAAAAGACATGGCCATGAGAGAGCCACGAGAGAGCCTCGCGAACGGCCTTGTGAGGCGGGAGCGGCAGGTTCATCAAGGGGGTTGGGGGGTTGAGGGGTTGAGGGGTGGGGAGGGAGTCTGGGCATGAAAAACATAAACCCCCAAAGGAGCACTTTCCCGCTGATTACGCATTGACATTTGCCTGCCTTGTGGGATACTTCTATTCCTGACAGTTGGGTGTGTTCGGCGGCATGTCCGGCACCACTCGTCATGCTCGCCGTGGCTGTGGCTGGGAGGAACAGCTGTCTGTGTTAACGAGGCCATAGCCACACAGGCCGGCGAGGCTGGCGGTGCTCGAGTGGACTGGAGCGCCACTCGGGCTGCATGAGGCCCGGGGATACGCAAACAATGACTTAATGAGAATGCATGGCCATTACTGTAATTAACACAGCTCACGTCAAAGCACTGTCAGCTTTCAAGAGTTTCAGGAGAGGTCTCGCGCTGCACTGTAAAGGCTGGCATGCAATGACCAGACCCTTCTACAGCACACCCTGTGCACAGCATAAACATACTCAATAAAATGGTACATAAACATACGATGACTCACCATCTGTAATTAAAACACCAATCATTAAAGTAGTTATCGACAACATTCAACTTGCATAATGATCTGTAATTGCATCTTAATAGAATTATTTTTGCTTTTGTATTCATGAAATGTCATCTTTACTGGAGTATTTCTTTTCTTTTTACTGTAGATTATCTTTGTTTTCGGGCTAAATCTGACCACATGCTGTGAGAAGAAAATCAAAGGAGAAGAACAATGCCCACATTTTATTGGCCATTCCTGTGTAATATTAAAAGGTTGAACGCCGCATGTGAACTGTCACGATATGCAACCATTTACCTAAAGAGCATTCAGAATTGACGGAGCCGAGTAAAAAGCCAGTGCAAGTGGCCCTCATCCCAGTCTGACCATGCTTGGCTCCACCACTCCCATCAGGTCTTTTACACCTCTTTTGGGGTCGCTTGTCCGATGATGTCAGCGAGTCATGTTTCACTGGGTCAGAATTCTAAGGATTATATGGGAATTATGTCGGAAGAAAACAATTTTACAAACAAGATGGCCGCTGACTCCAATTTATTTTAGGAGAGGATGTTGTTTTTATCCACACAAGCAGGATGACAAATATTGCATTTTTTTGGGGTGAAATACCTCAACAACTATTGGATTAATCTGCCGGGATTAATTGTAATCACTTTTCGTGATCCTCTGACTTTTCCTCCTGTGCCATCGTCAGGTCAAACTTTTCATTTGCGTCCGCGAGGTCACAGCACTGCCATGCCCACACCGTGGTAAGTGCAGCTCCACAGACCCCGAGCATGTCTCGAATCGTAGTCCTGTTGCTTTCCTTACCGCCATCTCCAAATGAACACTGATATTGTACTTTATGTTGTTGCCATGTGGGTGAAACTATCGCCTGCCTTCAGTGGCAGCAACGCTTCACAGTGTTGCATCACAGTTGGGTGGAGGCAGAAGAGTCAGAAGAGAGTTGAAACCATTAACCAGGAGTTAACAATGCCCTACCGTGTGCCATCGATTTTATCCACATGCAGAGGTCTCCACTCCTGTTTGAGTGTGTTGAAATATTGAATTTGGGGCTTTAACAAAATGCTGCATACAATGACAACCTGATTGGCATTGTTTTTCTTAATGTTCTGTTGCTGACAAACTCTTCAATACAAGGCTTCGGTCCGCAGAGCCCTGACACCCCGCTCCCCTCTGTTGCACAGAGCGCAATCGCTTAAAAAAGTTGAATGTGTTGCACCAACTTCAACACTGCAGCACGTCCATTTGGTCCTCAGCAATACATCCGCCAAGTTCTAAGTAAGTCAGATGAACGGTTTTCAAAATATGTAAAGGAAACACACACACACACACACACACACACACACACACATGCATAAATAGAGACAGAGTAGGATTCCTTGCTTTAAAGTTGGATAAGACCCATATTTCTTTCAAGGGTTGGATGTTTTCCTCCCCCCCTTAAAATAGAGAGGGCCTAATTGGTCTTGAGGTCGGTGCTGTTGCACGTTAGATGTCAAAGCTGTTTGTCGAGTTTGAGGTTTCGGTCGCTGAGGTCTTTTTGTCGTGGTAATAACTCTACAATTGTGAGGTCAGAAATTTGTTCTAAGACTATATTTAGAGAAAGAAAAAGCCGCTAACACGCTGTTGTTTTCCATCGGGGCCAGCCGGCTTTCAAAGTGGCTCCACATCTGTGGAAACCGCGTCTCTTGACAAACAGTCCTTTACAGGTGTGGTATTCGTGTTGCATTTTTAATCTTAATTCCATAATGTGTGAAGCGACAGGCGGATGAGGGACATATTACATCATATTACATTCATGTACCATATAATCTACCAACACCTTGATTTCTGTGTACAAAGGCTGTTTTCAATACATGAGTGTAGATATGATTTGAGAGATGTTTGTAAGTTTACTGTACACAAAGCTAAAAAAGCGATTAAAAGAAGATGTATTTCTATTGTAGGAGATCAAATATGGAACAATGCTAACATGAATGGACATGAATTTAGGATTGGAATAAATAAGCATTTTGCTTCTACCTATACCTTTTCAGTCTTTCTTTTTGTATATTAGATTGTGGCTTTACTTATTGTATTGTATGATTGACTGAATAAAACACATACAAACACATACATTTCCCAACTGGACATCTGTCTGTGCAAGTATATGGAATAAACTAAGCATCTGGAACAACTGGTGAGAAGTGGGTTGTGCTGCAGTTGTAATTTGAGAGCTTAGTTTCTCAAACTCTTCACAGAACTTTCAAGCTTTTGAGGTATATTGAATATTGAAGGTCTCCATTACCTCTGTTATACTGGTTTATTTTAATGCTTGTGTTGATCTGGGATGAAAAAATGACAACAAAAGGTATTATACTTTGGATAAAGGAAAAGGAAAAGAGTATGCACACAGTGGCTGCTTTTGTCACTTTACGCTGCAGCAGTGTTTTTTTACAGGGAGGCAACATTATTAACCGTTAATCATGGAGTGAAGTTGTCAGCGGGGGTGGCTGCAGTTTTCATAATGGCCTAATTTCTAGCAATCGCAGACTAATTATCTGCGTTTGCAATTGTTGTGAATTGTCTTCGTGAGTATGAGGGGACTTTGAATGTAGAGTTTATAGTCCAGGGGTGAGTTGTTGGGTTATGTGCTTGGAAAAGACCATAGGGCATAACTGCCCCATAAAGCTGTGACATGACTGCAGCCTAATTAGGAAAGTAAATTCTTTATTAGAAATCCTGTTTCGTCCCAATGCTACAATCAGGCTCTGTGTAGTTGGGGGGTGAAGTACAAATGAACACTAACAGCAACTTGTGTGGAAGAAATATATATATATATATATATATATATATATATATATATATATATATATATATATATCTGAATATTAAAAAGCATATTACAGCAGGCTACAGCAGGCACATAGTGGTTTGGATACCATGCTTGAATATATCAAGTTATACGTTATGGCTGACGTTTGACTATTTATTCTTTAAAAACACAATTATGTTCAAATGTAATATTCCAAAAAAACAAGTTTCTGACGATTCTTGTCGCTCGCTTTGAAAGCGAGGCAGTGGACGAGTAGCAGCTGATTGAAGTTGAAATGAGTTATCGATACCTCCTCGTTTTGCGGTCCATGTCTCGCACGTCTCACAGAACAGATATATTATATCAATGCACGCCGACCCCGTGAGACGAGCATCTCATAGAGAGTTGCCGTGTTTTGCTTTTCACGCATTCCATTAAGCCAAATCTATGCTGCTTAAACAGCTGTTTAAAACACAGCTGTTTAAAACACACAAATAACCCGCTTCACGTCTGTTTTCAACTTATGAACCGTATCTATACATTATCAGGAATCCCAGTCAGTCTGCGCTCGCTGATTCCCCTCCTAAGATATAAAATCAGTTCATCAATACATGGGCCTACAAACACTGTTGATTTCTTCCCATGGAGCCACCATGAAAAAACTACTTTGGTTCAGCAAATGCTTGCTATGCCTGCTGTCAGTCGGCCTGGTGAAGGTTTGCAAGCCCCATGTTACGTTGCCGTGTCAGTGTAGTTTTAAGAGTATAAACACAGTAATGGACTCGATGCACGGTACTGGTATTAGTGCTTCCCTATTATTTTTGTGAGGATCGTTATTGCCGAGGCCAAACCCGTCCCCTTGAACCTCAACTGTCAGCCAAACCTCGTGCTAAATTAGCTCCATGAAGAACCGAACTGACCACACTGTCATCACCATAAATACAAAATATAAAATTCTCTCCGAGGTAAAGTGGTCCAACACACACCTTTTATACCTTTTTTGGCCACATGACATCTATTGCTTCTGTCCATCCGGGGAGAGTGATCCTCCTCTGTTGCTCTCCCTCAGGTTTCTTCCCCTTTTCCCTGTGAAAGGGTTTTTACTATCTTTATTGGGAAGTTTTTCCTGATCCGATGTGAGGTCCCGGGACAGGGATGTCATGTGTACAGATTGTAAAGCCCTCCGAGGCAAACTTGTATTTGTGATGTTGGGCTATATGAAATAAACTGAATTGAATTGAAATATGCTCACCCCTTGCAAAGCAATGAATAGAGCAGCGTGTGCATGTCAACAATTGATGACTCTGCAGTACTCAAAGTGGTTGTATAGCCTGTGTCTTTTTAATTAGTGTTGAATTATTGAGGCTTACACAGCCAACCAGTGTTTGCTTTAGGTTGTGTGGGTGATTGAGCCACAAAGGGGTGGGGGGCTCAATTTGACTCACCGAGCCCCTGTAAGCCTTTTCTTTTTTTCTTTTCACTTTTCTAGCAAATGAGACGTTTTTGTGTTTTTAGTCTTTTGTCTTGAAAATGTTCACGTGGCACCTACTTGTATTTCACCTGATGTAATTAGGAAGATAGAGGGTAGAAACGATATACACAGCAGTACGGTTCACACCTATAACCGGTGTTTTCATCACCATTTTATTTACATTTTATCGTGGTTTTTAACAATGGCTGCATTCGTGAAAGAATGTCGATCCTATTTTGTATGACGGAACAAGAGAGGACTCGGCTGCGCCATTCAGCCTTTTCTTCTTTCTCTATCTCTCTCTCTCCCCAACATTCTTTCCTTCAGAGAAAAGAGGGCCACGCATTAATGAGTCAATGCGGAGCTGTATTATGTTTAATTAGGTAGTTTATATAATGAGGTGTTCATTTCTAATGGAGGGACATGCTGTGAGCAGCACATCTGCAAGAATAACTCAGGCAATCAGCAGCATGAGGACCCATGGAACTGCAAATGAGACTTACTTACTCAGAAATGAATTATGTCTCAGTGCCTTTCCCAAAGCCCATTAATTAAATCCACTGGCATCAAGGTCTTTTTCTTAATTTCATGTACCATTAGCATAATAAACACAATTTGAGTTAGCACAATGTGATCAGTTTAATGGATGCTATTTATTTTACTTTATTATTTAAAGCTCTGGTAATGGGGTGGGAGGGGGGGGCAGAAACATAAATATATCTCGATGGCTCCCTCCATGAGAAGAACTCCCATCGGGCCCCGGCGTCGACACAGATGCTCGTTCCAGAGGCCCCGCACATTTGGAGTGCTGCCGCTGCCCTTACGAGTGTGCAAGTGGAAAGGTGTTGCGTGGCTGTAATTTTAGGGCATCAGACTGCGGTTCAGTGTAAACTTTAGTGGGGGTGGGGTAGGGAGGTCACATTCATTAAAAACGGGCCTGCGGTCTTGTATGTTACTATCTCCCTGCTCATACTCTGTAGTGTTTGCAAGGTGTACTACAGTATACCAGACTAGTTTTTTTCTATCCTGCTAAGCGAGAAGAGAATTAGGATTTGTTGGCATTTATACACACGCGGGGTGTTTTGAGGTGGAAGTGCAACCCACAGCGGGGCAGGAATCCATGGACCTTCATTAAAACAATACAAGGACTTAATGTATGGCAGTGAATTTGTTTTGACCTTAAAGCAGCACCCTAGAGGTGAGATATGATTAGCGTTATTGTCGAGGACAGGTACATCATTATCTCAATGTACCTCGACCAATGCCAAGTTCCACTGCCGTGCTCCATCCTCTGACTCGGGCACTAGCACAAGACATAATCCATTCGCAGGAGCAGAAATGCACTTAATCACCTACTCAAGTTTCGGGGACTGGCCCCCGAGTGCTCTCTGTTTAGCAGAGCTACGACAACTGTTCGGCAGAAATCTTCAAGCAATGTTTTAAGCTCCCCAAATTAATTGCCTAATGGATTAGGAGGTATGGAGTGTCCTACTTTGCTGGGATGGAGCAATAATTTAAATTGTGCCAGGTAAGGACAAGGAGAAGTTGTGTTTCAGGAGTATGTCTCTTTTTTTTTGTATTGCCCCAAATACTTAGAACCCCCAACCCCTCCTCCCCAACCCTCATTGGCATTCAGGGGTTCATTAGACGGTCTAGTGCCCCGAGAAGAGAATACCAAGCAAGAGTTTGCTGTTACTTACACACAGGGCCGTGCCACCTCGATACCCATACAGGCATTTGCCTCGTTCACACTTTAAGCTGTGAATTAGTGTCACATGCACACCGGAGACAATGCGACGGAGTGTTACGAAGACAACTTGGCGTGCAAAGATGCAAAGAGAGAATGGCATTTTAAAGGGGGGGGGGGGGGGGCTTTCAAATAGACTCCCATTTTGGACAATCTAAGTGACCAAAAGTCAGCCCGTTACTTTGGCATACCTCATCGTAATGGACATTAAAGTGGGGTGATTGAAGGAGAACGGCTCCATGTGTCAAGTGTTGAGTGAAGAACACATGACACCAAAACCCATTAGTGTCCTCTGGAGAGACAATGCCCAGAACTCTCCCTCCTTCTCCTCCTCCTCCTCCCCTTCCTCCTCTTCCTCCTCCACCCAGACTCAGGGTGCTGTTTCTGTCAAAAGACACTCTTTCTGCTGCAGATAAAAGGCCCCTATGATTAGCCCAGGGGTTGAACTGTGCTTCATTCACCAGTTTCACTTTTTTTTGTAAAATGAGAACTTGAAGTGATGTCAAAGTCTGGTGAAATGAAAGTGAGTGGTTTTTTTTTCTCAGGAACTCAGGAAATCATCCAATTATCTTTTCACTGAACGACATTTTTTTTTATTGGAAATGCTGATGCTCAGAGATGGTTTGCCTTGATGTTTATTGCACAAATTTAAATTGGCAGTTCTTTTAAAATGACATCTCACTTGGATTATCTTATTGCTACTGGTAATCATTATGGGTTATTGGAATCTATCTATCTTTCTGTCTACCATTATCTCCGTCTGTCTCATTGTCTCGCTTTCCGTCTTACTTTCTGTGTTCATTTGGTCAACGGAAACTATGACGAAAAACATTTCAGCCTCGTAGTCCCTCCATGGGTCCGGCCCACACGGCTACGGCTGTTAGGGCCGAAGCTGCAGCAGCAGAGCTCTTCTTCCGCTCCCCAGTGGCGTCCTGCCGCCACTAGTCCGCGAGTCAATCGATCCCGGATGTCGCCGTTCTCTTGGATGGATCCAAAAATAAAGCTTGATGAAAATGAACAAAAATGGTTGCCGATTCCTTCACTTGGGCCGCCATTAATATACCTGGGCGGTTCGCCCAATTGAAGTCTATGTGTGGTAAACACTGCAAAAAGATATTACGTTGTGCACAGAAAAACTAAATGGCCTAATTACTCTTTCAATACAAGTCATATTGAATGACCTGCTGCCCCCTCTAAGTCACTTAAAGCTTGACCGACTAAGATTTCTTTGGTTGATTTGTCCTTTTTCATGCTGAATGACCTATTTCCAAGAAACTCATGAGCGCATCTCTGGCGAACACGCAATTTAAAGTGGTGCTTTTATGATTTCTTTTTGAGAAATTCCAGTTGACAGACCTGTCTTATTAATAGATTGGTTGATCAAATCAAGTCGAGTGTTAGTCGACTAAGACAAAGAACCTTTGCATCACAAAAAATCACTCATTGTATGCAAAAGTATCTCCTGCTCTACCGGCTGATGGTGAGTCCCATCCAATAGTTCTATTTCCCTCAATGTTGATGAAATGTATACCTGGGACACTGGATGAAAGGTTAACTGGGATGCTGCGACTCAAGAAATTGCAGAGATGTGTCACTTTTTTGGCTTGTGGCCGTTTTACAGTGATGCTTCTGCTGCCTCGTACACAATCTTTGGCGGAGCACAGACGCTGGCTGTAGAGAGCACATCACCGCCATCAGTTCAGTCCTGCAATTACCTCTAATGATCAACATCTGATTGCTGTTAATGTCTGTCATTTTAACCTGTGGCTGTGATGCTCGGCGCCGCCTCAAAATGAGAAGCTGCTCGAGCTAACAGATTTGTTACTATCTGAGCTTAGTGAGTCTGTGTGTTTTGCCAACCCAGGTGTCAGAACAGAGTCAATGGACTGTACTTGTATAGCGCTTTTATAGCCTTCTGACCACTCAAAGCTCTTTAAAACTATATGTCACCATTCACACACTGATGGGAGGGGCTACCATGCAAGGTGCCACCTGCCCATCTAACATTCACACCCACTCACAAAGCGCAGGCAAATCAGGGTTAAGTGTCTTGTCCAAGGACACATCGACATGGACTAGCGGAGCCGGGGAATCGAACCGTCGATCCTCTGATTGAAGGACGACCCTGCTCTACCACTGAGCCACAGTTGCCCCATCTTTGCACCAAATACTTTTTTACATTCACACTTAGTTTCACTCGCACGTGGAGCCAAATGCTCGCGTGCAGCGCCTCTAGCCGCCATATCAGCGAGCGGCGCGCAGCAACACTAGCAGGCTGCGGTATGAGCACAAGCTGTGTAATTGACAAGCTAGCTGTTTAGCATGGCCGCTTACGGTAGAAGTCAGCTTTAGACTTGACTTTAAAGAGGCTGAACTTGATGATGTTTTCCTGTGCACATTCTACGCACAAGTGCTTTTGCAATTGGATACTTGTAGGACCAAGTTTTACTCCTGAGAAAGAACTATTCATTCTCTAAAATTGCATTGCCATCAGTGCATTTAGGTTAAACCGAAGAATAATTTCAGCTGAATAACTGATTCTTGTCAAATGGAAAACCGGATTGAAGCTCATGATTATGATAAGGTTACTCAGGGTTCTAACTTTTGTTGATTAAAAACCAGTAAAGCCAGCATATCCTAAAACAAATATGGATGTTTGCTAAAAGACTGGGACTAACACTACGACTGAAAATCAGCTGCAAAAAAATGTACACTTGCTGTCAATACATCCGTCTGTTTATCTGTTTGCCGCTCGAAGTGAATCATAAACTGGGTTGACCTTCAGTCTCACTGAACCATGTTTTTTTTTTAACACCCTCTATTAGGAGTGTTTGACACAAAAAGGGGCACCCGTGGATCAATAGCGGAGCAGTGTGCTTCTATTACCCTGAGAGTCCTGCTGCTCATTGAGTGGCGCCATGAGCTCATAGCTAATGACTGAAGATCAATGGGCAGAAACTTGACTGTGGTTTGTTCCAGTGTTATGTTTACCATACAATGGCTGATGCTGCACCACGGACACGCTTCACCCGGGGGAAGAAGAAAAAAAACAGGCTCTGGAAATCCGTTTGCTGGTTGTGGTTTTAGTTGCTTATTACATTTTCGACTGACATAACAAGTCCCTGATTGTATTATTAGGACATGTCAGTCCATCAGCATAACAAATACGATTCAAAATCCCCCAGCATTCATTAGGCGTAGTCACATTTATCATCGGAGTTGGCCGCTACCACAAACAGATGAGATTTTCTTTGTTTAAAAAAAAAAAACAGTATCAACAGAACTGCATATAAATTATTAATAAAATTATATCGGGTAAAAAAGTTTTAATAGCACCACCAGCGTCATGTTTGTCTTGACTTTATATCTACTTGCTGTTAAGTGTAACTTGAAAAAATGTCGGCATGAAATGCCTTAGGGACTGGTGGAAAATTATTAGATTTATTCTTCCCTTGTGAGATTTGTTGTTGAATAATGTAATAGTTAACCCACAAAGACGTCTTTGAGCTTTCATTTTCATATTTAACGCTGCGCTTGAATTGAAACGGGAAGAATGGTCTCCCAACACAACCAGCCACTCCGACTCCGACATCATGTGGTTGATTTGAGGGACGGTCGGACATCTGATCTCATGCGTATCAGTCTGTAGCATCATATGATATCATTAATATGCATTTCCATTCTGTGGAATCCAGGTTGGGGGAAAATACTGCAGTGACCAAGGCCATTAGACGCCACAGAGCTGCTGCCTGTGATTGATTCACTCATTTAATGGCAGTAATAACCCTCAGCAGCTGTTTATAAAAAACAATTATACTGTCTGGTATAGTCACCGTTTTGCTATGTTTGGAGGAGTAAAAAGAAAAAGAATAACACTGGTGAGAAATGGCACAGTCCCTATTGGAGTGAATCGAAAAGCTGTGTTGGGGCAAATTTGAACAAATGCAGCTCGTCTTTTACCGCTCGCTTACAGTCAAGGACGTCTCACTGTGAAGAGAAATTGGAAATGACTCCCAGTGCCACCGCGAGTCTCTGTGGTTTCAGGCTCAGAGCTCATCCAGTCCGTTTTTTTTTTTTCAAATATAGACTTATTATTACCTTCCCACAATGAATTGCTCGAGAGGGCTGGGGAAATGCTGCTCTCCGTTTCTGTAACAGTGGCATCTCAGATATCATTAGGAGAGAACTATGCAGGAGGACAGCAGATCAATGGATTCCACCACAGGAGCATTAGTACACTCTGTGTACGATCATTTTACTGAACAACAACACCGCCTTTGCGTCTCTTACTGGAAACAATTGATGCATTGTTGCAGCGAAATGAATCCCCTGAATTCATAACCCCCCCAATCAGATATTCAATTGGCAGTCGCCAAAATGATTGTGTGGGTGCCTGCGAATGAAAAGCGAACTCTGCACAGAGGCAGGACACAAGCAACAATGCCCATTCAATGTGGCACGCCGCTTTGCCGTCTCAATGAACCAGTCTGAGCATTTGACTTTGACTTGATTTTAATCTCAGTCGTTTTATATCCCTCCTAATCCCAGAGAACCAATTTGAATCCCGAGAGAAATACACTAAAGATCTCGGTGCATGTATGTTTTTAGAACATAAATGTCGGGGTATGTGTCGGGTTGCGAGTGAGTCTGGTTCATGATTATTTCCTGGAGATCTATCGAATTCTCTGCAATCCAAACATGATCGACATGTTGGGCCTCAACAATCCTCAAATGAAAATACTCTGCTGTCAAAATCGACATGCTGAAATTCAAGCCTAATATAATCCAGTGGGTATATATATATATCCGTCATTGCAATAAAAGACATCTCTATAGAAAAGATGCCAGATGCATTTAACCACGAGAATTCAAACAAAATCTAACAGTGCTCGTCTGCACACACAAAGAGCGAAAGTTTTAGGTCGCAATGAAAGCCAGATGGTAGTTATTAAGGCTGCTCGATTATGGCAAACATCCTAATCATGATTACTTTGGTCAATATTGAGATCACGAATATTTAACACGGGTTACTCATTGACTTTGGAAACCTCATGCACTTGGAAAGAACATTTTGTACATTTAAAGGTGAATGCGTCAATCTGGTGCACTTTGAGGGGAAAACCAAAACCAACATGACACAAACGGACTGGCCGATGAAGGCGGCTTCAGACCAGCAACTCTTGTGTTCGGCGAGGTAGAACGACTGGTCTGGTGGCTTTGAGGAGAGCATCGGTGACGGCATCGGACCCCCGGCGTAGAGGGCTGTCTGACGGTCACAGAAATACGTTTTGCCGCTGCAGTACCTATTAGTTAGTTCAACGTTTGATCTTCAAACGACAGAAAATGGGAAGCATCGTCAAATAATACCTGTTTTGAGTGACAAATATTCAGTTTGCTATCTCATAAAATGAGGCTGGAACTAGGAAATGCAAAATTACTTCTTTAGGGTTAAACATTTATCATAATGATGATCTGGTATTTCTCTTTTATCAATTGACTGATCAATTTAATGACTCATCGGTTTAGATCTAAAAGCAAAATCACAATGAGAGATTCCAAAACAGTCTAATTGTCAAAGACGTCTTCAACAGTTTCGCTCTGTGTTTGTGTAGAAACTGAAACTACCATTTTGTGACTAATGCTCTTTAAAGCAATTCCACCTGACATTTCCCCTTCTTTGAATAAGTTATTGTTTCTTTTTTATGTGGTGTATTTAGGAGGAAAACCAGGAAAATTAGATCAGCTTTATTTTGCTCTTTAAACCCCACAATTACCCAGCAAAACTCACAAGAATCTAAAAATTCCACGGCAGGGGACAATAAATATTTCAGAGAGGTTGTATCAGTTAAGTGACATGTTCACAATGAGAGAAGCTTGCAGTCTGAATTAAAAATGTACTCTGTACAAATGCTGTGGCCGCATTAGATTAGCCACAACCTGTAATCTGTCACTTAGCTGCAGCATGCCTCGCTGTTTGAACTGATGTAAACTGCTGCTGTCTGGGCACAGAGCTGGGGAGTGTAATGGGGATTCATTGATCCACTGGTCTTTAGCTGATTGAGTTAGATAATTAAAAAGCCTCTTGTATCAGTTCCATTAAGGATTGTTTGTGTTGCTTTCCCCCCCTTGTTCTTGAACAGCAAAACTTAGGGCTCCAGAGAGCCGCTGGAAAACAAACAGAACTGTCTTATTGGCTCATTTAACGTATTCTTTCCCCAATTTGATCGTACGATCACCGATGATTTTGTGAGCTCAGTGAAACGCGAGCCAAGTGGTAGTTCTAACCGTGCACTGTGCAAGACAAGGACGTAATTGAGGTCACCCGCAGGTTTCTGAAGAGAGCGAATGAAGCTATACCCTGTTGGTTTTGTTGTTCCCGGTTGCCAGTTGCATCCGGTGGTAACATACACATAAAACAATACTGACGTCATCATTTCACCTGGAGCACAAGATCTTCTTCATTTGATCGATCCACTTATTTGGCACATGAAATCGTACAAATATAACGTTACCGCTCCGGTGAAATCCAATCAGCTCGCCAGCTCCTTCCGTCTGTGCATCAGCGCGTTAACGTAATTCACCGTAACGCACTCGTCTCCTTTTTTTTTTTTTGCCGAAGACAAGTCAGGTTTGGAGACTGGAATGAGCCGAGGTGACACCTAGCAGACAGCTAGAGGCTCCAGCCTGTCACTCGAAGCGGCCATGCTTTTAATTATGCATAACTGGAAGCCTTAATATAATTTAAGCAGGTAAATTATACGATCATCTGTAGAGTTGGGAATATGAACATGGGGGTCTTTGAGGATTGACTCCCTGTTGGAGCCAGCCTCAAGTGGCCATTCGGTGAACTGCAGTTGCTTTTGTCGCTTCCGCGTTGCCTTCATGTTTTCCGTCTCGGAGGTTACCCTTTGGCCCTAGCCTAGATTACGTGGCGGTATTTATTTTACGAGAGAATGTCCTCATGCAGCATCTGAAGAACTGAAAAGGCGTCTTGCGCAGATGGGAGTACTGAGCAGCGAGTGTGAAGCGCCGGGATCACACGTATCCCTCCCAACAGGATCTGGAGCGGCCGTGCTGTCCTGAAGCGTGCAGGCGGAGGTTCTGCTTTGTGCCTCCTCCAACGGGCCAACTGTCCTCTGCTGTCACCGGCAGCCGCGCCAGGCCTCCTCGGCGAAGGCTATGATGTCTGCGGCAGCGCTGAAAATAGCCACGCTGAGCTCATTAGCAGATTAGGTGTTGCAATGAATCTGTGTGGTTAGAGCTGCGCGGTCCGATATTGTTCCTCCAGGATGGCAATTACAGCTGATTGACGTGTTGGCACATGGGGATGGAGGGGTGGAGCCCGCAGCGCGTGCCTGTGGAGGGGCTCCACATGAAGGGCAAAATAATCTCCACTACTTCACGTACAGTATCTTTACAACACTATCCGTGTCGCTGGCGTCCAGCGAGAGCTCTACAGTTGGTGCTGGTTATGCTTTCGTGAGCATCGACCGAAATAAGACACTCGCAGACACTCTGAGCTGCAGATTATGCCGTCTCAAATACAAGTAGGGCAAAAATGTGTGCTTATATGCTCCACATTTGAGTTGTTGACATTGGAGATTGCTGTGGAATTTAGATCCCGGGGCTCAAAGGAATGGAGATATATACCATCTAATCATTCCTAACTGCGGCTCTATTTCCTTGCTCACCTGGACACAGTGGCACCAGTCAGCTTGTCTTGTCTTAATTTCAGCCAGCTCTCCCCGTTTGATTAAGGATGCCTTCCCCTCTCAGGGCCTTCCCGTCACGGCCGCTAATCAAATAAGTCTGCCCTTTTTAAATGGATGTTGCCTGTGATTCCAAATGACACCCCCCCACCTCGTCCCTTTGAAAGAGAATCATTGTGAGTCGCCCCCTCCCCCTCAAGTCTTTTAAATTATACAGTTTGATCTGTGGTTGTTTTAACTGCAGATTTCAAAGGAAATATTAAACTTAATTTCACTACGTCAACGGGGTGTCAGGAGCGGCAAGAGAATATTAAATGTTTTTTCACAGAATGCGGAAAACTGCCAACTGGCCTCTGATCATATGTTTCACTTAAAAATGGGTCAAATCAGAAAATTTGAAAATGTTCTAACGTTCATAAACTTTGTATGAAGTGCCTGTTTTAAGCTCGAGCTATCGGTTGCTTGTCAACCCTCTGACCAAAGTGTAGAAAATAAATGTTAAAATGTTAAGAAATCGTGTAATCCAATCCAAACTTGAAACAAAGGATAACATTTTACTATTTACATATTAAACGCATCATCCCCTGAGATTTTAACTGTTTGCCCGCATAAATACCATTCTCTTCTCACCTTGACATAAAAAAAACATTTAAACACGGCTATTTGGACATGACCTATACAAATACAATCTCCGCGACTACAACATCTTAGCCCGTCTGACTCCACTGATCGTAAACGTCTGCTCGTGGTTTTCAAGTAGCACTCTGGAGTCCAAAAACCAGAACTGTGCGAAGCAGCAGTGGGAAAGTCACTTAATGATCCATGAAATAATAAAACCTCTTGGATCATGTCTGCCTATGTGCTGTTTATGAATCCAAAGACATAAAGAGGTTGATATATTATAAATAACGGTATAGAGATGTATACGCAGCGCTCTAACTACAGGCTCCCCTGAGAAGTAAAAATCACAAAACACACCAGACAAAACATTGATTGAAAAAAAGGACAAAAGGATTTACAATAAAAAGGGAAAAACAGCCAAAATAAATGTCCAGGGAGAATAAAAACAAATAATCAACAAATAAGAAACTACTAATTGTGACAGAAAGCTTTTTCCCAAGACATGGACCTCACATATTTCCATTTTCTGTTTCCTCAGCCGCTTGAACACAATCTCTGTTTCATAGGTCAAATGAAACAAGCTCTTATTAGTCTCAATTTGAAAAAACAAACAAGTGTAATTTATGTCTTTCCAGTCCGTTTACTGAGAGAGTATGCCTTGCTTATGTATCGCATGTCTTCTTGCTAAAGGTCTTTTGTTGTGAAAGTGTTTGTCCCTGACCCAGAGTTTCCCTCTGGCTTGGTTAGCAAGGAGCAAACCACCTTTATATTGTTTTATTTGGGAAAAGTAAGAAAGATTTAGAGTGTAAAAGTGGATTCATATGTTTCTTGTTTCTTATGATCACTATTTGTGTGTATGTCAGCACAGTATCCCAGCAGCACTGGGGCAATCCCTACCTGGTGTTTGGAAAGTAAAAGATAAGCCAGCAATCGTAAGGTTTGTTGTTTGGCATGTAAGGATTTCGATGGGCCATGCTAAATTAATGCAAACATATTCTGGATAAGAAGTATATTTCTGTCAACATTATTCTGTTCATCAAAAGTCAGCTGTCCGTCCAAATGTTAGGCACATTTTATAAGAATTTTCGAGAAAATCTGCAAAATAAAACGCTTACTTATAATGTTGCCTAATTAGCTCCGAACAAATTATAAAAAAGCTCTTTAAACTTCTTTGTAACTTAACATTGTAACCATTTGGTCCAGCACCATACCAGTTCTGTGCCAGTCGTGTGTGAGGGCACTCGTTATTCAACCTGCTTTTCAAGTTGTGTGCCATGGAAGCAAGAGAAACCTCTCCAGTGCTCCCATTGGAAGAAAAAGGCAGCCATGTTGGATTCCTCGTCCATTGTTTGATACATTTATGAGAACAATTTTGAATACCTCGAAGCGAGGCATGTTTTTTTAACCCATTCATAATCTTTATTTTATTTTATATATTGATTTTTCTCATATTTAGCAAAATATTTTGTCTGTTTGTTTTTTTCTTTTCCGCCTCGTCAAATGATGCTCTCTTTGAAGGTCCTTGATCTAAAATTCTGCTGCGATTCCGTTCAGACAGCCGGCATGAATAAGTAAACCCAAAGTCAGTTTCTTGATCTCGAAGTTGCCATACATGAACATATTTTACATGCCAATCTTCAAGTATATTTGAGTATAAATAATTAAACGATGCACATTTACCATGACTGGAGATAACTTTTATACTTTGCTAATGCTAAGTGTTAGTTGTTTTGTCACAGCTCGAGTGGTTCAGGGCAACATACATTCAACTGGATCTAGTGTGGATCAGGGCTGTCAACAAATAAATATATAAAAAATATATATTCAAATTGTAAAAAGTGACGTCGTGCCCTAACAGCATGCGCTTTGTTACGCCCTGCAAACGGACCATGTGCCTATCAGCTGTGGGGACGTGAACCAATTACATGATGGGAAGGTACTCGCTTTGCTTCCGACGTTTACACTTTGTAAACAGAAAACACTTGTTTTACATATTGTGATATTTACTGAAAATGATGTACACTACAGCTGACAGCAAACAGGAAACTTTCCTCCAGACACCTTCCTTAGGTACTTGTAATGAAATTCCTAATTAGTGGTTCCTCGTTCTTTGCGGTGCTTTCCCATGTGAGCAACAGGAATTGTGGCCAGAGAAAACACGGTGTCATGGACATAATGCACGAGAAATGATATTTGAATAGTTTGAACTTATGTGGGTTTTTTAGAACACATTTTTCAAACATAATTCTCTGCCAATTTCGACAGCGCTGGTGTGGAATACACTTTATGGTAATGCAACATTTCCTGGATTGATTAAGAATTGCATACAACTTTGTTTTCAACATTAATTATTGTTTTGGGTAAACCTCACTCAAAGGAAGGTATTGGCATTATTTACACTTTACATTGTCATCTGAACAACTTAATGCCAAGGCTCCTGCAAAGTTGTTCTTGACAGCAGTGATTTTCTCATAAACCTACAGTAAATGTCCTGACTTTCTCTATAAACTATAATTATATTACCTGATAATAAGTTGGCTGTTTTAAGGAACTCAAAATAGTGTAATTTTGAGCTGATGTTAAAAAAAAGGGAAACACTGTAAGTGGATCTCAGGTTGGCTTTTAAAAAGAAGAAAAAACATTGTGAATTATGACATTAGTAGGTCCTTTTGAATATTCAAAATATGGAAATCTGAATTAAAAATAACGTTAATAATTTATAAAATGTGGGTGTCCTCGGAGTGAAACCAGATTGTACATGTATAATGAATTAATTCTTGTCGAGTAGTACTTTTTCCTGCTAATGCTCTGCACTGCTCGACTGCGGTTCACAAGCATATCGGAGAAACTTGGAACACCTTGAAAATTGTACCGCGCTGCTCGGAAAGGAGAGAAAAGTAAAGAGTGTTTCCTTCTGCTGAGAGTGAACTCTACATCGGAAAAAGAAAACCTCCCAGCAGCTGAAGGGCCTTTATTCAGGAACATGTGTACATAAATACTGCCAAAGGTTTTGAATGCACACAGCTTATTGATAGTTATCACAGATCTCAGACGGTGAAGTAATGCACGTATGAATATGAAGTAGTATGGGGAAAGAATAAAACAAATATTGACATTCAGTGAAAAATAACAACTATAATTGTTTGAAATCTGATATAGTCTGCGTACATATATGTAATATTATTCTATTGAAATGATAGCTATCGGTGTGCAACGTCAACTATGCTATCACATCCACGTGTCTCAGCTTTTTACCGATGATCAGAAGAGTGGTTTGTTATAACAAATGACCTATTCATAATATGTCTATCATCTTACTCTGAACAGAACCAACTCTTGATAGAAGACGACCAACTATGAAACAGGGTCATTTTGAACATTCTGTTCAAATCGCCATGTAACTCTGTGTGTGATCAGGCCAACCTGTGGTTCATAGGAGCCGTGGTTTTGCTACCGTTACAGCCCTCCCCTCCCTGAGCCATCATAGCAGGCTATCGCTTCAGAGTTGCAGATTAAGGCCGACAACGTCGCAACACATTTCTCTCTCAAAGGGCATTATTTGACCACCTGTTGTCGCGGAGGGCAAAGGTTTCCTCAAAGTAGCTTTTAATAAAACATCAAATCTTCTTCTTAGTCCTCTAATCATCCCGACCCCATGAACAAATACGACAAGGGGAATGATGGGAACGAGAATCCGGCCCATTGTTTACTCCCTGTATGTAAAATAAAATGTGCTGTTATGTTTTTTTTATGAAGTCGTGTGCTCCTTCTACTGGAGGATGCCAGAGAGTCTGTAGATACAAGTTTTTACAAATGAAGAGCACAGCATTGCTCGTCGGCCTCGAACCCGTTGCCCTCACCAGGGAGAGTTGCATTAGTTTAGACGCATCACACGAAAGAAGAAGCTGTGAATGTGATAAATTGCTGCTTCTCTGGAGAGTTTATGGTCTGAGGCCTGGAAATGGAGCGAGCTGACGTGTACTGACGATTTGCAGATTCGGTGTAAAGTGTAACATGTTGCACATTAAATTGTAGGCTATTTGAGATCCGTATCCATTGTCCAGAGAACATGAACATAGAGCAGAATAGTGCTTCATGTAGTTCTGACTTTTGTTTTGCTTTTTGTTTGTTATATTCCAGACAACGCAAACAAAATGCAACATATGAATCAGGAAATGATTGCTTTTCTGTTACATAACAGACAGAATCGGCACATTTTCAGTGAATTCAACGTCACGTTTGATGTGCACTTTCATAAAACGTCACTTGTGTTTTGGACTCTTTGGGCTAGATATTGTACGTGTCGACACCAGACGCAAACCTCACTGCATTGAAAACTTGATGGAATATCTTTCAAATTGGAGTAAAACGGAGTTAAAGTGTTATATTAAGTGCTCGCTACATTATGATAAATACGCCCTCGCGTTCTGTTAAAAGCCGAGCCTGACATGCAGAATAGCCATAATCCACTCTGTGCTGTTCCACATTTCTTTATTTGACTTTTATTGATGTAGATTTCGTATGGCATCTATTCTATAACTACTTAGGTCTGAATACGCCTCGGCATCGGCCTTTATCATTTGATAAATGTTTTTCCCCTGAGTGCACGTCGAGTCCCCTTACAAGAAATCCATGGCTTTTACCAAAAGCCATCGCACCAGGAAGTAATCTCATAATGAATACAACAACAGTTTACACACTGCCTGCCTTTGTGCCCGTAATAAAAACAATGGGACCGCGAGCATCCGGACCTCCTCTAATGGAGTACCAGAGCAAACACATTCATTTAATCACAAGCCTTTCTTCCAAAGCAAACCGGCCCGAGCAGCAGAGGATGAGAGGCTAATGACCCATGAGCAATAAGCAAGTGTTAGACCCAATGTACTCTTGCAAAAAAAAAAAAGCTTTTACGGAATAGCGTATCAATATTTTAAAGCAAAGCCTCCATGCCCCCCCCAACCCCCCGAATGGATTAGCAATGTGATGTGTTTCCGACAGTATGTTGTTAGTGATACTCCATTTGCTTTGTCTATCATCTGATTTTCCCTTGGTAATCCACGGAGCAGCGTTATATTTCATAATTTGTTTTGCTATCAGGGCTGATTTGTAAATGTGCAAATTCTAATTAAGCCTTGCTACTGTTTCTAATTTATTAAATATTAAATGACTTGCGCGGTGCGGTCTTTCTTCACATCCCCTAGATGAAAGTTTGTGGTATGCAAATTCAATTGCCTTTTAGATGTCAGCATTTTTTCCTTTTTTTTTTTTTCTTTTTTAAATGTCCCATTTTGCGATTGAAGCCATTTTCCCCTTGTTGTTTGTTTTGTCCTCCTTAAATTGATATTTATTCATCTGCAGTTGTGTTTAGGCTTTCAACAGCAACTACACACTGTCAGGCTCTACCACTGCTCTTATTTAGCTCCATTACTGTTGTCTGGATGATCTTCTTTGGTCACTAAACAACAAAGAGTGCTCTGCATACACTCTCTGTGAAGTGAACTTGGAGGTTAGGCCACAGACCCCTCACATGCCAACCTTTAATGGTGAGGCAGCCTAAAAACAAGGGCCCTGTTTCCTGATCACACTCCATCTTAGAAGTTAACGAGAGCCTTTTTCTCTCTTCACCCTCACATGGTGTTAAAATCTTCTCAACATCGGCTTCCCGTGGTGCTGAGGAGAAGCAGCGCCCCGCCCCAGAGTAATGTGGTGCACTTAACTGTCCATAAGTCGTGCAACAGCACACATGAAATGCGCGTTTTGTAATTGTGAGGATGGATCTCAATGTGCAGTCTCCAGTTCACAGCTTTCAGTGTTGCTGCCCTCTTAACATTCTTGTTTCATGGTGGAAGTAAGTTCAAGTAGCTGCACTTGAATGATTCAGCTGCCGCGAGAGGCAGACGCCACTATTAGCAATCAAGCCGTGACGGTTCCTTATCTTCTCTTCATCTATTGAGAATGTGACCCTCGATCATAGTTTCTGGGTTAGGCCAACTGTTAATGAGTTTGTGGAATATAACCTGAACGAAACAGAAATTCTGAGGCTTATTTGGATATTTATTAAGTTAAAGAAAATCTGATAATGTTATATTAGATGATGCAAACAATCTAGATATGAATCAAGATACATACTGAGCGGAATATTTTACAGTTAAAACATCAACCTGTCAGTGTTCCGTGGTGGACAAACGTATGTATTGGTTATACTGGTTTGGCATTTCTGTGCTGCAATTTCTAAATTGCAAAGCTAATATTGTGCCTCGGCCAAAATATAGTGAAAAACAACACATTATAATTAAAAAGAGAAGAGAAGAAATAATGTGTTTTTTTCTCCGACAGGAGATAATGAGATCGGTCACGTGAGAGTGCGTGCATCACCGTGTCTGTCCACAACAAAATGTGAAGAGACTGAAGCAAAATCATCTTGTATAACTCACAACTGTGAAACTGTCACAGCAGAGTTTTTAAACACGCGTCATTTGGATAAACTGACACACATCGGGGGATCGAGGATGACTTTCTTGTGTTTAAAAATACATTAAAACTTAATAAAGTGACACACATTAATAGCTTCTATCCTGGCTCAAAGTCTCACAAGATTGACAGCCGGGGCCGGGTGTCAATGCTCCCCACTATAGCGGCTCCGTCACATGTCCGAAGACGCTGCTGCATATATTTTCAAACAGGCGTTATTTGGATAAACTGACCACATATTAGAAATCTAGATCAGCGGTCTCCAACCTTTTTTGTGCCACGGACCAGTTTCATGTAAGACAATATTTTCACGGACCGGCCTTCACGGTGTGGGCGATAAATATGACGTGATAAAATGATACGACCTGCATAAAGACAATAATCAAGTGCTTAAAAATATAACTCACCATTACACCGAATTAGTGGGAGCCCTGAGCTTGTTTCTCTGCAACGAGCCGGTCCCATCTCGGGTTGACGGGAGACAACGACACCCGACATGTGCTTATGTCCAGTCTACTCCGTAACTTAAACCTTCACGTCCAGTCTACTGCTTAACATCAACCCCCGCTTCACAAAGACAGGGTGTTAGAAATGGAAGCAGGGTTTTCAATGCTTTTTTGGCGATCTCAGGATATTCTGCCTTGATTTTAAACCAGAACACCGGCAGAGTTGAAACAGACTTTTAAGTTTCGTTTTTGGGGTAACGTATCACGTAACCTGTCAAGAGGCTCAGATGCACAGACGAATGTATCTGGTCATTTTTCAAAATAAAACATCTTTCCGAACTTGATTTTTTTCCCCAACATTTTTTTCATTCATTCATTCTTTCTGTGCGGCCCGGTGGTTGGGGACCGCTGATCTAGATGGTTCTTTTTTATCTCATGAACTTAATTAAATGCCATATTAACTACTTTAAGCCTGGCTCAGAATCTCATGGCTGGGTCAAGGCACCCAGACTCAATGCATTGTGGGGCAATAAGCGTGCCCTTCATACTCAGAAAGTGTTGATTACGTCCGGGCCTTTCTTCTGTACACACAATTCAGCTACTATACTCGTGTGAACGCACTACACACAACACACTACACACTCCATTTGACGCCATACTTGGAACAAGTTGTATGTTATTAAGCAAACGTTTCTTTGGTGTGAGACGTCTAGACGGGGAGTTGTTGTTTTCTTCAAACATCCTCACTCATCTTCCATCGCGTGACAAAAAGGTAAAAAACAAACAAAACATATTTTTGGGGGGTTACCGTGCAGCTTCTTGAGATGTAGGTGCCAGGTACTCTACAGCTCTTCAAGTTACAATGCTTTCAAGGAACTTGGACTTTTTTGTGCACCCCAAAGGTTTATCGCTAACCTTGACCATAGTTGGCTTTGTATTCCCTCCTCTTGCTGCTTTGTCACTCTTTCACTCCGACGCTCTCTCGGCTTTATGCGATTTGAAATGTTTTTGAATGCCACTTGTACTCAGCTGCTCGACATTTATTGAACGCCCACTTATCTTCTTACTAATTAAATTTCAAGAAACACATCTATCAAGCTATTGAGGCAGTTAATCTACTATTGCGACGCCTATTCTGAAATTGTCCTCAGGATGATGCACATTGTGCCGGGTTCTTCCACAAACTGTAAGGATTATAACACAATTATTGTTGACATCTTTCTTTTCTGACCTAGGACATTGTAGATATTGATATTATGAATGAATTATGTCTTCAGTGTTTTTAATTTGAAGTTTAATTTAACATAAATATTTGCTTGTTTTTATAGAATGAAACTCAAAATACACCCACAGTATAGCCAAACAAAACTCAAAATCATTACCACAATTTGTGGCACCCGTAACGGCACCCTCCTTTATTTCAGCTCCTCTCTGCCTCTGTTCTGCCTCCCCCCTTTTGCATAATAAACCTTCACCCAATTTGTCATGAAATCTCTTATTTGCTGGATACTCAGAAAGGCAGATTATGCTTATTTTTCATTTGGACAGTGGGAGATGGAGCCAGGTGTTTGGCAGCAGCAGAGTGTTCAGGTGTAACTGTGCCGGTGACGGGACATGACGAGCAGCCGCAGATGAAGGATGAGGCGTGGAGGATTTTTGGGAAGAGGGGCACCCCTCGACCTGCTCCCTCAAGAATACCCCCGCTGACGGAGGGGAGGCAAAACTTTCTTTGGAACCACTTCTTGCCGGAATCAGCTATTATTTCCTAATTAGCCGTTGAAGCCATATTGAAAATACAGCTGTTCGTGTGGGAGAAAAAGAGAAGTCATTCTGCTTCGCTCTGCAAGATTAATTCACGCTAGGGCTGCACGATTATGGCCATAATGATAATCACGATTGTTTTGATCAATATTGGGATAACAATCTTTCATAGACTTTTAGGGGGGAAAACCTTCTTTATTTATGCTAATGTGTAAATATTTTCATCAAAATAAGCCTTATTCACAGTGGAGATGCAAAATAGCGTCAACCTCCCCAAAACACGAAGCCAAAACACCACGACGGCCCATTTGTGGCTTCCTGTTAGTTTGGGAGGCGCCTGATTTGATTTGAAGCAGAGTTTTCTGTAAATGATGCGTGCATTTTAAATGTCAATTTAGCATTCAAGGATTTTCTATTTTGCCAAAATCGTGATCATGATCACGAGTATACGATTAATCGTGCCGTCCTAATTCATACCTCTGCAAAAAATAGTGGGTCGGATCTATGACAAGTCCGTTGCGATCATTGGCTTTGGCTGTAGTGTGTCGTGTGCTTATATGAACAGTATTGACTTAAAAGCGGTTTGTTTCCAGGTTTCCTCACACGTGCTATTTTTGTTGTTGGGACGTGATGACAGATAGAGCTTGAATACAAACTCTTTTGTTCTTCCATAAAACGGCAAATTCACAAAAAACTTTTTTTTGGGACAATAACACAGTATCATGAACACCTGTACGATCGAATGCTTTCTTTTAACCTACAAGTAGTAGTTTAATTGTAAAGTGGTAGCAGTAATACAAATAATAATAATATATTTCATTTTTAAACGCACTTTTCTTTCAAAAGAAACTAGTTAAAGCAATCCCTAATAAAAAAAATAAAAAAAATAATCGCTGACAATGAATCAACACAAGGTATAAAAATGCCTTCCTGAATAAAAAGGCCCGGACGCCCATGGTGCAACAGTACAATACATAGACCTACATGTGAAGGATATAATGCAGTGGTGGGCCGTCAGGGCCTGCTGAGCCTTCTCTTCTGGCCTAAACATAATCACAAAGTTATAGCTATTTTATAGTTTTATTGTTTTTCACAAATACGCTACATGTATTATAATATTGTTTCCCTATTTGCTTATTTTCTCATTGCACAGCTTCCTCTGTTGCTCTGCCTTCAGCCTGCAGCTTCCAGCCTGCTGCGTTGCCGCTGGTTAAGGATCTGGTTAAGAGCGTTCATCCAATCACATTCCACCTCTGTTTCTCTGGTAGATTAGTGTCTTAAACTACATGGAGAGGCCTTCTAGCACAGCTGTTGAACAGCTGATCGAGACTATGACTCAGACCTAAAGCACAGGTATAAAATCCACAACCAACTATGTCAGAGAAGTTTCAAATGAGGCATATTATATTGAATAACCTTGCTAAAGCGTAGACACTGTTGTCAGTGAATAAACCACGGAGGTAAAAAACACCTGATCCCAATGATATTTGTTATAATCTATGCAATGATAAGTGAGATTTAGTTTTATTTTAGTTTGTATCTTGTGGTCAACCAGCAGGCACGACGCCGTGCGCAGCTGGTGGCGGTAATGAGCCGTGCTCGGCAGCAATGTGCCAATAAAACTGCAGAAGACCACAAGATGATATAAATGTTGCCGATTTTAAAAGAAAGGCTTTGTAATTGTTTTGTGTGAAGGGACAAGCCTTTGACATGTTTGTTAGGCCTTTAAGGAAGCATACAGCACATTTTAATAAGTGTTTTTTATAATGAAACCCTTAGTTTATGACGATGCTTATGTTAGATAATCTGCAATCTAAGTACTGCATGTGTAGCTACAACTTCAAGTTCCCTAAGCATTCAGCACTGCTTGACTGAGTGCCTACAAGGGTAACAATGGGAACTACAATAGAGAAGAAAACAATATCAATTATTGAAATGTTTTAATATATATTAAATATAAAACATTTGGTTTTGGTTTAATGCATATTAGAAATAAATCATATTGGTTCTCAAATTAATTTGATATGAGATGTTCTTCTCTAGCGAACAAAAGTCATTGGACCTGTACTTGTTTAGCACTTTTAGTCGTCCAACCACTCAAATCGCTTTAACACGACATCATTCAGCCGTTCACATTCATTCATACACTGATGGGAGGAGCCACCGGCCCATCAGGACTGACGAACATTCACACACAGGAGGCACAGCTACGGGAGCAATGTTTGGGGTTAAGTGTCTTGCCGAAGGAGACATCGACATGGACTAACGGAGCCGGGGATTGAACCACCGATCCTCTGATTGAAAGACGTGCTCACCACTCAGCCACAGTCACCCCTAATAAATAACATTGTGTGGCATGTAGTTCATTATCGTTCGCTATTAGCTATTTGTTAATGTTTTCATAGTCATTTCCCTCCTCAACGTGTTGAACAATGAGTGAACAGCCCACAGGCCTGTTGTCTGTGTGCAGATGCTTTATGTTCTTTTATGATCTATTATGCAGTTCTTTTGTTCCCCTGTTTTTGTTTGTATATTTTATTTAATTGTTTGTTTGTTTTCTATTCCATTAGCTCTTTTGGGATATTTGTTTGGTTTTGTTGTATTCATTGCCTTAATGGTACGGTCCTTTTTGTTTACCAGTATTTAAGTTATGTTTAACTATGCTTTGCTTCTCTGTAGAGCACTTTGTACACTTTGTACAATATATAAATATATATATAAATAAATAAAGTTATTATTATGTATCTCGATGAGTTAACATGTTTTCACAAAAAAATCTCAGTACTCAGTGACTTCTGCTCCCAAGCTCTGCTGTAGTGGGTTAATGCACGTCTTGGTATTCCCTTTACTCGTTGTGCTTGTAAAGGGGAATGATTTTAGAATTTTTTATATTTCATATTTCTTGCCGTGTCTGACATCAAAATCCCTGGGTTTGACATTTCCAGCAAGTAAAAAAATGAACTAGCCATGCCTGCAAGCAAGCTCATCTGAGCATGCAGCCCCTATCATGTAAGCCCCCTGAATTGAAATATCCTCTGCTTGAAATATTGACTTTAATATCTCATTTGAAAAATTAATGTAACCTTTTGATGTTAAATCCATACTCAATTTTGCAGAATGTTACAGAAATATGCAGAAAGGGGATATGAGGCATTATTATGTTGTTGTTGGGTTTTTTTTCATGCAGAGAAATTACATTTTATGCTTGTAACACCAACCTCCCATGTGTTCTTTCTAGTCCACGAGGGAGAAAAGAAGGGGCCATTAAGGCAAAATGAAAAGAGCTATTGATTGGGCTCTTATGCCTTTTCTATTTGCCTCATTTCCTAAATGCATGATAATAAGGGCCAGCCACTGAAACCAACAATACCCCATAATGAATCGAACTCTAAAGAATTAACCTAAGTTTGCATAATGATTCGCAAATGTTTCCATCAATGGTTGATATGCATTTGTTTTGTTGTTCCATTTGCCAAATATACGCTCATCTGCTTACATCATTATGATGCAATCAAGACATTATTTGATGATTTCCGTTATGATGAATGGGCTTCTTGTTATCAGAGATGTCTGGGGTGACATTTTTAAAAGCTATCATATTAGAATAATGTCACAGTTGATGTATTGGAGATAATAATAATAGTCAAATAGGAAACAGTGGGGTATAATACGCATTGAAAAGCATGCTTTTAGCTAATGGAGATATTGCCATAAGAGTATCGCGAAGAGGGAGAGTGAGAAATGAAAATACAATCCACAGTTTGCCAATAGAGGGGAGTGCCTTACTAATATAGACATTTGCAAATTGTTTACCCCAGGTGGTCCAAACAGAAAAGGTAGGGCTCCTGTTGACATGTCATCAGCACATGACACACAGACATTAAAGTGATGCACTTAATTGAAATTAGTCTAATGATAGATGTTGTGTTTTCTCATTACTTGATTTTGCGATTCCACACAAACTCTTTATTATAATTATAATATAATAGTATTATTATAATATTCATATGATTCAAAGACTAATTTCATTTCTACGAGCGCTAGGACGTTAGGTGAAAAATCCGAAAACAAAATAACAATATTTATAACAATGTAACATTTCTTTCTGGAGGATAAATTAAGTAACCTCATGGTTTTGTATACTCATGTGCAAATTGAATAATTGTCAAATGAAAAGTACTGAGTATTTTGTCATTTGATGAAGAATTTTAGTGCAAAAATAATCTGATTATCTGATCAATTGTAGTTAGTTTGTCCCTGTTATTGCCAATTTAGTCGACGTAATTCCGTATCCCGATATCTCTATATATATTTCATCCCGATATGATTCCACTTATCGTAATGTCATTTGCTCTCATCGTTAAACAGGTAACACATTGCATTGTGGGTTTACTTGTTATGCCTCCGTGTTGGCACTACAGGACTCACAACTCCACCTCTAACGCTGCTCACCGACTCGTCTGGTGCTCTTCCTCGCATGCAGTCGTGTGCTTGTTTTAGCATGTAAAGAAAGCAGACATGCACACTGGTTAGCAGCGCAGTGAGTTAAGTCGATGTTCATGGTACACTTGAAACTGGAGAAAAAAAACGAGAGCTAAATCTCTATCCTGCCATATAGCGCTATTGGTTTAGCATTTCTACCACTTCATGGTTGCATAAAGACCAGCATGAGGACTAGTTAGCAGTTAGCTGCAGCGACGTACTGTTAATGTCGTACTGCACCAATAGAGGGGAAGAAAATAAACTGCAATTTGTTAGATTTTAAAACATTCAAAAGGTCTGGAATGCATTTAGCATTTTTAAGGCCTTAAGGACACACACACACACACACACACACACACACACACACACACACACACACACACACACACACACACACACACACACACACAAACCATTTGGTAAGCAGCACTGAATGCAAACAAAACCATGTTTGTTTACAATGAAAACTCCACAGGGTAACTTTAATTATCTTTCCGAAGTTAATCCTGGCCTAATTAATTCCAGCCGCTGTTATCTTTAAAGTATTTACCCAGCTACTTGGACGGATATTTGCGCCTTGTGTTCTTTGGTGTGAAGAAGTGGCGCAGTTCTGTCCCAGTTTATGTTGCTGATAAAAACCCTTCTTTGGCGACAACAGAAGCATGTCAAATTGCCACAAGTCTCCTTATCAGCAACGTTTGCTCATCACACACCGATGCTAGGTGAAATATTTCCTTCTGGGCAAATTATACATTATATGTCCAACCAGCATATCCAAACATGAAAGCGAAACAAGGTGATCTCACAGCCCCTCACTCCCTTGATGCGAAATACAAGAACATTGTTAAGTGAGATGTTAATTGTGAAGCGTCTTCACTCCGCAGAAGTGTGTCGTCTGGTATGCTTTGGCTGTTTGGCTCTGCATTACCTCGGGCTACGTATTTGCCTAATGAGCATTTGGAGTTCGGAGCATGTGCATCATCGAGCCAAGTGCACAGGGGTGAGGCTGCAATGGTTTTCTTGAAGTGGTTTTCTTCTTTTTTTCTCAGGCACTCAATCTTTTAGTAAGGAAACTGCAATGTTGGCATGGCGTTGAAAAGATGGAGCTCTTTAAACATCACTAAGATGTCCGAGCTCAGGATATTGGTCCTTACAAGTAATGAATACTGATCGGGCCATTTATGACTCTCTAAGCCTTCTCTGTGCAGTGGTATTGTTAGATATTAGTATTTGTCTGCACTTTCTTGGCCTCATCATTGGAAGTGATGCCTCTTTGTGTTCCCAGCATGGGGCACCCTTGGCCTTTCTAAGCCGGTGACAAATCCACGGCCACGGTGTCTCACCCCCGGCGAGGCACCCAGGAGGACGTCATTCAACACTGGAAGCAGTAACCCCTGTGGCATCGCGATCAGTTCCAAATGAAACGTATTGCTCTGGAAACGACGGCAGATTTTAAGAGAGGAAGTGCCAGTTGCAAGGCGGCTTGTACGGGGGCCATTGCTGGGTTTTGCCTGCAAAGTGCGGCTTCATAGCAGGACAGTTTACCCTGCCCCACTCTGTTTCGCTGTCTCAGCTTAACTCCATCCTCTATCCGGGGACAGTCGCCTGCAGAGGGGCAGATGGTCTTGCTTCTCCCACTGGGACTCTTTCTCTCACATGCAGCAGTGTTGCAGAGCTTTCTTCTGCAACGTGGTTCCTAGAATTATTCATGGGGTTGTGAATGCTTCTAGTATTAATTAATTTAATTTACCAAAAGAAAATCGATTTTGCTTTTTTGGGGGGGAGTTTGTGTGGATATAATCTTTATCATCTATACATTTCAAATGGAATTGGACCAAGAGTTGGACCAATTAGTGTGATTGCTGACCTACTTTGCAAAGCTTTTGTTGATCAAGTCAGCTACTGTTCTAAATGTGTCTACACGGGACGTCTTTATTTAGTAGTCTGGCAAAGAGACCCCCCACCTGATGGGGAAGAAATTGGCCCAACAATATGCAAAGAAAAATGCCTGGAGCTAGCTAAAAACACTAGATTTCCTCACGTCAAAGGGTTATTTTAGCACAGTATGTCTACCAGGGACGCAGCTGATGACTGAAATGATGGATGATGATGAAGAAGATGACATTAGCTGTTATCAAGCTAATGTTAGCTATGTGTTCAACCAGTGTTGACCAGTTTTACGGTCTAACGGACAGCGTTGCCAGAGGTGGAAAAAACGGAGAGATTTTCTGACAAACCTCAAACTGCTCTGAGCATCGTAGCTACTTTGATTAATTCTCCCGCACAGCGCTGGGATCAGCTCATGTTTTATAAGTAATAGCCTAGTTGACTGAGCGGATAGTCAGACTGTGTTGTATTTGTCTTAACCGTATAATACCAACAGAGGTTGAATCACTGTTACTCTCTACACTGAAGTTTCGTGTTGGCTGAGAACTTTTTTTTACCCAACAAAACTGTTTTTTTGTTCATGATGATTTATTGAAACTAGTGAAGACATTTGGCGGAGTAAAAACAAGCTGCACAAGAACAGAACAGAACACAAGCAAATTATTCCAAATTATATTAATGATCATGAAGTTATGTGAATGAATCTTTCAGGCCAAGAAAGACAAATTTCTGAAGATTGCAAATTATATTTATAACCTACGTCATGGTATACTAACAGGTTAAGTATCTTAATATTTCATGATAGTAATATTAGTATTATTTGGCTCCTGAAGGTTATGCTGTGGGTAACTTTGCATTTTCTTGATCCAATCTCTGCCGTGGATGTCGTACTCATGCTGCGTAAACCGAGACTTTGGACTTGCGTTTACTACCATGGCCGAGACAAAAGCAGAAGGAACATAATAATGGATGATAAAACCTCCTCCATTTCAAATATAAAGTAATTATCCTGATACGGTTAATAATGATAATAATAACAAGAAGAAGAATAGATGTTATTTGTACTGCGCTTTAAAAAGGTACTTAAGGCACTTTACATGGGAAAAAACAACAATAGAAGCAATAACAATGTACACAAAAGAGATGACATAACAAGAACAAACTTACATATATACATAATAATAATAGATATTCAATTAATTCTCTGTACATTAAGTCAAAGGTTGCTTCCCATGTTACATGAAAATATAAGAAAAGACTTTCTTTTTGATTGAACAGTGCAGGCCCAATTAATTCCCAGGTCAAGTCTGATAATATCTAGATGTGGGATCCAAAATATATTTAAAAGAAGCTAATTTTCGATTGAAAAAAACCCAAACATTAACACTCGGTTGTGGCCCTTTTCTCTCTGCAACCATTAATTACTTGCCTGACAAATGCAGGTCCTTATGCTTGTGTAAGATATCATTTCCCTGCATACACAGTGGCTGATTTGCCTTGCATGTCCCACATCTCAACACTTCATTAATATTGCATGAACTTGTTAGTGTCTTCTACCTCTTCTTTACCCCCCAACCTCACCGGCTGCAGAAGGCAGAGGGTACATCTGAAAGTCAACTTGCATCTCCTGCGTTTACCAGACTCGCAGACACGGAATGGGCTCATATCAATCTAAGGATTATCCTCCACTGTCTCCCTCCCCAAAAAAAAGTCATTATAGGGAGGTGTCAAAAGAAACGAGATTAGTTCTCTCCCCTTCCACGGTGGAAAATACATTTTATGTGTGATTTGGACCCAAATAAGCTGGGGTTACAGATGAGTAGGTTCTTGACAGTTATGAATGAGGAGCGCACTCTATGAAGGCAGTGACAGAAGGAGGAGCAAGCGCGGGTTTCAAAAAGCATTTGAATGCATCATTATCAACTGTGTTGTCGGCCCAACACCCAATCACTTGACCCCTCATTACCTCGGAAGCATTCTTTTGAAAAATAGGAAAACGTCCGGGGGTTGTAAGTCTGCAATGAACCGGTGTCCGTATGCAGAGCCACTCCCTCATTACAGCAGGCGGTCAGGCAGCAGCATCTATCTGCTGTGGTAATGAAGACCCCACAGAGGCCAAGCAAAAGGGTATGCGACAGAGCAGGAGGGGAAGGGGGAAACCGGTGGCGTGCTCTGCAAAAGAAAGAAAAAAAAGGTCAATACTGGAAGTGGAATAATGCAAAAAATATGTCTGGGTTATTATGTATGTGTGTGTGTGTATGTGTGTGTGTGTGTGTGTGTCTACACTAGATTTGAATGAGATAGACACAGGCATTGGCCAAGTTATAACCAAATATTATATTAATCTGAAAGCTATAATTTGGATGAACGAGCTTTGTGCTCATATGAATATTGACCACTCTTGCGAGGGAAAGTATTATTTTCTGTAACCAGTGAGATTGTTTTCACGGTATTTAGCATCAAACGATATGTTCTGTTCAAAATTGTAGCGAAAAAAGACGTTTTAATGATATAAAAAAAGCAGTAATTGCAATGCATTTCTGTTTAAAATAGGGCTGCAATTCATTGTCATTATTGATTCATCTTCTCATTATTGTCTCGATTAATCGTTTAGACTGTTAAATGTGACATCATCAAACGTCTTGTTTCATTTGCCTACTCCTGTGAGCGCAAAACGCAAAATATATTCACCTTGCTATCACGGAGAAAACCCTCACATGAGCCGGAAGCTGGAAACAAAGAATATTAATTAATTGACTCATCGTTGCAGCTCGAGAATGAAGGTCACAATCTGAGCCTTGAGCCTTTTGTTTTCTTTTTGATGTTTGGTCCAGATGTTATTGGATAAAAGAGTTGACAGACTTCTTTCTTTGCTGATAGTAGAGGGGAGGTTCGAAGAAAAAAAAAAGGTAATGGGAAAGCCTCCTATCGCAGTGATGGCCCGATGGTTGCATTCTGAGAGGCAATGAATAAAGCAATGATCTGGTTTGTGTGGGTGGAAACCAAAAGTATCCCCACAAATCCATTATGTTCTCTGCATATCGTGTCTGAATTACAGAACTACATTCTGCGTGTTGAAACTTTAAAGCACGCGGCACCTCACAGTTGGCGTCATCCATCAGCTGTCAAAAGAAAAATACCCACTGATAGGGTTGTGGCTTGAAGTGCCACACGCTGTGAAGTTTCAACTGTTAAACAGCAGCTTTAGCAACTGCTTTCATTCAGTGATGAAAAAACAAATTGATAAATCTTTTTAATAATATAGTTTACATCTTTTTTGAGAAATCTTGTACCTTCAATAACTGTGTTCATGAAACTGAATGAAAAGAATCACAAAGTAAAAGTAATGGAAGTGTATCATCGGCATAATTATTTACTGTCAGCTAACTTTGGACAAACTAGTTGTTGCATTGTTACCCAGGAGTTGGGACTTTAGTTAGGGATGAGAGAGAAGATAATATTTGTTATTAAATCCTGGTGATCACACTGAACCGCCATTTCCTTTCACTTCATTAATTCAGCCTGATATGTTAGTCCAATGACTGAATACAACACGTACAGCTGCTCTGATATCATTTTTGACGACGTACCCAGCTTAGGAAGAGGAATACGGTCAGAGGATGGCTTCTGTAACTGTCAAAAAAGTAGTGGACACACCGGACAGTAAACTGAAGGCCTATGACTAAACCATGAGTGCCTTGCGAAATGTCATCGAAGCTAAATATGATGACAATAAGATCACTCTATCTGCTGTATTATAACTGACTTTTGTTTGTAAGGGCGGTGTGGATCAACACTGCATTCTCCGGTGTGTACCGGCAGTGGAAGACGCAGACCGCACACACGGGCCATCCGCACGCTGAGGTTTTCCTTCTAGCAGGAAGAGACACAAGCCCCCTTTTGTTTCAGCATGGAAAAGTGTTCACTTCAAAAAAAAAATACAAAAATGCTGTTTTCATTGGAACAAGGTGTAAAATGTGAAGCTGCCCCATTAACTGCTGGTAATTGCATCTCGTTCAGATAATGTTTAAAAAATGACTCGAAAAGCAGAATAATTCCCTTTTAAGACTGCTGCATTCAAATGATATGGTAAATCTACTGAAGCAGTGAACGGGGTTTGGCCTTTCTATGGGCGTGTGTGTTTGTGTGTGTGTGTGTGTGTGTGTGTGTGTGTGTGTGAGTGTGTGTGTGTGTGTGTGTGTGTGCGGGGTTCTGAGAACTCTTTGGAGATTGCATTTTGTTAATTGCCATCATCCATCAAGCATAACATTCATAAATGGGATAGCCATTGGACATTTAAGATAATGCTCAACTATTATGATGGATCATGGTTTCAGTACTCGTGTTCAGTCTGGTTTATGTCTGAAATAATAATCTAGCTTTAATCAGTCTTATTTTATATATTTGAAATCACCACTACTTCACGAGGCCCTCCAGGCTTCTTGTGTGTCCACAACTACAACAATATAAAACACACACGGCGTAACAACTGAAATACGGTCGATGCCACGTATTCATTATGGGACACAGTATTTAACAGTACATTGTATTTCAGACACGGCTGTCAGAAATGAGCTAGGTCTGGATCAATTATGTTAACTGCTAGATATAACAAATATATGATAATCATATAACACTGGAACCCATAAAGATAAAAGTACATTAAGGGTTTATGATTATCTGCTCGGAGCAAAAGTAACTAGGAGCACATCTCTAAACCCCGCCCCCTGCTGATACTCAAGCTGTCAGAGCTACGTTACCATGGAGCCCACACTGTCACTAACTGCGCTGGAAAAAAGGCGATTTGAGAGAGAGAAGCAGACAGAAGGGTCTACAATATGCGTTTGAAGGATACGTCCAGCATGTCAAACGGCCTCAGCAGTGAAAACAGATCAAATCCTCCAGATCGCAGCGCTAAAGTGAACCACAACATCAGCTGGCGAGCGAGACAGAAGACAATGAAATGAAAAAGCGCTGTTCCTGTTGGGCAGGTCAGGCCTTTATTCACAAAATGAGTCTTGTAATATATAAAGGTGGTGATTGGACTAGCCATCCGTCAATCAAACTCTTACCGAAGCCAGTCAGGAGAAGAGCGGAAACAGCTTTTCCATTGAGGCAAGTCGTCAGTGTTGTCCTTTGCTCTTCAGTCAATGAAGAAAAATATGCAGAACTGACACAATTGCAGCATTCACACTACACTTAACGCCTCACCGTTGCATTCTGGACCACGTTTTGGCTCTAGACTAGCTGTGATGTCACAAAATCATGCACGAACACATGTTAAACTAAGATTTAGGTGAGCACAGAGACCCTTTTCCCCTTTTAGATGTCAAAATAATGGGACAATTCTTGAGCTAGTGGGATTTTGACTGCATAGCATTTACTGGCAATAGAGTATTGTTGTGGCATTGCTATATTTACTTCAAGTAGATCATCTGAATATGTCTCCTAGACCCCCGCTTTTAGACGAAAAACTCTCAATTACCTAATAATTGTCAATTTGATCAATTAAACTAAACAATGGGATAGATAGATGTCCAGGTTTCACGTAACAGTGTTCAGTGTGTTCTTGATGTTGCTGTGACCAGCAGCGTGTTTGGGGATCAAAGGTTACGGCATTCAGGCACCATGCATCATTCCGGCCTGACTTTCAAAAGACATAAGTGTCAGTGTCAATACGTGACAAGCAGGTGGAGCTGTGAGCAAAGTTAAGCTCAGAAACTCTCCCAGCAACATTACATTTTGAGTCATTCTTTTCTTTCTTTTTAACCAAAGAGAGAGCCATGTTTATGTTTTTTGTGTTTGTGTGTGTCCTGAGACAGTCCCGTCTCATAGAGGGATTGCTTGTTACTGTGCAGCCTGCTCCCACACAGTACATTCTCTGTAACATCAAAACCGTGCTTCTCTGCACTTATTCCATATCTGGCATAACTGGAGGCTAACGGTCTCATTTTAATTGATGTTACTTCCACATCTCCGCTTCTTCCTGTGTATTGTGACGCTCCTGCTGGTTGGTGCTGTAAGTGACAGAGCGGAGAGGCGCTTCTAATCCGGAGGTGGCAAATAATCCGAATAATTTGGTCGCCGCGTGTGTTTGTGGGAGGCCGATGGCCTGTATGTACTGCTTGTCATTTTTTCAATTACCCGAGCTGTGGTTAAATGTTCATTTTCAGCAGTCAGCCCGGAGCAGAAAAAACTACTGAGCCCCATTAGGTTTTACCCACAGCCTCACACTCATTAGTTTTCTCCGGTCAGACGAGAGTGAGGGAGAAGCTGGGGCCGGCCTTTTCTAAAGAGGTCAGGGTGGAGTCTAGTGCTCTGTGCAGCCACAGCAGAGATCGTTAAGGAGGTTTCCAGCCAGTTATCCTACAATAGTCCGATTGGTGCGAAGACTTGGGTGACCTTTTGTAAGGCAAATCAGCACACACTCCTAATTGACCTTATCTCTTCTTCTTCTTTTTCTCATCTCTGTCTTTCTTCCTTTCTCTCAAACTCAGGATTGTGGTTTGTATCCGGATTCCAGGAAAACTCTTGAAAACTCACACTTCTAATAGGTACGGGTGGGCGGGTGGGTTTTTTTATCTTCCCTCTTGCATCCAGCATGATGCTCTCAGAGCAGTACAGGCATCATTAACCAACGTCCTCTGTTTCCACTGACCGGAGGGATCCTGTCTTGATTTTGTGCCGCTTCGGCTCTGCCAGCTAAATGGAGGTTACGGGGAGATTGCATCCATTATTGAGGTATTCAATTCAAAATGTCACCCGTTTCCACTTGGCACTGTTTTCTCTTCCCTAATGTTTGCTCGGGGCATTTGGTGAGAGGGAGGGGGAGGAGGGGAGGGGGTGGCACCAGTATTTTCGTGTCTTGTTGTCTCAGCACCGACAGGGACTTTTTCCAGCAGACATTAGCCGGGGACGGATGCAAGGTGACACCGTTGTAAGTCTCGCCACTTTCACCTTGCACTCTGACACCCGGGCGTCCTCTCGCGCACTCTCTCTGCATGGTTAGTATCCTCCTGAGCACAGGCCCCTGAAACAAGGTTGATTGTAACTATTCATCATCCAGGCCTCCACTTAATTTGACCAAAAGGAGATTGCAGGGCGGCGCGAGCCTCTCCAGTGGGTGTGGACAGAATACACTTTGGATAAGACGCGGAAAGCACTTAAGGTGCTCACACGGAATAAACCCGCTACGCCTCTACGTGCAGGTTACCCGTTTAGCCACTACAGACTCAGCTTTCATTACCCGGTTACCCTCCTGTCAGTGTAATTCAGTCCTATCATCCCTCAACCCAGTCGAAATTAACAGGTAATTTGTAAATGTCACTTTGGGTTAGACACCTCATTTTCTTCCTTTTTCGAACAAACCGGCACCCACAAGCTTAATTTTTCTTGTCTTTTGAATAAGGTTTTCATTCACAAATAGAGTTATGGTCCACTAAATAAATGAGAGTAATTGATGAGGGGAGAAAAAAAGTGATTTACCGTAACCTATTAGAGTCAATCAATGACATACTACCCAGGATTCCTTTAGTTACCGTAATGCATGTCTGCCGTCATTCTGAAGATGTTCATTTGAGAGGTGAAATGAGATGTGAGGAGACGGTTAAAGCACTGGATTTAATATCTTGACAAGCGCAAGCACCTGCCAACTCACAAACTCATTTTAAGTGACAGATCATTCATGAAGTTGGGGACAAACACATTGAAGACACATGTCTAACCGAAATGTAAAGGTGGGATTCTGACTACGTTTACAAAGACTTCTTAAAGGGCAAGGCACGTTTATTTGTCGAGTATTATAAACAGGTGAAAGCACTAACGTTTTTAAAGGTAGTCAAATTTGGGTCAAGTGGTACACCGGGTACACCTGGTATACAGTATATACTGTAGTGTATACCTGTGTACTATATATAGTAAACCTGGCTGTCTTAAGAAAACCAGGAAGCACGTTCCAAGGTTCATTCATTCCGAGGAAATTGTTCCCTGAGCACATACGTGATAGAGCAGGATGCAGAGTCTCTCTGGGCGAGCTGGCTGACTTCCTGTTGGCTCCCCGCACAGTTAAATGGCATCAGATAATTTAACGATACGGCTTTTATAGATTTTCAACATTTGTTTTGGACCAAATGGATCTAGGGGAGAGTATTTTTGGGCCAGTGTGGATCATGTGATCCTGCAGTACCCAGCGTGACCATTACTCTAGAGCCAGCACTCCAGCACTGTTCCTGGGCTGTTGAGAGGCAGAGAGAGTTCAATATTATATTTAAATAATAACTCAGTGTTTCCTCGAACTGACCTTTTGTTCCGTTTTTTTTTTTCCCCACATGCTCCCACCATGGCTATCACACCCAGCGTTGTCTTCAACATCTTTCAGTTTTTAAATTCAGGCTTACCGCTCTCATCATTCACTGATGCCACAGTTTTGCTCGTATGTCTCGAGATTTTAGTTACATGTCTAATATATCGACTCGCTTTTGTCTTTTTTGTCTTTTTCTTTAATTTATACTACCAAACTGTTATCCAGTCAAACTCACACTAATCAATACTGGAAGACTAAAAAATAACCCCCACAGAGCATATAGGCACAGGTAAATCACAGTTACTATGATTCAATTCACCACTGAAATAATACTGAAAAAACTACAAATATTGATATCTTGATATGAAGATGTGTTGATATTTATGGAATAGCTATTGGTGCTTTCGGAAGATATTACATTTTTTTTTAAATCATCGTGAGTAACGTGAATGCAGACGACTAAGCAGGTGGAGGGAATCGTGTTTTATTTCACTCAGCCAGGAGAGTCTAATAAGGACAATTGTTCCGTTACGTAACGCAACCTTTAGGACCCGGGAAAAATTAAACATTTAGGCTCCATCACAATATTGCCGCAGCCAAAATCCCAGATAATATCTCTCATTTTAGGGTATCATATTATATTGATACATCGCCAGGTGGCATGGGCATACACTTTGTGAGTAGCAATACATCTATTGAGACAAAGCATCATCGACTTTCATACATAATGTATTAGTTATCAAGGGTCGAAAATGTTCAGGGAATTTGCATAACTAAGTATGGAAAGCTACAATTTTAATAAAAAGAGATATTTATACAAATAAAACAAAATAAAGTTTTAGGGCATTTAATGCTTCGACAGTTGCCTCAGAAGCGCTACGTGTCCATCGCTCAAAACAGCGTTCAAGCTAATTCCCCAATCAGTCAGTGCACCGGCTAAGTGTACCTCAAGACTGATCTCAGCACGCGATACCGTGCGCCTGAAGCCCGTAAACCTCTGTGTGATTGATAAATATAAGAATTGAGGAGACGCTCAGGCCGGGAAAGGGGCTCTCTCATTAAAAATATGGTGTTCGTAATGAAGAGGAAATAGAATTAGCGCTGAGAAGGATGAAGGGGAGCAAATTGCTGTAAATATTGTAGAGGCTGATCGGCAGCCTCCTCCTCCTCCAGCCACTGCAGAAAAGTCATTATGTGGGTTTTGGATATAGGTTCCCCATGACCGCATATTTATTATCTATCTAAATAGAATCACTTACCTCTGATGCCGGCTCTGATAGCCAGTCACCGCAAATATCAGTTCCCCCTGGTGCCTCTGCCGGCAATTTTACATAAGGCCAAATGATTATGCGTGCAACCAGACAGGATTGCATTTTGTTGTTAACTTGATCCACGTTTTCCTGTGAGAAATAACCATTTGTGGGGGAGATTTTCCTTCCCTTTAAGAGGATAGATTCAACTCTGTTTGACGTCCTCCGTGGTGGAAAACGAGGTCAGCGGTCGAAAGATGAGCACTTTTTAAGAACCGGTGGAAGAAAAAAAGGCCTCCTCATTGTTCCATGACTGTGATGTGGCCCTAAGCCTCCTCCACGATCCCATATCTTCATTCGCCGCTCTTTACCTGTCAGTGTGGCGCAATTTAGCTTTATTTTATTCCGTTGCAGCCATTGTTCAGACACACGGAGTTGTGGCGATAAATAAATGCGTTACAAAAAGGAGGGGATGCGGGACAATGCCTATTCATGAAGGCAACATATAGCGCTCAAGCGCATGTATGCACATAGGTATCGGCCCATTTGTCAAGCCAGGAGAGCTAATTATCTCATAGCGTGCGGTATTGTTTTCAAGCCACGCCATTTCATTTCGCAACATTAAAACACACGTGGCGGAGGCAGCCGAAATGGTTTCCATGAGCATGAATGCATTAGAACATTTTGGGAAGGGGGATGTTGTATTAGAACTCCGCGGGGACACCAGCATGCTACACCTCTTTTGGTTTGTCATTCATCTTCCTCTGCGAGGGCGGGGAAAGAAGCAGTGGGTAGCGACGCCTTCAGCCAACTTGGCAGGTTAATGAAGGTAATTTGATTTCCTACATAATGGCCGCCCATGCCACGCGGGGCCTAATTGAGCTCTGTGGCCGGGGCGTCGTTTCCGTGGGACCAGCCGAGGCCCCGTGCATTTCCTGAAGGTTGTGCGGCGGCAAACAAGTTCCTGATTCAAGCGAGATGGAACCGATAGCTCTGTTTCATCTGCTAATAGTTGATCTTATTTCCCATGCAGCTGTGAGCGCCGCTGTCACAGTGTGGCGGCGGTGGCTCGGTTTTAGCGAGTTAAGCGAGTTCATTACCGCGTGGCAAACAAACACCACGGTAGGCCTTTCAGTCCTGGGAGGACTCTAAAGGAACGTGACGGCGTTAAGGCAGTGCTCTTTGTTTAAACATCAATTTTGTGTTTTCGGTTTTCGTGTGATTTTGCCGTCGGTTGTGGGCATTGTCAGTCATTTCAGGCTGCTGTTCAGAGACATTTGAACCGTACGCTTCTCTTAATGTGGACATTTATTTTTCAATAAGTAAAACAAGTTAATTGATTGTGAAGTGATCCTAAAACGGCCTTTGTTTCCGTGGTTGGAGATGCTCTTCCTAATGTGTTATTGATAAATGTGGATGAGGCTGTCAGTTTGTACCTGTCAATGCTAACAAAGTATTATTATAAGTTTTTCATTTAATCCGACAAGATATCTAGCATGAGGCAAGTAGCAACGCCATACTTGTTGTAGTTTGAATGTGTCGCTCTGTGGGTATGAAGCCGAAGGTGGTCAATGTATATAATACAATACATTGACTAAAACATACTAACTCCATCATACAACCATGAAAATGTTCAATAATACATTACTTTTAAAATAATTTGTTTCAGCTTTTAAATCATCATTACATTTTTTTCTTTGACCTTTTTTTTCTATTTAAGATAAAAATCATGATACGGGACAAAAGCAACAGTGAAATACTTTTTTCTGTGTAAAGGTAAACAAAATAAAAATGGCAGCTTTGCATATTTTGCTAACTGACTGACTGAATAATAATTTTGCAATATTGTTGACAAAGACTTATCAATTAAATGTTGTTGTTTTTTGCCACCTTGCCTTTTTTCTTAAATAAATAATAACATCACGTCCATAAGTACGTATAAGTTGTCGGCAGCCACGCTAACGTGCTGACAAGATTCAGTGTTGTGCTGTTTTGCCCTCATTGTTCTCCGGGACGTTTTCTGGAAGTGATGTAATGTAGCTCCGATAATTTACTAATTTAGCTACTTTGGCATTCAGTGAACACATCAGTCATAATTTTGAAGCAACTGATCAATATTTAAAGAAACTCAAACGTCGGAAGATGTTAAGTTGGTAAGTTGGATAGAGTCTGAAATACATCATCCTAAAGTTAATTAGTGTTTTTTCTCACCCTATAATTGGATCCTAATCAGCATTGGGGTTCAAGCTATTTTCCTAAGACCTCTTCATTTGATCATTATCTACAAAGCCGTGGTAGATATTATAGGCCATATTCCTTTTACTCTGCCATACAATCTAAATGGATCTTGTTTCAAAGCCTCAAGGACAGTCTGTGATGAGCTTGACTAGATTGCACTCTCCTACTTATCTTCATCGACAGAGAAGTCTGTAAACACAATAATGCACAGATCAATATAATATTGTGTTGCTAATAAAACCTCAAAACCAAAGAGTTTCTAAATATTACACACCGTGCTCCCAACAAAATGTCAAACCTCCTCAAAACCAGTGCACGAGACATTTAATTGTGGATCTTACAGTTGTGCTTTGGAATAAGTTCCCTTTTTTAATTCTATTACTCCATTATGTGTAGCCGCTTCACTGGTGCACAGTAGTTGAGAGCAGCCTTGTTAGTTTTGACTTCTTTGCTTACATGCTAATGAGTTTTCTTACACTCTCAATTGCAGCACACGGTGTGCAGTTGTTCCGACTCACTTATGTTCTTGGGAAGCAAGTCCTGTGCAGTAGACCTATTATAGCTGGAAGGCCACTGGTTATTGTGTTAAATATAGCAAATTATATTTTTCCCCTCAGCTACTCCACAATCTTTCCATCCACTGGAACAACTATCCCGGCATGGAGTCACTCTTCTAAATGACCCCAGTGACAGCGCCCGTCTCACTTTGGTTGCTAAGCTAATGTTCGCTAAAAACATTTTCACAGACTAACAGAACAAAGCTGCTGTGAATGCGCTTGAGATTCTGACTGGGTCGATTTAAAATTGCTGAGTATAACTGAGGGACTCCCATAAACTATAGCCGTCGGTTAGTATTCCACTGCTACCTAGATAGAAATGATGGGGCTCGAAAAAACCTTTTCAAATATCAAAACAGCAGAGTGGTGCTTCTCTCCCTAAGAAACCCCCATTAGCCAAGCATACCGACACCGGCCCCGCAGTGCAGGTTTCCAGATAACAGTTTGATTTTAAAGCTTGGCTAACTCACAAAATGAATGTTGATACAGCTGACATACCGAGAAGTCTGCCGCTAGTATGGATCCTGCCCGTTATATAAAGGGTGCAGGGAGGCTGTAGTGAGGAGGATTTAATGTTTTAACGGGGTTTATCGCTAAAGAACGTGAATCTGACAAATGATTACATTCATCATACTTTATTAATATTGAATGAGAACGTGGGGTGAAACTAAGAATGAGGTTGAGGCTATAGGGGCCTTAAGGTAATAAGGTTCAACAGGGCTGTAACGGCATACCGCTCTATTCAATTTGACTGTTATCATACCATGTTCATTTGCTTATCTACAGTATTGAAAAAAACTGACATAAGTGTGTGCGTATGTGTGTGTGTGTGTGTGTGTGTGTGTGTGTGTGTGTGTGTGTGTGTGTGTGTGTGTGTGTGTGTGTGTCTATGTGTGTGCACATGCTAGGTACAGAAAAGGGCAGTCTGGCTGCGTTGTCCCACACGGTGTATTTTCATCGATAATAATCATGACATGAATTTAAAAGCTCATAGCTGATGTTTTTTTCATTTAACATGCTATAGTGCTGCCAACATGTAATCTAACATCCTTTATTTATGTAACATGTTATGTTAAATGCAATTTTTTGATAGCTTAATGATTCAGTTTTTTTATGTTCTTCTCACTCCTTTAAGGGTCCTTGTAATGCTGATTAGAGTGTGATATCATGTACAGTAAAACCGTGATATTTTTGGAGCTGCTCAGCGTGCCGTGATCATCTCATACTGTCCCAGACCTGTGCTTCACTGTTGACTTGGACAAATGGGGACCAGAAAAAGGGATTAGCTTTATGTACTAATCTCTGACAGTGATAGTAAAGGTTATCTACACAATATTCAGAGCATTAGTAGCAAACAACTATTTCTAACTAAAAGTAATGTCAACCCGAGCAGAGAATTAAGACACTCTATGTGTGTCTTAATTCAAGCTTCTCTGTGCTTTCTTTACGTGACGCGTTCAAGTGCATGTGTCTCTCTGTTGAGCCCTACTGACTCGCTAAGGCTGCACTGCGCTCATACGGCGGTTACACCTGATAATGGCGTCCTGACCGATGGTGTTGTCGCACAAACCCCTCAGGTACACACCGTCAGCTGCGTAGCCATTGTTTGCACCACTAGCGCTGTAGCACAGTTAGCAGTTAGCTCAGCCATCGCCATGTTGAGAGCTGTGTGCGTGGAGGCAAAACGCTCTGAATTCTGTACTGAGCACCTTTTAAAAGTGTTGCTATTGTGTAGTGGGAAGGGGATTCTGCACTGCACAAAGATTTGTGCCAGAAGTTTGAAGCGAAAGCCGACCATATGGCTGCATGTAACCTTCGACCCTCATCGGCCGGGCTTACAACCGCCAAAGTGTTATTTGCATTGGCCGGTTTCATTGTCCTCTTACTGTACAACAATGTTCACTAAAAGTCGGGCATGAAATGGAAAGCCACTGGACTGAGTGGATAAGCACTCCTACAGATTCTCATAATATGTAGCTAAAAGCCTGCTTCTTCTCCACCTCACTGCTTACCTTCACTAGTGGCTGTACAATTGGCCATAACAATCCCTTGCCAAGTCAGACATTAAGCGTTTCTTTCACAGTTGCAATATTTGGGCTTTGATTCACATTTAACACGCAAGGGTGTTTAGCTGCTACCTAGATTTAAGGAAACAAAACATCTTCTCAACCATGAACGACAGGAAACCAGTATGAAGGAGAAGTGGTCTGAAGCATAGGGCCTTGACATTTCATGGTAGTCATGGCAGAATGACCATCTGAGAGGAAATGGATAGAACATAAAAATGTGTGAATGGAGGTATAAACTACAGCTTTTAACTGTTCAGTAAATCTGTTTCATGTGGAACAAGCAGAGGCGCAAGCATCGAGCACAATTTAACTTCACCGTCGGCTAATCTTAAAAGGATAGTGACATCCACAAAACACTGAAGGAGTAGGATCAACAATAAAATGCGACAGAGGCTTTAGTAATGAGCACGTCCTTGATGACCGCATTAGCTAACTTTGCCGTACTGGTATTATTCCCCCTCCCACCCTTTTTCTGGAGCCACACCAAGTTGAAGATAGTTTAATGGTACTGAGAGTGTTGAGTGGTTTGTTGGAATGAATTGCATTCTTTGCTTTTAGTAAAATATCAACAACATGAATGTGTGGCCTGATGGAAAGAGCTCTGCCCTTGCCCCAAATGAAGCACAACAATACGTGTCTACTCGAGCATTTATTTTCCCAGTTTATACAAGAACCTTTCTTGTTTCTCACCGATTTTTTTCTTTGGACTGTTTGGTTTATTGCAGCAATGTGTTGGACTCTCAACTCCGACAGTAACTCCATTTCGTTTGAAGAGGTTGGGGATGATCCACCTCAGTTTGGCTTAGCTACGACAATGACCATCCAGCAGAAGGCTGCTGGCTAGTCTGGCCTTTACACCATGCCGGGTAGCATGTGGGGAATTTGTGTGACTGTTCAGATAGATGGGCTTGGTGGGGGTCGGAGGGGGGGGATACAATTTAATTCAGATCAAAAACTGAAAAATACTTACATTCTCTGCATTTGGTTTTCTGTGTATAGTGCACATTTTCCCAGGTTTTTCCATCTACTCAGATTTTGTAATCCTTGGCCTTTGTACTAGTGCACAGTCACGTCGGGCTTTTTCAAATAGATAAACTTTCCTTTTATAAGGTCAACATTCATGGTTGTTTGACTCTATAATCTACCATAAAGCCAAAGCCAAAGTCCACTTCGGAAAATGGCTCATTAAGATTTTGATCAATCTTGTTCTTTCGGTGAGACAGACTTAGGAAATGCCATCAGAAAATTGCATTTCCCAATGACATTAGGCGCCCAGTTGACCATCCAATTCCATGTGTTTCTGTTGAGATGTTAAGATCTGATATCGTTTGGGTCAGAAAAACTGCTTTTTTCTCTCTAAGTGAGGCAATTAAATTTCCTTGATGGTCTCTCGGAGCACTTAGCTAAAGAGAATACACTTTTATATCAAAAAGCTTTCAATCATCTCAAATCATATTTGGGAGAAATTTGCCCCCGAGTGTAGTGTCACATGCAATGCTACTGAGCATGTGACGGACTCGTGCTGAGATGGGCAATGTTGGGAAAGGTTGTTGTGCATGTCTCTGTGGGCTGTGTATCGGCCGTGACATGTTGTATATCAGCATTATAATGTTACTTCATATCAAAGGCATGCCAGGATAAGAGAGCCTGGCAAATTGAGACCCTACATAAATGATGGGACATATTCAAATCCTTTGTATGTTTTACAGGAAGAGAAAAGATATCGATTGTGATTTTATCACATATTGAGATTGTAATAACAGATGAATGAACTAAGACAGGGACATTGTCATGAAGAGCAGACAACAAACTTGATTCCATTTCTTACACTCTTGCTCATCTATTTTTTTCTTTGGTTTAGTCCTTACACACTTGGATCACATGACTGTCGAAATGTAATCTGATAGGCCAGATGGTCGAAGTGATTCCGTTCAGGCTTGATTGCCGCTGGTTGTATTTCGCGTAATTTGAATATAGAGTATTTCTAATTTTTTTATCTGAATTTGCAAACTGCATTGACTAATACTGAATATTGAAAATTTCATTCAGACCACATGAATTAAGGTGGATGTAATTGTATTGAAAAATGTCTAAGAGCTATAAAATCAGTGCCAATTACATTTCAACATTAAGTGTTCAGTCGTCATTACATTCCACATAAAGGTAGTGAGTTGCTAAACAATAATTGCTTTTGTACCTCTGTTGTGCCGGCAGTTTAGAAAAATACATGATCTTTTTGTGACAATGTTAAACTTCGTATCAAGCAAAGGTACGACATCAAGTGCTTTTCGTAAATAAGGGTAAACAATGATCAAGATTACTTTCTGGCAAGTCTGAAATTCAACACCTCGTTCTCTGTAACTACCTGTTCCCTGGTTTACCATCATGCTCTATTTTTCGACAGCTAATTAGGCAAGTTTTATAACCAGGTTTACTTAACTCTGTCACGCGAGGATGAATTACCATTTTGCTCTTCTCACTTAATCATTTTAATTACCACAGGCAATTTATCAGGCTGTCTTCAGGGTATGAATAATTGCAAAGATTATTAGATGAGAGTACAAACTGTATATATCAGGATGTATATAAGAATATATGGTATATTTTTATAAGACTGAAGAAAATGTGGTGTCAGAGTTTTTACTACCCGCTACTAGTTTTACATCCTATCATTTTATCGTCAAATGTGTTGGATGCAACTATTTTACAGTCGTTCACAGGCTGTCCTTCCTTACAGAGATCATCAGCAATAGACAGAAGGCTCGCTGTTCTACAGGTTTAATGCTTGTGTGCATCGGCGGGGGTGTCTGGGGTGTGCCAGCCCTTTGCTGACTTTGTCCTGACATTTATTCCCACACCATATACAGCAGGGAAAGAGGGATGCACCGGGCGCCCCCTCCACACAGATCAAAGAGGGGAGTGCCACGCTGCTGTGGGCTCACTCGAGAGACTACCAACGTGAAAATACCGCATCCCCAGTCCTCGGTGGGGGGCCCGGCTGTAATTGTGTCTTGTCAGACCTCCAAAGTCCCCCTCACAGCTTCGTACCTGACATTTCCCTCCGACGAATTTATTTTTCCTTCTTTGGTGTTTTGGCAGCGGCGCCACTTATGACCAAATTTAGCTCTTTTCTCCCACCGTGTGCACTGCGAGCCAACGACAAAAGTGTGTGCAAATTGCACTTTGTATGAAAAAAGAACGTTACTGAACGTTGATTCATTCAAATAGGATTTAGGCCTCGACTCATCAAAACATTTTTAGTTTATGCAGTAGGAAGGTGCTGCCATAAACAAGATCCTTTGTCATTGAATTGCAATTGTATTTTTGTCACGATAAAGGCACAATATCATTTTAAATGCCCACCATGCACATTACTCATCACTATTGCAGTTCTTAAGATGGACATGGAAACATTCCCTCATCTTTGAGCTTTGAGTAAAGCCAGGTTCACACTGCACAACATCAGCCCGATTGTAACCCGAACATGGCAATGTGAAAGAGGAGCGATGTTATAGGTTCCTGTGAGTTGCAACTGTGAAACAGAGGAAAGGCCACAGTCGTTTTTACACACCATTGTTTGTTTACATCCTTCTTCCAGGAAGTCTGTTCCAAGCACCTCCTTCCCAATGACACCACGGGAGACAAGCTTTGATTGGTCTCCCGTGTCTCTTGGTCGAGTCGCGGAAGAATTTTTGAGTGGCGAATATTACACATAACCCTGAATCCTGGGAGGGTACGTTCAGACAGAACATAAAACCTGAGGGTGTATATAAAGTCGAGTGAAAGATGTGAATGGACATGAACTGCCAATGGACATGTATTGCAAAGGACAGCCACAATTGAGGCCCAGACACACAAGAGGTTTTAAATGGACAATACACAACAGCACTGTGTCTGCGGTGGAGACCTCCAGGTTTCTGTTAACCACAATCTCCCAGAACCTGAAGTGGGCCTCCAACATCAACACCATCCGTAAAAAGGCCCGGCAGAGGTTGTACCTCCTGCGCCAGCTCAGGAAGTTCAACCTACCTCAGGAGCTGCTGATCCTGTTTTACTCCGCCATCATCCAGTCTGTTCTCTGTTCTTCAAGCACTGTGTGGTTTGGACCGGCCACCAAACAGGACAGAGACAGATTACAACGGATAGTCAGGTTTGCAGCGAGAACCATTGGTTCCAGCCTGGACTTGTACACCTCCAGAGCCAGGAAGCGGGCTGGAAAGATCATTGCAGACCCCTCACACTCCTCACACCCTGGACACAAGCTGTTCCACCACCTCCCCTCTGGTAGGCGCTACAGAGCACTGTACGCCAAAACCACCAGACACAGGAACAGCTTCTTTCCACTGGCCGTCACTCTGATGAACAATTAATCAGACACCTCCATCTGCACTGCTTGCACTACTCTGTTGTCTCTGTTGTCTTTAATGTCTGTTTTATATTTATCTTGTTTATTGTATATAATATGTATGTAGAATGTGAGTTACGTCAAACCGGAGGCAAATTCCATGTAACACACATGGCCAATAAAGCTGATTCTGATTCTGAAATTGGCTAGAAGGCCCTGCAAATTCAAGTAGTACTGGCTTCTAAATTCAGTGTCATCCATATAAATTTTTACAGCAACAAAATGTAGAATAGCTTTACTACTGATACCGACAGACTATAGTAGCCATTTAAGCCCTAAGACTAACCCTAACCCTAATAACCCTAACCCTAACCCCTAATCCTATTTATTGTTTGAGTTGTGTTTAAAGGTTGTGCATCGGGATTATATATTATTGTAGCCCTGATTTTTATGTTTAATTTGATACCTAACATGTTTTTTTTTGGGGGGGAGGGATTTATACCATGATTTTTTCTTGATTTTCCTGATATAAAAGGGTCCCCCGATTGGGGGACCCTTTTATATCCTAGGGCTTAACAGGTCAACTCAATGATCAATAACTACAGTGTGTGTTTGTGCTGATAGTCGGGTTCAGCACCGTTCTTCACTGCACCCCTTGACTTACTGTGGCACTCTTTGAAATCTCCCTGTGCTAACATGCTGTATGTTACTGAGAGGACTGAAGATTAGCATATGACATGACAGATTACATTAAGTCACGTCTGCGCCGTACTTTATGACATTAGCCTCTTAGCCCAGGCGTACAAACGCATGCAAATGCTCCCCCCAAACCCTCTTATTTAAATCTGCTGCATGACATGGCACCTTTGATATGATTATTAGTCATCTAAGCGACTCAACTTCACCCTTATCAGATAGGAGATGTCAGCGAAGGTGAGAAATGATGGCCACTTTGAACATGAACCTTGACAAGCTGCAGCGAGACACCCGAAAAGCAAACGACCGACTGGAAATGTTATTTAACAAAGGGCGTCTACGTGGGGAGATTTTTCTTACTTTTTGATTTACACTCAGATGATTTCCTCGTAGAACGTTTAAAGAAAAAGAAAAAGAAAAAACCTCGGGCACAAAAGTCTCACCGTCTCCTCAGATTCAAAAGAAGAAAGTTGTTGAGAATGTGGTTGTTCTTTTTCATGCCGTCCAACTCATTAGTAACAGAAGTCAGTCTGTCTGTCATAACTGCTGCCCAGATGGCTCTCCAATCTGCCCCGTGTAAAGAGTGAGTCATCATAATCACACATAATCTGCTGTTTAACGGCATGCCTTTTGCTTCAGTTCTTTAAGATTACGCACTACAGTCATACATAAATCAAGCTCTTTCCTTTTTAGATCCGCAAGCGACATGGGGATTGTGAGATATATCACGCAGTCTGAAAGAATTCAGCGATCTTGATGTTTCAACCTCATTCCAATTGTCAGTCTCATCCAGTGTTTGCATATAGTGATACCCACAGTCTTCTACTCTTTGGGGAGGTAGGGATTGTAGATACTTCTCTTCAATTATTCCCAGTGTCATCGGAGAAGCCCGCAACACCACTCGAGTGTCTTGTCTGTGCTCTGTGGTCTTTAATCTTAATTATAAAGCTATCATTACAGCATGAACCCTGGGCTGCCAACAGTGGAGCCCTGGGCTCATCTGCTCAGAATCAATCAAACTAAGTTCTGCACTGGAGGACTTTTTCTCTTTTTTTTTCAATCAGGTCATTTTGATTCTCCCTTATCTCATTTTCATAATTATGCTTGTCCCTTCTCTAATGGAGTGAAAATGCTCGGCCTCCCGAAGCTTTACACGGTCAAGTCTGAATATTTAAACTGTGTTGCAACCTTGAACATCTGACCTTGCTTTAGAACTCTGTGACAATGATTGTTATTATTTGTTGGTCGCAAGCAGAGCTTCTGTGAATAATCCAAAAGATCAGAATTCGTTCCCTGCAGTGCATGTTAATAGAGCCTTGTTAATAGAGCAGGAAGAGATGAGAACAAAATAACTTCAGCAGTTTATTGTTTACGAGAAGGTGTTAGGTATGGAGTTATGTGTCTGTGAAACACCCTCGTTCACACTCAAATTGTCAGCTTCTGCTGTAAATCAAGGCAGTAAAATTGGATGACAGAGGGAAAGTTGGCAGCAGCCAATGACAAATTCTCCCTATCTCAAACGCAGCTGACATCTTAAAGCTGTGATCAAGTAGAATGATCAAAGGCATTCAGTATCCATTGAGAATACAGTGTGTGCGTGCATGTGTGCATGCGTGCATGCGTGCGTGCATGTGTGTGTGTGTTTGTGTATGGGGGGGATGATATTGTCAGGTTTACATTAAATCGAACTGAAATGTGTATACATTTTTTATGTGAAATCAGTATACGTATATCCGCTGTATCATATTTTAATTAAGTTCATTATTTATTTTAGTTAATTTTACCAAAGTTCAGTTTTATTCATTTTTCGGCAGCGCCCCCAACTTCTCCAAGGGGTGGACAACTAACAACATCGGCAATTACATTTTATTGGTTCAATATCTGTGTGGGCAGGCGCTAGAAATGGTTGGTAAAGATCACCTTCGTGGGTGGAAGTGGCATAACACTTCCTCAGATATGCTAAATATTCCCGTTTACTTCTTTTTTTGACTTTGCCAAAAAAGAGTTGATGGGCTAAATGTATTATGGTAACGACTTTGCCGAATACATTTTGATGTAGCGAATACATTTAACTCTAGACTAGCTGCTTGTGCCGCCAGCTTTTGCATATATATATATATACATATATATATATACACTGTATTTATGTTGTCTTTGTCTCCATTTGCTAGTATTAGCTGACAAAAAAGAACAAATAAAACATGCCTAATGGAAACACATTTCGGAGGAAAGATGATGGAAACCATTTTTTTCAAAGGTTAGCTTAAAATTAGCTTGACAATTGAATGGAAACACGGCTAAAGTTCATAAAATATACAGTATGGCATTCTCAAGTGGACTTTCCATGGAAGTTGAAAGTGTGTCTCCAAGCAAGGCTGGCCCTAAAATGTCTCTCAGCTGGTGCCATAGGGAAAACAACGTCGCCCAAAAAGCTTTGACACTGTTTCCACAGATTTGACCCAAATACGGTTAATCACCTTTTGAAAAATGTTCACTGTAGCTAACGAATCGTTAGATTTTATATTTCCTAATACAAAAAGTGAGGGAAATTGTTTTAAATAAATAAATGTTAAAAAGGAGATATATTCTGTTATGAATTTAGCTTTTGGTGTAATACCTTTATAACAATTAACTGGGGGATGTATGGTTTATTACGTTTAATTGGTAAACATTAGGATGTTTCTTTTCAAAATGTATTTTGCGTTCTTCTCTATCAGCAGAACCAATCGTCCACCGGTTACTAGTCATATTTCATGAAAGATACAATATCCAAATATAGAACCACAATCTGACAGATGAGTGAACTTATGAACCTTCAGTCTGCAGCGGAGAAACTCAAACGAATTCCTACACAAAGACAACCTGTAAGTCACATCATTCATCATTAAAGACGCTGAAACAGATCAAAGAGTAGATGAATTGAGCTTTTCAGCTTTCAGCAGAGCTGAAACAGTTGCTGCAGGTTGGGTATCGCTTCGCACTGTCCATGCCACCTCGTCACAGCACAAAGGGAAAGGAGCCTGACAAGGGAGCATATGACAGAGAAGATTATGAGTTCAAAGGTCACTTTTCTTTAATGCGCAAAACCCTCCAAAATACCTTTTACATTGGTGTCTGTGAGAAAGCCTAATTTTAATGCGATTGAATGGAGGTCCTCGTCGGTTTTAAAATATGCAAAGAAGCACATGCTAACATTAACCACTGCCTACATTATTTATCCTCCTGAAAAGTGTTTTATCAGCACCGGGCTCGCTTTACTTTACTTTTAAATATTCAAATTAGAGTGGAACTAAAATTTCAACTATGCAAGAAAGGGGGCTTTTTTACATTAGATTTTTAAATGAAGCTCACAATTCTCATATGTTTGGTTAAAAATGGTTTGGTTAATTGTAAATTCTGTGGAGCTGCATTTTTAAGGGAATTGCCCGAGGCCTAAAAACCCTCAGTTATCAATGACTTTCTTCTCTATGTGACTTTAATACAATTTTGATTTAAGGAAACCTCAAACCGATTACAGTGACAAAATAAAATGCCTTCAATGTACATTTTTAACATCACAATGATACCCAAGAAATCTGACCAGCCACATTGGCTTCCATGTGATGTGAGGATTGCATTTCATGAATTTAGTTCCGCTTCGAGCAGTGACTTTAAATCCACTTCAAACTGTTTGTGAGACTTGAGAGTGAATTTAGAAATGTACTAAAAGCTCGGTATGACTGTTTTTCTCCAGTAACACCATGGGGTCATAAACTAATAGATTAATCTCTCACCAGTTACTTTGTGTCCATTTCTCTGTCTTTAGTGGTTGATTCTTTGCCTGATGTGGACTTTATTTAGATGGCAGGAGGTTTTAGAGCGAGAGGGAAAAGCTTTTACTGTGGTTTACATTGGCCATGTATCATTGGGCTTACTAAAAACTGAAGAGCTGTTCCTCGCTTTTTAGCACTCAATCTCCCCCTGCTCTTTATTCCCTAACACCCATCACAAATTTGGTCTGGTATGTGACTGCTAATTTATCCTTTCAATGTATGATATCCTGTCATCTCCTCATTTGTCCCTGAGTGTTTCTAATCTGAGATAATCCCAGTCAAATCCTTTGATTGTGTGTTTGGACGCGATCCATCTCTAAAGAAGCAATTTAATGGGCTTCATGGCACTTGGTGTTACGTCATTTATCTCGCGGATTGGATGTGAATGCTTGTTTTAATAAGTGCTCTTTGTGAATAGGAGGAGACGTGCCATTTAATTAAGCAGAGTGTAGACCTATCCCACACCGACAACTTCTCCAAGGTGTTCTTATTTGGAGCTGAGTGCTTTGGTGGAAGTGTGGAAATGTCTGTATGAAATAAAAACTGTAAGATAATTTCCAAACTAGAACTTTGTTGAAATAAAAGGATCGGAAATATGCACATGATATTTACATGATATATTCTGCATGTCCCAAGGAGAAAGTCAGCATTCACACCAGCTGATGGAACCATGATGGTTCATGGTGAAGATATAAAGGAATAGCTTTGTTATTGTTGTGCAGTGTAGAGCCAGTTTGCCCTCTGATTATAGTACAGCATTATAGATAAATCATTAGGGTCCGAGCGACTGACGTAGTCAGTCCGAGAGGACCCTATTGAAATTGCTGGGATTCTTATTATTATTCTTCTGATTCTTATTTTTATACATTGGGCGCCTTTTTGGGGGACTTTCTTTTTGGAATTTCTTTGATATCTCATTGCGTTGAGGAGATATCGACCAATCAACCTCTTAGGGGTGTGTCTTGTTTTTAAACACTCATAACATTAAAACTGTTTGGTCAAACAACTCCAAACTTGGGGTATATGTGCACATCGCATCCCCTAACTTGCAATAAATCAGGCGTCCGATTTGAACAATAGGGGGCGCTACAGTACTTCGGCCAATTTGCCATTTTCGGCCCATTTATGCTAATTTTAGCATATATTTGCATTTACGCCAAATACTACTCCTCCTACAAATTTCATACAATCGACTTAAATTCTATTTTTTAAGTGATATCAAGACCCTCAGGAGTATGGCTTGTGCTCTTTGCGCGTTTTCACTTTTGGGAATTGACGTTTACAGGGACGCAAAGACGCGCCTACTTTGAGCTAACTGCTATATGAGAGAAAGCTGTTGTAACTCCTCCATCCATGATGCTATTACCCCAATACTCCTCATGCATGATTCTGGTCCATGCCTGAGGACATGTACATAACAAATGTTCAGATTGTCATAGCGCCACCTACTGGCAAAAGTAAATCAGCCAATCTGCATCCCATTTACAGGCAATTTAAATGACCTTGTATCCACTTCACATAGAGATGCATGTGTATGTTCACATTGGCAAACTCAAGGCCTGCATTCATCATTGCTTCACTAAAGACAAGTGATTAAGTTGAATAAATAAATATTTATCTCATATATTTATAATACGGGTAGATGAAATCTACCATTCTCATTGGTTGAAAGTGAGTCATGGGGTGTACTGGTGGCTGAGTGCCATTTATCCTACGCCCTGCTATAAACCGGCCTGATTAGTAAATCGCAATATATTCATAGTAACCTACTAGCACCACCTACTGGCCAAACTAAATGTACCTCTTCACGTACAGAAACATGATGCACAGTATATGTTCACATTGTCGTAGCGCCACCTACTGGCCAAAGGAAATCAGCCAAACAGCATCGGATTTAAATAAATATGACAGCGCCCAATTGCAAGCTGGGTAACACTCGCGCACAAAACAAAACAGGAAGAGACAGACCGGAAGACACGCCATACAAACAGCAGTTAGCCGACCAACGCTGAGACAGTCTTTCCCAGCATGCCTTTCGCCCGTGTAATTTGGAACCATGACGGATGCCAGTGACGCTGAAACCTAAGTAGCTCTACTGCACTGCCAGGATTGAACTGTAAAAATGAATTGCTGGTCCCTGCGCTTGTTGAGAGCATGCATGGGTTTGGCTGGTTTCCTTCTGAGGCCAGTCGGCTACCAGCCGGCTACCCCAAACGTGCCGGGATAAGTGAGGACCCGCTCACAGCTGCTCACAGCTTTAATTTAATACAATTTGTTTGGGTGAGTGAGAGGTGCTAACGTTGCTCTAAATTCATAACAGAATTTTGGCTGGCCTCTTATTGAAGCACTTGCTAACGCTCACAGATTACATTTGCATAGAAGAACACACTGTTTTGGGGTTTGGGAAGGTAAAAAAAAAGAGAAAAGGATACGTACATCTGGATACTATTTATTTGTTTGAACTATTTGCAAATGTTTTATGTGGTTTTGTTTTTCACATTTTGGATTTTATATCCTTTTTGTGTTTGTGCTATAACTGCAATAGTGCAACAAAAAGTATAATAATTACAGTGGCCATTCCCCCATTTTAATGATAAAAAACAAACATGTTTTTGTATTATTTCCAATTAAATCAATTTCCTTTTTCCAGCTCACGCAATTTTAAGTCTGTTCAGAAACTGAAGCGACTATAAGATCATTTTAGCCTTCAGCTTTTTTAAACTTAAAATATGTTGTTTCTATTGTGAATAAAGACTAATACAATCTTGTTTTCTCTCAATGTCAACAAGGCCGAGTTCTACAAATAAATGCCACAATGCCTGTTACTTTAGAACTACTTTAGACTCAAAATGCAGAAAGAGTGTGTGGGGAAATTCCAAGATGCATCAGTCATTTCCAAGCAGAGATGGTTTGTTGCAACACACAGTGTTGCTGTAAGAAAGTGACCTCTTCCACTACGTGCTCCTCCTTCATTGTAACATTTTGCCAACCTTGTTATTTTTTATCCAAAACAAAACAAAGCAAAACATGTGGCTGAAAAAATACTCTACGTTTGTGTCGGTTTACAGTCCTCCCGTTCTCAGTTACAACATCTGGTTTTAGAGAATGCGCTGGAGTTCTCCAGAAAGCTTTTTCCCCCCTTCATTCGACTTCCTGTCTGACGTGCTCCATTGTCCAGCTGTGATTGGCTGCTGTACTTTTTTTTTCATAACTTCCCTTACAAAACAAAACACAAAGCGATAAGCTGACAGTGAGGGCAGTGGTATATAGTACAGTCTGGAGTCTCTGAACGTCCACTTAACCCCTGCGGTGGTAAAACAGAGGAATGCCAACAGGAAGTGGAAGAAGCTGCTTTCTGGAAGAACTTAGACGAGAGGGGAAGAAGTCGTCTCTCAACCACAACAGAAAGTGAAGTATGGGCGCTGAGTACCAGCCACTGTCGTCAACACAGTCATGCAGTTTATTCATCGGTACGTATGTCGTCCTGAAAGTTTCACTTTCCATTTCCTGAGGAACATATATTACACTTTCATATTTTAATAGTAATTTGATATTCTTTATTTATATATCTTTATGTATGTAACCACACTAAGGCCAGGGCATGTATCTCTCAATCCCTCCAAGGACTACTCCTTTGTCAGAGCATTACAGCAAATTACAAAGCATTAAGAAGATGAAATTATGACAATGTATTGCAGTTTGTTAGAAAGATGTAGTTAAAAGTAATGAAATTAGAAATGCAGAAACCATTGGTTGTTTGTTTTTACACGTAGACATCATGTGTATGATCAAATTGTATTTGTTGCTCAGTTAATTAGGGTATATGCAAATATTGTGCCAAAATGAATAAGTCACTATATTAAATAGCCTAATTAAAAATATAAAAAATATTAACTATAAAAAAAAACTAATGCACATGCAATTAAAAACTACTTGACTCACATTGTTTAACATGGCTAATAATAGTGCCCCTTTAAATGAGCTGTATTGCACGTGCAGCAATGATCTCTCCGACACTTCTTGTTAAAGAGCCACTTCACTGATTTTGCATGTCAGGTTCAGTTCAGAGCCTTGCGAGGCCTGAAAAATGTCCAGTGTGTAATGCTGATGACGTCATCATCAGCATTACACACTGGAGCCGAGGAGTTTACCAGGCAGGGCGGTCTCATGAAAAAGATGGAGCAGCATGTGTGCCCCTTTAACTTATGAGGCCTTGCAAATATGAGAAATATTAGTTAGTTGTGTACTGTCTGTCACCAAGTCCTGTGAAGTACACTTTAACTAAATAAACATATATCTCTCAAACATTAAAGGCCCTTTGTCGATCATTTAAAAAAAAGTCAATAGCTTATTAATCCACCGTTTTACTTGAATGCAGTTTGTCGAAATGAATGAATCTGCACATTATCTGGTGCCCTTTATGTGCCGTCACAGCTTGATTCACAGCTGCTGAAGATGTGGTCATTGCAGAACTAAATCATCACTTGTGCAAAGCTGCATTTTCTCTTCTTTTTTCCATTTGTGGTGGTGGTGTCCATTTTAAACTCTAAGAGTTTTGGGGCCAATTAGGACGGCTTTCCTTACTCTGACATGATTGTTAAACATGCCCAATATGACAAATATCTTCATACACTTATTAGTATGAGTTTATTCATGTGCTGTAGGTGTGTCGTGTAAAGCAACCTGCCATACATGTGAGCCGTTATCCTTCACCTGGTTTTCCTTTATTGCTTCCATGTCAGTTAAAATAGTGGAGACATTTCAGCGGGTAACTTTACTCTCTAATCTCATTGTGTGTCTCGGATAACATCATAGTTCAAATAGATGAGAAGAAGAACAAACGTGGAATTATATCTTGAAGAAATCCTGAATTCTCATTGGTTGGAAAAAACACTAACAACTGCCTCCATCTAGAGGTGCTCTCGGCCTGCGCTTGGAAGTTGTGACGGCCGTGGTGTTAACTTACCAGTTCCCCAACCCCCACTAAACCCCCCTCCCTAGTAGCCAGATGGCTGTCACACAGGCGGTTCCTTGCCCAGACCATGCTGATTTCCCATCATTCTTTTGTTAATGAGGTCGTTAGCAACGCAACGGACAATTAAATGATCTCAATCTGGCATCCCCCCGCCCCCATTTGTTTACTATATGGTGCATCATATAAGCGCATCATATGACACTGCTCAGTCCGACCGGCACCTATCCGGATTCACGTCCGTGGCACTTTGCAGCAGGGAACTAAACCCTCGCTGGCAGACGTCCACCACTGAAGCCCATCTTCAGACTGTCGAGTAGTACAAACAGCTCTTGATAGAGCTTGTGCCGGTACATTCTCCTCTGTGATAGCACAGATCAGCGTCTCCAACTGACTAAATTTGTTTTAGTACATCACCGCCCTGTATGGTAACAACACAGCCCGGAGCTGCTGCTGCAGCGGGAACTTTTGTTTGCTGCTAAACCGTGCGTTGAGGGTGACTTCAGCCAGTTAGTTGAGCACTCACCTTCATGTGAAACGCTGCCGAACACTGACACCCCTGACAGTTAATTATGGGTGTCACAGATCACGCAGACGTGTCAGCTCGGCTGCGATTGACGCGCCGCATGTTTACATCTCTGTTGTAATGTTGTTTTCTAGTTATTTTCACAGCAAGTGCATCCGTTATTTAGCTCCAGAAGTGCCTCGGGGCTTGCCATAATGATTGTAAAAGCAGCACCAATTCGAGAGAGTGAAATAAAAAAAATAAAAAAGGGACTTGTGGGTATAATTGGTGAACCTGCCATCACAGTAACTTTGGAAATATTTTCGGTGGGGCTGTTGAAACACGAACACAGCCTGGCTGTCATACTCTATATGTATGTCTCTCCATGGCTCCATTATTTCCTGCAAACGTCTCTTCACACACACACACAGTTATTTTGACTGAGTGAAAACCAACTAAACTTGATATATTGTCAGACAGGCGGACGAAAAGGAAGCAAACATGCAGTATGAATTTTGACACCCAGTTGTATTTGCAAAGTGCCCCTTTGGAGTGATTTCCATTAGTATGCCAGGTGGCTGGTGTCAGTAACAGGGAGGGAAAGGTAGTGGAACCCAGACACCACACATTTATTGAAAAATGCCAGATTTTGTTTAACTTTTAACCAAAATGGGTGTTGGGAAGTGGGAAAAAAAGTGTTTTTTCCTTGCTATTTCACAGCTAGTCTTTGAGACATTAATGCGAGTTGAGATATATGCCTGGTCAGTAATAAAATGCGCTTACACAGAATCTGATGGGGCTACATAAAAAAAACACCCTTTGATTAAAAGATTTTTTCTCTCAAAGATAGATTTCCACCTGAAGCGATCGTGTTCAACCAGAGGCCCAAAAGAGACGGCAGCTTCTGAGGCAGCAGTTTATCCCCCCTCCCTTCAGGCGAGCACACAGATGACAGCTAGCCCTCACTGCTGTCTCCCAATGTTCTTTATAGGATGAAAGGATGAAACCAATAAGTCTAGCTTCGAGCTACTGTCCAACAATTTACCTTCAAAGCTCCTGTTTGAGAATTATCAGTAACGGAGACACTGGCAAAGTTTTTCTGTTTTAATCAGAGAGATGCAGGTTGCTGTGGCTAACCCCCGGCATCAGGGGGCTAGTAACACATGTGTGGCAGCGAGCGCATGATGTATTCCATGTATGTGTTTTAATGTCCACTCCTAATTGAACCGGGACAGCTTATTTTGCTGCAAGATTTTGGGCATCGCCTCAGCCGAGAGTTCAAAGCATGCTGTTGTAAGCTGCGACGTGTCGTCGTTAGCAATTAGCAACTCCTGATCTTTCTTTTCACACAGTCTTACATCAGACAAGGCCTCAACACATTTTGGGAATACTGTTCACTTTTCATGAGCTAATGTTGAGCAATGATGAAATGGCCACTAAAAGCAATAGATGAAACATCTTTAATTTTGCTGGTCTTGAGCTCTAGAGGGGCCAATTAGATTTTTTTTTTTTTGCATAAAAGTGTTATCGCTGCAGAGTAAAAAATCAATAAAATAGATAATGTTAATGATAATTTTGGTAGACAATTTTGGAACACAATTTGGCAAGTCAATTCAAATAATGTCACAAGAGAGAAGAAACAGAAATTCTAGCAGTCGAAAAAAAATCGTTTGATAGAAAAAACTAAATTGTTTTTGCCATTGTCACTCTCACCTCTGCGCCGTTGTGTTCAGTGTCTAGTCGGGAATGTCAACCAGCTAAAATTACCTTTAGAGCCCAGATTCACTTTGCCACGCTCCCACTGGGAACAAGATGAAGGCCTAATGCTCGAGGGAGCTGTAGAGTGTGTGTTGAACGCTGTAATGGGGGGAAAAAAGTTCCAGTATGAGTGGGAATATTTGCACAACTCTGTGTGAGAACATATACGCTGATCTACAACCACGATAAATTCTGAGCCAATTAACAATTCCCTGACCGGCAATGACTCCGATCATGGATCCGGGATTAGCCTTTGATGCGACATGAAATCAGTGCAAAACCATTCACAACCTCCATCTTCTCCTCCAGAGACGTCAGAGTGCTTCATATGCAGGGATCTTGAACTTCAAGCCAGTGACCCGCTGAGGCATTTCTGTGACTGCAAGAATTTACTTGCCCATCACGTGTGTCTGTCCACGTGGATCCAGAAGGTAAGAGAGACTTTCCACATAGGGACCCTTGATATTTCCGTCATCAGCCATTTGTCAGAATGTGAACGAGGATGGGGATGGGGGGGGGGGGGTCTTTGTTGGACTTCTCACAGTGAATAAATGTGTTTGCCATGTTTGCATTCCTTATTGAGACAAAACATATCCGTTTGCCTCAAGGTAATGAGCTACCTTTCAAATAGCAATACCAATTAGTTTTAATGAGGGTTGCTAACAATGATAACACGTCATCGGTATGCAGCTGAAGCACAGCTAAACCGGCGAGGAGTGCCTCATAATGGACTGGCAGGGATCCAGTAAGCTATCATCCACCCAGACACCTGTCACCCACCGCAAAATGGCTCATTAGCATCTGTAGCACTCCTTGAACCAGTAGTTGTGTCGATACAGCGGCCACTGATGTGGTGCTTTTGCACTGCGCCGCCCGAAAAAGACCATGCTCCACTCCTATTTTCTCAGTTAATGAAATGTACGCTTCTGTCGGTGGCATAGATTTCTCCTTCTGTTCTGCTCATTGCTGCTCATGCTAATTACTCGTCCTCCATTAATTCCCAGCAAACCGCTGCTGCTGCTGCCAGCGGAAATGTATAATTACCGCTGTATAAGTATTTCCACAGAAATAAAAAAAGTTCAAGTTAAAAAGTAAGCGTAGAGGTGTGTTGACGTGAAAATGTAAATTAAATTGCAGATTTTTACCTTTCAGCTGCAACTTTTCACATGACTAATACAGCTCCTCTGCATGCAAATTAGTTTGTATATCATATGATATGAAAATATGCTGTAGGAATGTGTTAGTTTGCATGGACACACGTTTATTTATACATAATGTAATGACCGTTCAACTACCTTGAAGGGCATCATGATAACCACGTTATGGTACTAGTAGCGCTGGCTAAGCACAGAGCACAACAACATACAATATTCTGTAAATTAAAGCTGCACTAATCCATCTTCTTTTATTAACAATGTCTGAATTTGAATATGTATGATGTGAAAAGGGTCATTTGTAGTCATGAATCCACAACAATTATCACGCAAACATTGCTTTTCCCCGCAGCTCTACCGAGCCTCTATTTATCTCATCGTTTTGGTTTCACACCACACGACTTTACAACTCTTTTATCGGTCAAGTTTTAGTCGCACATTGGGACACTGCTGTCGGCGAAAATGCTTGAATAAACACAAGGTAACATGTAAAGTATGAACACCAAACGACAGACTGACAAAGTTAGCAGCTAGCTGGTCAGCATAGCGGGGGCAGTTAGCAGCTAAAGAACTCAGAACAGAGCTAACCGGTGAGCAACATCACTCCACAAGAATGCTAATAGGGATCTTTGTCTGCGTGAACAGGCTTTGGTTTCCTAACGTATTCCCGACATCAGCTTTACGAAGGCATCACAGGTGATACGTGATTTGAATGTTGTTTATCTGAGGTAGTATCTGATGAAGAGACGCTATTGGGTGGGCTTATGGGATAGTATCCAGTATTTATGGTTAAAGTTCAGATATCTCAGAAATCCGCTGCACTAATACTGACAAATATGTTTTTATTCTGTATCCCACAAGTGCCACAGCAATACTAAATCTGCTAAGTGTAATACAAAATTGCTCGAGTGTCGCATTGACTACAGCGCAGAAATAGCAGACACAGTGAAAATGAATTAACTCTGTGCATCTTACGCACTTTTGGACTGTATCTCTTTGAACGCCTGCTTCCATCTGAGGTACACAGAGTGCAGCACTAAAGAATAACATCCAGATCTAATTCTGCATCAGAGTGCACCGTAACTGCAAGTTACCGCATTGATTATAATATATGAATTAGCTGTTATCACATACAGCCATTGCATATTAATGAAGGATAAAACATAACGTCTGCTCTGGAACAGTTTTGCCGTTTGTGCTGTACGCTGCTGTGTGCTTCGGGTCTCTTTGGATACTCCACAAGTGGTAGACAACATGCTACAGCAGCCCTTTCATCTGCACCACCCAGCTGTCAGAGTGAAGAGCCACTTCCATTAAGTGTGTGTCTTCCCACTATACAATTATATACAGACACGCACGCTCAGGCTCGTGAAGCGGGCGCACACACCAGCGTGGAACACCGATCCCGATGCCGAGGGTGTGTGCCGATGCTACAAGGCTACTTTAGTTTTTTTGTGTGTGTGTAAGTGAGGCAGACAGGGCGAAACAGAGGGAGAGAGAGAGACAGACAGAGGGAGAGAGAGAGAGCGTACAACCTTTTAGAGTGCTCAGGGTAGGGAGCCCCTTTCCCTTTTACAGAACAGAAATCAGCAATTGACCTGTCACTTTTGCCTTGATAGCCATCTCTGGAAAGCAGGTCATGCACATATGTCTAAAGTGCCTCTTAACCGCATTTTATGAAGCCAGAAAATGTAATCCAATAATGATTTGATTTGCGAGAGAGAGAGAGAGAGAGAGAGAGAGAGAGAGAGAGAGAGTGAGAGAGAGAAAGAGAGAGAGAGAGCGATAGCGAGCACTGTTAGCACTCCTCAAAGCGGCTTGAACAAAAAAGAAAAAGGGCAAATTCCACGTCCTTATTTAATTTTGACCACAACAGTATTACGCAGATGTTGTCACAAAACAGCAGGCGGCCTGAGTTCAAAACACAACACAACAAAACAGCACTGGCATTCACTTCCACAACTGTTGATGCACACTTCAGCATGTTTGCTGCCGAGGACTATCTGAACAATCATCATCGGCACTGAGGCGAGCCATATGCTATCTTTTTTTAGACCGCCTCATTTGTACCCCCACCATCTCCCCACACCACACACACAGACTCTGTTCCATCCCATTTCAGGTTCCCAAAGACAAATAGCATGGCGCAAAACTAATTAGTAACCAGGAACTAGTTAAGAGATGCCCTTTGAAAAACATGTCCTGAGGCAGGATTTAAATATAGGGACAGAGTCAGTGACTGAGTGTGCCTAGGAGATCCTGGCCTCCAGGCGCGGCAGCACTTTGACCCCTGACCCTCATTACAGGGAGTGCATTCCTAGAGGGGTGAAACCCCTTGCAGCATAAATGTGCAAGGGCATGGGAGGACTGTATGGCTCGCACCGCACCAGCCGAGCATGGAGGCCTGGTGTGTCTCACTGCCCGGCTCAACGACGGCTTGACAAGATACAGAGCGAGGATGCAGGCTTTTGGGGAAATAATGGCATACACTTGCCATCCTGACGGATAAATATGTTTTTCATTTTTATGCATCTGTTTCTAATATTGAAGTTAATGGGAATGGTATCCTTCAAAAAAAAATTTGCTCTTGAGAATTTGTAACCCCATTCATCTGGAATAAAATGCATAGTTATAGGGAGGATGGGGGCAGGGGGAGGAAGTGAGAAGAGTTTTTTGAAAATGCTACAACTGGCCTGCTAGATATGGAATTGATTTAGTATAGAGTGAAACATTGACCAAAATGTGAACATGTGAGAAACACAGTGAGAAGATGAGTTTACATGCTAACGCGTTTCATACACGTGTTTCATCTGTGAGAGAATTGTGTGTTCATGGCAGCAAGCATGCACTTGCTTGTATACATGCCTGTATTTTCCTTTAATTGCAAGTTGGTGTAAATAGTGAGCCTCCCCCCCGCCCCCCACCACACACACACACCCCCACACACACACATACACACACACTCACGTCGTCTCTCATGGGTTGATAATTCTCATCGCTGCAAAGAGCTTTGGTTTACATTCATTAGCCCGACACTCACAGCAATCAGGCCACAGTGCCGGGGGCAGTGGCCCTCTCTATACAATCGCATTGCCTAATAGCAATGTTCTATAATTATATTCCATTAACATCTATCAAAACGTGCTCCTGCATGCCATGCATATTAGCGGCGGATTTGGCAGTTTGTGTTTGTATAAAATGCCCGCCGTTATTATTAGCGTCCTCTGATAGTTAGCACCAGCTTGTAGGTTATTATTGCCCACGTTATTTTCTGTCTCATGTGCAGTTCGGTTCTGTGAGGTGGTACACAGGGAAGTGTGTGCGTCAAAACAACATCTACAAGGCGTTATGTATGTCTATCTATTCATTACTATGTATCTACGCTGGCCAGGAAGTAGAAATGTTGGACAAAGCACACCAACAAAAAAAACACAATACTTTTTGGGGGGTTTTAAAATGTGGTTGTTTCCCATTTTTATATTGATATTAACACCTTTTGGGTTAAAATGCAATCGAACAATCCTAATTAGCTCATTGATCGAAACACAAACAATGGATTTGTCATTCATGCATGTTATTTTACAGCAAGTCATTCTTTAGAACTGTTGTTTTGATGATTTCGCCGCTACTAAAATTAATTTCAAATAATTGTTTCCTCACAGGGATGTGGGAGTGAAAACAGGCTGCGCTGCATCATCTGCAAAGCCAAGGTAAGTGTATTGATGCACGAGAGTTTGGAGAGGGAGGGTATTATGAAAATTCAATGAAAGATCTGATGATGTCTCATTCTTTTAATCTCACTTGTGTGAAATGTAGGTGGCAGGCATTTAAACAAACACTGTTTAAGTCATTAAACAGTGGCTGCATCTCACAAAACAGATTTAAGCAGAGCAGATCCATAATACTAATGAGCAATCAGGTCTTTGTTTTGCCCTGTGATTTAGCTGATTTTCCAGCCGTTGTATTGCTTATGAGCTGTAAGCTGTCTTATATTCCTTATTATTGCAGCAGAGCACTCGCTGCGGAAATAGGAGGGAGAGACATTACAATATTTGGCAAAGGATACAGGCCATGTAATGACCAAATCTGTATTCATTTCATGAGCAGAAATTAATCACGCCTTGCTGTGGTACATTCCTAATGCAAATTTTCCCGTCAACACATTGGGTCTTGTGTTTGTGAGTTTGTTCGCATGACACGGCGGAGCTGATCTGTCATCACAGATGGGGTTGCATGCCGGATAAGGTGGCCACATCACTAACCATCTCAGATTAGGAAGTATGCTGTTGATGTGTTGTATGTATTCATGCTTGTGCCGTGGGTCAAAGCGTCAAAACGCTGGCCACGGAGTGTTTTGTTCATTGTTTGCTCCACAGCATGGCACAGGTTTGCTGCTTGCTCTCGTGTCTATGTATGGGAGGGATCCGCTCTGAGTGAAAGAAAATGTCACAGTTACTCTGACAACGACCTTTCAGGATTTTTAAGATATTTTAAACATGAAATCATGCGCACACACACAGATTCACACACGGATAAGAGTTAAAAGAAACAGTCTGCAGGGAAGTGTCCACTGATCGTTGTTATTCATCTAGGAATTTGTCTTTGTCTCCGTTTGGGGTCAAAGACTAATTGTTCCGGAGCATCTCTATTACATACAGCTTGAGTTTGTTTCCAACAGGATGGTGAGTATGTTTGTGATCTTTGACTTATTCTATGTCAGTATAAACGTAATAACACTGTGATTGTTGGACATATTTTTCTAAAATGGATAAAATAGCTTTTGGACATATTTGTAGAAACAGTATTTAAGCTTGAAGTTACAATGTGGGGCGTTGGCCTTGGCAGTGGCTGACATTTTATAGCCATGGTCGCCAGGAGACATGGAGAACGTCATAATCATAGATCCTACGAACATTGCTAATAGTTGGTTATCAACCAGTAGTGACTCAGTCATTATTTGGGAGGACCCAAATGTATTCCAGTTTGTCTTACACTCAGAACAAGGACGCTAGTTAGCTGGGCTTATGAGCTTGTTAGCTCACACTTTCCGACTACGTAGTTAATCTAGCTTCAAACTAATTAGCCGAGCTAGCCTTGTTAGCTTCGACTCTCAAAACTCACAAAGAATTCCACAGGTGGAAGCTAGCAAGCCAGACAAACTAGCTTCCATGGTAAATGTAGCCCTACTAGAAAACAAATCAAATCAACAGAGGTCTGGATAATTGGACAAAATTGTTCAAGTTTCTCACCGAAAAAAATGTTTTTACAAGATTACAATTCAAACACATCATGATAACGTTATAATTGACCTTTGCCCAAAATGAATATTTCAGAGCTGCCAACTTTTCAAAAAACCTTGGAGTGAGATTTTGTCAGGGGTGACCAACATTTTGCCGCGCACGCAACCACACACGTTGGTGCATTTAGCTCCACCAATTTGCCTGGATGGACACATGAAATAAAACGATACTGGCTATTGTGACACTCCAAGGTAGGTATAGTTTGCTAGATGAATATGCTTAACTCTGGGCTAGTATCAGATGATATATAACTACAGAGCCTTAAGGAATAAACGTCAGTAGAGAAAGACCACACAATAAAGCAACTGGAATCAGAGGCTAGAATTAGTATGAACTGTACTGTAGAACAGAATATATGATGGGCTGTGAACATCAGTGGTATCAGTAGTGTTGCAATCTGTGTGTGTGTGTGTGTGTGTGTGTGTGTGTGTGTGTGTGTGTGTGTGTGTGTGTGTGTGTGTGTGTGTGTGTGTGTGTGTGTTGAAGGTGCATAACAAAACAATAAGTTAAGTAACAGAACCTAAACTAAATCTGCCGGACCAGGTGCAGTCACATGGTAATACAAACAATATCAGTATACTTCTTTAAAGGTTTACGCGTTGGTGCCATGCTGTCGAATCACTCAAAAGCGGCTTCGTCTGCGAGCAAGTGACGCAAGATCCCCTTAGTACCGCGCCGCACAGAAAGAATGAAAAAAAATAATAATCGAGAAATATGTTTTATTTTGAAGAATGACCGGATACATCCGTCTGTGCGTCTGAGCCTCTTAGTCTTGACACATGTCAAGAGGCTAAGTGATAACGTTACCCCGAAAATGAAACTTAAATGTACGTTTCAAGTGCCGGTATTCTGGATTAAATTAATGGCAGAATATCCTGAAAACCTGCAAGCAACATCCAAACCATGAATGTGAATACAGATCGCGATCAGTAGTGTTGCATGCTGCTGGGTGTGGAAACTATGAGTGTGAGTAGGGACGCGAGGACTACTATAAATGTCACTCAGTGATCACTGATCATCAACAGTCAGTGATCACTGATCATCAACATCAGTTATTAGAGTAAATTTAACATTTTCTCTGAGCCATAGACTATAGTCGTGGCCGGCGATCTCAGAGGCAGGGCCGCTTGATGATGGAGGTGGGACACCGGGGCCAGTCCGCCCCCACCCTGGGGTAAATAGGATGTCTATGCAGCGAATAGGTTTACAGATGCGCTCCTTAGCGCCATCTATCGTCGGGGAGTTTGAAAAGGAACGAACACGCCTCGGCCCAAAATCGGAATTTTTTTTGCCGTGAGAAATTGGTTATGTGGCGTGAGTGCGTGGGAAAACATGCAAAAGCGTGTGTCACACGGCGAAACCGTGAGAGTTGGTAGCTCTGATCTCTACTGTTACTGAGCTTGAACGCACCATAATGTAACTCCATGCAATCTGTTAACAGCTGACAGCTCTGTTAGAAGCAGGACTGCGTTAGGGAGAGACCTCTTGCTGTCGGCAGACGAGTCGATTACTCTGAGCCGCCTGCATGGGAATAAAGTACAATATAATCGGCCTACGTGTCTCATTAAGTCAGTTGTTCAGAATATTGCTACGTTGTTAGCGCCGTTATTTAGCCAAGCGGCTGCGAACAGCTAACGTTAACTAGGTCTCCTCATGCCGATGTTCACAATGTAGCATTATCAGAGACCGACGATTAGTCACTTATTAATGACGATCTCACAGTTGCATATTTTAATAACGGCCCCTGATAAAGATCACATGTATTTGTCACTTGCCCGATCGGACAACTGCATGAGGTATTCCACTTGCCCGAACACAGAGTTTACTTGCCCAAGGCAAGCATTAATGTTGAGCCATGCCTGAAATTATTCTCCGCTGTAGTTTACTGATTAGCTGTACAAAATAAGATCCCCACGATATAATCAAGTGAGGTTTTGGAAATGCTACTATGAGTTGTCATGTTAGCCAACATGCTATCACCTTACTGTAACTGTCTGACAGTATTTAGCTGCAGGCAAACATGTTTTTAAATGTTAGGTGTTACAACCATTTCTGCTCTTCTCTTACCTAAGAAGGGACATTTCTTGCACTTGTGCAGCATCTCTCACTGACCGTTGCACTTGTCTTAGTCCATTGTACCGATGGCATCGTCATCAATTATTGATGCCCGTCAGAGACATCCCACGGAGAGTCCAAGCAGCCGTGAACAGGGTTAAGTAGCAGGAATGGTGAAGGCTGCAAGTGGCAGTGGTGCCATTTAGAGAACGATTGTTCGGGAAGCTGTATATTGATATGAACTGTGCTGCAGTAAGTTAATGCATCAGTATAATAACATTTTAATGTCGGCAGTGGCACCGCCATTTAATATTTGTCCTCAGAGAGATGTATATGTACATCAGCAATGACTGTAATGATGGTAGTGATAATCATTTGGTCCTGCTTTCACTCTGAAATGCATTACTGCAATCACCCTTGGTTAACATTAAGAGGCTTTAGTCATTAAGACTTTGAGCAGGCAGTGCTCATCTTACAATCTTCATTGCCATTTCATTTTCTTGGTTTCTTTTCTTGTTGATGCTGCTTTTTGTCCCTTGTATGTTTTTTTCCCCGTTTGCAACGCGGTCTCAAATGTGGGCCATTTGTATGAGTTATGCTAATTTGTTGGGGCAATGAATGCATTAATTTCATTAGCACATGGCCTCAAAGCAATAATTACCAGAGTAGGTGTGTCACAAGCAATTATGTTCAAATTTGCCAGTTAATTATTAAGATTTTGTTCGGAGGGACCTGAATTTGACACAAGTCGCCGAGGGAAGAAAAAAAAAAAAGAGAGGAGAAAGTTAATGCATTCCAGTGGCCGAGGCAAGGTGCTTGTTGTTGAACACAGTGGGGGTGGCCGCGGCATTGTGGACCTACTGGCACGATTTTTGCATGTTGACAGCTCACATTCTGGACTAATTACCGCAAATAGCAGAGGGCTAGCTGGTGCTCGGTCAATCCAAGAGGGTGTAATTATGAAGAAAAGGAGGTCCAGAGCCGCCTAATGGCCTCTGCTCCCTTTGAGCGGAGTCCGGTGGAGGAGAGGCTGGTTTGGGAGCTGTGACAGAGGAAGCACATTCACAGCCCCCTTTCCTTGGCCCTGATTAGCCTTTGTCCGACACAGAGCTGGGGGTCAGGAGGACAGACTGTGTGTCTAATGATGCACTCCTCATAAAATAATTATAATTCTTCTTGGTACCATGAGGGGTTCCTCACCTGATCATTGTCAGAGCCATATTGGTATAACAGAGTACTGGGTTGCTTTTTATGTCCTTTCAGGGAACTTCCTTTTTACAGTTCCTGTCTGGTAATGAATTCAGTTTGGATTTCGTGACATGAAAGACACAGGCTTTATAACAGCAACAATATATACAATATTTTGCAACGTATTTAGATTTATTATCATGCAAACAATATATGGTTGAACACATTTTGACTCAAATTTAAAAACAACAACAAAAAGTTCCAAGACATGTCAACCATTTTGAAACTCGCTCTATATATGTTACTATTTATCGGGTTGTTTGTAGTTTTCCATAGCAACCACTGCAAAAAACATGATGACATGCATTAGCTGTTTATGAAGGTTTTTTTCCCTTCTTTTTTTAATTGCATATTTGTTTTTGGGGAAATCCAGATGTTCCCTCATATTTCCACACTTTTATTTCCTGGGAACACCCACATAAAAATATGTTAAAACACAATGTGAAATCAGTCTCTCCCAGTGTTTTGAGCAGTCTTTATAGAGTGCTGCAGGGATGATGTAGTTTTGTAGGTCAATCCCAAAAGTTAGCATCGCACTGGTTCCATCAACAAAAGGCCAATGGGATTTTTCCCCATCAGACTAGATTTCAGAAAATTAACTGTGGCAAACAAATGATACTGACATGTTTTGTTCAGCTGGATAATCTTCACAAACGAGCACCACCTTTATGATGTTTGAAGGGTGAAGGTAATAACGGTAATCTACAAGCAAACTACAACACAGTCGCGAGAGCATGACTATGCAGACAGAGACCGTAAAGGCGGACTCGTCGGTGTGATCACCTTTTTGAAGACACGTAAAACGTGCAAGACGGGTATCTACAAACACATTTGATACCGTAGAACCAAATGTTGAAATATCTTATGACCTTATTTCAGGCACCTGAGGACGAGGAAACCGGAAGTGCAAAAAATGTGAACTTACTTCTGGCTTTTTTTAGACTCATTCCTTCGGCGCTCTACGCCGACAAAGGCATCTGCAACCTTGGAAACCATGGCCGTCTACTTTTCTCAGCAGCAGATCATAGAGAGCATCTCCAGCCGTGGTAAAAGCTTTCTCCGTCACACAAATCTATCTATCTATTTCAATTGTCGATCCACTGTAGCTTGGACGGCACCTCATTCCATCGTTGGCTTGGTCCAAACAAAGTACAGACGTAAATTAAGATGATTTACTAAAAATGGAACATTTCTGAGACTCCAAAATAGAATTTATGACACCAGAGATTGTATCGCGTTAGCATTTTACAGCTTGAGTGCCCATTCTGTGATTTATGTCTCGCTGAATGAACTGGCTTTTTAAAAAGGCAGTGGGCAATTAAAGTCATAATATAGAAATCAGCGCAGACAGAGAGACCGTCAAACAGCAGAGCTTAGTTTAAGCACTACGTTCATGTAACTTCAAATCTTCTGACACAATTCTGCACGGTTTCTGAACCTTACCCGCCCTATGTCTCTCAAGTGTCTCCTTAAAGGTGCTAGCATCTACACTCCCATCCCCCTCTTGGGATGTTAATCATCACTTGATTTTATATGGAAAGCAGATTATCCTTTGATTTTGATGAATGCAGCAGCTGCCAGACTCTTCATTTGACTAAAAGCAGGACATTCTGCCGAGGCCTCTCATATGTCACTAAGCCTCTGTCAGGACAGTACTGTGACAGGAGATGACACATGAAAGGAATTCCTCCTCATGGCTTTCGCAGGACAATGGGACATGGCCTTGAGGTAGTGTGTGTGTGTGTGTGTGTGTGTGTGTGTGTGTGTGTGTGTGTGTGTGTCGCTGAGGAGTGAACCACGTCGGCACGACAATGCACACACAACAGCAGAGAGGTGTTTGCTCTTTATATCTCTTCAGACAGACTTTCTTTCTCTTTTTTTACAATACTTTATGCAAGTAATTTAAAATTGAACTGGAAATTAAATTCCCTTTTTTGTGTGAGGAAATATAGCTACAATATATAAATACAAATATTGTATTATATTTAAATGTTTTACTGATGTTTTTGGAGGCATGGCATGGAGAAGTGCTTTCAACATCTGTGGGGCGCTAATGCTACTGTCATACTGTATCCTACTGAAGTTGATACAAAAGCCCCCTCATTACTTTTTCTTCAGCGAGCCCACATAGTATTAACCATTAACCATTATCATTTAAGCAGTTTGTCCCTTTACAACATTCAGCATGTTGGGAGGATCCATCAGGCTGTTATTTGAAGCTGTTACTTCACTTGGAAAATGGAAGCTAGCAAGCAAAGCTAAGTAGCGTCCATTTGGGAGTCGGAGGCTTTTTTTTTGGTCCACATTATTTTGACATCTGCAGAATTATTGACAGCTCGCATTCACTTAGTGCTGTATTCACCCCCACGTTACAGAAGGGAGGGTCTAGCTAGCGTTAGCTGCCTCTTCTTCCCCACTTTGATAATCCAAACAAGTTCATCAATCAAGTACAGTAAGTCGAAGACAAACACTGAGGATATATATATATATATATATATATATATATTTATATATATATATATATATATATATATATATGTATGTATGTTCTAACATACTAACATGTAAGTGTTTTTTGTTAATGTCAGTTCAGTTTTAAAGTTGAACCTTTTCATTCTCAAATGTATGAGATGAGTATGCACAAAAAGACTGTCTCTCACACATGAACTGCTAATTATAAAACAAGAATGGGCAGTGTGAATGTGTGCGCCTCAAGTTTACTTCAAGCCTTGCGTAGAAAAAGGTTTTCTAGAAATAGCTGCAGGAGGTACGATAAGAATGAGCCTAACTATAAGGCGAGGGACAAAAAAAACGTCGTACAAATAGTCGTGAATCTGCACAGGGTTTCATGCAACTGACCCGTGGTCTCCACAAATGTAAATGTAAATAGCATCTGTATTTGGTGCAATTCCCACACTGACTTTTGGCTGAAACTTGTGTCACTTTAAGACTGAAGAATCACAACGTCATCACCAGACAAAAAAAAACAAAAAGAAACTAAGACTACAGCATCTGGTTTTGTGGGATAAGGTTGCAAGCAAAATGTAATTTACATCCTAGCAGGGTCAGTCTGAAGCCATCATCCCAAGCAGAGACTTGGACTCTTGGTAATTTCACCCTTTTTTATTTAACCTACATGCCCTCCCTCTCTTTCCAGCCATCCGTCCCCAAGCACAATTCATTTTGAGTTCCTGTTCGGGAGGGTCCTGAGGCTGATTCAATTAAGTTTCCTTTAATTGGCTTTCAGGCATCCAAACTTAAACTGATGGTGAATTAATAACAGCTCCAGTTGGTCTCCGCACGCTGTTTTGCAACCTTAGAAACATCCCGAGAAGTGGAGGCTAAGTCAGGCCCATTTTAGTCGTTTGATAACACAGCTGAGACGGAAAAAGTGGCCGCAGTTACTGTGTGGTCCACGATCCTGGAATGCAATTCATCTCTTCCTCAACGCCCTGAAAGTGCGGCGCAAACTCTATGCCCACAAAAACACAGCGGACAAAGAGAACTCTGCACAAGTACAGTGGATCTAACATTTCTGCTTCTGCTGAAGGAGAACATGTACCGTTCTCCAGACACTTCAAAACCATCAATTAGTGATGAAAGTGTAGTCCCGTCAGGCCTTTACGGCGTGTCCCTCTTTTATTTGTTCTTCGCTAAAGCCAATGTCAGACAAAACAAACATAAGCCGGAAAAAAATAAGCTATTTTTCTAATAGACGAGTAGTTCTCCGTGGCTCAATCTGTGTCCAGAGAAAGAGAAATAATTTGCAGATGCATCACTACATGTAGCTAACAAAAGACGGGTTGTGAGATGGCTGCTTAAAAGGAAGGTTTGAAGTTCACATATCATCAACAGCCATGGAATCAACTTTTCCTCTGACTCTACTTTCCCCCCAGAGTCTGTCTTTGTCTTCAAACAGCGCCAAAGCAATCATTATGCTCAGACATAATGCACCATAATGACAGTAATTTCAGTATCAAATTTTCAAATGTTAGGCCTTAATTCATTGTGGTTAAGTAGCTTAGTTGTAACTCACATTTTCTGCCCTTCTTAGCAGAGTGTTCAGGGAATGAAACGTCTGAAGGACCAGAGAGCGCTGCATGGAGGAGTCATTTAAATGCTGCCGAGGCCTGCGTTAGCCCTCAGAGCTTTACTGTAGTCTTTTCTCTCACAATGTTTTTTTTGTTTTTTTTTTACATTTATATCCAACTTCTTAAAGGTGCTAAATTCAAAATTCAGAGCTATTGGCTGCACGCGGCTCACAACATCGGGGCAGCTGAGCCGGTGGCTCGCAGCTAACTGTGCTAACAGCGCTAACAGTACGAGCAACTTCAACGGCGCTGACAGAACCAACAGTTTTTGGCGCGGGGGAGGAGCCAGAGGGCGGGCGCTACGCTCCAGCTGGGACCGCCGTATGAGCTGTTTAGGCGGTAGGGGGCCCGGCCGACCGGCTATTTAAACAAAGCACAGAGAAACTCGGATTACAACACACAGATTACATTCCCCACTCAGGTTACTCCACTTTATCTTTTGCAAAGCAAGTAGTTGTTTCCTGCTATATTAATGTGTTCTGAATATTGCATAGACAACCTTTAATACAAAGGTCTACACAGGGCAAGATGCAGCAAATCCATAGCACAGGACATTTCCATTCCACTTATATATAGTATACAAATACATATATATATATTATATATATATATATATATATATATATATATATATATATATATATATATTATATATTAATAAATTACTTCTGCACGGTCCCAAAAAAGAAATGATACTGATGATGAATCATTGTTTTGTTGTTTTACCCAAAATAGCCCCAGGTTGCAGCTTCTCAAATTCAACGACTCTCTTTTTTGTCCTCTTTGATCGTGAACTGGATATCTTAGTGATTTTGGTCTGTCAAAATAAAACATTTGTAAATATCGCCTTATACTCTGGAAACTTGCAAGGGGCATCTTTCCTTTTTTTCTGTAATTTTTGGACAACAACGGAGCTACTCAGAGGAATGGAATACATTTTTACCAGCAGCGACGCTAGTATTGTTTTCACGCCGAGCCTGTGTGAGTCATCGTGTCAGAATGTGGTCCTGGAGACACCGACCGTAGAGCGGGAATTCGGTTTTCAGCACTTTGCCAGGCATTTTTATGTCTATCTGTCGACAGGGTTTAAGCTTCGCAACCGTGCACGACGCAGTCACACAACTTTGGTTGTGTCTCCAGTTGTCTTTATCAATTAATTTGTTCTCTACAATGTTTGGTGCACAGCACTAGTTTGTCAGGACACAGCTTGTAATGACAGTGGGGATTAAGAGGATAACATTTGGGTTTCATCATGAATCGAATTAAAGCGTATTCATTTCTCACAATTACTATTATCATAATGTTTGACAGCATGATTTGTTAGTATTATTTAACCCTATTTCTCTCAAACACCCCTCCCTGCTTATAATGAGCCAATATGGTGGTGGCCTCATTATAAGGATTTGTTGGTGTAAAAAAACAAAAACCTGCACATTAAGATCTCTTGATAACTACATGAGTCTGATATCAAGCCAGTAGGCCCAAAGCCCATTTTATGTTGGACAGTTGTCCTAGCATCTGAAGTGAGTAGTCAGAAAGGAAAACAACATAAACCACCTTCAATGACAACCAGTTCAGCTCCGTGTCTCTGCTGATGTGCATGTTGTTCCTGAATCAGCGTCCTCCTCGATGGCAGACCGTCGCTGTGGTGCGGATCAGTATTGTCATTATAAAAGGCTCCTCGCAGCCATTATGCACAGAAATCTTTCGGTCCCAAACTGAGCTGTAAATTTTGAGAGAATCTGACACCCTCTGCCCGAGGGTTACAGCAGAATGCTAACGAGGCCACAGCGACATTTCCATCACCATACAGTCAACCGCGCCATACATCAGCTCCGCGCCGAACATCTCCCAGCCACGCATGGAGTCAGTGGCAATTTCAGACGCTACACTTTATTAGTACCCCCCACCCCACCCCATATCTACACTGTAATGAATGAGGCCATTTAAACAGGATTTACGATATCTTTAAAACTTGATTGCTTGGAATTTGAGAATTATTCATAAGACTAAAGCATCATTTGTCACAGAGCGAGGGCTGTTTTGGTGGGGACAAATGGTTTTGTTGTAGTTTTTTCAAACGAACTCTGTTTCATCCGCTCTTCAAATTCAGCCATTTGCATGCGCTCGCGTGTCCACACGACGGATGTAATTAAAGGGAATGAGGCTCAGGTGACAACTCGCAATCAAGTTTTCTTCATAATGCGTCGGGCCGCCGCCGAGCTACGGTAACAGATATGGGATGCAAAATGATTGAGAATGTGCACATATTGTATTGCGCCGCAACTTCTGCTGACAACAAGGCAGTGCGGCGTCCGTGCACAGGCACGGCTGCGATTCTGAAGTGTGAAAGGAAATGCTATACATGTCCGATTTTAGTTGGCTTAAAGGTGTTGAACTTGTCTCGCTTAACAGTACTTTTAAGGAGTGATGTTATCTCCCCTCGAGTTACATTTCCCTATTTTCACCACGCGAGAGAGGAAGAGGCTTCCTTGCCTTGTTACAAAGATTATTGTGCTCACTTCCTGAGGCAGTGTGACCATGCTTTGTGTGCGATGCCCAGATCATCTCGTAATTACACAAGGATCCCGAGGCAGAGGGTGGGGACCCAAGTAAAGGACCAGTTATCACACACACACACACACACACACACACACACACACACACACACACACACACACACACACAGAGACACAGACACGCACACAGAGACACAGACACGCACACACGCTGCTATAGCTCGGAGGCATGGCTTACTATTGCCACAGCCAAGAATGAGGCCTCTCAGGATAGATTTACACACAAATAAAACCAGCCTTATCTTGGCCCACATGTGAACGAGAACTGATTACACGGTCTACATTTCAATGCTCAGATTGAGTGGAGTCAATTTTCTGTGGCCTATTTAAACCAATTCCAACCTGCAAACACAAGGACGCCAATCTGATATTCAGTTAGAAAACTGTTTTGGTGGTTGAAGATGTGGGAAGTTTCCTTTCAGTGCTCAAACACGTGCTGCGGTTAAGAAATGTTACACTTGTTTAGCTGAAAGCCAAAATGAAATTATTTTTGTGTCCTTGATTTTCACAAAAATTGGAACACAATGAAAGACAATTGATACAATGGGGATATCTGGTCAATTTTTCAAAGGCTCTGTATCATTACAATGTGGGTAGTGTATTTCAAAAGAACAATGTTGAGGGCCACATGCATGCGTGACGTTACTGCCATGCTTTTGGCCACATGTGGCGTTCAGGGGACATATTTCAGGGTTACAAAGAGAACACTGAAAAGAAGAAGAAAAAAGAAGAAGAAAAAGCCAGCGGGGCAAAATGGACTTCTGAGTATCGAGCAAATGCCAAAAGCGACAGTTTTTTTCACCTTAAAAACTATACGGAAAATAGGAACAACTTTGTCTACTCAGTGGCAGTAACAAGCCCAGTGCATTCTGGTTGTTGTAGGTTGTCTACCTTTTAAAACAAAAGGGAGTACCACGACCGTTTCACTCTGACGCCATGTAGCACCAATTTCAAGTTGTTTGTTGTGTACATGGCATAATGTAATTTTGTCACTTTCCTTACATCATTATTAGCGCATCATTATCCCTCACAATCTGTGTGTGTGTGTGTGTGTGTGTGTGTGTGTGTGTGTGTGTGTGTGTGTGTGTGTGTGTGTCTCACACAGAGACTTGAAGTGTGAGGCTGAAAATGTAGTTTAGTTCACATTTAACGATGTATTCATTTAACCAGTACTCTTTTTCCACAGTGACTAATGAGTAAGTCTCGGTTAAATTCTTGAGTTGCGCGTGGCTTTGTTTGCAATGAAGAGGCTGAATTAAGGCACAGTGGGGCAGAAGCATGTGACCAGATGCAAATTGTGGGTTGTAGTTTTTTGCCAGGGATCGTCTCGCCTGCTGCTGAAATGTTTATTTGATCGCAGTGTTTCGGTCTGTCCGACCCTCACCATTTATATGGGCAGCATCACAACACCTATATGTATATAAATACACACTTTGGAGCTGAGTCAGCTCAATCGTCCAATCTGTGAACTGCAGAGATTGGCTTGAATGTGCTCGTGTCACAAGTTAGAAAAAAGCAACAGAAAGATACAAAATGACTCAATATAACTATACCAATACATCTGAAGCAATATTCATATCACTACAGAACTCTCCAAAGGTCAAAAAAGTAATAATTATGGAATTTAACAGCAAGCATACTGATATATATCGCGCATCTTAGTGTTATCAAACATATTACATCCATTTCATAAAGGAAAAGCATTTTATTAATGTCAGTATACAGTAGACATGTCTAACCCCAATTAGGGAACAGGTCAAGGATGTACAATCGGCCATTCTTCAGTGACTTTATATAGCAGCAATCATGTACAAATGAAAGAAACATTCCCGAGGTTCTGGATTTTAAAATATTTCAATTGGCATTCTTGAAAGCATGCGGATAAGGCTTCTACTGACATGAACACATTTTGGTTGGTCTGTGGCTCTGAAAGCCATTATGGGTCAATTGTTTGGTATATTATGCATTATAATACCAACTGGCATGAGATTGCAGCTGCACATACCCCACGGTCTTGTATGTTCTAATTAGTTCACATTGTTTATCGCTAATGGATTTTTCAATGTACTTTGAAGGCCAAAGTCATTGGTTCTAGTGTGAACAATGACCCACTGATCACCTACACCATGGAGAGAGATGGAGAGGCTGTGGAGTTTAATTAACTTCGATGGGAATCACAAAGGTTGACTCTGATCAATCTCTTTTTTTCATTTTATCAGATTAAAAACTATTTTATGTTCAAATGAAATGCCTTGTAGATGTAATTATCTGAACTGTCGGGAGGTATTCCAAAACAAAAAAACTCTTTATTATCCATTCATTATTTTCAAACTAAATGTTTGTGTGTGTGTGTGTGTGTGTGTGTGTGTGTGTGTGTGTGTGTGTGTGTGTGTGTGTGTGTGTGTGTGTGTGTGTGTGTGTGTATGGGTCGCATGAACGCTCGCACATGTGTGGGTGTACTTTCAGAATCCCACCCAGTCATATTGCATCGCCTCAGCAAAGCTCTTGATTAGCTGCGGTTTTATGTTTGGATGGTCCATTTAATTAGGTTATGTACGAGATAAAGGCCAGCCAAAAGTAATCACAAGGATTATTTACTCTTGCTAATTGAGGTTCCATCTTTACACCACAACTAAAGGTTAATGGTCTCTTGGTATATTATTTACCGTCCACACTCCAGAGACTGGCTCGCCACCACACACGGTGGAGGAGGGAACGGAGACTCCACAGGTATAGCGACAGTGGTTATATTATATATATATATATGACAGTAGTTGAACTTTGAATATTTAACTCTTAAGCCTTCTGAAATACTGTACAAGCTTCATTTTAATAATCTTACTTTGGCTCAGGTGTGATGCTCGAGTTTCCTGGAGCTTTCGGCAGGTGCAGCCCATCACCGCTCCTAATCTCTCCTTTAACTAACCACAGATAATTCTCCATGCACATGTAAATCATAGAGCGCGCTTTAAAGTGAATTGAAAGGTAGATTCAAAGTGACATTGTGTGATTAATTCTGCCGCTCTCTAAATGACCCTTAGCTCTGTCTTCATAGAAAAGATGTTCTAATATTCTTTTCCAATAGTGATTAAAATTACAAAAATGTGAACCTGTAGGTTAATAAAAATGGTAATTTAACTAGTATCTGATTTAATTGACTCTGAAGAAGTACTTAAACGTGTTTGCACTCTACATGGCTCAGCGGCAAAGAAATTGGAATATCCAGCTGTCAAGATAATAAATTTGACTATTTCATCACTGTAATCTTCATACAATCTCCCTTTGTGCTGGTCTCTATGGCTCACCGCTAATGTAATAAATCACCTCCATGTTTGGAATTGTTTCATGTGTTTTAGAGTAATTGTAATATACTCAAAAGGCCCCAAGTGTGGTGATCAGCGGGTGTTCTTAACCTTTGTAGATTTTAGATTTGGAAAGTTTGACTCAAACTTCCACCCACATCCAACTTCTGCCGTCTTAACATAAGAAAGGGCGTTCTCTTTCGATGTGTGGTGGCTGGAATGGAGTGTAGAAATGTTGGAAGCAGGTATCAGGACATTTTTTAATTGTTTATTATGGGTCTCATTCAAAGCTAATGTCACACATATTTCTGTATTCGTGTTTGTTCCAGTGGCCATGATTTATACAGGAAGTTGTTAATAATGGTCTAGTCCAGCGGTCCATGGGTCCCTTTGTACCGGGCCGCACAGAAAGAATGAATGAAAAAAAAAATATCAAGGTCGGAAAGATGTTTTATTTAAAAAAAATTACCAGATACATCCGTCTGTGCGTAACACGTGATACCTTACCCCAAAAATGAAACTTAAAAGTATGTTTCAACTCTGCTGGTGTTCAGAATTAAAATCAAGGCAAAGAAGCTCTGAAAACCTGCTTCCATTTCCAACATCCTGTCTTTGTGAAGCAGGTTGTAAGTTAAGCAGTAGACTGGACATCAAGTTTTTAGTTACGGAGTAGACCGGACATAGTGATGTAACCACTGCTCATTATCATCGGATTGATATTATTTCATTTCCAATGCTCATCCCTGCTTTTCTTTAGAAATGCCTTGTAAGATATTAACATTCTGTGAGGGTTGTTTATCTTAAAGAATCATAGATCGCTTCAGTTTACTTTTGGCATTTTCAGGCTCATAAATGGTTGAAAAACATGATTCAATATTCAGTAGTTATCAATCTAAATAGTAGTTTTCATTGTTAGTGGCAGAGTCCGCCATTGTTATGTGTATTGTTGTTTATTTTTACGATCCGAAAACAGTCATACATTAAACAGCTTCTTTTTTCAAATGTTATAATAAAAAGTGTAATAAAGGTTCATAAATCATAAATAGATAGTTTTGCATTATTGTTCACTACTAAGCCTATTGTAGTGTGTTACTATTTATGAATTGCTTATGCTAAATGAGAGCGCTTAAACGTGGCGTTAACAACATGGTTTGGCATCTAAAAGCGCGTCACATGCCCGTGATTGTGCATCCCAACAAGGCCTGCAAACCAGATCATTCTTTTATAGGTATAATTTCTTTTCTTTTTTTTTCTCCATTTCTTATTTATATGATGCCAAAAATATGCTCCCAGGGCTATCATTTTTCCGTGGCTGTTTGCAAAAGCGGAGAGCAAAGAGGATTTATCTTCTTGACCCATCACACAAAGACAATGAGCTGCAGAATAGTGGTGTCCAGCTGGGAGGGCCGAGGGTGGGCGCACCCAGCCATCCTCGGGCCTTTTCCTCTAAAGACAGACTCATGTTACAGGTGAGAGACCCATTACTCTTGTCTGTATCAACTCTCACTGCCGCTCTCAAAAGGCCAGCGCATGTGTGTCGGTTGCAAGGATTACTGTATGTCAGTGTTATATCTCTGGCTTGTTTTGACCGACTCGGGAGCCTCGGGTTTCTGACATGTACACGGCATTCGATATCCGCGATGGCAGCAACAGGACAAAGCGGCTCTCCAGCACAGTGCCGGGCTTTGCGTGGAGACTAAGTCATGAAATGGTGTCGCTGGACTCCTGACTTTCTTAGGAGCTGTTAGCCCCGGGGCCAGGGCTAATGGTTTACTCACTCCCCGACAGGCCCTCGGGCTCCAGGTAGTCTCCCATTGTCAGGCTGCGCTCATTAACTCCTATAACTCCTGGAGAGATGAGCGTCAGGCAGTCACATACTGGAGGCCTTACACGTGGAGGTGCAATAGGCTGACAAACACGGTTACAGGTAAAAAAGTATACAGTCAAATTATGTATTTTTTTTTTTAAAGTTAGGAACAACTTTTTACACATTGCTATTCATTGTAGTGTTTATTTACCTTATATGAATTAGTTTTGTGTTTTGAATTTACGTACTCCTTTTACGTGAGTAAAAGCAGCAATATAGCGCTGTAAAAGAAGCAAAGTATCTTCTAAATATACTTGTACGAAATGACCTTTTCCAAAGTGCGTTATCATAATAAATATATTGTAATGTTAATACTGAGGCAATGTAGGTGATGAATACAATGTGGATATGATTCCAACGGCTTTATATTGTTGGGTCGTATTTCATAAACAAATAAATGTAAACGAGTACAAAGTGTGCCTCAAAGTTGTACTTAAAGACAGTACTTGAATTTCTGAAATGTCTTCACAAATAAAATACCAGAAGCAAATACCGTGACATTAAGTTGAATTCCCCCAAATCCATTTTTGTCTGTTTAAAAAATAATAATGAATAGACAAACTTTCCCCCTCAGTGGAGCATAAGAGCTTTTCGTTCAGCCTCGTTTAAAAATTTGGCATTTTGAATGAATGCACATTAAATGTGTCATAAATACGGGGGTGGAAACATGCGGAATGCTGACACTTTCACAGTCTAATCACTCATGTTATCCGTACCACAGGGCAGATTGGGCAAGAGACACTCATTTCAGGAATTTTCACATGTATGACAGCCTTTATGAAGTTTGTTGTATGTTAATGACACATTGTATGGTGTACTTGTACTCAGCCACATAGACTCTCTGTGGTGTGCACAGACACTCACTGAAAAGAATGCAATTATATAACAACAACAAAAAACGACACTGTACTTTTTGGAAATACATATCCTCTATTCCATAATTTGCACTTTGAAACCGTAGTATCATGAGTTCTGAATTATACTCTAGACCTGTGAACGTCCTGGGTACTCTCACAGTCACCTGTTCCACAGTTTCTCCTTTAATCTTGATTAAATATTGCCATCTCTGTGTTTGACAATGTTTGAGCTGCTGGACCATCGTCGCTCAGTAAAATATGCAGCCGGGCCTAAAGAACTGTGGAGTAAATTATAGGCCGCTAAGCCAACATGTTTTCATAAGACACAGCCTCAGATAGAGGCAGTCACTTTGTTTATCTGCTCGTCCATTTATTCACCCCTCAGCTGACTCACATATATACATTAATTCATTTAAAAGTACAAAGAATTGCTCCTTGTTTCTGCTGCTTTAAAGAACTCTGTTTTACATTTATTTACATTATAATATACATTATTTTTCTTTGGTTAGTGATGTATGGACTGTTAAGTGACTTCAACCTTTCGTGTTTACTGGACCTATTTTTATTTCCAATAAGCTTTTTCGCTACGAGTAATGAACACGAGCATGGCTTTTTCACAAAGTTAGAGTTGTTTCATGTGAGAGATTTATAAATATGTATCCCCAAATTAGCTGTTTATAATGTAGGTGTGGATTGAAGATGTTGCAAATGATTTAATTGCTATAATGCAACACTACACAGCCACTCATCCATTAGGCGTCCTTTGCGACGCAGCTGTTTAGCCGCACTGTAATTTCACAACAGAGGTAAAGCCAGCGACCAGGGGTTTTCTGGAAATAACGCCGTTATAAAAGCATTTAGAAAGAGACAGAGAGAGAGAGAGAAAAAAAACCTCCACGTTTTTGTACCTATACAACACATTTATCTCTCTTCTCTTCTTCCCTTTGCCCCGCACTTGGGCTTGTTGAGGTTGAAAAAGATTAAGGGAAAATAGTGCATCATAAACTGGCTGCAGGCCTCGGGGCAACAGTGTCTGCTCTAAAGCTGGATAATCTCATATCAGTGTGGCGTGTTCATTTAGCTTAAAAGATAGGACCATTTTAGAAGCACCTCCTTAGGTTATTATGAAGCTTTTCATACCCAAGATGATAACTCATTCTGGCACCTGTGTAATTTCCTAATGACACATGATTTTTGCCTGCACTGACTGCGAGCCGGGGAGGAATTACAGAGCTCTGCAGAGCCTTCGCAGATACGCCAGCCGCTGACATTGAGGCAGAACCTGGTTGGGTTGTGTTTTAACTTCTTTAATTAGGTGTGTTTACTCTGTATTTTATTTGCAGAGATCATGGAAGAGCCTGGGGAAAGGTAGATTTAATTAAGGGACATTGATGAAAGCACACAGCTCGCACAATCTCCAAAGTGTTTCCTCTGATATTGCTGCAAAATATCCTGATGACAGGTGGTGCTGGGGAGGAGTTGAGACGGCTGTGAAATGGAACAATTTGGATTCATTCTCACCATGTGTAGGTGGGAAAGTGTTGTAGGTCTTCTGTTATATATCACTGAACTCAATTTAACTGCTAAATAAAATCCATTTAGACACACAGACTTACGCAGGAGAGTGTGATTTTCAGAGTGGAAATGTGTAAAAAAGAAAAAGAGAAAAAGATGTGATTCCACATAAAGGAAATAGTGATGGTCGATGAGATAGTGGAAATGTACGAGCAGCTTTGCAATTAGCAAATGCAGGCCTGCCACATTGTCAAATGCCCTCACGCTCTGTCTCTGCGATAATTGTCACAGCCCCTCTCTTTTATTGCAATCTGTCACAGAGTCAACCATATTCATTATGCATTCTTATCTGCTTGTGCTTTAACATTTGCCAGATGGCACGTTGGTATCAAAAGCTAATAATGATGTAGTAAGGAAATTAAGACTTTATCAAAAGCTACTTAATGCCGGAAAAAAGGAAAATCAAAATACATTGATGCATCAGTTGATCCTTGATGATCCCATCTGTGAAATTGTAAAAGGTGAATCATCCTATCTTACAGCTACAGAATATGCAAATTAGAGAGCAAAGCTGAAATTCGATTGGGTTTAGCTTAACTAATCTCCTTTGGTCACAATTTAGGTTTGATGTAGAAAGAAATCCCATTTTATACACACAGATGTAATCTGGTTGTCTAACCTACAGTACAGTATTCGCTGGTAGAATAAAAATGGCATTGGAAAGTCCATAAAATATGTAAAGTAATATATTAGGACATGGACAGCTACTCAAATTACAAGGAGCTCTCCGACATTTTATACACCTGCCAATTCCCAAGAAAGGGATTTTACATTTGCCATATGCTGCAGATGGACCGGCCTAATTAGTGCATGCACAGAATATCTAAGTCTCCTTATAACGGAGTAGAAATGCAGTATGTTGGTCAACACATGGGCAAATGGGGTTTTAAAGGAAAAAAGACAAAATATATTTAATTGGACTAATCACATTTTTATCATGAATTGGTCATGGCACTCCTCGTGGAGCCTGTAGGAAGCAACTGCAACTTAAAAAAAAGCTAAAAAAGCAGCAAAAACGAAAGCGACTGAAAAGAAGAAGCAGACTGTGTGTCTTCAGCCACACTGGCGGCTTCCTGAGACTGTAGCTATTGCTCCCCATCAGCGTGCCAACATGCTCACAATGGCAATACTAGCTCATTGTTCACCTTCATAATTCATCATGTTACAGGTAGACTTTGTTAATTAGTCCTCAAGACAAAGGGCCGATGAGGCTGGCGAGAACGTCATTATTTCTGCAGGTATGTGCTCACAATCCAAAGTGTTGGAGAAACTGAAATTTCAGATGAAAGATTAGTTATTACAAAGTCGTTACAGTTTGTCCTCCGTGAAGCATGAACGTCTGTATTCAATTTCAAGACAATCCACGCCAATAGTTGTTGAAATATAAAAAATAAAAAACCTAAAGTCTACCACGTGGGGGTGCCAGAGGAATCATCAGTACATCAAGTAAGATTCATCATCTGGGAACCATGAATGTTTGTTCGAAATTGTGTGTAGAGGTATTTAATAATACTTTGATTTGATATAGCGCTTTTCTGAATACTCAAAGACGCTTTACATAGGAATCATTCACCCACTGATGAGAGGAGCTACCGTGCAAGGTGCCACATCAGGACTATCTAACATTCATACATCGTAGGGTTAGGTGTCTTGCTCAAGGACACATCGACACGGGCTAGCGGAGCCAGGGATCGAACCGCCGATCATCTGATTGGAGGATGACCCTGCTCACCTCTGCGCCACGGTCACCCCAATACTTCTCTCTGTGTGTTCAAACCTTCTGGTGGCATCAGAGGAAAATAAAGATCCCCTCAGTCGTTAGAATGTATCCTCTAGGGACCATGAATATCTTTGAAACATGTAATGGCAATCCCTCCAGTAGTAGTTGAGATATTTCATTCTACACTAAAGTGGTGGACCCATTGACTGACATACTGGCATTGCCTTCCCGAGAGTCCTCCTGTTGTTTCTAGAGAGAAGAGAAACAACACAAGTATGACGTGGCTGTTGTTGTATTGATGGAATTATTGTTGCGGAAATGGACATTTGTAATTTATTCAATAGGTAAACATAGAGGAAGTTTGCATTAACAGCAGAAAACAACATCAACAAATTAAAACCGGAGCAGGTTTCGTACAAATATATGAAATAATAATACAGGGCAAATTTGAAATAATGGCCTCTCTTATATAAGCCTGTTTCAGAGCTTTCATACTTCTGTGATTCTACCATTAATCTTATCTAAAATGCAAGTAAAGCCTGTTATTAATTTGTCCTCCCTCTTGAGAAGTAGGCCCAGGACAGAGGGAGAATTTTGGCAATGCGCAATAAATAGCTGAGAAAATGAGGCTCATGGGAACAAGCGGTACAGCCCTAGATTGTCCTCCCTCGGTGACATCTTGAATAGTTCAGGAGTTATGTGCAAAAGTTGGGCAAGATAATGTCTGGTGACATAGACTTGTTGTCACATTTTTCATCCACAACTATCCAAGTCCCATTGCATTCGGATCACACCTCTTCAGGCAGATAACTATTTCCTCAGGATTAATGTCTCAGTTTCTGCATCCTCAGACACATCACAGTTAATGACCTTGATTTAAATCACAGGAATGTATGTAGGAACTCATATTACTTCCAAACAAGAAAATATATCAGCCTTTAGTTGTTGTCTTTGTCTGGCCCAGTGCTAGGCAACTTTTGGCCTGCAGCTATCAGAGAGATAGGCAATCGCCTCTACTCTTGGTTTGATTGATTCAATGCAGGTTTACCGAGCAGGGGACACCTTGCTCATGCATATGCTGTTTCTCATTCCTGTGGGAGGGGGAGGGGGGGTGGGGTTGCGTTAAAGTCATATAATTTCCGCATTTCCTGTTTGATTGCAAAAGCTTAAAGAGTTTGACACACTGAATAATCGTGTAGGTTATGTGGCTTTGCAGAAGTGAAAGGTGTGATAAGCTCAGAGGATGAATTAGTGCTACTTTAAAGCTTGCCACATGTTTTCAACATTTCCAATAATTCCCCAAAATGTAGGCTAAGCTGATGACAACATCACAAAAATGACAAAAGTCAAGTGGAGGCAAAGGAAACTGCTCACGGGCCTTTAGATGATTTTAGGCTCGCAGAGGGTGAATCCTGAAATGTGTGACATCCACATTGAACACACACCTCCCCCTCAAGATGCACCAACACACACTCTCGCTCAGTCTTTCTCTTTGTCTTGATTTTACACCTGAAATAAACACAACCGCAAAGTTTCCATTGGACGACAATTCACAGTTATTTTAGTCGTTTTATACACGTAGGGTGTGACGAATGAATGTCCTGTGAATGCCTGTTTAATATTTCACGTGAAAACTATTCATACCGCGAATTTGGGACAGTTGGAACATTTTTTAAATAAAAGCTTCAAATAGATTTGTTGTAAACTACCAGAATCCTCGTGACCCAGAGCAGCGTCCGGCAGTCTGACTGAGGTAATTGTCATATTGTCTAAGCTACTTTTAATTAAAAAAAAAATTCTTTTAACAAAATGATGTTCTCAATGAATTTGCCTCTGGTAAGCAGTTATGCAGTGTACATATCTCTAGGGCTTCTATTGTGAAAGGTAAAAATAGAGTGGCTCTGGTCTACACTGCCTTTATCAAGGTTGAAAGGTCTAATAAAGTTTGCTGTCTTGGTTTGACTACAGGGTGTCCATGCTGTTGAACTCTATAGTGTATGTATTCCTTGTGTAAAGGCTCTGAAAAATCCACCTTGTTCCGGAAAACGCCTATCTGCTGTGTAATATTTGCGTTTTGTGTGAAAGTACTGATTAAAAAAACACCCCTGATGTGTAATGGTCTTGCTTGACACCATATATGGCTTAAAAAGCATCTACACAACAACAACAAAAGTCCATGACAAACACAAGCAGTTGGAGTGACATTGTTATAATGATGCATTCATGTATACTGTGGGTGGTAAATAACAGTAATGTAATGTTTGTTATTTTTAACATCCTGCGATCTGAGCCAATAGTGAAGGCTGAAAATCTTTTGGCAAAAAATATTACGAGTTAACGGGGAAAAAAAAGAAGTTTTAATGGTGCAATGTGTAAGATCTGGTGCACATGCTCCAAAACCAATAGGGGGATGCATTTGACCTCCACTTCTGGGTCCATACAATCTAAATTTCCAGTCCTCAATTCACAAAAAAACTAAAGGCAAAGAGAAGAATAAACCAAATTCAACCATGTTGTCTGAGAGCCGATTAAAATAACACTGCTGTCTTATAATCTTTACGCGTGGCTTTGAACCTGAAATTTACCACTAATTGGGAGCTGTATAGTCTGTGTGCTTTTTGATAGTTTGTCTATTGGATTAAATCCAAAGTGGCAGAAACGAGAAAAGGACTTACATTTAAAACAAATGAGTCATGAAATCCATTCATTACAACTCAACTCAATACAGTGGCACAAATATCGACCCATCCACCCGGTCTTACCAGTTGGACGTGACCTGAAAACCTCTAAGGGGTCCAGGAAGCATCCTCATCAGAAGCTCAGATCTCCTTAGCTGGCTCCTCTCGTCTCCGAGGAGCAGCGGCTTTGCTCCGAGTTCACTCCGTCTGTCTGAGTCTCTTGAATAGAACTTATGTTTTCCTCTCAGCAGAGAGTTTGCAAGCTAGCCAGCTCAGAAAGCTGGTCATGTCGAGATGCTAGTCCTCAATTTGCAAAGCTCTGGCGCGATGGTTGAGAGTAGGCATGTACCGTGAATAGTTAAGGTATGGCATGAGTTTTTATCTAGGTCTCTGACTGGCCTGTGACTGACCTGCAGCAGCGCTCACAGCTGTTGCAAAAGGTGTACCAGTCATCATATATGTGAAATGAGTTTCCATGGGGTTTTAATGGCACCCACTTGATCAATGAAAATAAAAGCATCTGCCTTCAATCGTCGGGCAGCGGAGGAGGAGAAGAGACACGTATGCCATGCCGTTGCTGTTAGACCTTTATGTTGGGAAAGTTGAATGTGAAAAACACAGATGGTAGAAGTAAAAAAAAAGTACTTAAGTTATTTAAGATCACACAGTCTGTTAAAAAAAATATGAAGACAAAATAAACCAAAATTAGCATTAAATGGGCAGAAAAGCATGCGGCGTGTGTCCGCTTTGGTGTTCCAAGACGCAGCAGGTCGCCGTGACGCATGTGTGACAAAGCTGAACGCACGTCTGCACCGAGCCAATAGACAACCGCTTTAACGGGGAGGGGAACATTTTTGACATTTATGTCCATGAGACAAATTACGAACAATCATGAGTCACTTGCGGTGTAGGTACTGTGATACAGTATAAACATCATGGCCTACGTCTGATATTATATTTAGATCAGTTACCACGACACAGGTCCATTTCAGGAGACAATTTGTGATGTTCAATTATTCTTGATGATGGGGGATCTTGTTTTAGTGTTACATAGATTAATACATAGATTTTATTTTTTTGCTATTAAACTCTCAAAGCTGTGAATAAACAGCAACATCTGGATTTGATCTCATAAGGCCTGAGGAGTCTCACTAATCACCAGAGTAAACTATTGCAGATGTGAGACAATTACATAGACTGACTCTCCAAATAACTTCATTTGAATTAGCAGAAACTGCGCTGTCAATATGAGGGGTGATGGGTGATCTCATGTCCCTACCCCTCCTCGGTGCAACGTGATCTGCCACAACCTGTAAGGACATATGTTATGAGAAACTCATCAAATGGCACGAATGTAAAGTTTAGAGTTCCACGTTTATGTTCGGATTTAATTCAACACACTTTAAAACTAGGCCTGTGTTGTAAGGTGGAGAATATGCGCTGACACACATGCAGGGTATTTTGAAAGACAAACTTGCGTAGACAATAGAGTTTGGACTTTGAAATGTAAGCTGCAAAGCATCCTCATTAATTGTGTAAAATAGGTTTCTCCCCAAAGAACTGACAGAAATGGTGTAATGCTGGGCTTCATGGGTAGATATGCTGGCTAATTGGCTCTTTAAAAGAAGGTTAAGGCATTTTAAAGGCCTCAAATTGGTCTTTTCTCCTTCAGAGCAAGTTGTGAGTGCCAAAAATAATTAGGGCGGTGCTGATTGTTATGGACCCCATATCACACTAAGGCAAAACAGACAGCAGGGAGGATGCCAAGGGAAGCTTTATGAGTCTCATTTGAGGTAAGCTGAACTCATTATAAACTCTATGAGTTGTGTGAGAGATAGTTAGCAATACAGATTACATAACTATCTGGAGCCTTTACAGCAGTTTGTGTAGTCATTATGAGAGGAATTACACTTCTGTATGGGAACACTTTTATTTTATGCATGATGATGTCTCAAGCCACATGGAGGCCTGAATCTACAGTCAAGAGAATGTCCCCACCCAAAAACTCACGCCGTTGTTTATTTGTTCAAATGCTTAAAGCAACAGTATTTTCTTTTTCTTTTTGGGGAACATGTTATTAGTAGCATATATTTACACATTCAGCAAAAATGGTTCAACATTAGGGTTCATTTTTCCGTCACCCGACAAATGTAATATTCACTCTCCATTTAGCTCTGTTTTGGTCTCCACCACCACCTGTGGGATGTATCTGCCTTTCACCAACGAGCTGCTAATGTTGTCTTTGTCTGGTGCTGTACGGTGGGTTTATCAGAGCTGTTTCGCTGTGAAGGCGACCTTCTGCCGCTGGAAATGGGTTTATAAGAGGCAGTGAGAGTGAGCCAAACAGTAAGGTTTCAGGTCGGGAAAAAAACAAACAATGAGCTAAAGGACACACAAATGCTCCGTAGGGCTGGGTGACAAAATGTGATTATGCAACAATGACTGTCCTTGATAGGCAACTTGATAGGTCGTGTCACATCGTAACCAGAACCATGATTCACATCCCGTCTCCAATCCCATGACCACAATCTTTCCTCAAACCTCAACCCAACATTTGAGTCATCTTAAACTAAACTTTCCCGTCTTATTGCGAGCCACAAAACCTACAACGCTTTTCCCATGAACAAATCAAAACAAACTTACTGCTACTTATGAAAAACAAGTTTGATGAGAGCAGAGACTGAACCAAGAGGATGAAGTAAAGGTGTGAGCCGTGAAACCAACACAATGAGCTGAAAGTTATTTGCTAGTTATTTAATCCATCGATAATTAAAAAAAATATATAATAGACTGGTGCAGCGGTAAAGCCTAAATTTGATTTAACACTTGATTGTTGTTGTACCGTAAAACTTTTTAAAGTCCCCACAATGATACAAATGAAAAATCTATTGCTAAGGAAATAGCTGATTAGCTTTCTCAAATCTAATTTCGTTAATTGTGACATTTAAATTGGGTTTTCCTTCTTCGCAAAAAAATTCCAAGAACACCAAATTTTAACTTACATGGCGGATTTCTCGACCTAAACTCTTCCAGTTGCAAGTCTCTGCTCTATATTCTTTGGCAGTGACAAAGATCAAACATTAATCGTCAAATGCCCCTCTGAGCGCTCATTCCGCCGCTGCAGCTGTTTGGGGACTTCCACATTGTGAGGTTCCACAACGCTGACAGGGAAACATGGGGAGCAGTCGGATGTCCTAGTAGCCTCATTCTCCCTGCTAGCAGAGCATGTCCCAACTGTTGTCAATTTATCAATGTATCGTGCACTAGTGGGCACAGTTTGAGCCACCATTAGGACAGGTGCCTCCATCCATCATGGCCAAGTCACTTATTCCACCTTGTCAGGGGAAACTAAATGGAGCTTCTGAAGAAATGTAAACAACTCTCAGCGGACAATCAGAGGAGCCAATCTCAACACTCCAACTGGAGGACTAAGCACAAAGAGAGTTCAGTCTCCCATTAGCATCCAGGGCCTCCTGCATTCGTGCGGATGTTTCCCCCATATGTCCTTTAATTGTACAGACACACTGATGTGCCGCATCTGAGCTCCACAACGTTTTAAACGCTGCACGTTTTAATCCTGATGTAATTATCTCATCGTCTTGATTACCCAGAAAATCACTCTACTGTGCAGCGCAAGAACGTGCATCTCTGAAATGTTATATATATATTTTTTTAAATCAATTTTGTGCTTCGATTTACCTCGTCCAAACACTTGTAAATTATGAAAGAAGGAGGGGAAAAGAACAAATGTCTCGTTCTCCAAAATACTTACAGTGGAATTTATTATTTAGTAGTGTGGATTTAATAATATAGGAATAACAACATACTGGGTGCATGCACTCACTGTACAGTCTAATCTAATTCATGTTTGAGAATGTGTTTAGCTGAAGCTTGTTTAGAAGAGTTTCATCTTGACAATTATAATCCTATGAGGAGAGCTCTCACCCCCTGGGCTCGCACTTCATTCATTTTTGTTTTATTGCTGCACAATACAGCCAGAGGTGAAGTGCACTGGGTTTTAATTAAAAGACACAAAGAACTTGGTAAATTGGGGGATGCACAGAGCTGTTAATCAATCCCCAGCAATCAGCCGGGATGATGATGGCACAACGACCGCCAACAGAATGGAGTGAAAAGAGAGCAGACAGATCGGTGTGTTTTCTTTCTTCATTCTCACACAGATCTAAATAAACATTTGCAGCCATGATGAGAGCTTGAATGTCAGCTAAATGCTCACTATTTTGTAGATTATCCCACACCAATTTAGCACCATGCACATTTATTGTGTTAAATATCTTGGCTGTCACAGTTTCTTTTTTTTCCCAAATAAAAACATTGCGTAATAGTGATACGTGTTACCTGGAGAGTTTGGAGGGAGATATAAGTTTCTAAAACGTTACATTTTTTACATATAAACCTGTGGCGCTTAGCAGAGTATGTTAGCACAACCATACCTAGTGTCAGCACTTCTATGCTAAGCTAGCTACTACCACTTCTATGCTAAGCTAGCTACTACTGAATACATGCTGCTTTTGCTTTTTAATGATTGCAACAGTGAATAAAGACCCACCGGTGATATTAGCTTATTGCAGATATATAAGTATCGGCGCATATGCTCTGTGATTTGCGCAGATATTAAAACAACAATTTTAATTGCCTTATGCCCGTGGCATGTAACACTGCATAAATTAGCCCAACAGCTAGCAGGCTTTCCCTATCTTATAGCTCTTCCACTCTGACTTGGCTTCAAGTCATCGCCTGGCAGAACACCACTGTTAAATTTGATCCTGCTCGTAAGTCTGAATCCCTTGTATTACACCTTTAAAATAAAATGTGTCAGTATGAGAGGAATTCAGTGTAATGAGGAATATGAACTTTTGCAGCAAAATTTGTCCAACCTTGAAGAGCACTCCTGTTGATTAGCTCAGAAGCTCTTGTGAGGTCAGTAAAAGCCGTCCTGCACATCATATGTGTTGAATAATTTCGCAGAAGCCAAGTTATTTTTTTCCTCTCACAATTTATCTATGTATATTGTGTGGAGATCGCCCCAAAATATTCTCCTTGTGAAGAACAGGAAATGTTTTAGTACACAACCGACTGATCAGTGTTCTGGCTCTGCTTTGCCTTCGGGGGAAGTCCGGCCCCGCTATGCCACGTTATGATGAGACACAGTAATCAGTATGGCATCTGACAACCGGCGAGTAAAAGGCAGCGAGAAGTTGAAACTTAATTTCTGCAGCTTACCTCACTTTCGCTCCGTTTATGGTCAGACTTTGATCCAGATTCCGCTGTGTCTGATCATCTCCTCTCATCATTCCTCCCAGGAGTCAACTAAACGTCTCTGGAGACAGCAACAGCTGATTAATAAACTCTCACCACGGTTACCGTGAGTCGGCAAGAGCAAAAACTATTTTTTTTAAATCTAATTATCAGGTTGTATAATAGACTCTTCTATGGTTGTAACAAATAATAACAATAACAACAGACTCCAACATCATCCGCAGTCACGAGCAAAGCCATGGAAAATGAAAAAATCACACTTTTAATCCAGACATATTTCACCTCATTCTGATATATTGTTACGATGTGAATTCAATTCAACAGGAAAGTAATTATATCTATTATATTCAAACAGAATGTTGTAAACCTTTGACCATGCTAATCACATCTTCTTTTATTCTGAGTGAAGACTCCTGTTGGCTGTTCCTTTCCTTTCATATTTTATATGCTTATTATCTCATTTTCTTTTGAAGACCTTGATTATTCCCAGTCTGAAAATGAACAATAATTGCTGCCCTACTGCTTACAGAGCCTGTTGAGCAGAAGAATAAAAGAGCAGTCCTTTCAATGGTCAATCAACAAAGAAGTACATTAATCATTATCTCACATTACAATTTCTTGTTTTGTGCATGAAACAGGGCTCTGGAAGAATTAAGATGTCTTTTACCCTCCCAATTACGCGAGAGATTTGTATGGTTACCCTGAAACATAATACGAACAACAAGGATAAAATAGAATTCACAAAGAGGAGAGTGCTTTGATCACATACTGTATGCCTTGAGGAGTCTTGCCTGAGAGTCTTTGATGTGAATCAGTGCATGAAACACAGGTTCAATTGGCCTGGGGTGACCCTCAAATTTTCACTCTTTAATCATGTATTTCATGTCAGGTGCATTAAAAAAGAAAATGGTCCCTCGTGGTGTATAATTTTTTTTCTTTTACCATTATAAAGAAATTTTCTAGACAGAAGTGTGTGAAACAATTTGCCATCCTTTATTTATTACACAAAACACGCTCGCTGTGTAGGATATATTGCAGAGGACAGAGACAGGATGGAAGGAAAAGCCCAAACAGTTGTTGTGTTAATACCTTCATAAACACTGGGATTGCAGCACCTAATTACCATCAGATGGATGGAACTGAAAGGTCAGTCAGAGCCTTTTTTAGCCACGCTCCCAAGGCGGCTCTGGGGATTTCGATGTTGATCCATCCCTCGGTCCAATATTTGGTTCCAGAGAAAAATATCTCATACGCGTGAGAGGATTGGGTGGATTTCTGTCTCCCATCTTGTGCTACCAGCAGGTTGTGATTTACAATTGTCCAACAATGTGTTTGAGAAGGCAAAGAAGTGATGAAAAAGTTCCCATCACACTTGTATGTATTTAACTCTGGTTATGGCCACTCAGCCACGAGAGGTCCACGCGTTGAACTACAATGGAAACATTTGAACATACTAAATGTTAGCATGTAAGCATACAGTAGTAACTTAAAGCAGCTTAGCATGGTTGAGATAGGCATAATATATTAGACGTGGTGAGGTTAGACCAGCAAGGTTCTCTCTTGCAGGTAGACATCAATAAAAAAAGACGAAAGTTAGATGTGACATTTTATGTTAAACATCCGCAACTGCAGGAATATTGACACTTGGAAGAAAGTACAGCTAAACTTCACAAAGTGCAGCTGAGGCTGAATATTGACCTTATCCTCACAAAGCCTTTCTCGCCTCAAGGTAGCTCACTGCTGAGTCAGTCACCCAGTGGATGTACAGTATAAAGAGAACTGGATACAGTGACAGAGCTGGGGCCCCATTCAGTCCGATGAAAGTTGCTCCCGGACCTCGATCTCGAGCTCATTCACATGAGCGGAGGAAGGAAAATACCTCTGGATTTGGCTATTAGTACATTTTACAACATTTACGATCTAATGGTAAAAACAAGGATATTAAAGTGTTCTTACTGGGAAGTTGATGTATCTAAAACAATATTTTATCCCCTGATTTAAAGAGGTCTTTCTTCTGATGTAAGTCCATGGGAAAGAAGTATTTTTGGGCCCCTATGGCCTCACATGACCACGATGTTAAATGTACTTCAAAGTCTGGCCCTTCACCTTGGGGCTTAGTCTAAACAGGCACAGAAAACCTCCTTTTGTGGCATCCTTGATCCTGACCATCCCAGCTCCTATCAAGATGTTTCCCTCCCAAAGAAAAAGATCATTCTGTCCTGAAACTCAAGCAAAGACCCATGAGGCTTTTTGGATACCATGTCTAATCAGCAGTCGTTCCTGTTGCCCAGCATAATCAACAAACCACACAATCTCGTTTTACTGGGACCATGTACAGTTGTTCCTTTTTGTGTTAAATATGGTTATTGTTATGGGTCCTGTCCAACTACTTCACACTGGTCGGGTCTATATGTCGTCCACTTGGAAAAGAACTCTACGACTGGTTCGACTAGGTCTAAGAGGACGTCTCCCAGAGCAGGAACATCGAGGTCCCTGAAGAATGGTGCTCTCCGGGGATACTCTAGTGGCCCGTTCACCCGTAGCTTGATGTGCACATGCTGAATACCAACACCAGACTACCTTATAGGCCACAGTCATGAAGTAAAGTTAAAAGTATTTTTCATTTGGACCATTTTTTCATAATTGTGGCCGTTCTGCCTAAAGGTCATGGTTACTTTGTACTTGACTCTGTTGGAGAGATTAGGAGAAAAAAGCCACGTTAAAGCAACTCACAGCACTGCAAACAAAAGCAGCTTCCCACCGAGAGACAGACACAACATTAGCTTTCTTTGTATTCTTGGAAACAGAAGCATTAGGGCTGGTTTGGACAGGCCCCCCTATTACTAGTCCTGAGTAACAGAGTGAATGAAAGTAGATTTTCAGGTCATGTTTTTTTTTCTTACCACTCTTCTGACATGTTTTACAATACATCACCGTTGGTACGTAGAGCTGGAGAAGCCTGAACTTTATAAGAAGTCAGAGATGCTCCCGCTATATTGGCAAGGATTTTATGTCGGATTCCAGAAGAAAAAAAACACTCAACTGAATACATGAGACAGCAACAGTCAAACTGAGAATAAATGTATTAAAGTTTGTTCCTCCCCATATCGTTAAACCATTTGAGAATACTTTTGTCTAGTTTATAATGAAGAACTTGCTATGGTACCTTAATCTTGACATGGCAAATGCAAATTGTTATCTGTCTGTAAACTGAATTCCATTTCTCCCGTTTAAAGACATTCCTGTGTGATTTAATAGGGTCTTCTTATTTCTATATGGAGATGGAATTGGAAGACAAATAGGATTTAAGGAAACATATTACCTCTTGTCCCTCTCTGAATACAAAGGGCAGACCCTAGTGCTATCACAAAGAAAACAGCTTAGCAGCAGTGCATTTGTTTTCCATTCAGAGAGAAGCACTTTGTCTTTCCAATCGTTACCTGTCTGTGAATCAGTTGCTCCATTAAGGACAGCCTAAAGAGGGAGGTGCTGTCTAGGGCTAAATTGCAATTAGTTGGCCTGCAAGTGAGGCTGGCACCAGTTAACTTGGGATATCGGAGTGCAAGGGCTCCGTAATCAGGCTTTGGTCATGTAGAACAATGCATAAAATTAAATTGACATTAATGAATAATTGTGTAGTGAAAATGGAGGAGTAGAGTTAATTGCATGTTACAGTGAGTGTAATGCCCAGATAACCTTGTGTCTAATGCTATTCTTAGTCTGACTGCCAAGGCTCTCACCGTGGCTCCTCTCGGCGGGAAGTCATTAAAGCTAGGGAGTAGATAATGCCAGTGTGCCGAAACCCAGAGAAGCTACAATCTTGCAAAGACTTTCTTACACAGGCTTTTTTTCCCCTAAGTGGGCTATGCTGAAGTCATTTGTACACAGCCTGAATGAAATTAAAGGTCACTAGTGCTGCGCATCTGTGTCTGGATGAGCTTTTAGAGTGGGGCCCACTCACCCACAGGGGCTGTCACACGGTAGAATGAACACCTTAAGATGACTGAGGGCTAGGATATTTGCCACAGAGGAAGAGGACTTGAGTGACAGGTGCTCTGACTAATTCATACATTTAACCCAAGTTTGAACTACACCTTCCATTTAAAAATTATTCCAACAATTAGGTGCTTTGTTCAGAATTTCAGTTAGAATTGCGTTCCTATTATCAGACGTATGGACTTATATTTCAAAATGTCAATGACTACTCAGTGACAGACTTATAGTTAGACATACATTATAGTATGCACTCCTCAACTTGGGGGTCGGGACTCCCTTAGAGGGTTGCAAGATAAATCTGAAGTGTTGCGAGGTCATTATTGGGATAGGAAAGGAGAACAAAAGCATGCTTTTCTACACACTATTGCTTTACTTATTAGATGTTTGGCTAGTTTTCACAAATTTCTTGAGGCATCTGAAAGTCTACATTTTACAGGTCTGTAAACTCTCAATACTGAACTAATATCTTCCAAGGAAGTGTTATGGAAATAATACTATAACTTGGCTCCAATTTAAGGTAGCAATTTTAGGTTCTGCTTATACCTCCAAATACTTAATTCCAATGAAATGCCAAGCTAACATAACCTAGTGTCAGCTGAACATCCCAAAACTGTCAAGATGTCTATCGGCAAGCATACAATTTAATTAATATGGAGAATAATGTTTCCAATTATAAATTAATGAAGTGGAGAAATTCTTACACGGACATTTCTCTAGAAACAACTGCTTTTAAATTTGACACAATTAATCTAAAATAGAATTTTGATTACAACTACAATTTTTTAAAACGTATTTCCAGGACATTATTAGGAAGCAATGGACTCCTACAATAAAGTGCTGCAAAAACATTCAATAAATGATCACTTCTTGGTTGACCTGGTTGTAAATTATAATCCATTCACTAATGGAACCTGTGATGATAACATCGTAATACCGACATTGCTTTATTTCCAGATTGTTGGGAACCACTGCCCAAATGGTACGTACATACTAATATATTTACAATATACCCAAATCCAGATGGGAAAAAAAACTGCCTCCATTTGTAACAAAGGCCTAAGGGACATAAAGGCATGTCTTAGACTCTCTGTGTGGGCCCGTCTGCGGCAGCCTCCCATCGGGAAAATCAGTGAAAAGAACAGCAATGTATCAATTTACTCGCTGCTAATTTACTATTGTCTCAGCTCATTAAGCAGAAATGCATCACTAACATCGCATCATCACAGTAACATGCAATAAATAAAGCTAAGGAACCAATATTAGAGTAATTTACCTTCATCGTTTTTGGTAATCACTGGTTTGTTTTCTTATAGTTGCTGTTAATACACTGAGTGACTGCATGCATGGTATCTAATCATCTAATAAGTGAACCTTATAGAGGAATGAAAATATAAAGCAATCGCATAGTGCACATTTTTAAACCACACAACAGTCCAGTGTTTATTCTGTAATGAGCAGTGGATCACATCAGCAGAGGGAGGATGAATGAATGGTGTTTGTGGTCTTCATTCTTTATAAACCCCACGCCCTATTGTGATGTCAGAGATGTTATTTATTTTCTTGACATTTTAGACATGTGTCCAGTGAGATATTAATGAGTTTATATTATGACTTTGCTGTTGTAAACATCACTATTGTGGAGCTAAGAACAACCAATCACTTAATAAGACATTTGTAGGGGACCAAAATGTTACAATTCATTTCCATGTACTGAAAACACACTGTGAAAGGGTTAAAGTATGTAAGACGAAAATTCTGACAACTCCCAGACTGGACATCGCTATGGGAGCGACCTGTCAATCACATGGTAGACACCTCAGAAATCATTCCTTGCTTTATTTTCTATTTGACTCTAAATTAACCATAAACCACTAAATAAACATCATGCTGTATTGAAGAAGAAACTAGCGATTAAGACCATACACTCATGTTTACTGAGGTCATACATCAAGTGAGAAGTCATTTTCTCATAGACTTCTATACAATCAGACTTCTTTTTACAACCAGAGGAGTCGCCCCCTGATGGCCATTAGAGAGAATGCAAGTTAAGGGCACGTCTGCATTGGCTTCACATTTCAGAACCAGAGGTTGCCGGTTGGTGTCGTAGTGAGTGATGTAAACATGCCAAGGCTGGAATCACAATATTTTCCCATACAAAAAAATAATGTTCACTTATGTTTATGAATATTTTGTAAATGTATAAAAAAGTAATTTCTTAATTCTTCTTTTTTAATGATCTTTTAGTTGAAGCACAACAACAATTCAAGATTGCATACAGTCTGTCGTTCATATTTCACAACGGGTTTTTGATGCAACATTTCCGATGTTTTGTTATCTACCACGGTGTCACTAGTTTAAGTAAACAAGCTCCAACTCCAGAAACCATGGAGAATAATCTGGAGTCAACAGAGATAGTGCAGACCACACTGATCAGAACATGATTGGAGACAAAGCTAAAGTAAGGCCCTCTGCCTCAGTGTCATCAGTAAGCATGATGTCACTGTGTTTAGTTTCACATATCCGTGCTCCTCTGGACTTGTATCTACTGTAGACTATGGCCTAGATAGATTTACCCTAGATATGTCAATCTAGCCTTGTTTTAATAGTTTATTTCACTTGAATAGCTTTTACCTCATGTTGGTAGAGATCGGAAACTGCTGTTGAATTACATAGATTAACAGTCATGTTGATAGTGCACACAGATGTACTGTGGCATGATGTAATGCTTTCTATCTTATCACATGGCACTTAAGGGTACAGCCCCAGGCCCTCCCCCATGCCCTTTACTGTGTGTGTTTAGTTTCAATACAGATGGTGGTGACGAGGCACTGTTTCCTTGAACAAGTTCCATCTTGTACAGTTGCCTTGTTTCATTGGCGAGAGAAGCAGGATGTCACACTGGAGGAAGTAGGCTAATTCATTTAGAGTACCCCCCCCTCCCTTCACATTCTTCATTATTATCCACTAACCAGGAGTTTCCCAAAGTGGAGTCCCTGGAGAGTTCTCAGTGCATTTCCTTGGACGGGGATCTGGATGTAGGGATTTGTGGCATACTGAGATTTTGAATGTCCAATCCAACTAAACTACACACTAGTAAGCTCAATGTTTACGCACTACATTTGACACATTTGGGCTTGTTTTACAGCGTAATTAACATTGTAACATCACCCCAAATAAAAATCCAGCTGCCGAAATAAATAATTTCGTTGCATATGCCTAAAATAGCTCATTTGATTTATTTGAAATTGTTTCCTACTTTCTACTCAGTGTTAACACTTCCATACTTCCTTGTTCTTTCTGACTCCCACTACTGGACTGGACTACGCCTAATAATGTGTGTAAGAACTGAAACTAATGTGTTTTAAGAGTTTTAACAACCCAGTTCCTCAACTCACGTTTAGCTACTATTTTTACAGAATAACCTAACCTACTTTATCTAAGCAGTATGCCATCTGGAATTTACACTGAATACATGAATTACATAAATAGGTTAACTTCACTGACAGCGTGGTTTGATTGACACTCCGTGTCTTTATCTTAGTAGCGACCAGTAGTTTACAGTTTTGGTGTTTATCACCCTGATGTTTGGCGTCCTACATTTCGTTGTCACAGGGTCAGTGATCCTTCAACTTATGTACACTATGTAGTGTACGCGTTCATGCATTTCTAAATACCTGCAACCATATCTTTGGCATTTCTGTACTGACAATTTGAATTTGTTTTCAAACAATATCTCACATCCTTTTTTTAAGATTGGAGTAAAATGAACCTCCTTTCACTGTGTCCATATCAATTAAGGCAAATGTCTTTGTCAACCCGTCAGGTGCAATATTTATTTAAGTTATTATCAGGCAGCTATTGTAGATCAAAGGGGCCCACTGCTGGTGTCCATGTTCTTAATAGGGTCCTAACAGCAGGCAGCGAAACAACTATTTCTGTTGAATCTTCAAGACTCCTAGATGCTTCCTGCTTTCTCTTTCTGGAGTAAAACTAACAGAATGCAGGGATTTTCTTTCAGGATTGAGGGATATATGTTCCGTACCTGTCTAGGTCACACCTAAGCAGAACAAGTGGATTTACTTATTTTATTTGTCATCATTGTTTTTCTGACTGTTGTGTGTGCTTAGAAATAGTCACTATTGTAATTTATGGGAGGAGATGTCATTAGACGGACAGAATCCCAATGTATGTGAACGGCATGACATGTTAAAGCTGAGAAAATTAAGTAGTTACTTTAACTTTGTGTAAATGTCGCTCCAGGCCTCACTCTTAATACGAGCAGCCCATTGCCTGAGTGCTGAACATGAACTTTGATTCAGCCCACTGCATACTTTTCATAGCCTGGATCTCATTTTCCAGATGTCTCATCTTGTGCTGATCTCCATAAATAGATAAATCCAAGCTGATCAGGTCGTTGATGTCAACTTAAAATGTTGATGTATGTCAAATTATTTGAAGTTGGGCCTTGACGTCTTCATAAGCCTTGGAAAAAAAACTTTTGCGGCACACCGACACTCTCGGCTATACTGACTTACCTGTCTGAAAGGGAGCGATGAATAATTTGATCACATTTTTCATTTCACTCGAGTGCTGAACAAACAGGAATCTGTGATTAACAGTTTTAATTAGGATTCTAACTTGACAAATTCGTACAGCCTCACAACGTGCCTAAGATGAATAAATCACTGGCCTGGGATCATCAAGCTGCCTCCTAAGTGAATGTGCCTCGAGATTACTTTGTGATTCCACAAACTGTGAGTCAGCCAAGGCTGAGTGTGTTTAACTAATCCTCTTCCCACCACATGTCAGGAGGAGAAAGTTTATGTCCACTCAATGAGCCGACTGCCGCGCTCAGGTATTGGACCCCCAGTGCTCTGCAGTGTTTCTTCTTTGACTCTTGAAAGCTGCATGTCGAAACGGAGTGGAGCCAGTGTTAGTTAGCCTCACAGCGTGGAAGACGTTTGTACACCTGGGTTATGAGGGAACGTTAAAATTAATGGCAAAACATTTGGTGAGTTTTATTTAGAAGTTGTACTTTGGTGCATGTACACTTCATTTTCAGCGGATACTGCCAGCCCAGCTAGTCAGTGAAAACAGAGTTAGCGTCACTAACTATTGCTATAGAGGTTGATACAAAGACATCATTGTTTTGTTTTTTTATCTTCTTTGCACATGAGGGTCTTAGAAACACTTTAAACAAAAAAAGTTTTTGGTTAAGTCAAAGTCAGCTTTAATGTCAAATTTTCCATTTGTGCAAACATACAGACGATTAAAAAATAATTTTCTCTCCTGTCCAACATAAAGTGAATTGTAATAATAAAGTGCAAAACAGCTAAAAAAGAACATTTAGACAACATATTAATTAAGAAACTATAAAAAGAACTATGAGTCTAATAAGCAGTATGTATCTAATATTAGTCTGTATTGTAGCAGCAGTATGAATCTAATATGCATCTAATTTAATAACATTCTCAACATTCGCTTACAATTCAATTGGTTATATGTGCATTCATTAACTGTTGGTGATGTTTCTATGTGTGGTGTCATCAGCAAACATTGTTACATCGGCTTTGTTGAAGACAAGTTGCATATCATTGATTTAAAACAGAGAAAAGCAGAGTCCCCTAGCAAATTCCCTGGGTGACACCATATTCTTGATTAAGAAGACCTCACGTTAACTAAAAAAGTATTGATATAATTTACAGTGTCTTTAAGAATATATTATGGTTCATTAAATCCAATGTAGCACTAAAGTCAAGCAAGAATGCACCCTCCATTTTTACCAGGGATTGATCATCTCCACTAAAGCAATGCTATTAGAGTGTCCCTCTTTATATGTATGTTGAAAATCTGAATCAAGGTTTTTTCACTGAAAAAGAAAATGTAACTCGGTCACCACTCTCCCCTTTACCTTGACACCTAGAGAGAGACCATTGATAGGACGACCACTGGAAACCTAAAAATGAGTCCCTGAATTTGAAAAGTTTCCAATCTAGGTTATGGCATTGAACCAATTTAATTCGTAATCATAATGTGCTTATAATTACAGAACGTTTCAGATGAGACGCTTCATAAAGCAATACATTTCTAAATAGTTTCCTTTAGTCGCTAATAAAGCCTGTGCTTACTGTGCATCAAATATAAATTTCGAGCTACAAAAAGTACTGCACTGTAAGTTTTATACTAGCAGTTGGGTTAGAATTGTAGATGAAGATACGCACCATCCCTCGACCCCCCGTGACCCGCCCTAATGCCAAATTTAAACATCAGTAATGTGCACTGGTGTCTGAAATTCCATTGTGAAATGTTAGATTTAAATCTTGATGATATGCATCGTAACTATTGTAATCAGACATCCCGAGCTTCGCCTCCGTTATTAATTGTCCAAAGCGTAATGATTTATTGTAGTCCTGCAGAATGATTATTAATTTTCTGGTTGATTATACCTGTGGGCGGCAACAACACCGTTCTGCATATAAGCATCTGCTAAACGAAAAAAAATATTCTTCACATGAGAAGGTGTCCTTGGAGAAACAGCTCATCTTTACTTTAATCAAACATATGTAAAAGTGCTGTTGATTAAGGATACCGTGGCATGCATTCAGGGGCGGGGGTGGATATGTAAAGAACATTATCTGATTGCTTCTTTGTTCCGACTCGTACAGGAAAATAACTTTTATTACACAGGCGGTTAAGTGTAAGTAACTGTTCGTCTTTCGGATCATTTGCACGTTGTAACTTGGCAAGTACTTCAATGCTGCACCCCGAACTGCACCTGCACCGCAACAACAACAAAAAGCGTGCAGCCCCCGTATATCACGCTGCTGTGACACTGGTGGTTTACATTCCGGAGCAACAGCGGAGTGACAGGAGTGTGTGTGTGTACAACACAAGCTGCTCTCAGTCAGGCAAGTCTGGGTACGCCTGAGCCGCAAACAGCAGGCCAAGTTCAAGCTTCACTTCAAGAGTCGCTGGGATCTCAACGCTCAGAGGAATGCACAGGTGCAGACACTCAGCAGCAGACAATCCCAGCTAACACTTGATCAATTTGACACTGTGCAGGGCCGATGCCAGTGACGAGTTCCTGTGGGATTGGGATTGGGCCTCCTGCAAACAAAAGAAAGAAGTCCATTGAGCTGCTTTTGTTGTTGTTTCCGCCTCTGGTCTTGCAGAAACCTGGACTCAACGCTTTTCCTGCTCATTCACAGCATCACAGCTGATGGTTGTGTAATACCACATTTGCTCTGATGAGCTTGGCATCGATATCCAGTGGCATATTAATCTAAGTATGTCCAATTAATCAATGCTGGATCACATGCTGCCGCTCTTACATTTAATATTAGCTGACATGTTTTAACTAGGTTAACCTTCCTATGGAGGAGGGCATATATTTCTGTCTTTTTTTTTGGCAACTTTATTCATGAATATTCTGCAATAATTAGTCAGTAGAGAATCTCTGAAGAGCTCTATTTGCAGCTTCATTGATCACCAGAGTGTATCAGTGTCCCTCAAACTAAATTTCCCAGGACTTTCATTAACTAAATTAGATTAAATATCCAATTAAATAGCTTCACTCATAAAATTAGAGAGGAAGGACATGATGTAGTGTTTTAATGATACTGATTAGGGATGTTGCTTAACATCACAGCAGTCGTATCCTGAATTAGATGTGTATTCGTCGGGAGTCGCGTCTCTGACACACCAGTGCTAAGGACGGGAGACAACACTTTGTTCACCCCGTCCTCTCCGGCCACTAAGAGGGAGAGGCAGATTAATTAACGGACCTTTGCAGCCAATGAAGACAGGTGGCAATAATCCTGACAAGAGACAGATCTGAAGCCTCTCATACAAAACCAATTTCAACCGCACTCCATTTTTCAAAAGCTCATCAGGGTGAGGAACGAGAGAATTGAACCTGTGTGGCTGAAGAATTTGTTTCTCTCTGATTGCCTTGTCAGGATATCTTATCCGATGGCAGATGACCAAAACCCCACCCTTCACAGACCGACTCTCTCTCTCTCTCTCTCTCTCTCTCTCTCTCTCTCTCTCTCTCTCTCTCTCTCTCTCTCTCTCTGTCTGACACACAAACGGTTTCAGACAATGCATTCTGTGTCTCTCCCACTCACGCACATCCTCTCACACGGCCTTACACTTCCCCACAAGGACTCCAGCCAAGTTTCCGTCGGTGCGCTTCTCAAGCTTTTGGGCACAAATTCAGTTTTACAGTGATAACAGACAGATAACAGGGCAGATTCACCACTCAGGGGTTTTATTAATATTTTTTATGGACAGAAGGCTGCTCCTCTCTACTCAGCGGCCTTCTGTTTGTTTGCAGGCTGAAAGACAACTGAAATTGTCAGCCGTATAGCTAGCTAGCATATGAAGCGGGTGTGCACCCCGAAAAAGAGCATCAGATATTCTAATGATATGCTAACTCTTGGCCTTCAAAGTAACCCAGTTTTAGTTTACTACTGTGGGCCAACTCTGAAACCACTGGCTATCAGTTTGGCGACAATTAGCCTTTTGGGGCAACGGACATTATTTTGGGGGGGTTCTGGTGTTGCCAGTGGATATCTGGATTACAGCTTTCCGGGCCAAGATGTCCTCTTCTGTCGTTATTTACAGTCAGATCAGAAACACGTATGCACCCGATACACAAACCATGATACTTTAGGGATTGCATTTTGGCTGACGCGCTCTGCTCCTTTTGTACTGAACAAAGACAACGTTTACCTGCATGCGACCAAAAGACAACTCAAACGGGGTTGGTCCATCCTGCTCGGACTACAAACAGAAACCAAGACCCTTCCGATACCAAACTCCTGTCCTGTTGCCTACAGATTTTGCATTCATATGCAGATATTGTTTATAGGGATTACTACTTAGTTAGTAAACCAGCTAGCTGGGCATGATAACATTTAACCTGTTCCCTGTACTTTTTGTGTCTTGCTTGCTGACATTGCTATGGGTTGGACGATCACGGTTTGGTGCAGGGGTTTAGCGAAAGGTTAAAAAGTGCAGCCTCAAAAACTTTATAATCGACTTAAAACACGTGTAAAATATAAGTGAACAGGGAAACTGAATTGTTACTACAAAGGGCATTGATTCAGACTATTTGTCTTGGCTATTGCCTGAGGTACAATGAAGTTATTTATCTGAACAGAGTAGACCCCACTTGGTTTGCAGCGGTGCAATCAGCAGCACATTATAGTAATGCTACTAATAATGTGCTGCACTTGCATTAATGTGATTGATCACGTCTGCTTCGGGGATATGCATATGTAACATTCTTTCCTTTCCACCACTCAAGCTAACCCTTCTCAAGAGAGCCTCAGTGGTCGATGATAGGATCCACCCTGACTGTCCAAACACCGCTCCCTCAGGGACATTAATTTCCAAGCAGTCCCATGAGTGAGTCAAAAGAGAGAAAGCTCACTGAGCATGAAGAGTAGGGAGTGGAAACCACACTGTGTAAAAAAAAAAAGTAATAATAAAAAAGTCTATTTTTTTCTTTTTCTCGGGGAGAAAGTATGGCAAATTAATTTCCTAGAGATTAATGTACAAGGTAAATATTTTAGTGTGAGTACTTATCTTCTAAAAAGTCAGAGGAATGGACACCTCCTCCCTCCCCCCCCCCTGCCGTGCTCTCCCAGTGTGTGTGTGTGTGTGTGTGTGTGTGTGTGTGTGTGTGTGTGTGTGTGTGTGTGAGTGTGTGTTGAAACAGCGAGATGCATGAGGAGTCTAATGAGAGAAGAGATTCCAAGCTGCCTGATGGCTCTCATCAATCACCTTTCTCCTTTGGAGGTGTGGTGCCGGTCGGGGGAAGGGGCCACGGAGGGCTGGGTGGGAGGGAGGGAAGGCATCAGGCTCTTAATCTCAATAAGTTAATAGACTTTCCAGTGCGGCCCTGCTAAGTAGAACTTCATCCCTGTTGTTAGCAAACAGGCAGCATGTACACAGGAGACTGTCTCTGGAGCTGCTGGGTATTTCCACATTGCCGTAGTTCATTTGTGTTGCAACTGAAATTAGGAGATCCAGCTGCAGATTGTCGATACGCCGATAACAGCCAGTTAAAGGTTAGTAAGAACTGAGTTTAGGAACACAAATCCAAATCTCTACTGTTGCAGGTACATATGGTAGAGTTCCTCAGGTAAAGATTGTAGCAGTTTATAGTAAATGTGTCCTCATTTAGCTGAAGGCACATCTCAAAACACACAGGGCATAACCTCTGCAATCATGAGACATGCACAGATGTCACGTTAATTTGACATCTGAAGGTGGAACTGACGGTTTGCTAAACCCTCCCCTCTTAAGGATGAATGTTGAATCATAGCTAACAGGCCTGCCAAAGGTTTAACGGTGCAGTGTGTAAGATATCGGCCAGAATTCTAGTTTAAATGCTTTAAAAAAAAATCTTATCAACTACGTATTGTGTTGCAAAGACATGACATACATTCTGATGCTTTGTTTATTGGATAAAAAATTACAAAGATGCGGAAACGAGAAACACAAATGGCTAATGCAAACTACGCCACACGTGAAGATGATATGATAGCAGTGATATTTCGACTAGCTCTCAGAATTTAAGCATTTCTTTTCACGAACTGAAGATTATACATTTAGATAGTATGGACTTAGAGGTAGAGGGGAAATGCTGAGCCCTATTTAGTTGGAGCATGTGGGACATTTTTGTTTTCTCTTGTTAAAGTGAATTTCTTTGGAGGGGGAATACAAAAGCTAAAGCATAAATCTAGCTTCTGTGTTGAGTGTTTTTCAACAAAGTTTCATCCAAAGTGTTTTGCCTGGGAACGACTATCAGTCTTTGTTGGTTCATTCCAGCAGTATTGATATCATGTCGCCTTTTTTTCAGGGTTTTCACGTTAAAACGAGTCAGCTAAATACATTGGAAGGTCAGGCTAATCTACTTTTCTACTCAACTCACAGAGCTAATGTAATTCATTTAGCTATAACAGCTGATAGAATCTAGCAGCTGCTGGGTTTTTTTCAGATGGATAAAAGTGCTTTTATTTATTTTCCACTTGCTAAAAATGAGAAGCCTGTTTTGGTCTACTTTTGTCTGAAATCAAGCGCACAGTGTTCCCAAAAATTACTTTTAATTTCTAGTGGTCAATCTGCCCTTGTATCACTGCAGACCTCATATGTGCCATCCTAGAATCCAAGGCTAACAGGCATAATAAAAGTAACAAGAGGATGAAATTGAAAACTATACAGTGGTTAATCTGACTACGGTATACTGTATAATTGCTATTTTCTAATAATGTTCCACCCCGAGTATTAGATCTTAGAACAATGCAACTTTGTTTGTTCTTAGTGTCTGATAAATCAGAGCGTATGTTACAGTCGTTTAAATGGCAGGTCAAACATGTGTGACCATGACTTTATAAGGATAATATTGTATTTGTGCCTTTGTCCCTTTTGCTGTACCACTGTGACAGCTCTGGTTAATTAATTATCCCCATGCTGGACAATGTGTTGTGTCTGTACTTCTGGAGGGAGAGGGGGGTAATGTGGAAAATATGCAGAAAATGTATTTGGGTTGACTGTCCGGCTATTAATAATGATTGTGTTTGGATAAATAGTGCCCTACTTTCAGAATCTGTGGGTCTAAATATTCCCAATAGGCTGCTTCCCTCCTGTATTGATTGATTGGTATGGTGCTTAAAGGTCATAGTCATAAAACATCAGGATGTAATTAACACACTGTGATTCTTAACCGGTGGTTAATGCACTGCAATGTTGACTTTTTAAGTTATAGCTCGCTTCTTAGTCTACTGTTTGGATTACCACGTGTTATTTGAATTCAAGATCAGGTGCAGAGGAAATGTAATTTGGTGTTCCTCACCAGAAAAGGGGCAGGTAGGTCTGCCAGGCCTGTGATACATATCCTCATGTGGCGTGTCTTTAATCATGGTTTCCTTCAAGGAATAGATGGACTATTGTGTCTCCTTTTCCTCTGAACCACTGGCCTCTGAAATAGTAAAGCCCGGCTCACATTCCATGCAGAGTCACGTGGATACAAGACATATGTGACTGGTCTGTCTCTTTATGGTTTCTTTACTCAGCTTCTTCACTGATAGTTAATTTGGCTGAGGGGATACAATGAACATATTGAGCTGCTCTTAACCGGATTCAAACTGGTCTATCCTTGATATGACTAAAGGCTGAGGTAGATGGATGTGACACTAACCGCTTCGATTAAATGTGTCTTTTTCAGGGTTGTCGGCAAAAGTATTCCATGGCTTTTGACTGAACCTTAAAAAAGCTGTATTTAACCTTCAGGGCATTAATATAGCAGCAAACAACTATTACCTATGGGAAGATATAGTGGAGTAATGTCTACCTGAGCAGAGAATAAAGTCGCTCTCCCTCTGTGTGTGTTGTTATTCGAGCGTAGTTCGCACTGTTAGCGTTTTTAGCGCTTTTAGCATCGTTAGCTGTCAGCTGCCGGCTCGCCGTGGCTATGTTGAGAGCCTTGGAGAAGCAATTGAAACGTCCCCAATCTTGGATCTTGCCCTTTTAAGTCATTCACTGATCGTTACATTCAGTCCCATTTTTTTTAATAGCTTGTGTCATCGAGATCCATTTCTAAATAACACAAGAAAAACCTTCACTGTGTGGCAACACATTCACTCTGTTATGGCCTTGGGTGTTGAGTCTATTCATATTTCCTCTAAGATTGAAAACACATGTTTTGGTTTGAGAAAACATTTATCTGAATGTCTGGGCTTCTTTTTGGCAAAAAAGATGTACTATGTTTTTTTTCTTCTTTTCCTTTCCGGAGCACAGAAAGAAATGGGTGTGAATTCTGAAACCAAATGCAAAAAGATTTATAAATTCCACATTAGCTTTTGATTTATGATAAATTCCATAATTAATTTGATGGAAATCTAATTTCAAATTTAATCATATCTGAATTATTAGTTTCCATGTTCCAAATTCATTTAAATAGATTTTTTTCCCCCAATGTATTGACCTGACTAAGAACCTTATCTGGAGCCATGGCTTGTCATGTTAAAAACCAGCCGGAACATTTTTTTAATGGTTTTGAATCATTTTGAAAAAGAACCAGTTTTACTGATTTGCTACAATGGCTCAATCCCAGAGGATCCAGCAGAACAGGATGGAATGTGACATTAACACAGTATTTACAAATTCCTTGGCAGCAATGTTTACCTGACAATCCCTAACAATGCATTCATAAAGGTTTATAATCTAAAAACACAAAGGAGGTGTTTGGTTTTCATTTGGCTGCACCACTGTTTCACCCTGTGAGGGAAAAATCACCACAAAGGAACCCGATATGAGGGGAAACCACAACCCAGTAATTTAATCAGAGCGACTCAAATCAAAGGAGGCAAAAGTTCAGGATCTGAATGCAATGAAATGTATCAGTCCCTTAGAACCTACTGACATAGCTCACTTGTGGAGGAGCAAGCCCAGACAGAAAGGGCTGAGTAATGAAGATGGATGCATTCTGTTATCAGGCAGCCACTTACTGGGGCCTGATGTAACCTTAAACATTGAGGATAGCTCAGTTGCACAAAGAATCTAATTAATGAATAGCAGCCATGAAAGAGGACAAGGCAAATGTGCATTTGCAGATGAATTCCAGACACTAATCAAACGCTGTTTGAGTGGTTTGGTTTGCCTCCAGAGCAAAGCGATATTTGGCGAGGATTTAAGGCAATGTTTGCATACTGGTTTGACGACTGCATACATGCTTCGGTGTTGTTATGCATGCGTCTGTGTGAGCATTTATTTCTATGTTTGTTTGTTTTAAGTGTTTTGTACTATTTGTTTTTTTTTAAAGTGCCAAGCCACAGATAACAAAGAAAGCACTGGGCGTATAGAACAGGTGTGAGGTTGTATTTAATGAGTTTATTCCAACAATAGGGGTTTGTTTACTCTCCATTATGGGTTCACATTACAATCACTAGGGAAAAGCGTCTCCGGTTTTACTCGTTGCCGCGTTTGCTCAGTATTTTATTGATTCTTTTAAAAACCCACCACACTAGTTTGTGTCAGCAAAGACGACAGTCAGTGAACATTATCTTGTAATGATAGGATTTAATGTGCAAAACTCTTGCAATAGACCACACATTTAAAGCAAGTGTTGATAATCTTGAGAAACTAGCAAGAGTATGCTAGATTTTGAGGGAAGTATCCAAATACCGCTAGTACTCGGAGCCAGTAAGCCAGCAGCTTGTGGAAGACTTGTGAAGAGCAATGACTGCAAGGGCGGATCAGGCGCAGGTTGCCCGTCTGATCATTCCATTGAAACGATTGGACGGGCTGATGGTGGTGCTGGATGGAAGGTCAGGGGGTCACCAAAGTTCTTGAGGTTTATCCTTTAAAGGGGCGTTGATGCTTGTACAAGATTACATGGCAACCCACCCAAAGGTTGCCGAGATATTCGGACCAACAGGCCGACAATGCCATCCATACTCTATGTTGTTTGCGGCTTTCGATCTGTTTCATATTTTCATACATCTAAAAATAGAACCATTTTGATGAAAGATTTCCCAGTGATTAGACACAACAGTGTGATTGCGTGTGATTGCGTGGTTAAGTCATGCGGCTTCTCTTTCTTGTCCAGTACCAGCTCCAGAGGACCTCTCCGTGGCGCTCGGTGAGCTTTCAATGGCAAACGTGGCTGGTGCTGATCACCGCCTTTGTTTTGCTGTTTCTGGCGCCTTATGTAGTCCACTGCATGATGACGGCCTTCACAGACCCCCCTCCGCCCATCACCTTTAAAGTGGCCGCAGCCTCTTATGGTCTGCTGACAGAGATCCTGCTGATCAAGTGAGTGGTTTGTTTTTTTACTCTGCATGTGTGATTCAATCTGTACTTTTAGACCGAAAGTGTTCTTGGTCTGAACTTGGCCGAACATTAATACTTGAAATGATGGTGACGGTCTTTCTCCTCTGGCTGTGACTCTGCTCCGAGAAGTGTTTTTCATCTGCCAAATGCAAACAATATTTTCAAGTAACATTTCAATTTCATGTGAGTCTCAAAACAGGATGTAGTGAGTGTCGGTGTCATCCAAATAATCATCTCTAAAAACATGCTGTTGTCCGACCTCCAGCCCCCACCCCACCGCTCTTGTTTTCACTCTTGCTTCTTTCCCATTTTGACATTGCTAATTGGAATGATGCCTGTGGTACTATAAACCATTAGTAAATGAACAGTCTGTTTTTATCAACATCGAGCTTGATAGATAATGCATTACATTCCTGGCATAAACAATATCTACTCTGTGATTCGAAAGCGACATATGGCGGATACTGTAATCAAATTACAAATACAGGTTGCGTAATCTGTAATTACCTAAAGCAGCGCACCGACCAGGCTGCACTGGAGCTACTGGATTAAAAGAGAATAGTATGTTTGAAAATGATTGCAACATATTGACCGGCCATAGTCAACTGAATGATTAGATTTAGACAAGCTCCAACGCTTTAAAAAAAATCATTGTAAAATAAATTGGGAGTAGTAGAAGTGATGAAATCCTCCAATCAACTCAAACTGCTTTTTGTGCCAGCAGCAAAATTTTAACTTTGCGCTCTGCGTCTGTCCTGTCTCCAGTATTTGTCTTAACTAACATAAGCGAGGCTGTTTGTAATTAACTCAACAAGGCTCGTAACTTTTTTTTCTCTCCCGCCTTCCCCCCATCAAGCGCCTTTGCAAGGAATGTGGCGAGTGAACTGGTAATTAATAAATATGGTTGCACTGGTAATGTGCTTCTGCATCATTATGTTGTTGAAGCCCGTATCCACGCTAGTAATGAGCTGTAATTTCATGACAGGAAATTGGTTTGTTTACAACACATTCAGCAGCTTCAGACGCCGCAGCTACATTCTTGGCAGATCTCAGCTGCAGGTATTTGCTCATAGCTCGAGTTGAAAGAGGTTCCGATATGTTGTCATGCGAACAGTCGTACTGTTAAAACACTAACACTTTGTTTATGTGCATGAATCATCCGTTGCATTGTACATTGTTTTGAGAGCTTCAAAGCCCTAAACGAGTACATTAAAACCCCTCCGCAGATATGTTCTATCATTATTATAAACACTGGAGGTGTCCCATTGCACAAAACAGGTTTTCTGTTCACCGATGCTTACATTATTGCTGGTGCAAGTGGGAGGTTGGTGGGTGCCCTTATTAGGATTGGTTGGCCTCATAGATCAGTGCCCCATGGTGCTTGCGCTGCCTTAGATGTGCCAGCCTCCTGCTGCCCCCTGTCAGGGTGCATCTCAGTCACTCTTCACCCCAAGGGTGGAAGTCTTCATAAGGAGCAGCCCCCCCTCATCTCTCACCCACCGCTCGGCCTGGTTTTTCTTTGAGACTGAAACGAGACAAACATTAACAAGTAAACACTTCGGAATTACCTTTTTATCGCGGCGCACGTGTACTCGTGTGTTCGTGTGTTTGTGTGTTCGTTCTCACTGACTCTTGATGAAATGGTGACATGCAATGAGCCGGTCTATTGGCAGAGGCGCGAGAACCTTTTGCTAGCCTCACAGTGACTGAGCCTCTGTTACCTGTTGTCAGTTGCTACTAAGTTTTGTTTGCGACCAATTAATTAGGTTGTTCATTTTTTTTGTCATTATAGGTCAGTTCTGAAAGAATTATGTGATGAAATATGTCAGTTGAGAAAGCATTTTTTTACTATAATGAAATGAAAGTAATAGTGTTATGGTAATGTTGTTAATTACTACAATGTTTTTTCTTTTTTCTAATATTACCAATATACTATAATGTTTCTTATTTTCAAGTAGTTCAATGAAAAGACCAAATCCAACAATTAATTGATCCAACAAATTATTGTCTGTGTGGGTGACATGTCGCATCATTCACATAAATGCAGCACTGATGTTTAATTGTATTCGATCTCCCATGCACAGCCCTGCTGCTGTAAATATTCACTCGGGGACCATATGTGTATTAATCCGCTGCTGAAAATAGTCCGCAACAAAGACACTGTTTGCTCCCGTTTGAGTAGCGTCTGATAAAAAGTACAGTGCCAAGCGTTTTTTGAACATTACTGAGCCTTTAAAAAAAAAGAAGTGAAAGTACTAACTCATGACACGTTTTAAACCATTGACATTGTGTTTTAAAAAAACAACAACAATGAGCTTCATGGAATTTGTTGATAATATCAGACTAATCATTAATATAAATGAGTTTGTTTATGTTCAGTTTATTTTATTAGTTAAAAAGCAAAGTAGGTTACCCTATAAGAAGCAGGGAAAGAAAAGAGCACAACAGTTGAGTTAAAATGCTGAAAGCTACAAATGAATGGAGAAGCAAACCCACTGAATTGTGCATCATTTGTTCTTCCTCACAGTCTGCTTGCGAACTTCTCTCAACTGAATCCTTCTCATTTCCATCTGGCTTCCTTTCAACATTTTGAATCTCCAAAATAATCCCCCCCGCCCCCCTCGTGCTGCAGGTCTGTTATTGGACACATTCACAAAGTCACATGACATTTGTTAGGCTTGAACTGCCTTTTCCGAAGGCTGTCACACAATATGCGCCCTCTCCTTCCGTTACTGTCACGGCGAGAGTTGGGGGCGCTGCGACGGTGCCCTGACCAAGCAGCTCTGCACTGTGAATTTTTATATGCCATTGCCTGGAGGTTAGAAACTCTCATTATGCCGCGTTAGATTTATTAAAATAGATTATGGAAATGTTAATTAAGTCATTAATTACATTATTTAAGCAGCATTGACAGATAAGGGTGTGTATGTGTGTGTGTGCGTACGGGGGATGGGTGGATGGGTGGGGGCGGGGGGGGTGTCGAGCTCCCTGGGTGGTTTAAAAGGATGTGATTGGTGACAAGGGACACTGTGGAGATGGCGTCTAACCGCTAGCGCTGACATGATACAAAGTGGCCTACACTGCTCTCTCACCTCACGCTACTGTCTACAGCAGTTTGCAGAGCTGCCTGAGGACGAGTAGCTCATCGCCCTTTTGCAGACATAAGTGAACACGAGGGTACGAAACGTACATTTTGTTTGGACGCCGCAGCGTCACATGCGTTACAGGGAAATTCCGGGGCCGGAGAGAGCGCGGCACTCAAAGTGCACGCGTTCCAAAGTGCGGCCATTCGGACGAAAAGCATCTGTCGTGAGGTTTAGCGCGAAGGCCTCAAACTTCATTTCCAAGCGGCTCCGAAGGAAAACACAGCAGCACAATTGTAAGATGAATTACCCGAGAGTTGATACTATGGACTCTCTTATCTGTTGACAGTTTAGTTACCACGAAGCACAAGAAATGTGTTTTCCAATTCTCTGAGAATTGAGCTTTTCTTTGTCCCATCAAACCTATATTAAGGGAGGGAAAATTGCTCCGATCGCACTTGATAGGAGCAAATGATAGATGTTGTAAACAAGCAGAATGCTTCAATTCTGATCCGAGGCATTGATTCGCCTCAGCAGCCAATTACTATGTGAGACTGAGGTTATGCATCCAGTCAGTCTGCGGGAGAGGGATTTTTTTCTTTTTTTGCTGGCTGTCCAGTCCATTACTTTGTACCAAACAGTTCCTGCAAATGTTGAATAAAAATGTTTCATTATAGTTGAATAATGAGCATCGGGCCCGATCCCTCAGGTCCTGCATCCGGTTGCCAGGCAGTACTGGAAGGTGTGTGTCTCGATATGAACTGGCTCATGATTGTCGGAAATTATACAGTATGAGGCTTTTCCAATCACCTCGGAGTCAAGCTATCATGATTAGCTCCTACATCAGTCACATGAACCCCATGGTAACCCATTCATTGCAGCGGTAGTTAGTATGCACCAACATGAGCATAAAGCTGGAATATCACTTAGCCCCCTAACAAGATTTAAACATGCATATTTCTCCCTGTGTGGTAGCAGCTGAGCACACTGTTCTAGAACAGAGTACCACACTTTGCCTTTTGTCAAAATATTGTTTGCTTTTTTTTTTCTCACGATTTTTTCTCACTTTTAGAAGAAAATGTCTGCACACAGGCTCATTCCATGCCCACAGCGTGACTATATGGAGGCACTTGTAACCTCTTGGCCAATCAACAGACAGCGATACACTGTTACAACAAGCAAATATGTTTTGTAACAAATGTAATTCCATACGGATCCAAATCACGAGAAACTTTTACATTTAACATATCTGCAAATTGTTTACAGGCAACGTGTTTCATTTCATCCGTAACCTTGTGTGCTCTCGGCATTATACGCATTCTCGTGGTAGCTCAAAGCGCTAAGTTATACTTATGGGAAGATCGTAATCTTGGTTATCGAACTATAAAGAAAGGAACCTCTGTGTGTTCTTCGCACATCTCGTGAACCGTAAATCCGATCTACCTCACACATGGCAGGTGTATTTCTGGGGGGCCCAAGGGTGCAATTTGAACATTTGACACGTTACAAGATAATGAACTTTGAATAAACAAGCGTTAACGCTCGGTGCAGGATAGGGGGCGGGGCCGAGCATGTCGTCCGCAGCAGGGCCTCTGCAGACTGAGGCTCATTGACTAAAGTTTGCCGCTGGATGAAGTACATTTCGGCTGAAATCTTCACTTCCATGGAGAAGCAAGAATGAGCGATTAGCGTTTTTTTACTACGATGCAAGGAAAAGTCAAGCCTAAGCTAGAAGAGATGGGACAAATCTATGTATTCTTGATCAACATTTTAAAGGAACAGTTTGACATTTGTGGGAAACAGTGACATGGGATGATTTTATCACCTTTCTAACAAGTGTCCATTAAATAAGAAGCTACAACCGGGTGACGTTTAGCTTAACTTAGCATACAGACTGGAAACAGTGGATAAAAACAAATCTGCTTACCATCACCTCTGAAGATCCCTTATTAACATTTTATATGTTGTTTGTGTCATTTCTACATACACCGCAAAACATGAGTTGTTTCTTGCAGGAGATAAGATTGAATAAAATGTATACTTTTAACTTAATTTTTACAGGTAATAATACATACGGATATATACAATGTCATCAGAGTGTTCTAAAGTCAAGATGAGACTCAATGAGACACCAGTTCTTGATTTGGATCGTTGCTTAACATTTTCTAAAATACTCCACGTCCTAAACACTTCCTTAGTCTTAATGGACTGAATGGTTGCATCATATCAGAAGGCCGAGCGGGACCCTGGATCTAGCAGCAGTTTCCCACATACTCTAAAGGCTCAGTTGATACAGCGACAGATGTAATAATGAGTTTAGGATTATTCCAATATAGAGTGTGAATGTAAGCTAATTGGACTTGCGTGAGGGACCCTGAGTCCCTGAGTCTGTTCTCGCCTAACGTTCTGCACTTGGGCTGTGTTTTCTCAGGTGTCTGGCCAGCTACCTCAGCGGCCGTTACCGGCAGGCGGAGCAGAGCTCCTTCACGGTCCGGGCCAGAGGCTCTGAAGAGGACAGAACGAGTCCGGCCCGCTGGGATCGGTCCGAGGCTTCAGCAGCGGCAGGTCACGCTCCATCGGAGACAAAAGTGGACGAAAGGACAGAAGGGACGTCTCAGCTTCTTTTCTGAACCAGTAACTGAAAGAGTTTAGGTAAACCCTATAAGTTACACCCATAAAATATATCAGTTTTTCTGCGTTGCATTTATGAGATCGTACCCTTTAAAACCTATTTTCAAGTTGTCAGATGTTCTCGTTTTCCTCTAGGTCCAACCCTTACGCCCTTTATTCCATGGGTACATTTTCACTTATTTGCAAATTGATTGAAAAGAAGCTAATGCATGCAGCTGGCTTGAGTGTGTTCGGGCTCAGGCAGGGGAAAAAAAGAAAAAAAGAGCCTGGAATCACTCTCTTTCCTTAATGATGTCCACACAGAGACAATGGGGCGCCGCTCTGATTAGTGTCACCTGTCCTTATGCATCTCATCAGCTCCATTATGGCGCCATCTCCCATGCTTCTTCTGCTAATTGAATAGCCTGTGAAGTGGTGACGAGGACGGGGGCGAGAGCAACGTCTGTCCCGCCGCTGCTTCAGAAATGAGAGGGAAGCGTCCCGGCGAGACATTACCGAGGTCCTTAGAACATAGAAACCATTATCATAGAGAGGGAAGAGGTGCGGACAAGTAGCCCTCCTGTTGAATCACCGCCATGTCGTCTACGGATTATGTTCATTTGTGAAAGCTTTTAATTAGCATATACGGTATGCTTTTAGGTGGGGATATAATGCTGCACTACGCATTTCTTCAGTGTATCAGACAGCATTCATATCGGGCGTACCTGCAAGACACTCACTGTCTTGCACATGACAACTAAAATATGGGTAAAACAAAAGTTGGACGTTTAAGGAAATATGCTTATTTGCTTTTGGATTGTTGGATGAGGATACTGTAAGACCACAGCCAGCAGCTGATTAGCTAGGCTTAGCATAGCACACATGCTGGAATAGCCAGGTCCAGTCGAATAGTAACAAAACCCACCAACCAGAACGTCACTGTCTAACAAGTTAAAACCTGTTTGTTTATTCCAGAACCAAAACCAAAGCGTGAAAACAGCGATACACTGTTTTACAGGGGTCATGTTCTGGACATTCCCAAAATTTCAAACAAATTAGAAACATTTGGTGCAAAGACTTATTATTATTATAGGATTTATTTTCATGTTGTCAACAAATCCCATAAAAAGACGGTGATGTTGGATTCATTTCGCCAGCTTAACTCCACTGCTGACCCTGTGCCGACCTTTTGTTTATTTGTTTGTTTGTTTGTTTGTTTGAGGGTTGTTGCTTTCGTGGTCCTTGTTTCATGTGGATTAAAGGATATTCAATGACATTAACCGTGTAACACAGAATTACGAATTATGAATTTAGCGCAACAGTGGATTATTCTTGGAGTTACGGCATTCCTGCTGCAGGGAAGCTAAATGAGGCAGGCTGTGTATCTTTGTGGACAATACCTGGGACAAAGATCACTTAGGGCCGTAATACATAGGGTACATTTGTGTACAGTAATGATCCTGTACACTCTGGTTATTTAATTTGGTACAACATGCTACAAAGTTGGAGTGTACGAGGTAAAAAAACCTCTCTGCCTACAATGCCACATGTATTTCAGCCGTTTTTCTCACTTATGTCTACTTGGGAACATCCCAGATGCCTTTGGGGCTGTTTGCAGACCACAATTGTTTCGGTGGAGTAGTGACACCAGTGAAACCACAGTAGTTTGTAGTAAGTGCGGTATGGAATGTGAGAGACTGTTTTGACTAAAGAGGACACTGTATGGGATATTGTCTTCCAATCTTCCATAGATCCTATTGAAATCCCAGAAACTGTATCCTATTTTACGAAGTTCTTGTGAGGATGATGTGTGCCTGAGAAGACTGAGAATCTTCTCAAACAGCCTTTGGTAACAAAAGAATTGAAATGTCTTCTTCAGAAATGAATAAAAAGGAGTGCAGTGGGGACAGAAAAAAAGGAGACAACAGAGATACATATATTTTTATGATGACAACGGGTGACATGAAACCAGCACAGGTTAAAATGTACTAATGGGGGTGGCCAGAGAGAAGAAATGATCCTCCGTCAGTAACAGGCAGTCCTTTGCTAATGAGCTAAATGTTTATTACAGTAGATTTGACTCTGTGGGGCCCGTATGTGACTGTGTGAAGCCAAAACTAAAAAGGCCACTGGCCCAGACGGTCTACGGGCCCATGTCCTTAAAGACCCAATTAAAATGAGTCTTTACAAGGTTTTTCCAGTACTTGTTAAAAAAGACGCACAGTGCCTAAATCAGGGGATCATTAAGTCTGTGACCAAAAAGCCAAAAGCGAGTATGCGGAATGACTTTGCACCTGGTAAACCTTTGTAAAACCAAAAGAGAGTTCTGACTTCCTCTTTGGTACTGATGACGTTCTAGATCCGAGATATATTTCATTTGTGGACTTTGTTCAACTCTACGACGGCACAGGTTCGTTCACAAAGACTCTAGGATTTGGGGGGAAATGATGACTTTTCCTAACCGACCGCAGCGAGTCTCCATCCGTGAAACACTGTCTGACTCGCTCTCTGTTTGAACAGGTGAAGAATCTATTCTTTCCCCTGTACTGTTTTCCTGCACACAAACAAATTCAAAAATCAAAGAGCCGAGTTTGTCTTTAAAGTATACAGATGACATGGCCTCAGTCGGTTTCAGTTAAGCGAGTATTTGGCCGTCAACACTTGTTGATAAGACTAAAGATGTCACAATTTGTGCCAGATTTCACAACTTGTTCCAAACGGTTGAACGTTTCCGATGCTTCGGCACAGACCTGGACTACCAATTTAAATACAAGTGTTTTAACATTCCACCTGAACTGCAGGCTGAAGAACCAGCTAGCCAGCATAGTTGGCATTGCCAGGACAATAATTGGGAAGACCCAGATGAAGGGGAGCTGAGCTAAAGCCCTCGTTTTCTGACAGTCCTTTTATTTTCTTTAGCACCCAAACATAGTCTTTAAGAAGTCTTTTATTCCAAGTGAAATCAGCATTTTGAACTTCAAAGATTTGTATGTATGTTTATCTTTAATTTGTATTTGTGCACTATACTGTAAGCTGTTTGTTTTCCCCCTCTCTCTTGTTGCTACATTTGTTCTAGTCCTTACTTGTTTTGTGTTACCCGTTGTTACCTTGTGCTGCTTTTATGTTGTCGGTACGCCACAGACCACTTTGCTCTCAGGTGGACAATTTCTGACAATGTCTTTGTCAGAAACCTACCTACCTCCACCCTGTCTGTGTGTTATTTTTTGGAGGGGGGGATCTCAATAGTTTTTTTCTTTGGGACTATTTTCAGCTGTGGATTAATACCAATTTAGTGCTCTATTGAGTATATTTGGGGCAGCAGGACGTTGTATGAGCGATTTAGACAAACTAAACTACAGTGTGTGTGTTTTCATGGTAGTGAAGGAACGTGTCAACAGTGTGGCTCTCTGTGTTTCACTAGAATTATGGACAACAGTGGAGCTCTGCTGCCCACAGGAATGAGATTCAGCAGACTTTGGAAACACACAGTGCTTTTCAGGCACGGCTTCACTCTTGGTTTTGGCCTTAGCATGGGTTTTGTTGATGATAAGAAACGTAGAGAACATCAGCAGCCTTATCCTTTAAACATGGTTAAAGGAAATGTATTCACACTTTTGGAAATCAGTCTTGTAATTTCTAACCTTTTTTGTTCTAAGTTAGTGGCTCATTCAGCCAATTGTACAATAGAGTGCAAACACAAACGATCACAACACATCATCAACACCATTTGGTTAATGTCCATGTTTTTCCTACAGGCGTTCTGGTCTTAAATTGGAGTCGGCAAGCCCACGCAAAGATGACGCTGATGACCTCGTCTAAATTGCCCTGATGACATCATCTGGGCTGTTTGCTCCCCAAGAGCCACAGAAGACATTCTCCAAATGTTTAATGCATAGTGTTGTCTTTAAATGTGCTGTCAGTAAATGCTCCTCTATGAACATAGGAACACTATAGGACATATAGAACGTATAAATAACCAAATGTTGTGTTACTGTAAACAATTATTGAACTATTATAGTGTTAATAAAACTTTTCCATGTGAATAAATAAAAAACGGAGGCAAGCCTCTCTATCATGATGTTTACACTGAATCATTTTCAGGTCTATCCGTATTTAGTCTAAGGACGATACACAATATATTTTCCAGATCTGAAAAAGAAAACTTTGAGGTATGAAAAAAAAGAGTCTTTTATTTTGATTGAATAAACATTGCCAGCTGTGAGCATGGCTGTAATGTTGGTGCCTCTCCTGCCAGGCAGGAGCTTTGCTGTTATCTGCATGTGCCTGAGGCACAGCTAATGTAAAAAGATCCTCTTCACTCTGCTCTGCTCTGCTAGCGGTGAGCTCTGCGGGCTTATCCCGCTCAGTCCTTCTCCGTTTCACCTCTCGGTCACAGCCAAGTGACTCTCAGCTGTGCACCACCTCAGCTGGGCCCTCTTTCTGTAGACACAACAGAGGAAGTACACCAGTATCTCACACTCCTGTATCTGGTTAATGCCACGACGACAGGACTGCAGAGGCTCTCCCAGTGTCCCCATGCCTGTATGGTTCCGGGGGCTTAATGTGTGCATGTGGGGCCAGATGGACACTTTCATGAGTGTATGAGTGTGGATTATTCTGCGCGCTACATCTGGGGCTCCACATGGTACAGCAGACTGCCGTAAGAGAGGCAGGTGGGCACGTGGGGAGAGCGTCCCTCCAGTGGGCTCTCTTACATTTATCCCCACCGACAGGGCACCGCCACAAATGGCAGACCGAAAGGTTACGAGATGATCCAGCAAGACAAATGCTTCTCTCTTGGCAAACTTCGATTCCGCTCTTGTCCTTAACTTCCTGTCTGGCAGCAACGTCTCAGCGTGTGCAGTCTTCAGACGTGACTACAGTTCTCTTTACATATATCTTTTATTTGGCGAAGGCATTGGTCCAGAATGTTGTTTTTTTCTACGACACATACACACTTTGGGAACAATATCCGGTGCGGTCTTCTTGCTCAAAGACACTTTGTATTGTGGACAAGAGGAGCGGGGGATTTGGCTTCCACTCCAATGATTAATGGCCTACCTACTCGCTACAGCTGCCCATAATATGAACAGGCCACCACCATCAACACATTAGCACATAATGATCTGATTCATTGCTGTCAGTGCTCATCAGTGGGTCAAACCAGCAGATCGTATGACAACACAGCAGGCAGACAATAGGAAGTAATACTGTACGGCATGAGAAAACACTGGTGCCTGAACGAGTCGACTCATTGTTTAGTCAAGCAACAGCAATTTCACCCGCAGCAGTTTTAATAATTGATTAATCATTTAAAGCAGTAATCATTGATTTTCTTGGCCACTTTGAGGGAAGCAACAAGCTGTAAATGCAACAATGGCACACTGTATATAGTTGATATGGTGAACTTTTTAGTAAACAGTTTGCTGCTTACCCATCACGCAGAAAAAGAGTTATATAAGCATTGGCCATCTAGGTTCCATATTTACTCTCCTTTTATCTCTGTTTTGGTCTCCACCAACTCGAGATAAAAAAATATTTGGTTCTTTAGCTGCTTAATGCTTCACTATGTCCACCAGCTAGTTGCCAACATTGTCAGCAATGAGCTGTTTGGTGCCGGGCAGGTATCTCACATTTGATTCTTCTGAGGTTTTTCAGCTGAAAAAAGGTAAAAAAATATATCTCTGTTTAATATTATTGTGAATTGAATATCTTTGTGATTTGGATTGTTGGTCCAATAAACCAAACTACAGGCTGCAGATTGTTTGACAAATAAAATAATAGTTCAAATGCTTCCCCTCAGTGACAAATACACTTAATGTACATGTTTCTATGTAAACAGTGAGGCTTTAAGGCAACAAATCCCCTTAGTCAGGTATAGGAAAAAAGTGTGGTTGACTGAGGGAGTGGGACGGGGAGTGTTGACTGGGAGTGACAGACGAATAGCGACTCACGTGAAACAATCGACGTGACACTATGTCAACGCATACTTTTAGCTTGGCGTGATATATAAAAGTCGGTCTCCGGGACAAACGTCTTGTGTTTGTTTGATCCAGCTTTGACATTTATATCATTGAAATTATGTCATTCCATTCGGCAATGAGCAGATCATCACTATACACACATTAAGACACTGATACAGTATGTGTTACAGTCAAAAATATGTGTCTATTTTTTTAGGTGAAATGAATATATTGACAAATTGGGAAAAAGAATGAAATCATTCCATTTGGAAATTCCATTTTGCATGGAGCTTGCTCCCAAAACTCAATTTATTAATGCCCCACATTCATATTAGATTGAACTCAAGCCAAGGCCTTTGTGAAATCAGAGCTCATTAGACAGGTCCACCTCATAATGAGAGGCCAGATCCATCAGGAGAGATAAATCTCCCGCTCTGCGCTGACTGAGATCCAGTTGAACACGCGCAGCAGCGCTTCAGACCACATGCAAACCAGAGATTCGCTTTGAAGCACCTATACGCGTATTCGAATCGGAGTGTCGAGTGCCAAATGTCCCAGGTCGTGAGTGACGGGGGCTCTGCTCCAGAGTTGGCTACCTGTTGAGCAGGATTAAACGAAATGCAGATGGTGTTTACATATGAGACGAACAAAGGCAATCTCTCATCCGATAGTGACGGAAAAGATTTACGTCAAGCGAGGTCGTAGTTCAAAGTGGAAGATGGCAGATCAGCTGTGATTGATCGTTTCTGTACCTTTTCATAAATCGTCACAGTTTTGATCAAGACTTTCCTCTCCTCCAAGTGTTCTCTCCGCGTGAGATCATCCGCCGGCTGCAGATAGCAAGACGTAAATGATGGTTTCTTTCCAGCCTGTGATAGAATCACACATGACCCTGGGATCACCTCTGAAGGACGCGTACACTCTGGCCGCCGACGCAACACGAGGCGCGCTCGGATCCACCGCGGGTCGGGTTGAATAAATTAAATGAATTACCAGCTGCCTTGTGCGGGCTTGCCGGATGAAGGGTGGCATGAGCACGCCATTACGACAATGATAAGGATATCTGCATGGCCTTGTGTTAAAGGAATTACACATAGCATCCAGGGCCTTTAAGAGAGCCTGACAGTTTTGCGCACTCTGGCAAGTTGGTGTGACATGAAAATGTGTGCGGCTCCGCTGCTGCTTGGCCCGAGTCGACTGGGGGTTGGTGGGGGTTGTGTGTGTGTCTGTGTGTGGGGGGGTGGGGGGGGCACTGAACACTTGGCTTGCTGAGAAGTCGCACAGTAAAAAATATAGAAGAAGCAAATGGACACGGTGTTGTGCTTAAATAATGCATTAATACATCCCTTTTTGCTCAGATAACATCACAATAACTCAAAATGATGTCCTCCGAGGTCATTTAAAGCGATACCGCATTGAATCCTGACATTGCGACAAGTGCTTACTGCCCCGTCCGGCTGCCTTTGTCTCAAGCCTTTGATGGAAACAGATGGATGGAAAGGCTGCTTTTGAATCCCAGCCACTATACGGGGGTGAGGCCATTTACATAACATTATGTATATTGTATTCCGCTCCCTCCTAATGCTTGAATGCAAACTGAATTTAGGTCTCTAAGGAGGAAGTGTTGTAGCTTAAACGCAAGATACGTGGCGAGGTGTCCAATAACTTTCCACCTGTAATCTGATGCCGCGTGGAGAGGAGGGATCGGCCTCACTTCGTCGGGGTGATTTATGATTGAGGACATGTTAATAAAAATATCAAAACAATCTGAGCTCTGGTGGGGGAGATACCGGTCCGCTACGTACATCACGCCCGACAGGCCCCGTGCAGGGGAGCCGTCTGCTCGGGCATATTGTGCTCCTATGGATGCCCCTTTGCCTTAGCTCTTGAATAGAATATACAGCTGTTGTTTTTTGTTTTTTTTGAGGAAGGTTTTGGTGGGGGTAGCGCTACTCACACAAGGTGACATTTGCGTGTACTCCTCCTGGCCCGGCAGGTCTGAAAAGAGCCAGGAATGGTTTTGCTTCCTTGAAATCCGACGCCAAGTTGTTGTTGTTTTTTTCAATCTGGAGCTACATGGGTCACCTGTCCTTTTAAGAAGAGCACGTGCGCTATCGCATTATACGCAGCAGTCCAGGTACACGCTGGTTCCAAATCTGCTCTTACCAAAGGATGCGTATCCCAGCTCACCAGAGAGACACACTCCAAATAGTTCATTAAATGCATTGAATGACATGCCATGAAAAGATACAGCGATGTGTTCACTTCTCACACAGATTATTTTTCTTTCCCTCCCCTCTTGCCTCTGATGGATTTATATTGAGTACGGGCGTGGACGCAGAGTAATTTAGTGCGTGTTAAGAGCCGCAGCAGGGATGCAGCCTGTAATACTCACTCGATTCCACGTCCAATACCGCCGCTCCTGAAATATCTCAGTGATTTTCTGTCTCCGCGTCTCGCCGAAGACAAAATCATCACAAAGTACTCGGCCGAAAGGGAGAGTGATGTTAAAACTTGGAATCCGCTCCAAACATGCCCCTCGATGCCGTTGTCAGGGAGCACGCGGTGTGCCGACGTTGTCAAAGCGTTACACTGATGCAGCACCAAGTCTCGAGGTGTTCCGGGAAAAAAGAAAAGAAAGACCTTTACGTCTCGGGGGCGTCTGTGATGTCTCCCAGTAGGGAATCAAACTAAATTATGTGATACTTAACTTGTTTTAATACAGCAGATTGTTCGGCGATGTTGCCATGCCACTTCTGTACATACGCTATAATCCAGACTTTGGTATTTATATTTTCTCAGATAGATATTAAGTTAATTAACACACAGTGAAGCAGCGGAAGCCATTTGCCACAAAGGCAGTGGTTAGAATCGAACAAATTTAATTGCCGAGACGTGCAAACTTGGCGCCGGCGCCGAAACGCGAGTTCCAAACAGGCCGAACAGATGAGGCCCGCCGGGCCACGGCTGAATAACCAACATGCCATTTACTCGCATTAATTCCAACGCAACCTGCATAATCGTATAAAAACACATTTCAGAACTGACGTCGTTCTGTGTGCTGGTGCCTCTGCGGCCTCACAGAGTGACGAGCCAACAGCTGACTTTGCCATACGGTACAGTTCGACTGCAGAGCCTGTCAGATGGTCGACCAGCGTCTGATGTGATCGAGGACGGCCTGTTCGAAAGCCAGCAATTACCACATCTCATCCTTCTCGAGCATGTTTTTTTTTTAACAGTCCACACAGGCCATGTGTTCATTTCCAGCGCATTTTTAAGTCTATTTTCTTCCATTTTCTCCACGTTGGTGCGCACAATTGTGTGTTGTTGCTCTGACTGCTGCCAAAACGCCGTTGACCTACGCTCAATATTATCCCTGAACGCGTCCTCCTGTGTCGACACAAATGGAGGATTGGAGCTGCGGCTATTGCTCTGCTAGCGCGCCACGCTGCCAGCATAGCGGCATTGTCGGCCGTTTGGAACCGCCGTGAACACTTTGACTGCCCTCCAAACTAGTCAATCTCGAGCATACTACTAGCACGCATTGGTGCTTTGTGAAAATTGCACGAATTGGTTGATTTGTGAGCATGAAAGTAACACCTCTGCAACATGTGTCACCTTCAGCTCCCAAAGCACCAGTTGTCATTCAGTTCTATTGGTTCCCAGCGAGGCCGTTGTTTCGAATCACTGTCTCTAGACAGCGCATGGAAACATTCCTTCGAGATATATTTCACCCAGCATGAGCGGTTGCACCCCCGACACTGGCAAACTTGAGACTTGCATAAACGGCAAGAGAGAATGTGTCCTCCTTTTGTTTTCGCTGCGGAATTTGCCAGCAGCTCATTTCCTCCAGGAACGCATTAACAAAGCAGTTAATTCTATCATTAATTAACAGGAATCACAATTCAGTGAACACTTCAAATTAATCTTTTGAGATTTGCTCTCGCACAATGCTCGCTTTCTGTTTTCCCCTTTTGTCTCGTTGAAGGGATTGCAAACCAGGTTTTCATTTCTGCATCGTGGTTTGTGGCGTCCCGGACCCGCGTAGCTCCGTTAGCAAAGCGTGTCGCCAACACTGCCAGTTTTAACGGTTCGATTCCCAAAGGGGATCCATCCGTGCAATACATGAATACACCCGTAGCTTTAGCGAGGCACTAACACAGGGAGAGACATATTATGACGGTTTTGAGCGCTGTTAATCACTTTTAATTTGCATCTTACATGCCTTTAAAGGGCTGCGAGACTTTCAGAGCAGCTAGTTCACGTGAAATGGATTCTACTTTTTAAATGTTTTATCTTCGCATATTGTTCCGAGAACAATGCAGCAAAATGAGTCTAACAATTGCAGCTAAATGTCTGATGCGGCCACTAGCCTCACCAGGACTGTTGATATGCTTAGTCACTGGTGTTATGGGTTATAAATACTCGGCTCGGCGTCTCTCACGGCGGGTGATAAGGTGCTAATTAGCAACTGTTAGCAGAGGTAAAAAAAACACTAAAAAAACGCCACGCATAGAATGGAGCTCACATCTCGTCGTTGCTGCTGAGTGTTCCGCCGATGATCCTTTCTCCTCACACCGAGACTGGAGAGATGTACCTTATTAACACTGTGTACAAGACACTCTTTTTTACTTCTTTTTTCTTTTCTTCCTTCCAGGCAAGCCAGGTCTGACAAATTAAGGCTGCGGAGTCATTAGATTAAGATAAGAACTTATCTTTTACTCTGAGACAGACTTTTATCTATTGTATTTTTCTTCTTTCCCATCTCTTTCGTTCCCCCCAGACACACACACACATTCATTGTGAGATTGTTAAAGTAATTGGGATGTTATGTGACCAGAAAGGCCAGATAAGTTTTTAACCCTGTCATGGGATTAACCTTTCATGTCCGAGGCAGGTCACGAAAGGTGCAGCTGGAGACATGTTAAGACTCATTTAGGGGGATCTTGATGTATTATTGTTCGACGTAGGCATGTTTCTTGTGCAGGTACATGTGCCGGGATGTCTGAAAAGGACTTCTGTATGCTGTCAGGGGTTATTAAAGCATAAAAAGTGTGTGTTTTGGGGTCGCTGAGCAAGACTGGTGTGGTGTCTCGATCTCCAAGTACATCATTTAGAGACTTTCAACCAGGTTTCATCAGACACACACACACACATACTGTAGATTTATATATTCAAATTAATCACACCCATGCTCTGTTCGGTTTCAAAAAAGGAAAAAAAGATGGTGAAAAAGATGAATCTTTCATGATATAATCCACAGCAGGATAATTAGGGAAGTAGCTCTCTGAACATCAAATCAACAATCGCCATCAGAAGCTTTGTCTTTGTCTGCAAGCTGTGTATGCATTCGACCCGATCTCTGATGCTCCTGCACACTTTCTGTGTTATTAATATCCAAGAGGAATACCACAGCTCCCAAGCAGCATGATTAGAGCATTGGGCTTTATTATTCTTCAAAGCAGAACTTATGAAAAACACCTGAAATAAATGAGTCGGACCCTTATGGCAGCGGCTCGTGCATATCTATCATCCCCGTGTTTATAATCCTTTGTTTTAAAGGTCATTGCACCACCGCGTTGATATCTCAACGTTTCTTTGAAGCGCTAATTGTGTCTACATTCTTGACCACTTTGTCAGACAACTCCACACTAGAGCAGCGCAATCAGAGGAGTGCATGCCGCTTGTTTACTGCGATCAAGATAACAAGGACGAGTCTGTGGAATAACGAAGGTCGGGGGCCCCGAAAACACTATATCTTCCGTTTTAATGGTGTTTTAAGCGTGGAAGCTGGGGGAGAGATAGCTCGAGAAATGTAACTAAAGGATCGGATTCAGTGCGATCCAAATGGCAAGGGTAGCTGTTGGGCATGATGACGTCCCTTTGATGTGAGCTATAACTAGCTTTAAGCTCGGAGCGGGCGCATCACGGGCCCGCATCCTGACTGATGTGTGTACCCCACTTAGATGAGGGCCACTTTGTCGTGTGGGCCAACTGTACCTTTAATTTCAAATTCTCTAATGTCTCAGATGGGATGGCTTTAACGGCCCCCGGGGTCGTTAGTGCATTGTAGTGTTTGCCGACAACAGCGTGGGCCGGACTGTCATCTCTTGGAAGTTTGTCATATTCATCAATGCCCTGCATAATGGGATGAGATATTATTTACATATCAGATCAAAAATGCCAGAGGAGAGCATTAATTATTGAAAAACTGACAGAATCAAAAGAGCAGCTTTAAAAAATATATATTTATTGCCCCCCTTCCCTTTCCCCTTCATGGTTTGTTGTCTGGAAAAAAGAAGCCGCTCCATGGCCAGTAAACACAATTATCTCAATTTTAAAGACATCGCAGGGTCTTCTTTTGAGGGAGCGCGCTCAACACAAAGGCCGCGGCGGCTTCTGTCACCAGAGTCAAAATGAAGGTTTATGCCCTTCACGCCACACTTTGCCCAACAGGCTGTAACAAGCGTCTGGAGAGGGGACGTGGTGCAGCCTCTGGGGAGCCACCTCTACTGTACAAGTCTGCTGATGTGGTTACGAACAACAGGAAAGTGCTTCGTATTGATCGGGGACACCGAGCGTGAGACTTAATTAATGAAAGCAAAGCAGTGTGCTAACAAGTGGGCACAGCACTACTGATTATATCAGGCCGTGCAGGTATTTTCACCATTAACATGAACGCATTCTGGACTCTGATTGACAGACTTGAGTTTGCAGCATGAGACATATTGATTAATTATTTGCGTGGATTAAAACTGTTATTATACCTGTGTAATGAAGCCGACCTACATTGCTATTTTACCGCCGTAGGTTGTGATACTTTACCAACTCGTGATAAAGTATCACACCTGCCTCGTCACCGTGGCACTGCACACTAGAACTTTTGAGATTTTGCAGTAATTATTTAATTTTTATGCACTTTCCCTTCGGGGATCATTAAAATTTCATCTTGATCTTATCTTCTTAATCATAATCTTGAAATCTGTTTGAATACGTCGTAACCTGCTTTTTTTCCTCCCTCCACCCATGCAGTAAGCTGTGCCTATTACACAGTCTCCTAAAATATATATACGGATATGAGGTAGAATCCTGCCATTGCTGACTTTTTTTCTTCTTTTTTTTATACTCGTCTCGCACGCCAGACATCTGTTTAAACAGAGCCATAATGGTCCATAATGAAGTTTGTTTTACAACACTGCCCCAGTGTATACAGTAAATTCTATGCATAGGCAATGGAGACAGTAAGGACCTGAAAATGCAGACGGATACATTTTTACTGCATCCTCCCCGTCCACAGTGTCATCCCCTTAAGCTGCCAAGAGAGTGTAGGGGGGTGAATTCATGAGGGTCCTCTGTAATAGGCTGGCACACACACAGGCACAGCCTGTGGAACCTTACAGGCTACTGAAGCTGGTCTTGGCATTGCTTTTGGCAGCCATGTGATTTTGTGCTCTCTACACATTCTCTCCGGGAGAAAAAAAAAACACACACAAAAGTTTTAACTAGCCGGTCTTACCGCTCCCTTTTGTAAATGAGGAAGCCTTTGGCATAAATAGATCTACATGTTCATTTGGTATATTAAGAGAGACACACAGTTAAAGAGTGTTCATTACAATTGTAAATTTCTGCCCTCGGGCCCTTGGCCCGGCGCTAGCTTACATGAGGTCTATGCTCATGGACAGCGCCTGGCATCTGATTGAGGGTCCAGTGCAGCTAATTAATTTCATTAGAAAGTGAAGTCATCTTCGAGCAGGAATTAATATTTGGAGCGTCATGTTGCTAATTTATTTCCAGATTTAATTAGCTCAGAGAAGAAATGTTGCTTGGGCAAGAGGACTTTTTAATTATCAGCTTGGATAAATTTGAAAATGTTGATGCCTAAGGGTTGAGTTAATTAAAACCTGCATTATTTTAACTTTAATTAGCTCCCATCTTTGTTTTTCCTCACCATATGGCCATGTCCTGTAGTCAAATTTAGTTAATTAAGCTAATTAAGCTAATCATTTTAATTACTCAAGACAATGTGATTGGATAGAGGATGACTACAAGTTTATAGCCAAGTGCTTGTTTTTCATTAAGTTGAAGGGACAGTTATTTCTGATTGCAGTTGGCAAGCATAGCGGGAGTAGCTTGAGAATGAGACAGCCTCTGAGATATTAAGGCTGAAGTCTAATTTCATTCCATGATAAATAAATAAAAAATTATATATAATAATCTTGTCACCAGCACAACTCTTTTAGAGGACAAATGGTTGACGTCTTTAAGCTTTCTGCTCGTATGCTGATGTCGGCCCCTTGTACTCCATCAGATTAAGTAATGTCTGCGCTTACTCGCGTTTGAAGCGGTTCAATGTCAGACTAGATGCTCTGTTCACTCCTAGGAGCGTGCGGCAGACGCAATAACAGATACCATGATCTGCAGATAAAGTCACCGTTGGTTGGGCAAACATCTCGGCCGATATACTCGGGTGGGAAAACATGTGAAGTGAAATCGCGTCCGACCTGTTCCTTGTGACCACAGCGGGCTGCCATATTGGATTGTAATTGGGTAATAGACCTGCGTCTGTGGTGGCTGGTGGGACAGGACGCTGCCCTTCCCCTTTGTGACCCTGGAGTGTGGGATGGCTGAGGGGGGGCGGGGCTATGTGAGCCGCTAGCAGCTGTGCATCAGTCTGGACACAAGCTGGGCCCATCCAGAAGCCAGGCCTAGCCGACAGATGCAGAGGCTAAACCCAGTAATGAAATAATACTGGGAGACATCATGTCCGTGGTTTCCATCATTGTTAAAAGATTTTTGGTAGTACCCCCACTTAGGTAATTTGTTTCCATGTATAATCCTATTGCTCACTATTAAATTAAACCAACTGGTCATTTCAGTTCGGAGCCTATAAATAAACTGGTTGCTATGAGCATGGGCGGTATGTGGGACGTCTCATCTGATTAGAGGCGAAGCACTTAATAATTTGAACCGGAAAAGGTGACCTTCAGTGTCAGGTGACCTCAGTGGTCTGCCACACATATGGCCCAGCAATATTACTAATGTCTGCTCCCAATGTATTTTTTTTTTTTTACAATCCGGATCCACTCTCCGCAAATTGTTTTGGACAAATGTTGATGTGTGGTGAGATGGCAAAGTATACCGTGTTGGAGCTGTTTACATGGTCAGGAGCAGTGGTCAAGGATAGGCCCTTCTCTGCTTTCATCTGAGGGAGGCTGGTTAGTCATCTGTGTGTGTGTGTGTGTGTGTGTGAGCTCGGGTTTTGGCCGGTGCCGGAGCGGAGGAGCCCCCAGCCTTCTCATAGTTGCACTGTAACTTAGAATGCAATATGAGAGGGGAATTAGTCACCAAGGTCCCCAACAGGCATTCGCCCCCTTTAGTAATGTTTCTGTCACCACCTGCGCATTGTAAATGGACTCTCCTCTCACTACAGCTGCCCACCTGATCTGCTGCTAGTAAGAGACTCGTCTCACTTCTGGACCTTTGCTTGGAGACAATCAATCAATCCCTCAGTCAATAATTTATATTGAGGAAATCTCCTCTAAAAGGACATTTTTTGTAAAGCAGCGTGTGACTAATTTGGTTCATTGAAGCACACCCCAGGAATCTAATTTGTGCAGATTAAAGATAAAGATGAATGTCATGGGCTGAGTTTGTGACATCTAGAGTCCTACTGTTCAGTCTCGTACTTATATACCTGCCTCTTTTAGAAGACAAAGTTGGCCCTCAGCAAGGCAAGGCGTACTAGCATAGAGTGCTGCGGGGATGACATTTTTCTTTTTTTTTCAGGCCAGCCCTGAAGTTAGCATCACACTGGTTGCCTTGAATAAAAGCCAATGAGATTGTTTCCCCTTGGATTTTGGATTATTACAGAAAATAAGCTCGGTGGCAAACACAAGTTTATGATACTTACACGTTTTGTTCAGCAAGATAATCTTCACAAATGAGCTACACATTTTGTTTTTTTGTCTATGACTGCAATCGCCAGAAGTAAAAAGCTAACGTTGGGCTATAAACAGACGTCACATGAGCGCGAGTACACGGACTAGTGAGAAGATGGCGTTCAATGTCCTCGACAAATTTGGCCACTTGTTAGCATCTTCTTTATTAAGATATGCAAGAGCTTAAACATTCTGTTTACTGATGGAATTATCTTGTCGAACAAAACGTTAATATTTTTGTGTTAGACCTAATAGACCTTAGTTTGGGCATCTACCCAAAAATCTGTTCGCCTAAATTAACTATTTTTGTTAATATGATTAGTGCTTGGTTAACCAGTGAATCCAAGAAAAAGGTTATCCTTTGTAATTAGCTGAATTAGAGTTAATGTATTTTATTTTGATGTAATTGCAAACGATGTTGGCTTTACAGCCATTTTGCCACAGGTTTGTCACTTTTCGTCCGTTGGCAGCATCGTAGTTGTTCTACCTGTAACGGACCCTTACAAGTTTTAAACATTGTACTAAATCAGTCTATTTGCTCTGCATTTTAATGGCGATCACTGCCCTTGCAGAGCATAACAAACTCTCGCTCGCCGTCGTTCTTCCGTTGTCAAACTGCACGCACACTTGCGTACCTCGTCGTTCTTTACAGACCCTTGAGGGTCTGTTTCATCAGTCTGATCTAATCATCTTAAAAAGAATAAAAACACAGATTAACTCGTCCCAGGTTTGGCCCACTGTCCGATATAAGCCCTTCCACCGGCCAAGGAGAGCTCGGCGAGAAGCAGCTTAATAGATTTAGATGAAAGGAGGGGAGTCATGGAGGCCTCAACCAGCAGAGAGCGAGAGCATCTGCTCAAAGGCCACCTCCCCACGCCCGGATCACCATCTCCAGAAGAACTCGGGCATGGAGCCTCCATCTCCACAGCTCCACGCTAATTCTAGTGCCCCCGCCACACGCAGGCTAATTAAGGCCATGCATTTATTTATGACCGAGCTCATTAAACAGCGAAAAAGATGGTCGCCGCTCTGAAAACACATTAGTCCCCGAGGAAACTGCCTGTGTAGTCGCTCTCCCCGGGCTGTTTCAGGTCACAGATTCTGAATCTTTGTGACATATGAAGAAACAGGGAGCTGTAATGCCTTCAAACAAAACAAAAAAACTTCAGTTCTGCGGCGATGGAGTGATGGAGTGATGGTTCAGGAAATTCTTCGGGGTATATTTGAAGCTGCTTGAACTGGTCCCATAATTGCATGAATAGGTCATTGACCGGGGGATGAATACAAATGTTTTGCATTTATTTTGTCTTTGGGTATTTGTGAAAACTGTTGTTCTTGACATTCATGATACTTCCTTTAATTTAGAACGACAGCTGCAAGAGAAATTACACTATGGGCAAAATTAGCAGTAATTAACGGACATAACTTAACTTACATGAACACAAAATGCCCCCACCATCAAACACAAGCCACTAACACCCTCTTTTTCTTTTATATTACGCTGGTATTTAAGTTGATTTGGGACCTAGGCAGTGCAGAGTTATGAAAACTAAGATAGAGGATATCCCTCAGGTATATGTTCTGTTTCTGAAGGGCTTGTCTTTCTCTCTCTCTCTCTCTCTCTCTCTCTCTCTCTCTCTGTGTGTGTGTGTGTGTGTGTGTGTGTGTGCGTGTGCGTGTGTGTGTAAAGGGCATTGACAGGGAGATCCTACGCAGATCCTACTCCCTTCCTTGTAATTGCAAAGATAATGCCAAATCACACAGTCCTTTGCTAAGACAACTGACAACTGGATTTAATGCTCTTTAATGGCTCCAACTTTAAACTGAGAAATTCCTCGTCTCTGCTTGTGCTGTGGAGCTGGAAACAACAACACAAATTATGTTGTTGTTTATTTCTTTGGATTTGGGAAAGGCCTCGTGCAAGCAAATGTGCCCAACCCTTCTTATTTATTATCAAGAAAAAGTAGCAGGAGTCATAAAAAAAATACAAAGCACTAAATCCTACTGAGTTGTTGTCTGGCAACTCTCCTGGTAAAGTGGTAGTCTTGCATTTGTTTGAAATAAAAAGTTGTATAAAGCCTTTTTGTGTCTTCAGGGGAAGCTGCGTGAAGCCTGATAAATATCCTCAAGTGACTCAGCGTCGGTTTGAAGCTGAAAACCACAAGTCAGATGAATGAAAAAAAAATCTGTGGGTGTGGAGTTAGAAACATATGAGCTCACCTGACCTCTGTCCCGTTGTTATCGCTCCCTGACACCCAAATCGCCTACCAAACTGTCGAGCAAGTTGCATCGTGGGTAACGTAGGCGGCAGGTTTTGACCAGGAAGCATAATGTTTATATTAATGTTTTTGTAATTTTTTTTTAGAACTTAATAATTACTTGTCCGTCAATGACGATGTCCTTCAAGAAGAAGATCTTTAGAATGAAATCAGAGAGATCAACGCAACGCACTTTACATTTACTTGGGAACAGCAATTTACTGTTGGAAGCTCCAGTCCTAATTTAATTGACGTTTGTTGTTTCATTACTTTAATAAAATTATTACTGTGTAGTGATTAAGCGTGTATTGTGTGATTCATTAACAAGTAGTGATCATTAACACGCTCAATAATCAATAAATCAAACTTTTCTCTTCTTTATCTGTCTTTCTTATTTCTATATGCCATATTTGAGTAACAGAGAGCGCTGAGATGGTCGTCATGGTATGTGTGCGATGCTGCAGGCACAAAGGGGCTAAAGAATAATAAAAAAATCAATCCACCGCTCCGCGCTTCATTTTAGGATGGCTGATAAACAACAGCATTTGGTGACCTTTCGGAGTTCTTATGGGGGATTTAAACCCCTGTGCTCAGAGCTGCACCATGCTGGTGGCTCCAGCAGACACGGAGCACGGTGTGAGCTGGAAGTCAGATGGGACTTTTTTTTATGAAAAGGCATCATAGGACGCCTGCGCAAAAACAAACAAACAACAACAACGATATCACACGTTGAGGCCTTCTGATTCACCTGACAGTGCGAGACCCACGAGTCTGACGGTGTTTCTCAGAGTCACATGTCTTGAGTGTGTGTGCGTGTGAGACAGAAAAGGAAGGGGGGGAGTGGAGGCCAACTCTCCACTCTCTGTAGGACTCTGTGTAAGATGCTTTCAACAGCAGACAAACTGGTTCTGCACTTACTGTGAGAGGAAGCTCTGAGTGTTTAGAGTACTCAGCCCACTTAATGCATTATTATTGTTACTACATTCTTGAGGAGAATGGGGGAAAATGGAACAAGGAATGCTTTTCAAGAGTCAAACCATTTAAAGGGGAGGAAATAGGGGAGGTGTGTGTGTGTGTGTGTGTGTGTGTGTGTGTGTGTGTGTGTGTGTGTGTGTGTGTGTGTGTGTGTGTGTACGGGTTAAACAGGAGTGTTGAGTATCTCATTTTTTAAATATTTATGCTCTTTTTTTCCAATAGTGTCCCATAAAAGCCATCTGAGCCCAGATGTCATGTTTGTAATATTCTCTAGTGAAATAAACACTAATGCCAATGGAGAAAGAGCAGTTCCCATTCCTGTTGTGTATTTATTTGTTCAGCGAAAAAAAAGATGATGCAGCCACTGAATTAATAAACAATTACATTTCTTTGTCTTGCAAGAGTGATGTCATTCTGGTATAAAAACTTTCTTTGAGACAAAGTTCCCTACGTGAAAAAACGTGCAATGTTTTATTTATTCGTCATTTTTTTTCTTTGGGATTCAGAGCCGCATGTTAACAAATTCCACTTTGAGTAAATGTGGCTTTAAGGAGACGGGAGTCCTGAGGGCGGGAGGCGCTTTGTTTCTCCCGTTGCATTACGAGTGCATTTCCACTGCAAAGGACATCTGAGCGTAAAGTGAGCCTCTTTTCGTCAGAAGGCGAGCCTTTTAACGGTGAAAAGCTCAGCTTTACCGTTGCTCCTTGCACCACAGTCCACGGCATACATAATGGAGAGGATAGAGTTACCTGCTACTTTGGGCCAAACAGGACTGCCAATAATTGCCTTACCAATATTTGCATGTCCCTCTCTGTGTTATTGAACACCCTGCTAAGTGACTGTGCACTTCGGGCCGAGGCACTATTTTAGGGTGTTTGCCGATTCCACGGTGGGCTGAAACGAGACAATTATGAAGCACATTTCACACCATTATGGTGTTTTACGGGGTTTCGGGTTTCATTGAAAGCTTGGATTTTGGCTGGCCGGCGCTCATGCTCAGACCTCCAGACCTGGCTTCTCGGAAAAATAACATGACAATACTTAATTTACTGTTTGATGTGTTCGAGAGAGTGATGTAGCCAATCTCTCAAATGACTGAACATGCAAACAGTACCTCTAGTCTCTGTATATAACTTTGGATCATAATTATATTGTGTGATCATTAAAATCTAAGAAAACTGTGAGTGTGCTGACGAGAGCCATCACAAGTTTTGTCAAAATCTGATAAATGGTTTATGAGCTACAAAGGAACAAAGGAACAGACAAAGCCCATTGGACCTAATCAGTGTAATTACAGAAATGCTGGAACGCATTGGTGAGATGCATAATTTTCACAGGTTTTGGCAAAATCTGCTCAAGCCTGGCCAAGAAAACAGATGGATGGATGAGCGAATGATGGAGCAACTAAAGAGATGACCGTTGACTGATGGTATGGAGGAAGCTCTATTAATGATGCACAGGAAACGGCCAAGACAGCATGCATTTATTTGAGCTATATCCTAAGAAACATGCAATAAGAAGACAAAATGAACAATTAAGCCTGTAAGGCTGCAGCATTGTAAGAATTGACCTAGTATACATCACATAGCTAAGTTAGCTTTAGCCTATTTTACAGCTCTTAGCATGACGAACAGGTTTAAAGGCCCCGCGAAAACAAATTTCTTATTCAGGGAAATGGAGTCCCACTCAGAGTTCCAACTATTTTGATTATTTTAACCTGAGGTTTTCTGTATTCCGTCATTTGGCTTTTCTTAGTGTTTTAAAGTGGGCGGAGCTTTGTCGGTATGAGACAATGTCATATGTTTCTATGCAATACAGTTGTTTGTTTGTGTTGCCAGACCATTGTCAGTCACATCTAATAAACCACACCCACAAAATCCTCTGATGAGGGTGAATCACACATGCAACCAAGTTCACTAAATACCGACTAACTTTATTTATCGGTGAGTCACAGTCAGCTGCCGTTTTGCATTACATCACCCTTCTTTTTTGCCACTCTAAATTCTGTGAAGACTCAAAAAGAATATTGATCTTCTTCTTCCCCTCTCAAACGTCTTTACTCAGGCCCTGAGCTTAACAATATTTTGTCATTTCTTTTGTCAAATCATTTCATTCATTTCTGGCCATCAAAGCAAACAACAGTGAATGTGTTTTCTCTGACACTTTTCCCAAAATAAAAGTATTCTGCAAGGCTGTAATTGTAGTTAGTGAAAAGAAGACCGGTTCTTTTAACACGTTTTATGTCATTCACCCGCCACTAGCAAACTGACTAACTCAAAAAATATTTAAATGCATACAAAAATAGAAATATTGTAGCTAAATCATTATATAGAAATGTAAACAAAGTCAATATATATTACAAGAATATCTTTATTCTTCAAAAATGTAATACAAATCCACATATGTATTTATTAGGATTAGAAAATTCCATCAATTGGTTGTTACATTTATATATAAAAAACTGCTGGTCATGACTGTGTGTGTGTGTGTGTGTGTGTGTGTGTGTGTGTGTGTGTGTGTGTGTGTGTGTGTGTGTGTGTGTGTGTGTGTGTTTTCAGGCTCCCTGATGTTGCTCAATTGACAAATACATTTCGTTCAACGGGGAATTATCTGTGGCCAATCAGATGTCTCCTCCATTTTCAACCAATCAGATGTGTGCGCCCCAGACATGTCGCATCCATTAACAAATATATAGCTAGCTAACGTTAGCCAACATTCGCCAACGCTGTAGAGACGACATGAGTGATTACTTAGTGTAAAGCCTGTGAAAGCACTTCGCCCAGCTTTCATTTTACTAGCACGCCAAACTGACCATAAAGCAAGCTGAGTGAAGTGACTTCATGTTTTACCGCCACTGTTTGTACCCAGCATTGGCTAACGTTGGCTAGCGTTAGGTGAGCTTTATGTTGGTTTGTCAGTTGACATTCACGCTGGTCCGCTGTATGAGTTCAGCAGACTGCACGCGTAGAACACTTTCGTTTTAGTTCCAGTCAAAGTTGAGGGTAGCAGAACTCGTGGTAAAGTCCCAAATATCACCTTGCGAACAAACACATGACAGCATTAAGCAAACACCAGCTAGCTGTCAATATCAAACTAATACAGGCAGAGTCATGTTTTGAATTGACGAAACAATTATTTGCATCGACACTGCCAGCCAAGGCACAACCATGCATGTTTTCGTATGACGAAAGCCTTGATGCAGCGGCGACAAATATGACAGCTAGCTACGGTAGCTTGGAAAATAGCGATACGGCATGGGGAACTGAATTCGCTGGATTTACGGTTAATCAGACGACAAATGAGACAAGAATTGTACACCGCGGTCACTTTGTCGCACTCATTGTCACTTAGAGGGTGCCAGTTCACTGCGGATCTAGCAACCTGAATTCCACGAGTTCAAAACCCTAGCTCCTCCGACCCTGGAGCAGCCGCCCGCTGACCACCCGGCACACAGAATCTGCTCATTTTCTGTAACCAGTGGAATGTTGTTTCAACACTTAGCTGGGGCTTCACAAGTCCAATGTTTGGACCACCGAAGCTAACATTAGCTGTCAGATGTGTGCCCTCTTTTTGGTTTCCACCCTGTTCCCTTCCTGAGCGTGATGTAGGAGTATACCCCTTGTGCGAGGCGCGCTCATGTAATTGGTTGAAAATGAAGGCGCAGTCTGATTGGCTACAGATATTTCAATTCACAAATGTGACAACGTTCAAAGGTGTTTTTGAGTAACATTTAAAATCCTTATAGATACATATATCTGTGTATTTCTAATACATTTATTCATAGCAAGAAATATTCAAGTGTGCATAAAAATATGTGGATTTTGTTTACATTGATGTATAAGTATTATGTAATAAAACAATTATGGCACAGTGCCTAATGTTAAGTATTTAGAAGTATTGTCTTTTGAAAGAAAATATTTTGAGTCTTATTGTCAGTTCTGTTTTTGTGCCATGCTGCTGTTCCAACGTCATATTTGTTTCTGGTATGTTTACAGTATTGGTTTATAAATGGAAGGTTTTGGTTTAGTTCATGACGTTGGAACCATTGAAGCCTGTTACTCAATTAAAGAAAGGTGTTTTAGTCAAAAACAAAGCCTGTTCCCAGGTCATAAACCCGTAAAACCTCGTCCAATAAATACATCTAATAAAAAAATGTGATGACATTTTTCATCATAAAGCATCTGGAAGGTGTTACGTTTATTGCTTCTGATACAGTTAACGTAAAGAGAGAAAACCAGTTTGGCAGATTTCTGCATGAAAGTCCTCGGGTTTGCACGGCCTTCCATAAAGATCTCCCGACCACACTGCAGATGAATCAAAAAACATGCGGCAGAAATGAAGACGTAAAACTAATTACAAATAAATACTAGGTGACTAATCATACGTAATCCAGTTGTGGCGCATCAGCAGACTCCCCAGTGAGAGCAGGAAGGAGCTGGAGTTGAGGCAAAGTGATTTCCCTCAGGCAGACATGCCATTTAAGTGTGCTCCATTGTTGTGGGTGAGATCCATTAGCCCTCACTCTGGTTTGCAACATCAAAGTAAACTCTCACATATGGATTATGTGTAAATAGTGTTTTTATTTATTTATTATTACTTATTTATATAATGTCAGTGGATCTGGAACTGACCTATTTGACTTGTTCAATAAGTTGAAAAAGGGAGATGTATGAAATGTGTGTGTGGATGTGCCCGTCACATGTGTACAGCTTACATATATTTGTGTGTGTGTATGTGTGTATATGTGTGTGTGAGTAAACAGCTTAATGGAACCAAGCGGATTTCATAATGGAAAAGGCCAACGTTAGTGTAGCACGAAATAGTGTTGTTATGATGTGGATTACACTTAAAAGCAAAATCAAACCCAAAATCAACTTAAAGGATAATTCATTTAAAATAAATAAATAAAAATCTGATACTCAAAGGCTTCTTTGGCCTGAGAGTCATTTAATAATAAGCATGTGAAAGTGGAATGCATGGTCTGGTTCTCTGGTCATCGCCTCCCAAGCATCAACCCACGGATGACAACTGTAACATGTTTCATAAGTCATACTGGAATCAACCTCAAAGACCTTAAATCAAATCAGCAGCTAAGCTAAATGAGGATGATGCTTTTTTTTTAAAGCATTTCGCAGTCATCTAAGCATTAATGCTGACTGCATTTTGATGATATTTACGTAGCTATTTCCCAAATATTCCTGTTTTTAAGTGGTTCATAGAACCGCTAGCCAAAGCTCCATTTAAATGTGACGTGAAAAAGCAGAATTATCCCGCAAGATTGTTTCTTTTTTTCTGCAAATCTGACCGTATTGCTTTTGTGCATTTGCTCAGCATTCAGTATCAAGTTGCTTTAAACGTAGTTAAAACTGCCGTCGTCTTTTACGTCGGTGTCACCGTTTGCTGAGCGCAGCCTCTTTGCATACCTGAACTCTCCCTCTGTAGCGGCTGAGTCAGGCCAGGTGCTGTCTTTACACTTGGCTCTAAATATAAGTCGTCATATTAAAAACTCTTGACTCCTAAAATAAAGGCTCCCGTCTAAACAGGATCTTGAAAAGTGAATCCACGCATACACCTCGAGCGAGTTGGAAAGCTCTTTGGCAACTTCAGTATGTCCAAAATTAACTTCCTAGTACGGCGAGGGAACTTGTCTGTTTAAATCTGCTTTTAACCATAAAGCTAGTTATGTACACTACTGTTCAAAAGTTAGGGGTCACTTAGAAATGTCCTTATTTTTCAAAGAAAAACACTGTTTTTTTCAATGAAGATAACATTAAATTAATCAGAAATACACTATACATTGTTAATGTGGTAAATGACTATTCTAGGTGGAAACGTCTGGTTTTTAATGAAATATCTACATAGGTGTATAGAGGCCCATTTCCAGCAACTATCACTCCAGTGTTCTAATGGTACATTGTGTTTGTTCATTGCCTTAGAAGACTAATGGATGATTAGAAAACCCTTGTGCAATTATGTTAGCAGAGCTGAAAACAGTTATGCTGGTGAGAGAAGCTATAAAACTGGCCTTCCTTTGAGCTAGTTGAGTATCTGGAGCATCACATTTGTGGGTTTGATTATACTCTCAAAATGGCCAAAAAAAAAAGAGAACTTTCATGTGAAACTCGCCAGTCGATTCTTGTTCATAGAAATGAAGGCTATTCCATGAGAGAAATTGCAAAGAAACTGAAATTTGTCTGGGTGACCCCAAACTTTTGAACGGTAGTGTATGTTTAGTTTCTTACAATTGTGTCATCTCTCTTATATATATTGTTCTTCTGTTTTTACCATGTAAATTGCCTTTGAGTGCCATTTAATAAAATGTATTATTATTTTACCCGGGTCCGCTGTCTGTTCCTCAGGTTCCTGTTTTATTATTTGATTATTTCATTTGAATGTCTGAATAAATTCAGCAGACATGTTGACTATTCACAGCAACAGCAGGTGTTGCTAATAACATTAAAGATGGCTCTGTTATTCAAGCGTCCCAGTAAACCGTGGTGGTGTGTCAGTGAGCCAGCATGCACAATAGCAGCACTTTGAAGCAGCGAAATGGGATCCAGCCATCATATGATTTACACCGGTGCTTTTCCTACGGAGACTTGTCAAAAAACAAACACTCGTCAGACATGAGGACCTGCTGCACCGAACGTAAACCAGTTGCTATTTGCAAAAACATACATAGAGTGCATGAGCTGTGGACAGATTCACTCAAAACAACTTCATTGATGTCCTACAAAAATATCTGACTCATGTAGAAACATTTAGGAATGACCGTGTGTGTGTGTGTGTTATTCCTGGAGATGCTTTTGGGAGCATTGGAGGTCAAACCAGATCAGTTTCCTCAAGGTTCTTTTTTTTTTTTTTTTAAAGAAAGGGTCAGTTCACCCTTTCGGCCCGTTTCCTCTATCGGAGCCGATCTTGCGTTAAAGCCTTTCGCCGTACTGTCGCATTGTTTCAGCCACGGCGGCGAGGCCTCGAGAGGGGAGGGGGGGCCGGACTCCACAGATAAGCGCATCAGCCAATACAGGGGTTCCTCCTTCAGACCCATTAGGTCTCGCAAGGACTTCAAACACCAATTTGTTCTGCAAATAGCCTATTCAATTTGTGCCTGCCAAAAGAGAGACACCTCTCTCCCCCTCTCTGCAGTAATTGAATCTTCAAAGGGACATTTTCCTCCATTTCTGTCAGGTATTAGAGTGATGAATAGGAAGCGGTCATTTGAACAGAAAGAGAGGATACATGTTTATCCATTTGCAGCGAAGACGCTCATCATGCGGCAGTGATGATTGCCGGGCACCGGAGAATCGAATGGCAGCGCCGCAGGGTCTTCCGACGGATGATTTCCAACGGTAAGGCGGACAAATCACGCTTTGTTATCAGGCTTTTGGCACCAAAGACAAATTATCGAGCAACTTGATGAATTGACCTCGCAGTGAGGGTGTGAAGCAGAGTTCTCTGTACCAACGACAAACTCTGATTGGAACTTTTGGAGTACAGATATTCGGAGGCTTTGCAATGACTTTTAAGGAGGCTTTTTAAATCTTCAATATTTTTATTAATTAAATACACCAGACTGGAGCAAATGTCTCGGAAAATATCACAAATAAATTTCTCTTTCATTCAGCATTTGTGTTGTTGATGATCTCTACATTACTGACTATGAGCAAAGTTCTTCGGCTTGCCGTAGGTTTAGTAGGGGTTGTGTGTGTGTGTGTGTGTGTGTGTGTGTGTGTGTGTGACGCCTGGACAACGACATTTACATGCATACTGTACATACATGGTAGTTTTTACAAATACACCAAGAGTGTTCATGATTTGTTTTCCACAAAAAAAGCCACAGATATTTTTTTTAACCCCATCTTTTTCTATATATACCACCAAAGGAAAGAAAGAAAAAAAAAAGCATTCCCCTTTGACAACACTTAAAATATATAAAGTGGAAACACCATGTTGTTGGGGAATGAGGATAGAAAAGGAATGGAGGAAAAATGAAAAAAGGTCCCAGGTTTTCCCCCAAAATGTCTTTTTAAACAAATATGCAGCGTGGAAAAGCCTGCATCTTCTTCAGCGTCATTAGTCTTTTTGTTTCTCTTCAGTCACAACATCCCCTTGTGTTTCATTTAATTTTACTCTTCCAGAAGAGTCCCCATGGATTCTGATCGGTCCCCTTCTTCTTCTTTTTTATTCCAAGGTCAAGGAGTCCTCGGCGTTCCCCCCGATTCAGGTGCATTAAGTGCAAGTATCCACCCATGTTTAGGGAAAAGCCGAGACTGAAAGGCTGAGGGTTGGGGGGGGGAGGGGGGGGGGGGGGTCGCAGAAATGAAAGTCAAGTAACTGGTCGGGCGGGTGGAGGACTCCTTTTGGGGAAACGATGGGCCTGGGAGCACTGCTAAAAGGCTGCTGATCCACGCCGTCTCGGGGTGAGAATGAGTAAGGGCTAAAATGAAGGCACACATTCTGCTTCCTGCACAGCTCCCGCCTAACACACCTAGTGAGAGATAGAAGAAAAAAGTGTTTTATTTAGTCCATCATTATAAAGCGTCAGCTCACAAAATGCCACACATGTTTCACACTGATGAAATCCACTCTCCACCAGCTCCAGTGTTTAATTTATTGATCAGCCAGGCTTTGAAACCCATCTGGTGTCCCATTTACTTTGCATTAACTTAAAAGTGTATCCATGAAGCGATTCTCTTTGGTATAATTACAACCCTGCTCTGACATAACTGCAGGAGGTGTTCAGTCCTGTGCAACCCAAAAATTGTACCCCTCTCTCTTTTTTTCCTTCTTTATGATTCTTAGAGGCAGTTTACTTTTCCCCTTCATCCCTCAAAATCACTAGGAGGGCTTCAGTCTATTAGTAATTGCAAACTCCTACTTGGGGGCTAATTAAAGTGACTGACGCTGGGAGGGTCTCGCTCCCCTGGGTCAAAGCAGCTCCGTGTGAGGGAGGTAATTTGTCTGTTCTGAACAAAGAGATTAGGGAGACGCAAGAAAGAAAAGCTTAATAAATGAGCATCAAATGCCCCGCACCTCAAACGCGGACGGCGGCAATTATGTCACGGCAAAAAAAAAATTATAACCATAAACACCGGTCGCCCGGATAAACCCGCGTGTTTGCGTACGAGCCGACTGCTTCATTTTCTCCCCGCTGAATCAGCCAGTGTTTCCGTTTGCGATCCCTGTTGTACTGTTGAGGACACACAAGGCGCATTGATCTGGAGAGTCGGTATCCCGCTTGCAAGTCTGTGTCATTTCAGGCCGTCCGCATTCTGCTACAGCAAAAGACATTAATGTGGTTTTGGGGGGAGATCTTTTTGTGACGAAGTGCTTCAGCAGCGGGCTAATTGTCCTCGTCTCACTCGCGGAGTTAACAAAAGCATCCCGAGACCGCTTCCCACTGAGCGATGCGTCTCTGTTTATTTAATAATTCTCTCTCTGCTATAATTAAAGCACCGGGGCCAATATTCAGATTGCATTTTAGCATCAATAATTCAGCAGTTTTCACTACAATTGATGTTAGCGCATAAATAAACAATGAGGCCTCATATTTACTACACCAGCCGTGCTGCAAGAGACATTGGGGGGGGAGGTTGCTGGTGGGTGGGAGTGAGGACTTAGACATTTAAAATTAAGCTAGATAATGCAACGGCTTTCAATTTAAATGTGAGGAGCTCTAAGAGCTCTAAGAGCTGATTTGTAGAAGTGACAAGCTCTTAAAAGGCCTGTGACGTGGAGGGAGGGAGGGAAGAGGGAGGGAGGGAAGGGGGGCTTAATGGAGTTCTACCTCTCCTCTACTCACAAAACCACTCAAGGTGAAATGCATGCTCCCAACAATATAATTCCTCTTTCAGTCAGACTCTGACACACTCCAAACCCCCCCCCCCCCCCTCCCATATCTCTCAGTGTGCTGTGTGTGCAGACAAGGTATCAATAAAGCTCCTTGTTGTGAGGCAAAAATGATCATATCTCCTTGCGGGCAGAATGAAGCTATCCCGAAGAATGAAGTTATCCTTCGTATATGATTAGGCCTTCTGTTTTGCTTTCACTGGAGGCCTCAAGATCAAATCATGGAAAGCCATGATGACAGCTTCCGTGATATACTGGCTGCTGCAGACTGCCATCTGGGTTCCACCTCGGGGCCCTGGATGCATATTCTTTTTGGCCTCGGCGTGATAACTGAGCCCAGGTGATCCCAGTCTTGTTGATACAGGACTCGAACGCCGTTTTTTTCTTTTTAAATCACTGTACTGCGCGCGTCCGTCGTGTCTCCGCACAGTTGGAAGTGCGGCTCGGAACGGCAAATACATTCAAGATGGGTCAAATATGCATCTGCTCATAACAAAAAATGAGTGCGAGGACAGCGGTACAAAAAGAAAAAAGGAAAAGAAATCATTTTCACGTTTTGTGCTGACGGTTAATACAGATTTTCCGAGTGCGTGTCCTCCAACAAAGAATGATGGAAAAATCCATTGGCTGTCTGAAAATAAAATTCATCATCTGCTCTGAGATTTAGTATCGGCTGCATGCCCTGCCGTGAAGTCGAATCGACGGCATCAACGTAAACAGAAGTGAAAAATGTTGCTGTGGAAATTACAGATGTTTTCTTTCCTTCTTTTTTCTGCTAATGACTCCAGCTGACTGATGGCGCACTTTTACCGACTCGTCCTTTTACCTTGAAGTGATCAGACTGTTTGAATACTTTGAAATGAGACCACAAAGAACTCTTTCCCCATCATCATCATCATCATCATCATCATCATCCAGCCCCCACAGGGCCACCGGTGCATAGTGCCCAGGTGTGGGCGGGGTCTTACCTTCTGGTCGGGCAGTAGCGGGTTCGTCTGCAGTGAACTCAAATGGCCGTTGATGAGCGCTGTGGGTCTGTCGTGTTCGCAGAACAGGCTGCCGTTGATGTAGTGGAACCGATCCCCGGGGACGAGCCGGTTCCGGCAGGTGGAACATGTGAAACACTGCGGGAGACCAGACAACAGTTCACAACCAGGAACACGAGGTAGTGCGCAATACTATTATGCAATAAGGTGTTCGTGGTGGTTGAAGGTGCAAAATAGTTTTTGTTGAGTTTTTGTTGAAGAAGAATTTGTTAGTTACTGACAGACAGTCCAAAGTAGCATCGCCTCAGACCTTTTCTCAGGCATCTCTCACAACCGAGAAGCTGGAGCAACATCAAGTTAGGCAACGGTTGCCAAATGTATTCATTGATCAAAATAGATGGCAATTTAATTTCCGTCCATGTCGTGTTGACTGGTTAACCAGACTGAAATGTTTCAGTAATTCAGTAGTTTTCCTTTCCCTGCTTTTAGCTGCTGCAAGTACAATGAGTACCACTTGACAACTAAACTTTCCACTTGAATGTTTTGCTCATCATTTTAAACTCAACTTTTAATTAATAATTGCTCCAGACTCTGATCAACCCATCTCTTCAGACGGTTCTTCATATTCCAAAACAACAAGCTTCTTTTTATGTTTACTGTCCACAGAAGACATCTTTGATCAAAACGCCCTCTAAAATGATTGTTCATTTCAGTGCAACTTTATTCATCCCGTTACGGGCCAGTGTAACAAATCCACAACAAAGGAACACTGTTAAGTGTGTGTGTAGCATTCTGAAGAAAACGTTAGATTTACCTTGAGGTGGTACACGTTGCCTTGTGCCCGCATCACCAGTTCACTGGCTGGAATGGACTGACCGCAAGCGCTGCAAGCTCCACTGTTTCCAAATAATCTGAGAAAAATTAGGAAGAAGAAGGAGACGTTACTTCGGAGCCCCAGTAGACATCGTCATAGAGTCAGCCCTGTGCAATGGACTGTGGTCTGTTCAGCACGTTCAGAGCTAAATTCACTACTCCCCAGCTCCATTGGTGACTTGAAGGGAGAGAGAAAAAACATAACCGAGGGGAGAGTAACAGAATGGAGAAATGGACAATCATCACAACGTCGACGGAGGAACGAATCCCTCCAGCTCTCTGCTCTCCACATGCATTGAGCACTGAAACGGCATATTACTTTTGGTGTGCTCCCCCCCCCCCCCCAGTTTTATTTTTTTGCAACCTAATAATAACCTGGAACATAAGCAATCAGGACCTAAGAGGATTTGATTGTACATCCAGGGGGAGACATAGTGCTTTTGCCATTAGGACTCCGGTGAATGCTCTGTCAGTGCCGTGTTTCCATTAGAAGCCAGTAGCTACTCGCGTTGATATATAATGTGCATGGGTTAACCTTTTCAATCATGGTGTCAACACTTTAGATTTGCTTCTGCTCATCTCTTTCGTCCCTAACCTTCTCCCTCTCTCCGTCTCTCTCTCTCCTTGATAATGAAATGCTTGCTCCAGCTTCCCTTCTATCTTCCTTCTGAGTCCACAATTTAGATTACTTCATCTCGGTGAGCAGCAAACTGAATGAAATTTCGATTTGAGCAGAAAGTAATTTACTGGGATCTGGACCCATTTGTCATCATATCTCACCGGGTGTTTGCTCTATCACTGCACTTTTCCTAAGCAATCAAATAAGACCACGGCATCTGACATGCTCCGCAGAGAAGGGGAGAGAGGGATGAAGAAAAAAAAAAAAGGGAGCGAAAGGGATAGGGCTAGGAGGGGGGGGGGGGGGGGTTAACATTGGTGTGTTTGCTTCAGATAAAAGTTGTTTGGCTCTCCAAAAAAAAAATTAAGAAAAAGAAATCGGGAGCTGAAAGTGCTGTACGAATTACTTTTTTTGCTGTCAAGACGTTCTTAAAAGGGGGAATTTTACGAAAAGTATTTAACAAATTCGTGCAGAGACCGAGCGAAGGAATAAATGCCTCTACCAATCCCGACCAGAACCAAGCAGTTGTTAGATATATTGACAAACAAACAAGCCAGAGCTCCGTTTTCGCAAAGGGGACACAGAAATGGCTTTCAATAAGACAGCCCAGGCAGAAGCAAATTTTGTCTTGGCGTCATTTGGAAAGGCTCCATCAAAACTCAATTTCAGAAACTAATTAACTGGAGGCTGTCGTCACAACACTGCCAATTCCCTGCTTTCACTGGGACAAACACGATAGTGGAAACGACCGCATAGGCCTCTCACTTTAAGACTCTTGTGCAATCTGTGGGAAAAGACAAATCCAAAAAATATATAATATATATATATATATATATATATAAACTTTGCTCAAATCGAAAATATGCTCTTTGTGCTCATGTTGAACTTGTTCCCGAGGAGTTTCCCTCCTTTTTTTTTTTTTTTTAAATAGATGTCGAAACAAAGACTGCATTCTCACCACCGCCTTTTTACGTTTCGCCAGCATGGAACTCATACCAGGTTAATAATTTTATCGCGGGGAGGGGGAGCTCTTGATAGTGTTTGATTTAAGGAGCCGAAGCCTTTAAGGTGCTAAATTAAGTTGCTCTATCGGTTTGAACTTGGGCTGTAATGGCCTCCTCCGCCAGTGACCTACAGCGCTGAGGTGAAGCAGACACTGCCAGGTCAGTATAATTAAGGCCAAGGGACTCTTTAATTGCAGTGACACATCTGGTTTCAGCTCTTTTTTTTCTCCCCCTTGTGAAAAGAAAAAAAAGAATCAGTGGCTCTTTCTCTGGTTCTGGAGGACGGCTGTGCTACGACCAACGCGTTTGATTAAATTAAATACCACAAAAGAAACACATTGAGAGCTGTCTGTTGTCTATATAGGCAGCGACTATTGGATTTCATTTCAGCGCGGACTGCCAGGTGAAATATAGCATGGCTTGCTGCTCGGCTGTCGGGTAAATGCAGACCTCATTCACCAAGGCCTTTGAGTGGGGTAAAATTACCCCACAACAATGATTTCTGCAACACAGTCCATTAAAAATGCCTCTCTACATCAGCAGCCAAAGCACCTTAAAAGCACTAGGCCATATTGATACTGAAGCGGGGCTTTGCATAATGGCAAGAGCTGCATTAGAGAAAGAGGGTGGAGGGGCCGGGGTGGGGAGATTGCTGGGATGAGGGAGGGCGCGTGGATCTGCGCCGTGTATGTGCAGGGGTGTGTGTAGGGGTGGGTGGTGGTGGTGGTTGTGGGGGGGATCAGCCAAATTACACTTGGTTAATTCAGAGTAACAGATCTGGCCCCAAGTGAATTGAAGGCCTTGAATTAATTCTGTTATGACAAATCAAGATAAACGTTTCCTCTAAATTGCATGCGATTTAATTAATTTCTGAGATCCCGTTTTTTTTTTTTCCCTTCCTCCCTTCCCTGGCTTAATAGTTCACATTCTCTTGTGCTGTCATAGTGCTTGAGTGGGCAGACTTCAAAGTGATATTAAATAACCAACTATTAGATTTACCTCACACGTTCTATTGGAAAAGTGCCATTTAATTACCTAGGCTTATTCAATTAAGGGGACAGCGTTCTCACTGAATCCAGCAGCCACAAGTAAATGAATTCTCCCTCTACTAGCAGCCCACAGAAATAATATCAGCTCCAGCTTAGAACAACATGATTCCACCCCTCCCCCCACCGCAGCAAACGCAACTTTGGCTTAAAAGTTCCCGACATTAGAGCTTCTGGTGGCAGCACTGCATGAGAAACCGGGGTGGTGCCTCATGTGTGTGTGTGGGGGTGTGTGTGTGTGAATATTCCCACTTGATTGATGAGAGATGGGTATCAACCCAGACCAGGCAGTACATCCCATTATAGCTGTGATGTGATGCGTTTCCACTCCTGATCAATCAGATGAGCCTTTTCTTATCAGCCGTATTAATCTCAGTTTGGAGCTTAACATGTATGTCGTACGGGGCAGCATAGCAGTCTATTACAAAAATGAGTCTGGCCCTTTAAGAGAGGGGGGGGGGGGGGGGGGGGGGGTGACAGCGTCAAATGGCCTTCGCAATAATCCCTCTTCTCTATCTGTCTTTCTCTCTTGCTCTCTCTCAAAAGCCAATTTGGTTAATTAAATGTTTTGTTTGCAGTGTGGCTCTCATTCATTTCGGACACGTCACTGGGAGCGGATACAAGCCAGGGACCAGATCTCATTAGATAAAACCCATCAGGACTAAAGGAAATGGAGGGGGACTATAATTAAAGCATTTAATTGTGTAGACTCACTGTCAGATGTTTTTGTCTCTTTCTCTCTCTCTCCCCCACACGCTCCTATCTTTATCTCTGCAGAGATCTCCTGGTTCCATAATATGCGTTTTAGCTCTTCCACCAAGCATGCTCTCATTTCAAGTGGAAAGGTGTATCCACATGCCCACCCCCCCTTCCAATTTTAATTACGTTATAGTCCCATTATGAATGAAGTACCCCATTGACTTCCTCATCCTCTTCATGAGGTGGGTGTGAAAGCGCACAGGCACACTTTAGATTTTGAATTATCCGCACGGATCTAATAGCAGTGATGCAGGTTCCATGTTTACCGTCAGCGCAGCTCCGTCCTTCAGGTTATTAATGCAAAGACACATGGATTTGCATGCATTTTAACTTTTGAAAACACATCTTGTGTTCATAGAATAATAGTCAAACTAAATGAATACCCTTCTTGGGCCCCGGGGTGATTGAAGAAAGCATCTGAACTTCCAGTAAACTGTGCCCTGTGCCGTGACATCAGCCTGCTCCACATTACCAGAGTGAGGGTGTCATCAGTAAGCTCTGGTTGGGTTTCTGCCACACCTACTAGAATATTTAAAAAGGCTCTCTTTGCTAATTAAAAAGGGTGCTTTTCGGTTACATAAAAACTAAATAAAAACAATAATCTGCGCCCGACACGAACACCGTGCACACGTCTCGCAGAGCAAACGCAAAAAGCCACAAAGACCACGAGTTTTTGTCCTTCAGCTGACCATGAACATCAGACGGGGCAGAACGACACTTTTCTGCTCTGTGCCCTGTCAACATGCCAGCGTGTTTGACCTCGTTCGGGTAGACCGGGGAGACTTCAACCAGGGCAGTTTAATGAACACCGATGATGTCAGTACAATATGAGACACATGTTCCGCAGAAGTACACCAAACCTTGTTTATCGTTTGCATGGACCAGCCCTATTTCTGGCCGGTTTAGAACTTGATCTAATAATGTTTCTTAATGTATCCCAGCACTTTAAAAACAAGACAGTATCTGGATGCTGAGGAACACAATTATTTTACAAAGAAAAACATCAAACTTTCACTGTGACGGTTGCTTCAGATAATCTGAGGCAATAATGATCGATCTCCTGAACAAAAGATAAATGATGCGCGCATGCGTTACAACTTGTTTTTCTCTTCCTCACCTGATGTAGTCATTTCTACAGAGGATCATGCCGCTCTTCGTGTAGCACGACGTGCCGATTTCGCCCAGCTGGGCCTGGCAGCAGGAGCACTTGAGGCATCGGCTGTGCCAGTAGCTGTCCATGGTGTAGAGGAGGAAGCGGTCTGCGATTTTACCCCCGCAGCCTGCACACCGCTTCCAGGACAGAGAGCCCGTGCCCACCGGTGGTGGCTGGCTGCTGCCTCCGGGATTCACCATCGTCCCTAAAAAAAAAAGAAAGAAAGAAAACACGCACCCGTTAGACAAGTTGCTGGTTTTGCTTAAACCGGGCCAGTATTGGCCTTGTATACAATTAGGTTTGGGACCTGCGACGGGTCGGCTCTCGACACAAACATCATCTGTACCACACGCCACAAGGGAATCTACGAATTGTCAATTTGGAAAAACTCCATCCCCTTGAACATCTTGCAGGCCACCAATCTCAACAAAACACAAGTCCGGAGTCCTGCTCTGCCACGAGTCCTTTTGGTGAACTAATCTGCCCTTGATCTTCGTCCCTGTGCGGTTGCTTCGGTTGGACCTCTCTTGTGACGAAATGCCTGCTGCCTGCTAAACCCCCCCGGGGAGCCAAAAGGAACAATTATGCCGCGTGGGCTTTTGTCGAGCGGTCCTAAGAAATCCTAAACGGCACAATACTTCAGCACACAAGTCCTCGCCCCATCGCAGCCCAAGTGGCTGAAGGGAGGAGGTGATGGTTACGGGCTAAAAACACAAAAGGAGCACTGTGTGAACTGGCTGGAACAGAAATTGCCTTCCAACTGACATGCGAGACCGCTTGGTGCCCCCGGCTCTGTGTTTACCAACAACTTGATGCTCGCGGGCCTTTGACCCCCAATCGATGAACTTGCAACACAATGCCTTTACTAGGACACACATAACTGATCTTCCACAGCCCAGACCTACCACCTCCTGTAATGATGCCTAGGTGTTCTAATCTACTGCAACCAACGCAGGCATTTGTTTCACCCGCAGAAAATAATGTGCAGTCTTTCAAATGTAATCCCTTCCCAATTTGGTCGTGCAGACTACATGCCTGGATGAAGCCAAATCTTTGTTGAAAGGCAGGTAGGCTAATTAGAGTTGGGGGTGGAAGAGGAGGGAGGGTGGGGTGCACACAGAAAAGCATTCAGTAAGCCCATTAGCGATGGCTCTTAGGAACAAACCACAGCCTACCTTAGCGCTGATTAAATCTAAAGGGAGATGAATCAAAAAGCCGACCTGAAAGTGACTCCCTGGATAAACAAGACGGACCATCGTCAAGTTTCATTCAGAGAGGAGTTTCTTTTTCTTTTCGCTTTTTTTTCCGCTGAGATATGGAAGGGGACAGGAGGGGAAGGGGATGAGGAGGGAGGGAGGGAGGCTTTTAACTTAAATGGGCTAACTCGAGTAATTACACGGGCAGGCAATTTGGGCGCAGAGACCAAGTCATGGAAATAGAAAGAGAGAGAGAGGGGAGAGAAGGAAAAGAAAAAAACATAGCAGGCAGCCATGCGCTAAAAAGGTCTTGTCCGCTGGCTGCTGCGCTTTAGTAGAAAATAAAAGAAATGCAACCTCAACGTTGGCGTTATTGCGGGGCGAGCGCGTGCATAGCGGATAAGAAGGGAGGGAGGAAAAAGGGGGTTGGGGGGGGGGGGGGGGGGGGTGCAATGTCGCAAGAATAACACAGGCTATCAAATATCACCGCTAGCATTCTTAAAAGACACGAGAGGCTAGTTTCACGGCGTGAACTAACCTAGCTAAAACTACAAACTGATGAAAGCTTATTTCTCTTGTTCAACCCCATGCAACACAGCGGCGGCGCAAGCGGACACCTACCTCGGCTGTCTCTCTTGAGAGTAATGGCTGTAAAGTTAATGACTTGCAGGGTAGCAGCGTAAACAGGTAGGCTACACGGTCCCACCACCAGCCCCTCCACACACAGAAAAAAAAAAAAAAAAAAAGTACAGGTAGAAAGCGGGTACACTATCGCGCGCACGGTCGGCCTCCGGCTCCGCGAGCCTCGGACGAGGACTCGAGCTCGGACGTTCGCCGAGCAAATGGAGTTATCAGATAGTATTTCCACTGGACGGTTCCCGTTTTACTGGCGCTGCTGCTTCGGTCTTTCTTTTCTCTCGCTCGAGCCAAAGCAGTCCATTGCCAGATGTAGTGACAGGTCTACGCGTGCCGCGCTGTCATCAGAGCGAGAAGCGCGTGCGTCTTGGCGGAAAGGAGAAGGGGAGAAGCAACAACGAGGCTGGCGCTGGCACACACGGGCTGTGATCGACTGTCCTCCCGGTCTGCTCGCTGGGTCCCGTTAGCTGCTTGTTCGACATGTGTCGCTGACAGGAAGAAACCTCCAGTAAAAAACCCTTTTAGCCGCGTGACGAAGGCGCCGCCGCAGCCAATCGGCGCTCGGTCCATTTAGCAGGAATAACAAATCCAGCCAATCAGAGACGAAGAGAGGGGATGAGGGGGGGGCGCGATTGACTTGTGGACACGCAGAGAGGGATGGAAGGGATACGGGGGCCGGAGAGGTGCGAAAGAAGCGGCGTAAAAAGACGAGTGTCCAAAATGTACACACTTGTAAAAACACTGTCGGGGGAGAGGCGAGACCCGCAAGGGAGCTTCATAAACACGCCATTCTTAGGGTGTGCCGCGTGGAATTAGTTGCAAGAATATAAATTGTGTAATTAATTTGTCTATCTTCTTGTATTGCGCACACACTATTCGCAAAGGGAATGATTGGCCGTGATAGCTGAATAATAGTATCCTAATAAAAACGGATGGATCTCCTTTCGTTGTCATACAAGGGCAGACTGAACATTTATTTCA